>NC_088681.1:49399512-50024512 GCF_950023065.1 Planococcus citri | reverse complement strand
ATCGTCTCGAAAAAATTATAAAATTTGTTTATTTAGAGATACGATAGGCGCGTGTTATTACTCACCGATTGGGTCATCTTGCTCGTCAGCCTGAACGTGGACAATGTATATCACCGATAATAAAGTCAGGCAAGTAATTATGGGTAACATAGGTCCAATTTTATTCTGAAACAAACCATAGGTACATTGTACTCAATATGACTGAAATTTTCATTACATCAGAAGCAGGTAACATTTGCTACAAGGTACAATGTTATGCATTTCAACTCAGAAACTGGGCTTACGAGTTGAATTTCAAGTGTCCTGCTTCTAATATTTACTTATGTAATAAGAATTCATCTTTCAAGGGAGAGGAGACCAGAATAAGCAGAGTGAAAAATTATGGCATAAAAAGAGGGGACCTACTTGCTTGATGTGATTCTGTTCAATTCCTAAACTTATAATTATAATTTGATTTCAGGTTATTTTTATTTTGTTGCAATTTCGTGATCTTTGATGGAAATACACATTCATAGCACAAATTCATCAGCATTACATGCTGAAAAAAAATTATTCAGTTCAAATTTACTATTGCGCAGTTATCTTACTTGAAAAGCTACGTATACGTATCTACATCTTATCTCCAAGAATTGACAATCTAGTTTTTTTCTATCAACATAATTAAAAATCGAATCCTATTAAAGTTTTGCGTGTACGTACTTTACATACCTACCTACTATAAAAAATATAATATACTTACTTACCCCCCCCCACCCTTGTCTCACGGATTTTTCCAGCTACATTTACGCAGATGTAGTTCAAACAAATTTTGGAAGGGAGAGTTGGAAGCAAAAATGTTGAATAATTTAAAGTTTTCGAAAACGATGCTCTTATACAATTACAAAATAGTCGGGGAGCCCACTTAAGGATCTATTGCACCCCCCCCCCCCCGATGATCCTCCGGGACAACTTTTTTCTTAAAGGGGGAGTCTTAAGGAACATTTCTAGCTCTTGTACTAAAAAAAAAGTGGCCTTACTTACGAGTACAAAATGGCGGCCATTTTGATTGACAGGTCAGCCGAAATCGCAGATTTTGCGTTCCAAAACATAAGACTTGCACAAAATTTTTCATACTGTACAAGAGTAGATCGAAAGATCAGGCAAAAATTTATCACCTGTCAAAATTTCAAGTGCTAAATTTCCTTTTTCGAATTTTAGTGAATTTATGAAAATCACATATTTTAGGTCAAAAATGATGGAAAAAATCAAAATTTGACCAAATTGACCAAGAAAGCTGAAATTTGGGATATACCCTATTTTCGACATGCCAAATCGATTGAAAACTGTTTCAAACCATTTTGAGCTGTTCTGGAGCCTCCAGCAGATTTTTGGAACTCGAAATTCCCATACAAAATTTCATCAAAATGGAGTAGTAAAGCTGAAATTCACTCTGCAAACTAATTTCAATGCGCTACGAAGTACTGCAGGTGAATTTCAAGTTGTATTGGAGCCTCCAGCAGATTTCTGAAACTTGAAATTTCCCCAAAATTTCGTCAAATGGAGTTGGAAAGCTGAAATTTATTCTGCAAACTAATTTCAGTATGCTACGAAGTCGACTGCTGGTGGATTTCGAGTCGTTTTGGAGCCTCCAGCGACTTTTTGAAAGGTCGTATGGCGTTTTTTAGAAAATTGAAATTTCCGAAAAGTAGCTGGAAGCTTAAAAACCATTTGAAACCACCATGTCGTCGACTTCATATCGTATTGAGATTAGTTTGCGAAGTAAATTTCAACTTGCCAACTCCATTTTTGGTAAAATGTTGCGGGAATTTCAAGTTTCAAAAATCTACTGGAGGCTCCAGTAATTTTCAAAAAGTTGCTGGAGGCTCCAAAATGACTTGAACCCACCTGAATTCGCGCCTTCAGAGAATGTTAAAATTGAAGTGTAGAGTAAACAGCTTCCCATCTCCATTTGATGACATTTTGTGAAAATTTTAAGTTTCAAAAATCTGTTGGAGGCTCCAGGAATTTTCAAAAGGTAGCCGAAGGCTCCAAAACGACTTGAAATTCGCCTGCAGTACTTTGTAGCGCTTTTAAATTAGTTTTCAGAATAAATTTCAGCTTTCCAACTCCATTTTGTTGAAATTTTGTAGGAATTTTGAGTTTCAAAAATCTGCTGGAGGCTCCCTGAGGCTCCAGAACTGCTCAAAACGGTTTGAAACAGTTTTCAATCGATTTGGCATGTCGAAAATAGAGTGTATCCCAAATTTCAGCTTTCTAGGTCAATTTGGTAAAATTTTGATTTTTTCCCTCATTTTTGACCTAAATTTGATTTTTAAAAATTCACCAAAAATCGAGAAAGGCACTTTAGCACTTGAAATTTTGACAGGTGATGAATGTTTGCCTGATCTTTCGATGCGCCTTTGTACGGTTTGAAAAATTTTGTGCAAGTCCTATATGTTGGAACGCAAAATCTGTGATTTCGGCTGATCTGTCAATCAAAATGGCCGCCATTTTGTAAGTAGAGTCACTTTTTTTTGAGTACAAGGGCTAGAAATGTTCCTTAGGACTCCCCTTTAAGAAAAAAGTTGTCGAGGATGATCGACGGGGAGGGGGGGGGGTGCAATAGATCCTAAAGCGGGCTCTCCGAATATATATCACGTATACAACCTGAGCAATTTGCAACTGAAATTTTCGATTTTCGGCCATTTTAGAGAACTTTGAAGCCCCACAGTTCCGCCAAAAAGAAATCAAAGAAATGTCCGGTTTGGGTGATTCGTCAATTCATCGTTTGATGACCTCTACACGTGATCTGATCTTGAAAAACGTACCCCTCGTGCAAAAATCCGCCATCTGCCGATTTGGCAAGGAATGACCCATTATGTATTTTTTGGATAATAACTTTATTGTTAGGTGAGGTTGCAACCTTCGGAACTAAACCCCTATTTCAACTCTTATCATGTAAAACGACACTAGCGCGGCACCTGAGGTTGCAATCTCAATACTCAAAGAGAGTCACAAAGTCACAATTGATAACAATAATTATTGTGATTGTGATTGTGAGTATAAGAGCTGTCGTTGATTTTCTCGCGTATTTTCTCATAAATATTTATCTTTGGTAGTGATTTTTCCACAATTCTACGAAGATATTAGGTATATCATTATCCTGATCATTCGATGGATCTTCAACGTAAAAAAATCAAAAAACGTTATATTCCGGTTTTCGTAAGGAATTCCACGTGTAAAAATACTTCTTCCAGAATTGATAGTTTCGATTTAACATTATGGAAAAATTTCTCTATTAAAATGAAAATATCTGTCGGAAGTTTAGAAGGCTGTTATTCGAAATTCATTTCGTTTTTGCAAGAGTGGGAGAACAAGAAAATATCGACTCTTCAGCTCATTGAAAAAGTTGTTGAGTTATTCGATGGACATCACGATTTGCTGTCGGACTTTTCCAAATTTGTACCCAGAGGTTTTAGCATAGTAAGGAGAAGAGTTTCCAAACGGAAGTGCAAGGTTTTCATTTATGTTCCATGGAAGATAGCGGATTCCATCAACGATTTGTATACTTTTATTAACGATTCCGATTTGTAAAAGATGATGACCAAACTGGTAATTCCGTGTACCTATACCTATACTTCATATTTAAGAATAAACAACCTATTATTTCACTACTAACGATGTGTTGTGTATTTTTTTCGATAATATTGCTATACCTACCTACTTTTTAAATTTTATATCAAGAGAATCACTCTTTTTAAAACATTTTATTTTAATCTAATACGTGAATTTAATGTCGTTTTGCTATACATAGTTATAAATGTATCATATTTTGAATAAGTAATTAAATTTCCATTATTTTTATGGCTCATTTTTTTAAAAATTCGTCTTCGAAACACGTTACCGTAGAAATGTTTGAAGTTTGATCGATAATACCTGTAAAATGACGAGTGTTTTTTGCTTTAGCACTGAGAAAATTATAGACCAGAATTTTATTAATGCAGATTCATCGTAGGCAAAACCTACTATACGATTAAAGAAGCAATTAAACAAATTTGACCGAAGCTAAAGAAGTATCACTGATATTTCAATGCCCCCCCCCCCCCATTGAGAAAATGGACACAAATCTGGGTAATTTGGTGAACTGCGAGTGAGTATTAGGTGTTTCCATCGAGCCAAATTAATTGTCCTTACTGAAGGAATGTTTCATTTAAAAGGAAATTATATCTTTATCAACTAACATGATAGAAAAGATCACCGGTTTGGTAGGAATAAAGCACTTGAAAGTTCTCGTCTCAGTGGGCAGAAATTATATCAAATCTTTCGCTGGTTTGGTTAGTCAATTTTTTAATATTCGATCTTTCAAATTTTGAAATAATTTCCATGATTCGTTAGAATAGCGTAGGAGATACTTCGGAGGAATTATGGATATCGTATAATTTCATCGAAAAATTGAAAGGTACCTAACTACCTATTGATGTTTTGAAGAAACTCAAGGTAAGTATTATACATGTCGAATAATTTGGTCAAAGAGTGGGCTTAGTCCAGTCATTAAAGACATTTTTGCAGGAAAAATAGAAATATGTAATTATGAAAATTCATCTCAAAAACACTGACTGGAGTAACTTTTGGAGGGAAAAGGGGAGATGTAGAGGTAGTGTTTTTGAGATGAATTTTTTTCAGAATTATTTCTGATTTTGGACCTTTTTCTGGGGCACAGAGAGACATTGTGGGTCGGGACTCAAAAAATAAGTTCATATTTGAGCTTGGCAACCTCAAAAACATTCCATTTGATAAATTCAATCGACTTTTTGATGATTTTTTGAAATATTAGCCCCCATGTTAGGGCACAAAGGAGCTTTGAGGAGTTGGAGTTGGACCCAGAAAATAAGTTGTTATTCGTATTCAGCGACCTCGAAAACATCTATTCGATATATCGCATGTCCAGATTCGTTTTTCAAATATACGATTCAGTTGTGTGTTACTAGAAAAATCAAGCATCCCCCACCAACCCTTAGGGAGGGATGAAGACCAATCAATGGTGGTGTGACTAATAGTTGGGTGAGTAGACTTTGTAAAAAAAATTTGAGCGAAAACAAAAGATATTAAGTGGTAACTTTGATCAATTTATTGGACTGACCTTTTTTGAAACACCTACTCTTTCCACCCATTTTTTTAGACACCCCTCATGAGGGATGGGTATCGAGCGTAGTATCAAATTGTAGAGAATTTGAAGGGGAACATTTTTTGTTATGGTACTTTTTATCGTAAACCTAATATTTTCGGAGTAAAACGCAAAAAACATGAATCGCAACCGGTTTTTTAGCCCCCTAAAGAAATTAGCTCCAGGTGTAGGAGGGTCAGTTTTTTTTGGTAGTTCAGGGGGTTCATCTGAACACATTCCCGTAGAAAAAATTAATGTGCCAATTTTTTCCTTTTTGCCCTCGCCTTTTTACGTTATTTTCCCGCTCTAATATCTTTACATAAAAATAAACCTAAAGAACATTCATAAAGTCAACTAAAACTAATCGTAAAAATATGAACAGAAACTTCCTTAAAAATTTCTAATGACGAAAACTTTCGACCAAAAAAGTTTGAACCACCAATAACGTGGCCAAAAAACTAAACCGATATTTAAAAAAAATAATCTACAGAAGAATCAGAATCTTCTTCAAGTATTGTACTCAGGCCCGTAGCCAGTGTAGGGGCAGCCGGGGCAATGCCCCGGCTAGAAAGGCTGTTTGCCCCAGGAAGCAAAATCAAAAAAAAAACACGTTTGCCCCGACCAGCAAAATCAGAAAAAAAATCAGAATGTGCAAAAAACCAAAAACTCAACAATGTAAAATTATGGTAATGTAAAATTATGGTTACGTTCATGAAATGGCTACACTAGCATGAATTGCATTTGATAGCTCGATGGCTCGCTCGATGCGTTCACTAAATTTTAAATCAAAAATTTGATATGTAATTTGAGTAAAAATTAGTAATTTGTGAGGATTAGAAATCCAGTACATCTTTTTGCAATTTTTTTCGAAAAGTGAGACTTTCACTTTGTGCAATTTATGGCAATTTTACATAAAAAATTGAGACTTTTACACTACGAAAAAGCTAAAATTTTCAGCAATAGAGAAGACCTATGGACAATTTTTAAGAAAGAATGAAAATTTTTATAATTTTTTGCAAAAAACCGAGAATTTTGACAATCTTAGCAAAAAGCAAGATGGACTATTTTTGAAGAAAACCACGAATTTTGGGCAATCATAGGCCAAAAAAATGATTATTTTTTTCGCAACCTTCGGTTGAAAATGGGAGAAATTTCGGTCATTGACATTTTTTTCAAGCAAAAAAGCGAAATTATTTGGTAATTTTTAGAAAGGGAAATGGATATTTCTTGAATTTTGTTTACCAAAAAGTAACAATTTTTGGCAAGAAACGAGGATATTTTCGGAAATGTTGACAAAAAGTGAGATTTTGAGCTATTTTTGGTGATAAAAGTGTATGTATAAGTAGGTCAACTTTCTCAAATTATTCACTTATGGATATTACTAGCATTTTTTTCTCATCAAGTTAAATGCAAAAATTGAATTTTTGAAATTAAAAAAAAATAATAATAATTTGGAAAACCAAAGCTACTTATCGAAAAAGTAACCCAATTTAGTAACTTAGTTTCTTGAAAAGTGACCAAGTACGAGCCCTGAGTGAGGGCAAAAGTTTGTTTCGAGAAGTAAAGTTTTTTCAGGTGAAAAGAGTGTTTTTTGTCTTAACATTTCTTTAAAAATTTGAATAATATATTTTTTCAATGTTGTTTGGACGCGAGTCAAATTTGACTATTTTACCTCATGACAAAATTTAAACAGAAACAGTCACAGCCAAAGAATTATTACAAGAGTTTCACAGTAAATCGCGCAGATTACAGCTGTAAGTATTAGACTCAACCCCAGCATCACGCATTATGTTCATTTTTTGTAAAAATTGTTTTGGAATAACGGATGGTTGAGGGGGGTTGAAGGGAGGGGGATGTTTCACAGATGTTCGAGCCTCAAAAAGTGCTGCCCCAGCTGATATTTCCTTCGCCCCAGCTACAGCCAGATTCTGGCTACGGGCCTGATGTACTATCTTCGAAAGCTTTAACGGGTAGGCCTAATTCATCTATATCAAATTCGTTCTCGGGAACTTCAAAAACGTTCATTTTAATGTACCACGTAATATTCGATTCCTTTTTTCAAATTCTGAACCTCCCCTTCAGAAGCCACTTTTGGAGTTTCTACCTAAATGATAAAAATTCGTGTTTGCGAGCATCAAAAACAAATGAGTATTTTGATATGTCACGTGATATTCAGGCCAATTTTGGAATTTTTGAACTTCCTCCTCAGAAGCTCCTTTTGGGGTTCACTCTGAAATGAAACCAAATTCGTACGTAGGATCCCCGAAAACATATAAATTTTGATTTACAACACGATATGTAAAGTCATTTTTGAGTTGTGGACCCCCCCTTCTTCAGAAACTCGTTTCGGGGCTCACGTGGAAATAATATCAAATTCATACTGAGGATCTTCGAAAACATATGTACATTTTGATTTGCTACATTATACCTATTTTTGAGTTCTGAACGTCCCCTTCAAAAGCCCCTTGCGTGATTTCTGCCAAAATAATATCAAATTCGTGTTCAGCAGCGTCAAAAACATATATTTTGATATGTCGCGTGATATGTAGGCTAATTTTGGAATTTTGAACCTCCTCCTCTGAAGCCCCTTTTTGGAGTTTATTTCGAAATACTATCAAAATTCGAACTTCGGAGCCTCAAAAACATGTATTTCGATGTGTGGCGTAACTTTAGGCTTAATTTCGAGTTTTACCCCTTGTCTCATGAGGCTAATTTCGAGTTACTCACGAAAATGATCTGAAATTTGAATGCAGCGCCTTCAAAAACCTCAATATACCGAATTTGGGCTTCGCCGCTTGTGTTTTACTCACCAGCTTGAAAAATAATAAAGGTAAGGTAAGTGTAAAAATAAATTTTGCGCCTTGTTCTGTTAAAATATGCAACCCAATTGACAAATCGAAATGCCCGAAAAAAGCCAAAAACGTGAATAAAATGTGAAAATTACTTTTGCGCCTTGTTTTGTAAAAATATGCAACCCATTCGACAAATAGGAATGGCTGAAAAGAGCTACAAACGAGCTGTACAATGGCTCATGTCATTAGGAAAATGTAAGATATTGGCAGGTCTTTTAAATCGTTTTTAACCCTCTGCCTTGATGAGTTCGGGTATGCAACCCATTTGACACGGTTAAATTCGCGAAACAGTGTTTGGAAGGTTCGAAAATGTGGTCATGTTATTAGGAGAATATAGGATATTAGCAGGTCTCTAGTACCAAAATTTCAAACGGATCTAGTAGTTCGCTAATAATCCGATAGATGACAGCACGCATCCGTGCAAGTTTGAGCGCTAAAATGAACAATTTCCAGGAAAACCAGCAACTTTGCAAAACTTCAACACCAGAAATGAATTCGTCGTGTTGAAAAACCCCCTCAGCCAACATTTCGACTCGATTTGTGTCCAAAAGCTTTTTCTCCAGAAGAATGCATGAACTTGAACTTTTTACCAAACAAACCGTTTTACATTTTTAGAATTTTCCTTGGTTTAAAAAAAATCGAGTAAAATACGTTTTTCGACTAATTTGAGGTCATTCTCGAATAAAATTATTTAGAAATTTTAATTAAAAATGTCAATTTTGAAAACAAACATTGATTTTAATGGTTTTTTGTTTTGGTTTAAGGTTTTAACAATAGTTTGGTAATTTAAAGCTGAAATTCGTTCGGTAATTAATGCTTCTTTTTTATTTCTGTAATTTTCACCTATTTTTAAACAATATATTGTGCAATTTTGCAATTTTTACAAAATTTTGCAAAATTTACTAGACATTGCATTTCTTATTAGTACGTAATTTTAAATGAATTTCGATGATTTTTTTTGGTCATTTTACATAACATTTAAACACGTTTAGAAACTACGTAGGTATCATACAATTGTTACTCAATTTTCTCAAATATTGGAATTTCATTTATTTTAGGCAATTTTGAGTTTATTTTATCAAATTTTATCAATATTCCATCATTTTTCGATGTTTTTCAATGTTTTTTCCCGCATTAAAAAAAAATGTAACATATTTTTTATAGTCGATGTTTCGCGCGATATTTGCTCAATTTTATTAAATTTCGCTGCAATTCCATTGAACTTTTTGGCGAAATTGTATTTTTTAAAAACACTAATATGGAAGGTTTCAACAATGTTTCATGCAACTTTCGCTCGATTTTCACATATTTTATAGAAATTTCTTACTTTTTGGAAATCTTTGATGATTTTTTTTCGCGTTTTTATTTTTCAACGATATTTCAGGCAATTATCGTTCAACACCAACAAATTCTATTGAAACGTTGCTTTCGCGTAATTTTGGAGAATTTGAATGTTTTTTTCGTAAGTACCTAGGTATTTATATAACATTTAAATCACTTTGTGGCGAGTTTTTTTCCTTGTTTTTAAAACATTTTGAAAAGTGTAGAACCATGTTCGTGCAATTTTCGCTTAATTTCATTAAATTTTACTTTAAACAGATTTTAGCAATTTTTTCGCTCAATTTCCCCAAATTTATTACCTACTTCTTGGTAGATTTTTTAATGGCACTTTAGTGTTTTCAAAACAACAACAAGTTTTCAACAATCTCTCAATTTATGCAATTTTTACTTGATTTTGATAAATTTCATCGAGAAATGTAATACCTACTATTTTCGACTCTCGGTTTTGCATTAATGCCATTTTTTACCACTCATAATAATAATTATAATTTCATAATTGCAAAAAATGTAACCGGATAATCGATTTTTTAGTGCATTACCTGGGAAGTAGGTCGTAGCTAGTTACCAAAAAATTGTTGTCTTAAATTTACATTTTCTGATGCAATATTTTCGTACCTAACTACTGGTATAAGTATCGGCACACGGCAGTTTTTAATAGATTTACTTTTTTGTTTGCACAAGGTGTTTAACAATTTTACTCGCATTTTTTAAAAAATCATCACATTTTCATTATTTATTATCTACGGTACCCTTTTCTGGTGTCGTGTCGAAAGGACGACCGAAACAGACGCGTGATGAAGTGATGTGTCGTGGGGGGGAGGGAGACTGAAATTTTTCCAACTTTTTACCCCAGATCACCCCCCCCCCTCCCTAAAGGATTTTCCCCGCTAATTAGCCAGATGTTCGAACAAAGTGCGTATCAGGAAGATGATGAAAACCGCACTTTCTCCAATTTTGATAAAACTCACCCAAAATGTTACAATCATAGTTTTGATGTAAAACTATCCTAAAAATTTTTTGAGATCGACCCCTCCCCCTCCCCACCTCAACTCAAGAAATGTGACCATACGTGCTCAAAATTCAAAATTCTCGCTATCCAGAGAGGATGGTCCAAAATTTCTGAAACTTGTATAGAAAATGGTGACTATAGGTAGATGCGTACGTAGAGTAGAATTTTTTCAAAAAAATGACCATATTTAAGTTTTTTTTTGTTGAGGGGAGGGAAGGGTTGAAAATTTCAAAACGTTTATTGTGGCTCGAAAATGTAAAATTGTCATTTTCGTGTCTTTTTACGTATACTTGGTTTGAAATTTCATTTTTTCCAAAAATTTTGGCCATCAATACAAAAGTCCAAACATGGCAAAAAATGACAAAAAAACATTTTTTTTTGTGAAATTTTGATTTTTGTAACTTTTTTGAAAATATTTTGCAAAGGGAATTTTTGAAATTTTCGACCCCCTCCCCCGATCCAAAAAAAACTCTAAATATGTAAGGATGACTGTTTACAATGAAAGTTTCAACATTTTTGGACCACCCTGTCTTGAGAACGAGAATTTCGAATTTTGAGCACGTATGGGCACATTTCTCGGGTTGTGGTGGGGAGGGGGGGAGGAGAGAGGTCAACTCAAAAATTAGTTTTACATCAAAACTAACATTTTGCGTGAGTTTCGTCAAAATTGGAGGCTTTCATTTTGAAATTTTAAGAAATTTGATCAAAGTATAAAAGTGATGCTCTTTTCATGCAGATGCAGCATCAGAATTTTCCAACAGAAAACATTTTCGTTTTGGAAGACCCCTAGACTGGCTAGACTTGTATAAAAAATATATCAATTTGAATTTTCAGAATTTTTCAACAGAAAACATTTTTATTTTGGAAGACTCCTCAGAAAATTGCACTCCTTTGGAATTTGTGGACACTTGGCATACTTTATTCAAAACTTTCTAATAAATCGTTCTTTCAGAGTTAGCCTAGATAACACTTACTCAAAATCCTTTGAAATTGAAAATGGAGTTCCTTTAGGTTCTGTTCTTAGTACAATCTTGTTTCTGATACAAATTGATTAAAAGGAGTAGAATTATTACGCGTGACAAGGCGAAATATTGAAAAAAACTATGACACATGTCGATTTTATTCACGCTATATTTTGAATATTATCAATTAACCGTATGTTTCGGCACTCTCGTTGCCTTCTTCAGCGGTAGAAACAAGACTGAAAGTATAACACAATTACGCAAGTACAGAACATAGATGAAACGCAGTACATAGATAAAATAGATGAATGGGACTAGAAAAGACAGGAAAAATCCACACCACCTTAACCTATAACCAGACGATAAATTTCGTTAAAATTAGACAAATCAGTCCTGAAATTGATCGCATTTTTGGCCTGATTGATAAAAATACATTCGAGAATTCGTCTTTTTAGGGTGTTTTTTTCAAAAGCCAAAATTTTAGTATTGTCAAAATCAAAATTATGCCCTGTCATTTTCGAATGTTCGCACAGAGCAGTAGATGTTTTTGAATTACGTACATCGTATTTGTGCCTGTAAAGACGATTCGATAGGTAGGTACCTGTCTCGCCAATATATACGCTATCACATTGACTACATTTTATAGAATAAACCACATTACTACATTTGAGTTTTTCATTGGTATCTTTGAGTTTAGAGTAAAATTTAAATTTATTACTATTGCAATTTTTGGCAGCAATTCTGGTGGAATCACTATTCACTATGTGTTTAATTCTGTTGAAATACCTACCTATATATGGTATGGAGAAATATTTAATGCTAGGTTTATCAATAATATTGTCAACATTAGGAGTATTCTGATTAAAATTATAGTAACCATATTCGAAAAGTTGTTTAGCTACAATTTTAGGGAAATTGTTATCCTTAAGAATATTCAGAAACTGAGCCTTAATATCAGCATGAAATTTAGAAGATGTGAGTCTCAACATACGATTGAGGAGATTTTTAGCTGTGTTAAGTTTGTAATGTTTAGGTTGAAAAGACAGATAATTAATCATACGATGAGATTTCGTGGGTTTTCTGTAATACTTAGTAGAAAATTTATTGTCTTCCAGGTTTTTGTAGACAGTGAAATCCAAAAAATTGATACAATTATTTTGTGATGACATTTACTTATGATTTTATAACTAAACCACTCTCTTTGAGAATTTTTGCAGATGACTTAAACACCTCTCTTAGATCTAAAAACATCAATCTTATTGTAGAAATAATTCAAGAAACCCTAAATCAAATTGAAAAATGGGCTGAAACAAATGAAGAGTGATATTCCAAAACTCGCTTTGTCCATTTTCACAACTTTTCAGGAAAGAGGAAAAACAGTTTCCCTTTAAACGGGTAAATTGGCTTTTTAGGCGAGTTTAGCACTTTATTTGGGTGGATTTATGATGTAGGAGTGTAGGTATACACTTCATCCACTAAATACTGCTGAAAAAAATTTCAATAAAAATGGACAAAGCGCGTTTTGGAACATTATTTTTTTTTTAATTTTTAGTGAATTGGCTGTTTAGGTGAGTTTAACACCTCATTTTGGTAGGTTGATGATGTAGGAATGTGAGTTAATACTTCATCTACCAGGTACCGCTAAAAACCCAACTTCGATAAAAATAGACAAAGCGAGTTTTGGAATATCACTCTTCAAATAGTTTAAGCTTTTCAGAATCTAAAACACATTGTGTACTTTTTTCCAGAAAAAATCAAAGTACTTAACCCAAAACCTACTCTAAAATTTAAAGGTCGCTCCTTGGAGTTCAAAATCTTCTATCAAATTTCTCAAACTCACATTTGATAAAAAACTAACTTAGACCCCCCCCCCTCATTTTCCAACTGTAGAATCAGAACTCTTGAAACGAATCAATTTATTAAAAATAATTAAAAATCCTAAGTATAACCCTACCAGTAAATTATTAATCCACCTATATAAATCTCTCATACGCAGCAAAATTGACTATGGTAGTCCATGCTTTACAAAAATTTCAATTAAAACAGCCGATATCTTTGAAAACTGTTTAAAATTCTTCTTTAAGGATTTGCATTGGAGCTGTTTACTCCTCACCCATTGATAGTATCTACTGTGAAGCTGCACAACTACCCTCAAATGTCAGAAAATCACTAGTAACAAATAAATTCATTACATCAGCCTCAGCTAATCCATCACATCCCCTCCAAAATCTTATCTCAATACATATACAGCTTACATCATTTCCAACAAAATGACAACCCACATGCCAAGTTTCATCTCTAAAATGAAAAACCTTATGAAATTTATCTCAAAAATCTCATTCAAAAACCCATAACCTACCCTCCTTGGCTATTAAAATCCCTACAAATTGATTTTCAACTGAGAAATTATCCAAAAAGAAACCATTCCCCATTGAAAATTAAAAGCCACTATCTTGAACTCATATCAAAGTACACATGATTCAATTTCACCCTTCACCATTTTCACCGATGGCGATATAAAATCCTTCTTTACACAAAATACTCACTCTAAATGGCAAAATTTCTGGTCATCACAGACATCAAAATAAACTCTTTCAACAGTTTCAACACAAAAAACAACCTACTTACCCCTGGAAGAACCTTGATCACTTAAACAGAAGAGAAGAAATAATTATAACCCGTCTAAGAATAGGTCACTCTAAAATCACACACAGCCATCTCTATCAAAAAATTCCAAAACCCCCCTGTCAATTCTGTGAAAATGAACCTACATCCAGCCAACATTTACTATTCACCTGTCCTAAATTACAACAAACAAGACTAATAGACCCAAATTCAATGACATCCCAGACAACCCTTCTGAAATCCAAAAATTCATAACTCTACTAAAAAACACCAACTTAATAAACCAAATCTGTGTAATAATCCTCCAATTATAAGCACCAAAAAAAAAAAAAAAAAAAAATGGAAGACTTCTAGAATTGTATGAAAAATATATCAATTCGAATTTTCAATCTTATTTAGGTATATGTACAATTTCACATTGAAATTTGATTCTTTTTTAAAATTTCCTGACAACTTCTAAATTCTTACATTGAAGTGAGACACCACATCTCAATTTCTCCTTCAATTTCCAAAATTGAATTTCAAATAGTTTTCAAAATTTTTGTGACTTTTTCTCCTTGCTCAAAATTTTATTTTATCAAGAGCAGAAACTTTTATAAATTCAGAAACAAGAATTTTAATCTTGATCGATTTTATGTATTTGATCAAGATAGAGTTTCCTAATCAAGATTGAACCCCTCCTACTCCTCCAGTGGTTCACCAATTTTAATTAAATTTCTGGAGTAGTCGAAGTCGTTAAAAAAATTATACATATTGAAATTTTGTGTTCTTGAGCATAAAATAAAAAATTTTAGCAACTAAAATTTTGCTGCAAACCATGGCTTTTTGTTTCATTCTGAATTTGTAAATTTGGCTTTGGAAATCAACATACTCGTAATATTAAAAAAAAAACACTCGAATTCAATTTTTTTCCAAATATTTCAATCTTATTGTTGAGTGCAACTTCTGTCATGAAAATTCTTGAAATTTATAGGTTGATCTTTCATGCGTTAAAGGGTAAACTTCAAATCCAAAATTTGGTCCAATTTGCTTCCATAAGGGAGGAAAAACGCCTTAACACACAAAATTTTGGAATTACATTTCCAAATCTCCTCTCCCAAAATTTTGTAAAAATTGAAACATCCTAATCAAAAAACACAATCTAATAAACCTGACAATAAACCCTTAATCGTAACACACTGCATGTGTAGCTCGATCATGCTGCATTAGGGTGGGGGTGGGGGGAGAGGGGGAGTGCAATTTTCTCGCAAATGCATTTCATCGGGTAAGCTGGTTTTGATAATTCCCATTTCACGTAAAATAAACCAATTTATTTTTTCCTTCGCCAATCGTAACCTTGAACCTGTTCGATTAATTCTTACAACGCGTTGAGAGTATGTAAAATTACAATATCTGATCTTCGAAGTAGGTAAATAAAAATAAAATTCGTATCATTAAAACGCACTTAGGAAATTAATAAACTCACTTTCAGGTTTCAGCTTCCGATACATGATTTTGCAACCGATAACATACGCAATATTTTCGTAAAATTGGCCTCGAATACGACTCGCTGTAGATTTTCTTTGAGGACGAGCTGGGCTGTAATCCCTGAAAAATCAATTCAAACAACGTGATGAGAAAAATGAAAACATACATCATCAAAAATTTTAAAACTGGATCCACTCCAGCCTAGTAGAATGTATTTTATCGTATCTAATTCAACACAACCTGATTCTGACATCTTTACAATTTACATCCTCGAGCATCTCAAACTTCAAAACTTCAAAAAACAAACCAAAACACTTTCGACATTCCATCACTTCCATCCAGCAACAAAATCTCGCCCAAGCTCATAGGTAATACCGCAAAAAAACATCCCATATCAGCCTATCAACAAAAAAAAAAAACTCGAATAATTAATGGAATAGGGAATCCTAATACATAGCCGAAGAGAAGAAAAAATAAAATTCTTCGCAAAAACAACACCACAGCACCTCTCTAGGTTGTTTACAGTCTTGGAAATTGGAATGGGTATACTCGTAATAGAGGTTCTCGGCGAGTCGTCGAAGGAGGGATATTTGTCTAGTTCTTGCTGATTCTTCCCTCGTTAAGTCGTAACACCGAGTCGTATACCTGTATACTTGTATACCTCTATTTCAAGTTCTCATAAATGAATTAGCACATCTACTTGTGTGAGTGCAATGTGCATGTGTTCGACGAGTTACGATAATATTACTTAGCGTTTTTATTCGTACCGTTTACTTATTCGCAATTTTGCGCAAATTCACTATTTGATTTTCGATCATTTTCCATTGTTTTTCCGGTGTTTATCTATTTTTTTATTTTGCATATCGCGTCGATTTTGTGTCGTGAATTTTTTCTAAATTCAGTGCGGTTGTATCAATACAGTGCAGTTTTGTGTACATTTCATCGACGACAATTTTTTCACAAGATTGAAGTACGTACTTGACATTTTTTTAGTGTATTCAATTTTTTTCATTTTTTTAAAAAATATAAACTGGTTGTGATTTATAAACAAGCAGGAACGCATACTGTGTATGAGAGCAAAGTTATGCAATAAAAATAATTTGATAATTTTTTTCGACATTGTGAATGGTTTGGAAGGAGGTATGCGGTTAATCAAGTACCTAACCTGCTATCGAAAAATCTACGAAAAAAATTGTTGAAAGTGGCTTTGACATAATGGCCGAATTTTATTTGATTGAACCGACGAAAGAATGAATTTAAACTCATGAGATGAAATATAGGTACCTAAAACAAGACAGAAAAAATTTCATATCTTGAATGAACAACTATTTTTTTTTTCGAGCAGAAAATGAAAGGAAATTAAGCCTGGAAAATACACGCCCGAAATACCACAGAGCAAATTGAACATTTTCATGAGGATAAAAAATTATAAATAGGCACCTAATGAAATTTCAAAAGTTGTAAATTAAACAGCATATTTCATTTCTTTGCGAAATTTGTGTAATTTGAGTCGATAGGAGATTAGCTCCATCTGTATTGTAAAAGTAAACATAAAGGAGAGAAGTATGGGATGGAGGGGGAATTATTACCATAATGACAAAAAACTACTTCAAAAGAATAATTTTGAAAAAAACAAAACAATTTCTCAGAAAATAGTCCAAAATCAGATATTCTTCGATACTAATTTCTTACTCGACGTGTCGTAATCCTCAAAAATTTATCATTTTTAGACTCAGCTGTTCTATTACTTTTTTTCAAGTCTTCCTTCAATATACGAAACATGAAAAATAAGCTAATAAAGATAATCTAATCCTATCTGACCCTCCTACTTCATCTTTCTTAACCCTTGAGCACATTTTCTGAATACCATTTTGCACTTCATCTTGACTCTTGAGTCTTGACATAACATACATTTTTCATCATTCAAAAACACAAAAGCTTCACAAGATAGGCACATGTAATTCTGTTTCAATGCAAAAATATTACTCTTCTTCATTTTACATTGATCAAATTAATCATCAAACAGAAAACATTTGATTCTTGATGGGAAATTTATTTTTAAAAAAAACTCCAAAAATTGAGGAAATTGGAAAATTTTCATCAAAGTTCAGAATTTTTGGTACCCAAATTACACCTTCTTGTCTTTCAATAATTTTCTTTCCAGTTTGACTACCCGATTAAAGGTGAAAAATATCCAACAATTTAAAATACAAATAATGAAACTCGTCAAACCCTCACTCACATTTTTATTTTGTAAAGAGAACAAAAAACTGGAAAGTGGAAACCCAAGTTCAGCTTTGATTATTTCTCTGCAATTTCTCAAAACACAAGGACATGAAAAGTAATTATGAATCGATACTTTCTTATGTTTAAATGAGACTTTTATTAGTTCTGACAACAAATATCGAGCAATGAATTCACCCTTTAGAAGGAGAAGAAGAAAGGTAATCAACTTGCTCAAATCAATCATTTTCTACCTCCTTAATTTTCGTTCTCTTTTACAAATTCTGGAAGAAGAAAAAAGATTCAGTCGTTCGTGAACGATATCTCCCATGATTGAATGAATCGTTTGTGAACGACTTGATTGTCAACGAAGAATTTCATTAGAAATTGAATAGAATGGTAACCTATTTATTTGTAGTTCTCGAGCTCGTAGAGTAATTTAATTTCGGAAAAGATTCACGTTGATGGGGTCGTTCGCGAATGATGAAATCTCATTGTCAGCTCAATTTCATATTGTGAAATTCAGCTCAGATATTTAATTAGAACGATTCATAAAGGTCAAGTTGAAACCGTTCGCATAAACACGAACAATTCAAGATCGATCGAAATTATGAAAACGAGTCAATAAAATAGATCTTTTAGAGATCTGATTCACAACTTTTTTCATAAAAACAAGAAAAAAGCATTACCTACAGTAAAAATTACTACCTTAATCAGAAAATAATAAAAATTCCGCGAAATTTGGAAACACTTGCATAAAAAGGGTTTAAAATATGTAAAATGGTAAAAAAAACACAAAAATCATTACTTTTATGAAAATCACAAAAAACTGAAGAAATTTGGACGAAATTGCAGAAAAAGAAATTGAAACAACTGCACAAAATATTTTCGAAAAATCTTCTAATCACAAGTTGAAGCGTACAAATCCATAAAAAATACCACAAACAAATTAACATTTTAGGGATTTTTCCCAAAAATTTACGAAAAAGTATCGAAAAACTTTAAATGGCATAAAAATTTACACAAAAAAATATCAAAATAAAGGAAAATGAACAGGAAGTACAGTAATAGTGAAATTTCCCAAAAAATTGCAAGAAGAAGTACGTAAAGTGGTATTAAAACATTGAAAAAAGATCATAAAAATCGACTAAAATTAACAAAAAAAAATCACTAAATTTCAATAAAATTTGATGAAAATTGGTGAAAAAGAGCTAAAAATATGTAAAACGAAATAAAATCACAAAAATTGAATTAAAGTCGATAAAAATCACAGAAAACTGAAAGAATTCTGACAAAATTTGTCAAAATGTAGAGAAATTTGCATGAAAAATGGCATAAAAACACGATTGAAACATATTTTAAATAAAAGACACCATAAACAGCCAAAAACGGGTAGAATTTCAGCAATTTTAAAATGATATAAGAACTCGAAAAAAAATGAAACTCTATGAAAATTTTAGTGAAATTTTTCAAGATTCGGATGAAAAAAAGCAACACGTAAAATAATATAAAAATTTCAAAAAAAATCATAAAAATTTTAAAAAATTTTCAGAAAGAAATGAAATTTTAGTAAATTTTGGGAAAAATTGCATGAAAAGATGTTAACTTAAAATTTAACAAAAATTAGAATACAACATTTTTATTTAAAACCTCTTTTGAACACAAGTGAAAGCATTTTTGAAACTTTCACGACTAAAATTCACCTCCCTCTCTAGATTTATTTTTTAATTTTCGACGAATTTTTGAAAATTCAAAAATCAAGTAAGTACACTCCTTTTAGTAAATTTAAAAAGCAGAAAATTTTCATTCTCAAAAAATATACTCGGTGTAGGTCCCTTTTCAAGAGATCTCAAAATCAGATTTCATGCTTCCAACAGATCTAGATCTTCCAGGAATAACTTTAGTTGATTTCTCCACTGCTTTGGGAAAAAAAAGAATTTGACTTAAGGAATAGAAATTGATCGAAGCAACAGAAAATTCGGTGTAGGTACATACAACTATTTTCGAAAGATCAATCCATCAATTCAAAATAGTCCAAGAGCTATACCACTGTGATGGGGCCGAAATAACTGAAAGCTGGGGATGGTCTCAAAAGTTAGTATACATACCCCTATTTTGAAAGCACTTGGTCTGCCGATCCGCAGCTGCTGCTTTAAAGCTCAGTGAAAGCTCGAAAGTTCAAAATTTTTCTGAACTTTCAGCTGAGAAAACTGATGGCTAAAATTGGTGCATAATTATAGCATTTTTCGCGCTGAATCCGAATATATCGGTCTGCCGACCCATAAGTGCCGCCAAAGCCCCGCCAGACTGGGTCAAAATGGGAGCAAATTTGACAAATTTCATGTTTTTGGGCTAAATTCTCATAAAAAGCCACAAAATCGGGTTAAAAATTATTTTCAAGCAGTTTAACGGAATGCTCTATGGCTAAGATGATTTTTAGGCACCGAAATTTTTCAAAATTTTCATTTTTTGGGGGGTGGGGCGTGAGAGGAGTATTTATGAATTCAGCAAATATGTCCTTGTGATACATCAAAATATATATTTTGTGACCGTATTTTCCTCCAATGTGAAAAATATTGCCATAATTGAATTCTACGACCCAAAAAACATATATTTTGATATATCACAAGGCCATATTTGCTGAATTCATAAATACTCCCCTAACGCCCCACCCCCCAAAAAATGAAAATTTTGAAAAATTTCGGTGCCTAAAAATCATCTTAGCCATAGAGCATTCCGTTAAACTGCTTGAAAATAATTTTTAACCCGATTTTGTGGCTTTTTATGAGAATTTAGCCCAAAAACATGAAATTTGTCAAATTTGCTCCCATTTTGACCCAGTCTGGCGGGGCTTTGGCGGCACTTATGGGTCGGCAGACCGATATATTCGGATTCAGCGCGAAAAATGCTATAATTATGCACCAATTTTAGCCATCAGTTTTCTCAGCTGAAAGTTCAGAAAAATTTTGAACTTTCGAGCTTTCACTGAGCTTTAAAGCAGCAGCTGCGGATCGGCAGACCAAGTGCTTTCAAAATAAGGGTATGTATACTAACTTTTGAGACCATACCCAGCTTTCAGTTATTTCGGCCCAATCACAGTGGTATAGCTCTTGGACTAAAAGTACCTACTTACTGAAGAAAAAAATGAAAAAAAAAAACGGTTTCAAAATGGGAAAAACCTAAAAATAAAAAAATACAAAGAAATTAAGAAATTTAAAAAAATGATCAAAATATTTGAGAATTGATTCTATGTCGATTGAAAAGACGAAATTATGTTTTAAATGATCAATACAAGGTTACGTTTGATTAAAATTCAGCTTGAAAAAAAAATGAACGATTCGAATTAAAATTAGACAACAAGATGTCTAAATTCGAAAAAAAAATACGAGACAACAACAAACACATCGAAGCTGGGTATACCTACCATGATATTTAGACGAAGGAATGTTAAAAATACCTCAAAGTTAGTCTCTAATTACGTTAACCACGACACGACGCAAAAAATATCAAGTCTACGATTAAAGCTTCATTAACAGTAGGCAAGTTAATTAATCCGAACACGAATTTATGCATAACTCGTGTATTGTCAGTCCAGGTATAGGTCTAAGTATCCATCATTCGTAGGAACATTTCTCACAACAAACTAAATCAAATCCACGACCATCAAAAATGAATACCTACAACTGCGTAAAAATCTATCAAAATTAAAATTTAGACTAAATCATGTCCAATGAGGAATCACATTATTAGATAATATAATTTATGTCCACTCCAAACAATACGAGCCTTGAACCGGATCCAAAATTGAAAACACACCGTCCTTGTCTTCCTACTACAGAGTGAAATTGAAAACCACACTAGTCTGTCCTCTGTCGGCATCGACACTTGACAGCCATAGGTAGGTACGAGTAGAGTATACTCGAGGTACATACAACGAAGAAAATACGAGTAAAAACCTATCTTTGGGTCGAAAAAAAAATACCAACTTAATCTATTTTGTATACGTTTATATAAAGGCCATTCTCACAATTACTGCAATAAAATAATTGATACCTACGCACGCGTAAATACATGCGAATAAATACGAAGATTAGATACCATAGAGACCTACACACATGCAGCTGGTAATTTAGTCACCCTGGTTTGTTATTCTTCATTTCCTATGTTGTAACAACAGCGACAGTGCATAAAGCTATAAGGTATTTCCTTTGAACTCGATGTACTTACTAGTAACATCCCCTCAGGGTTACAAAATCCTGTAGAGAGTAGAAAGACCTGCAGCTTGCCATGGTGTCTTGTTCACATATAATGTATGTATATTATACCTATAGGTATAGTACATTAGGCTGGTAAATCTGCTTACTTATACGAGTAAGAAAGGCTTTGATCACTTTTAATGCCGAAAAATTGCTCTTTAAAGGGACATTGGACACTCAATACTCCATCTCTGTGAAGTTGATGCTCAATTTTCTACAGAAAGGGGGCACGAAAATCGTGAAAAGTAACAGGAAATTTATATTACCATATTTATCAAAATCGAATCATCAGCTAAAAAATTTCAAGCTTTAAAATGTTTGGAAAATTTTGATTCAAAATTATATACCTACCTAATTCGAACCACGAAACCAAGCAAAAATACTTAAAACACATTCAAAAAATACTGTTGCAAATCCCCTCCTCCCTCCTCCTCCATGAAGAAATCTTTCAAATTCAGGTTTCAAAATATAGAACTGATGAATAATTATAAATTTTTGAAAAAGTTCAACTCTGAATACGAACAAGAGGAATATTTCAATTGGTGACAATTTTGGGCCTTATTGTCAGAAAGAAAAAAAAATATTACATGATCCAAAAATACTTCAACTTAAAAAATGTCACTTTTTTGAATTCCGAAAAACTTTTGATACATACCTAGGTACTTTAAATGAAACCATTCAGAAATGAATTACAGAGCTAAATATCAGATTTCAGCTCAATTTTGACCCTCCCCCCTCCCTAACTGATTGACGATGGTTTCCAGCTATATTCTCGAGCCTCCAGCAGGCTTTTAAAAATTCACCAGAGAAGGAAAACACAGAAACCAAAGGGATCGTGATTTTTCAAAAATTGACAAAAATTTTCACATTTTGTCCAAATTTCCAAAACATTTCGTGTTTTGCTTAAAACTCTGCTATTTGGCAAAAAAAATAAATAAAAAAGTCTCAATTTTTTTCAAAAACTCAAGAGGTTTGTGGGGCAGTACAGGAGGCTTGACTTGTATCAAAATTCTAATAGCCTATCAGTACCTCAGGAAAACACAAAACCACAGACGATACGGTTTTTTTCAATTTTTCTGAAATTCGGGGAACTATTGCAAGACTCATCTTCAAATGCTGTTAAAATTCTTCAAAAAAGAAGATTTTCCACTCCATTGATCTGTTTTAGTGACGAGGCTAGGGCGAAGGGAAGGGATGAAGAGGGCAATTATTGCTCTCTTACAGATGAAAGTTCAATATAAAAAGTACAAAAATTAGCGTTTTTGATTTTGGAAACATTTAGCAAAAAAAAAAAATTGATCCCATTTTTCATCTTGATTTTTTAAAACAGTCAAACACGAAGGATTATTTTTCAGAATCATTTCGAATTTTAACTTATTCATATTCAAAAATATCATTCGATCCTCCTTTGAGAATAATCCTGGTTACTCCAATGATCTGTTTTGAACCCTCCCCCCTTCCCACAAACTAATAATAGTAAATGTTGAAGACTAATTTACAATTAGACCAAACATTTTTGATTTTCCTCTTCCCAGATTACCCTTTCAGGATAAAAAATTTACAGAAGTTGGAATTTTGTTGTTTTTTTCTCTCATTTTTGTCGAATAGTGTTTTGTTATGGGTACTGGAGTAAGTATCTGTTAGTATTTTTAAAATTCAAAGTCCCCAATTTCAAAATTTTTGAGTAATTCTTTGATTTTTTTTAAAATTCTCATTTCCACTTCGGAGTTCTTCTCCATAATCTATTTTTTCAAGAAAAACCCTTCGTCTGATCACCAAATTCTGTTGATCTTCTTGTGTAGAGCTTTTCTAAGTCGAAAAAAAGGAATCAAAAAAGATGAAAAATTGCTCCCTGTATAAATTTTCTGATAATTTTTCATTTCTGAGCAGAATCTTTCTACGTGGCTCTGTTTTGAAAAAATTGTAGTAAAAGTTGGAAAATCAAGGTATTCATTTTTAAGCTTATTCAATTATATTTTCCCAAAAATTTAGAGGGAACCAAGTTTCACTTTTTCATCAACTGGGAGGAGGAAGGTGAGTCGAAAACATTAATTTATAATGTTTTTCCAATGAAAGTATGTCAAATCCAATGATTAGAATAGAAAAAGGTAAACATTTTACTTTTTTACATGTGAGAAGGTAAATCTATTGAAAAGTGCTTCTTTGAAGGAAATAGAGCAAAATAATCCAGGAAATAAAAATATAAAAAAGTTTAAAAAATCATTTTTCTGTTTTTTTTTTCTAAATGCATAGTTAGAGAACTTTTACCGGAGGGGAGGGGGGGGTGATAGGGTCCTAAAATTGGTATAAGAGATGCTTTTACCGGAGTAAGAACCTGAAATGTTGGAACTAAAAAGTTAAAATCCTCTTAAAACTTGACAACATTTTTCTTGAAGCCGGTTGAGCGAGTGATTTAAAATCTCCCCCTTCATTTTTACCAGAATAAGAAAATTTTAATTCAAAAATCACGGAATAAAACCGCTAAAAATACAGATAAGGGGCGAGGGTAGAGGGTCAAAAATTTTAGGGGAATTTTTTCTCCTCAAGGGACATTATTTGAGCACATCAGAAAGAAAATAGGAATCTGTATGCAACACTGGGAAAAATTCTTCATTCAGACGAATTTTCACTCTTTTCGTTTTCAACAATATTGAGAAAAAGGTTGTAAAAATTACTTGAAAACGTTTTCAACAAATTTAAAGCATTTATCCCCTCCTCCCTTCTTTGACTTTATTTTTCATGTTCATAGGTACACATTTTGCAGTATTGGGATCAAAGAAGCCAATCCGATAACAAAAGTGCAAAAATAGCTAAAAGTATTAATTTTCTGAAGACATTTAACTCCTCTCAATCTCTCTTTCACGAGGTCAAAATTATTCTCCAATGTTCACCTCATACAAAAGTTGAAATTTCACCATCAAAAAATTGAACGAGACCAGAAAGTATGAAGGATTATTTTTTTCACTCTACCCTCAATTTTGTAGGCTTCAGCTCTCCACTCCTGACAAACTCTCTGGCCCCAAAATGCATCGCAATCATGCAATTAGTGCTTAGTGCACATTTTCAAATTTTTGAGGATCTGGGACCATGGCTTAAAATCTTAAAATTTGAGCAGTTTCGCAATAAACCCAGAAAAATTGAATCAAGAAATTTCAAGATTCTTAACGATCCCATTGTTGCCATCATTACGAAAATCAAAACCTACCAAAATTTAAAATTTCACAACTCAACTCAGCTTTTAATCATCTCCAAGGGTAAAATTATTGATTTGAGTGGTTCATATGGGTCCTTTGAAGGTGTCCTTTTTGAACCTAGCAAGATAATATTTAAAATTTGGTGTCTCGTGTATTGAAGTTCCCGAACAATTGTGTTGCTTTGTCCACGCGATCATCGTGGCTAATTTTTTACACTCACATTTTTTTCTTCGAAGAATGAAGCCACCTTGCGGGAACTAGCCAAAGAAACCAAATAGTACCTAACAAAATACTGGTCTTCGTAAAGGGTTCCCAATATCACACATTCACATCCTCGAGGAAAAATCTACAGATAAAGATTATAGATTGTTATTCTAGTCAAATTTTTCCAATCGAACCAAACCAGAGATGTCTTTGGCATCGGCGACGATGCAAAACTGGATTAGACTACACCCGATCTCAGGTAGACTTTATTTTCGTCTCACTATCAGTGCAGCTGGGTCAATCACCTTGAACTTGATTTCACTCAACAGTTATTTTAATACGATGGAAACAACCGCCAAATTAGCTACATCTGCGTGTAAGTACAATACGTTAGATTTCCCAGGTCGTACCCTGGCCCTGTAGATACCTATATGTCAACACCTACACCTCACTTTGTCATACATGATTCGATACGTTTACCACGAGCACCAAGACCGACTACCTAGTACTTTTCCAACACAGCTATAGGTAAAACCTGACTTACTACAAAATTATTACGACATTGTTGAAATCGCAAGTATGCGTACAGAGGCAGAAAGAGAATAAGATATTAACACGTTTGTTATTGACCATCGTCGTCGTCGTTGTCTCGTTAAACGAAATTCCGGCGCGATTTTCCACGCCAGCGAATTTTTGCTGGTCTTGCTCGTTTTTGACATTGCAAAATTTTCTTCGAGACGTACTTATCTACAGATTATGTAGGTACCCGCATATACTTATTCGTACATTTTACCACCACGTCGTCGCAATGTTTATTTATCTTTTTGGTTAACTTAACTGTTGCTGTAATGCTCGCGTTAAAGAATAAGTAATTTGGTAGCTCGTTAAAGTTACGCTATAATTGCCACTGGCCCAGTGTTCGTTGATCGTATCGAGCTGCTTTAACGCGATTAAGAGTATCTATGTACAGTATTATTGTGCCACTGAGAACTCAGCAATGTGCTCAAATTTAAATATAAAATATTACCGAATTAAATTCGTTAATCGATCCGTGATACGAATGGAATCAATTCGCGATTAAAATACCGTAACGCGACCTTTGCACATGTTACCTCGCCTACATCTAGTTGCACACTGAAATGAAGTGACCGTCTTCGGTTACTTCCGCGAGATGATGCCGTTTTTGGACGAACTATGCCGAAGCGCCAAGTACAATTGCCGTTGTAAGTTACCTAGGTCACTATACCACAATAAACACTCATTTCAGATTTTTTTTTCACTACTACATTTCTTCAGGGAGGTAAATTGCCTTGAAGAGAAATTTTAAACGTTGAAATGACAATATTATGCATAAGTAACACATTCCTATGCTCGTACAAAACCACTCGTATTAAAATTCAAATTTCTGTGAAAAAAAATTGTCTTCATTACTACAATCTCGGTCATTATACCATTTAAATTTAGCCACTAAGTAATCCTGACTTCAACAATCAACAGTTTCGTTTACTTCGTACATGTATTATAATAAATCACACACGTATAGTACGTATGTACTATGTACCTACTACTGACGAATAAACCGATTATTATCTTCTTTAAAAAAAATTCTACCTCGTCCTTCGGTCACACCAACACACCTACAGGTGCGAATAATTTTCCATCTACGGATGTTACGAAAAAAAAAATCTTCTTTTTAATCATAGGGTTACGTAGGTACGTATTCGTATGCACACTTATAGGCTATTACTCGAAGCAATTTGCGAATATACGTGGAAAAAAATTATGTATTATGGTTGCAATTTTTTTTTTTGCTGTAATATTTCTAAATGATTTTACAGCGACGACAGGGCAACAACGGGTTAATTTGAATTGAATTACATTACATATACCACAATATAAGATGATTAATCCATCGACATATCCAGGTCTAGGTTATTATACGTAAGAGTAGGTAGAGAAGAGATGAAGCTTGTGTACCTAACTGCCTATCAGGCAGCATATTTTCAATATTGTTGCTGATCCAGTTGTTGGTCAGCTTTGAAATAAGTATGTTATTATTACGTAATAAGGTACAGAATGATGTATTGTGTGGGGTAGGTAAGGTATTAGATAAGACACAATACATAGATATATAGGGAGAAGTTGATTGAATGTTGTCCAACCTTTTTAGCACAATTTTTGATTGGGAAAACTCATCCACTTTATTAAATTGATCAAAGACATTCGAATTTTGTTTTGTCAAATTTTTCAACAGGATCTGATTGAAAAATTACCCCAGCTGGAGTAAAAAAATATTCAAAGAAAATAAAGTTCAATTTTCAACGTATTTTAAACATTCCATTATTTCAAAAAAAAAATAGAATAAATTGATAGATAGGTACGTAGGTGAATATTAGGACTTCTCACTTTATTGGAAGGGACAGCGAGGATTCTTTCTTTTCTAATAAATACCTCACAGAAAAAATTATTTTTGATATGAAAAATGGTTGAGAAGAGAAAGAATTTGATGAAAACTGCAATAAAAATGAGTAAAATTGGGAAACGAAAATAAATTATTAAAATTATACAAAAAAAAAAAAAAAAATACTAGAAAAAGAAAGCAAAAGTCGTAAAAATCGACGAAAGTTTGCACCAATGTGTCAAAATAAAAATAAAGCACGAGTATATATTGTGTAAATTTAAAAATGATGAACTCATTTTGACAAATCTATTGAAATAAGTATCACAATAAAATTGATTTTCCTCAACAAACATGAGTATTTTACACCAATTTGGAACAAAAATTAATTTGAGCCCTTTGAATGCGATTTTGCTAATTCTTTCTCGAGGTCCATTAGATGATCTCTACAGCCTTTCATAACGAACATGACTTCGGTCTTAATTACCTCAAACTGGTAAAAATCGAAATGCCACATCACATTTTCATGGTTTTTGAGCTTTTTTAAAAATATTGGTGTTGAGAGAGCTGGAGGAACACGAAAGGGTCACGGTAGTATCTCAAAAATAAGCCAATATCTCAACTCAGCATCCTCGGAAACTATACAAAAGACGCGTCTCAGATTATTTTCAATTTTTTGCTAAATAGGCACATAAGAGGAAGGGGGTTCAGAGGGGTTGGATCGAAAAAACGAGCCTATATTAGAATTCTGCATCTGCAGTGCCTCTGCATTTTTTAATGGATAGAAATTGGAGACAGTCACTCGTCAGCCTCCCCCCCCCCCCCTACAATAAGGAAGATGAAATCCAATTTTAAAGATCGGTTTTTGAAACGAGAATTCAAAAAATCTCACCAAGATTTCTTTCAATTCCAAATAAATGGCAGCTTTTTATCTTTTGCACTCGTTTATCAGTTATCACCCTAAAATTTCAATTTTGAGTTCCGCAAATTTCAATTTTTGATTTCAAATTTGGTTTCTATCGACTCCAAAAAGTTTATTTTTTCATGAAAAAAAAAATCCAAAAAAGTGACAAAAGAAGAGGAATACTGGTTCAAAATTTATTCAAGTCAGAATTTTTCTACTTCCAAAGAGAGCTAAAAAACTGAAAAGAAATTAAAAAATCTGAAAACAAGACAAATTGGTCAAAAAAATTCAGAGCTCTACGAAAAAAAATCTTAGAAGTTGAGCTTTTGCTTTGAAAGTTCAAAATAGAATTTTCTATCGACTTCAAAAAGCTCAACTTTTCATGAAAAAAATCAAAAAAATGATGAGAGAAGACGAAACGGGTACAAAATTTATTCGAGTAAAAATTTTTCCATTTTCAAAAAGAACTACAAAAATTGAAAAATAAATAAAAACTCCAAAAACATAAAACTTGGAAAAAAATTGCCATAATACGAAAAAAAAACCATTAAATGTTGAGCTTTTGCTGTGAAAGTTCAAATTATTGGAATTTTCTATCGACTTCAAAATAAGCTCAAATTTTCATGAACAAATTGAAAAACAAATTCTGAAAACAGGAAAGTAGGACAAAAATGTCAAGTAATACGAAAAAAAAACATGAAAACTTCGATAGAAAATTTTAAATCAATACTTGAAATTCACAAAACTCAAAATTGAACTTTTTTAAGATGATAACGAAAACAAAAGTTGAAAACTGCCAATTTTTCCATTTGTAGGTACCTTAAAAATTTATGAAAAATGCAAAGAAGACATTTTTATGCTATTTCAAAGAAATAATTTTCAAAATGAAATCTCAACCCCATTTAAGGGCAAAGTTGGAGTTGAATTTTTCTGTCATAAAAATCTATACCTATTACCTAAAGTAGGTACAAATTCAATGATGTTGAGTTCGAATATTAACTCAATTTTTGAATACGTAGACGTCTCCATTTTTCTCTCACACCCCCCCCCCCCCCCAATTCTTCCTTTCGGAATAAATTGAAAAATTATGAAAATGTGACGAGACATGAGACATCTTGATTTCCAATCATTTGAAGTTTCTGAATTTGAATATCCAAACATTTATCTCAAAATACGACTGATCATTCATTATCCCTCTAAACCCTTTCCCCGATTTCTCGAAAAAAAAAAATACAAAAAATGTGACGTGACCACGCAATTCCTACCAATTTTAGAGCATCAAATCCGAATTTCCTTTAATTTTTTGGATCCGAGCCCACGGTGTTTTTCCAAAGTCCGTCACTTTTCTCACACGAGGAATGATTCCAATAATGATAAAAAACTAGCTAAGAATATTTTTCAGCCAAAAAAAAGCAGCAAATAAAAATTCTCGACGAGGAATTATTCAATCTGTACTAAACTTATTCGTGCTGACGACATCAGCACGGGTAATTAGCATATATTTGGAAAGTATTCAAGTTTTCAATCGATAATAAGTAAGAGGGTGTTTACATCGAAAGAAAAATAATATGTAAGTTGAGGCAAAAAAAAAAGGACACGTGTTAGTCACAGGTCAATTGACGTAAAATAATTATCTATACCATAGGCGTAAATTGATTTAATGACGCACAAAATTCTACTTTTTACATTGTATAATTTAAAATCGAAAGCTAAATTAGCATTCGAAATGCAAGTACGTATTTTTGAACATCTTCGTCATCATATAGACGTTTATTTTCAAAATTCACGAAAAGAGAGCAAACAAGTACGTAACTGCATTTTTTATGCAATTGAAAACCACTTACGTATTCGGTATTTGTCATTTTGAATTCATTTAGTGATTTGAAATCTATCGAAAATCATAATAAATGGTCTCTAAATTGCCAGAATCCAATTAATTAAAATTATCAGAAAATAAACATGAACTTCAACATTAGACGACTACCTATTGTAAATTATAACCGCTTGAAAAATTCTATCAAAAATCACAATTTCTCTCAAAATCATCCAACATTATTGAAGCAGAATGATATTAAAATTGATCGAAACTGAAAATATCATCCTAAAATCATCCAGAAATCCATTAAAAAGTACAATTTCATCTCCCAAATCACCCAAGAATTGATTCAGAATCAAACATTAAAGGAACATCAAAACTCATAAATGCCTAAATTCTTCCAAAATTTGATCTAGATTCGTCTGAAAATTCGACTTGCAATAGCATGGAAAATCACTCGATGATCCATCTCAAGCTCAGAAAGCCATTAAAAAAAAGTACCTATTGGCACAAAATCATCCAGAAGTTGATTTAGAATTGTCTACAGATGAATAATGAATCAAATCAATGCAAAAATCGTCCAGAAAAAAAATCATCGAAAATTACAACTTTGATCCAAAATCATCCAAGAATAGATTCAGAATCAAGAATTGATTCAATATGAAAATACGTAACTGCATAAATTATCGTCAAAATTCAGCAAAACCTTTTTGGAACCTTGTGACAATATGCTCCAATTCTTCCAAAAATTAACCAAGAATCGTCCCAAAATACACTGAACATTAAAACATTCCAAAAACCTATCATTGGATCTCAAAAACGATCACAATTTCATTTCAAAATCATTCGAGAGTTGATTCAGAATCAGAAACTCATTAAAAACCGTGAAATAACCCTAAAATTGGGCAAACATTTTTTTAAGAAATTGGAAAAATATGCTCAAATTCTTTCAAAACTTGATTCAGAGTCGTTTCATAAACACTCATTCAACATTTTATTCCAAAACCATTCAAAAGTTGATTCAAAATTTACCAAACATTTATTGAAATACATACAAATATCAGCTCACTAGTCAGAAGTTTATGTAAATTATCATAAAGATTCAAAAATTACCTAAAAATTTCTTCAGGATTCCACAAAAACAAATTCAAGAATTTTTTTCGTCATTTCGAATAGGAGCCAATTCAAAAGTGTTGATAAAAAACCCCAACAAAGGAACCAACATCCATCCATCTTCTCTCAAAAGAAAGCTTTTTCAACAACGAGTGAAAAACTTGTAAAAATCAGCCAGCAACTCGATTCGCAACATCAAATCAATAACAATAAAATCACCGGAAATTCTACCTATAAAAGCTCTCCGAGCAGTTCCAATGACCCCATCGAAGTGATTCAACCTCAAAATACCAAATCAGCAATCTACACCTGATACACCACTGTTGCGGTTTATGGAACAATCACGATCTTACTAGTACAATACAAACTCACAGCTACTTGACCATCGATCGTATGCACTCTCAGGCTCTCAGGGAAGCTATTGGGATCTCCAGTCGATATTATTTTCGAAGGTGAATGACGCAAAAGCCTACGGGCAGTACTATTTATAAACTAGTTCTTCGGATTAGACGTAGCCTCACAATTACGTAGATAGATACCTATCTACCCATACAACAAAAAGAGATAGATAGATGTACACTACCTAGTGACGTATGTAGTTCCTCGCATAGGTAGACTTGGGCAAAACGCGATTCTTTGTGAAAAATATATATTTACTATTTGGTTATACGAGGTACAAAACGTATACACTGCATGAGCGTTTAATTTAGCCGACAGAGCTATTATATAATTCAATCTTCCGGCACTAATACCGTAATTAAAAATAATTAGTATAATTGCCCACTGCCCAGATACCTAAAGCTTCTACAATACATATAAACCAGTGCATCGTTAACACACACCATCACTGGGCAGTGTTGTATCCACCGACTAGTTTTTATTCGATACCAATGCTTCTTCTGGTATATGATTAACTTTGAACTTGTAAAAAAAATCCTCAACAGAGCCAAGAATGACTATCCTAAGTGCATAATTATATCTAATACGAGTAAATTGCGATGCAACCAACTACAGGTATCTGCTGCAGCTTATAATGCAGATTGTCGTCAAATTAGCCAAATTAAACAATTCGTATGCTTTTTTGGCGCGATAATTTGGCCATTCGTATTGATTATTTTACCTCCTACGTACGAGTCATATCTACCTATCTTTCTCCTGAATGAGAAAAAACACTCATTGACGAAATAACACCAGATGACCCGAGTATATAGCTAAGGTGTCCTTCGTACTCGACTGCTTTCTGCGTACAAGAGCGACGTATTCTATGGTAAAATTTCCTCAAAAAAGTGACGTATATTTGGGAATTAACCATTTACCAAAGAAAGAAAAAAACACAATTACGTCACAATTGATACAGCCGGGATCGAGATACAGTAAAATGGTCGGTTGAAACGCGTGCGTGGTTCGTATATGTACGAGTACGCGAACGGAACCAGTTTTGAAATTAATTCAGGAAGGCGACCAGATGAGTAATGGTCATTACCACTAGTTCAACTTGAAATTACGCTATGCAGATTCGATAGATAGGTAACCTAGAATCGAAGATTTTTCACCTTAGGTAATTTTCAAACATTCACGAGAATGATGAAAGCTCTCGAAAAATTCACCCTGTCAGGGAACTTACGAGTATTTTGGAGAAATTCTGATCGTTGAATTGTTGATCAAGACGTGGTCAAGGTCTGATACTCGCGAGACGAGATGATATCTCCAGTAAAGAATTTTCCTCTCAATTTGACTCGAATCATGAGGGAATTCCCTTCGTGATACGAATCAGCCAACTATTACGAATCAACGAATGAGCGAGTTGAATTGAGGCGCAATCAACGCGAATAATTTTTTCAGCTTATGCACCTGAACCGGTTCCCTGGCTGAGGAATGCGTAGTCGCCGCGATGTCCATAATCATAGACCATCTTATCCTATTCCTATCCGCGTTCGTCTATTGCACATTTCTATGATCCAAGCTACTGCAAACCGAGTCCGAATTTACGACTGGATTGCCAGAATGTCGAGTTTTTACCAGTTTTAATCCGCGTTTAATCGCCATCTCGCGTATACATATACGAGGAGTTTCACAACAAGTGTGGAAAAACATACGTATACGAGTATAATATTCTCTAATAGCGACAGGCTAATTTCCCAAAAACCTTGGAAGTTTAAAAATAAAGGTTTTCTTGAGCCGAGGTGTAGACGTAGTAGAGGTATAATATAGTTTACGCGTCAGTACGTCAATTTGTAGGTAATTATTGCTAAAGAATTATCATTTCTTTACGACTACCTATTTTGGATCATAAAGAACTGTAAGGTTACTTACGTACTCGTATATGAGTTGTTATGCACTTATCTTGAAATCTTATACCTATATTGTTTCAAAGTAGCTCCATAACTCATGTTTTTGCCAACAGTGGGTACGTAAAAACAGTTGTAAACCGAGTTTGACAGCTTTAACGGACACAACACGTGCTTTTCTGTCATCGAAATTGTGAAGTCTTTCGAAACTAGGTATACTGGGAGATTCCGGTTGATTCATTTTTGGGTATTTTCCATTCATTGAAGAATTTCCGACAAGAAAGTTAACGACAGTGCATTCGTTAGAAAGACTGATTAAATAAAACAATAAAAGGATATGAGTTGGGATTTTAAAATCAAGTAAATAGTTTCCTCGTGTCTCAAAAACTATTTTTCGCATGAATCAATCTTAGAATACATATATGAATCATCAATTCATAAAATCTTTTGCAAACCATTGAAAACGAACGTTTTTTATTCGTTGGGAAAAGATTCAGTCGTTCTCGAACGAATCATACAAAATATGAAGAAGATAGTGACTGACATTCAAATAAATTTTGTTTAATAAAATGTAGAAATGGTTGCTACGAATCACTCATATTTGGAAAAATTATCAGCGTGAATTCAAACAAATTTTTGCTCGGTGAAAAATTCAAAAAATATTTCAAATGCTGAAAATGAATTGACCGAAAATATATTTAAACGTTCGCGAACGAATCACTATGACCAGAATCTGAAAATGAATCACTAAACGAACGTTTGGAGAAGTTTTGCTCACGTCACGTCAGTAAAATGTGAAAATAAAATCTTTGTAATTCTGTTTTTCAAAACTAGTAAGTTGAAAACAGATTCAGTAGTTCGTTCGCGAACGAATCACTCAAGTCTAAGAAATTGTTGTTGACAAATTTTTGAGCGCATTTTTGATTTTTATTCAATGAAATGTATAAATTATTGCCAGTTTCCATGATTCAAATATAAAAAATTGAAATTGATTCAGTCGTTCGCGAACGAATCACCGAAGCCTAAGAAAATTATTGTTGACAAATTTTTGAGCGCATTTTTTATTATTTGTTCAATAAAATAGGTAAATTTTCACCAGTTTCCATGAATCGAATGTAACAAATTTGAATTGATTCAGTCGTTCGCGAACGAATCACCAAAGCCTAAGAAATTGTTGTTGACAAATTTTTGAGCGCATTTTTGATTTTTGTTCAGTTGAAATGAGTACCTAATAAATAATTGCCATTTTCCATGATTCAAAATACATAAAATTGAAATTGATTCAGTCGTTCGCGAATGAGACATTGCAATCTGAGAGAATCACTCACGAACGTTTTACGTTTCAGCGATTCGGTAAAGAAATCTGAAAAATGTTTCCTCGTGAACAAAACAACATGCTCAAGAATCATTTGAACTTTGAAGTTGCCTCATCGCGAAACATCATCTTAAATTGAACGAATCGTTCACGAACGTCTCTAAAAAATTCATGAATGCAACTTCGATTCATCTTGTTTTGAGAAAGAAGGTTATTAACGAACGACTTCGAATCCGTTGGAGAGCATTAGAACATTTGTTCAAAGTATCCTCAATATGAGAACGAATCGTTCGCGAACGTCTTCTCTTCACCCATTCGTTCGACGTAGGAAACTCAAGTTTTTTTCTCAAAAATGTCAAAATCCAAGCTGACAACAGATAGTACATAAAAGGATTGGTTTTCATAACACAAGTCAGTATCAATCGAACGAATCATTCGCGAACGTCTTCACGAATTTGTTCCATGTCCGTACAAGTGTTTTTTTTCCAAAGGGTAGATCGAACATTTCTGCTTAATTTTTTATTCAAGAACTGGTTTTTACTTCACAAGTCGTTCGTGAATGATTCAAATGAACGAATCGTTCACGAACGACTCAATCAATTCGTTCCAATCACAGATTAATTTTTTTCACATCGAATGAAAAAAAAGTCGGTTAACGAGTACTTTTAGTTCAATTTTTCATTCAGCAGGATTTTCTTCTCTCAAGTCATTCGTAAACAAATCAAATGAACGAATCGTTCAAGGTCGTTTTAAACAGTTTGTTGTTTTTCTTCGTTCTTCTCGAATTGGATTTTTTTTTGCAAAAAATGAAGAAATTCGTTTATCAATGGCTTCGGTTTTATTTCACACTCAAGAATCGCTTTTCAATTTCATAAATCGTTCGTGAACGAATCACATAAATCAAAGAATCGTTCGCGAACGTCTTCACCAATTTGTTCCATACAAATAAGATTTTTCTTGGGAAAAATTAGGGAAGTCGTTCATGAATGGTTTTGTTTTAATTTTTCATACTGAAACTAGATCTGGTCATCACATGAGTCATTCATGCTTTTCTAGGAGAATCAAATAAATGAATCGTTCACGACCATTTTAGTCAATTTGCTCCAATTGTGGACTAGATTTTCTCATAATAGACGAAGGAAAAAAAAGTCATTCACGAGTAATTTTAGTTCAATTTTTCATTGAGGAATTCCTTTCCATTTCACTAATACATACGTAGTTCGTGAACGAATTAACGTGAAGGAATCGTTCACGATCATATCGAACAATTCATTTTATGCAAACCAGAATTTTTCCAAAAAATGAAAAAAATCGTTCATTTTCGAGTTTTGGTTCAATCTTTTATGCGAGAATCAAAATTATATTGGACGAAATTCTTACGCACGAATCAAATCAAAATGAAAGATTCCGAATCGTTCACGAACGTTTCAATAATTTTCTTTCCCATGTATACATTTTTTAAGGGACAAATGAAGGAATTCGTACACATGAATTTTCAGTTTGATTTTTCATTTTTTTATTCGGAATTCTGCCACACAAGTCGTTTGTGAACGAATCAAATGAACGAATTGTTCACGAAGGTCTTCACGAATTTATTCCAACCCATGAAAATAAATCAGATTTTTGCGAGGAGTTTCATTCCATCGTTTCTCTGAGAATAGGTTTTCAGCAGAAAAGTGATACGTAAACGACTAGTTTTTAAATAAGCGAATCGTTCATGAACGTTTTCATGAACTTGTCTACAATGAAATAAAATGCCTGCAATAATTTTATTCAAAACTATGAAATCATGAAAAAACAAATTTTTTATTGATCCTGTACCAAAGCTTTCGTTCTTATTAACATGAATCACTCGCGAACGTCTTCATAAATTTAATTTCAATTTTTACAAGACGAATGAAAAAAGTTGTTTGCAAAAGATTCCAATCAAATTGTTCATCTCGGAATAAATTTTGATTAAACAAGTCGTTCGAAAATGAATCATCATGCTTATTCAAAGTATCGTTCGCGAACGATTAAATATGAGTTTTTTTAAAAAATTTTTTAATCACACAAATATAAAATTTGAATACTTTGTCAAACTTGAAAATTAAACATGGAAAATACATATTCGTTTTTTCGTTCGCGAACGACTCGATTCGGTTCATTACCAAAGAATCACTTACGAACAAGCAAGACTGAATTTTGAATAAAATAAATTACGAAAAAAAAATGAGAATAAAATACACAATTTTCACAATACCTAATGCGTCACTGAATCGATCTGTCATCCTCATTTAGAGAACTCGTGATTCTATTATACTTACATCATTTTTACTTTCATTCAATAAGAATGGAACAAATCGTTCATTGACTAACTAATTCAAGAAAAAATTCCCCTACAGCATAAAAATAACTCGACCATGGAAAAATTTGAACTAAAATACAAACCATTCCATGTCAATAACCTCATTTCACCTCATTTCTTTCCTCGCATCACATCACCGACCAAATTCGCCAAATTTCAGGGATACCAACAACAATTACAAACAAAACCCAATACATTATCCATCCCATTAAAAAAGAATCATTCGACCCTGACCAATGCCCACTCCTAGGGTCTCGGACCTTTCGACGACAATACTTACACCAGTAACGCGAACCAAACAACAATGCGACATCAACCAACTCGAATACATTTGCAAGATACCCGCTGACCAAGCCACCACTGCACACATGTCGATAATTTGAAAGTCGTTAATGAGAACCGTACTAACTGAAATGAGACTCACCTTCGGATCGATTTCAAGGTCCTTCCTCTTAGTCTTAGTTGTGTATACATATTTCTCGCGTTTTCATATAATTTTTATCATCACGATCTTCGCCCAAGCGTCGTCGCAGCAATTTCCACAATTTTTCTATCTCCAACTCTGTTAAAACAGCTCCGTCTTCGACACACCAACCAGGTCTCTGAAAAAAATTAAAAAATAATAAAAACTAATCCATCGCGGAAAATTACTCGCTAATGATAGAGCATACACAGCTTAAAGTACCCGCAACGTTTTCGAGAAAAAAACGGTATAGAGAGAAAAAAAATACCTAATGAAGTTTTCGTATAGTTTTTATCTCTCTCTACTAAATTCCTTTTGCGAATAAACAAACGTATTAAGATTTAACCTTGTTCACGTTATTTTTACTCGTTCGGAAATTATTTTTTTATCTAATTAGATTCTCCGTCTATCTTGAAACGTTCGTCTTACGAGGAGCTGCTGTATCATAATTTGCCAACAAATTAACCAGCCAGGGGTGGATTTTTCGACAAATATAGGTGTAATTTTCAATACGCGAGTTGAGATTTTGTATTTTGCAATACGAGAAATACCTAGGTACATAATCCACGAGCAAAATTATATATAGAGGAGATATTGCGAGACTCGTAAGTCGTAGGTATCGGTGGATTCGCAAATTGTAGGTGGATGATCACGCGAATAGACGCCAGTCATCTCAAATTAGCGATTTTATAAGATAATTTACGTGCTCACGAATTTGCTATAAAATACACGAGTATATTGTTCTTTCTTACGTAGGTCTAGGTGCATTTTCGATTACTTCTAGTAATTGAATAATTAAAATTTTAGTTTTGGTTGGATCATTGATGCGAATGATATTCAATTTCTTCCTTATTCAAGGATTCCAAGTTCGAGGGAGGTCTGTGACATAACATCGAAGTCGTAAACTCAACGTTCGTAATTTTTTTATAGGTTGAGACTGTTGAGAGATGAATTCAGTAAGCAGGTGTATTTCCTGCATGTTCAGCCAATTTTTATCCTGATTTATCTATCAATATTTTTCATGTCTGAGCATTTTCCCCTTCCCTCCCAATAAACATCTGTGTAAATTTGACCAAAAATATTGCAATTTTCCCCAAAATCTTCCATCCCCCCCCACATTCAGCATAATCAAACTCAAAATTATAAATCCCACTACCAAAAAAAAAAAAAAAAAATCATCTCTAATATTAACTTCAAATTAGCCCAACCTGCTTTCCTCTCCTCACCGATACTTCCACATCCACACTCATTAACCAGCTTCCTTCCACTTGTACGTAGAAAGAAACTTGAGTTAATTTTTTATGACCGTTAGAAGAAAAAAACAATCACCCATAATGACTCTTCTCAGTCTTGCTCATCATTCGAACATTTCGTCCCTCTAAGAAGTGCACACTTAATACATGAGTAATGAGTTTTTTCCATCGTGTTGTTCATTTACTTCTAAAACAATCAAACTTCGTTTTACGATAAATCACGCCGCGCCGATGGCCAATTGTAAAAAATGAATCTACCGAATGGTCAAATGAGCAAATTACCCTTTAAAAAAAAATTATCAGTCATGATGATCGTAATAATAATCAAGTTTATTATTATTTTGGACTTTGGAAAATCTTTACCAACTCTTTTAAGCACCAATCAACCATCTTCAGATCTCCACAACTAAGTATGCATACAAATCCTTGATGAAATTCCACAATAATACTTCAGTTTTGCAAAAAATTAAAAAGTTTATAAGCTTATTGAATTTTACGTGATTAAAATCCCATACAATTAATCGTGTTCAAATCATACGACGATCACACATATGGAAATGGAATCTTTATACGTGTCGAAACAAGGTGAAAAAAAAATGTCAATACATTGTTTATTTCTCACACTTGATACGCGCGAGCCTGTGGCGATGGCGGCGGCTTTAAAATTAAATCACTCCGCCGCCCCTCGCCCCACAGGCGGTCGCTGGTTTTCGTAATATTGACCATTTCACGAGTCTACCTACATACGTATAATATTGTCGGTTCATGAACACGCATTATGTAAACAATGAGTTGAAAAGAGAGAAAAAATATCGTATGTTATATACATACACGTTCTCATAAACTATGTGTACCGTACGTACGTACATAGAATGTACTTACTGTAAGTACTCGTAAGTCGTATTGTACCTTATGTGACGTCATATTAATAGAGTGGAACTAATATGCCTATATAATATGTTGTAATAATTCATTCTTCATACTGGCGCGTAAACAGGTTCAAGCATTATCAATGGTTCGGAATTCAGTGATAATAATTGAAGGATAAACGGTTCAAGTGTTAAGACTAGACTATAGGTAAAAGGACGGAGGAGGGAGTTGAGGACAAAACTGTTTTGAAACATGATATAAGAAAGCAGAGGTAGCCTCTCTCTATAGTATAAGTGATTCTGATGTGAATAATTTGAGGTCAACGTACACGAAAAATTCAGTCATACAGAGGGAGGAAGGGAAGGGTGAAGAAGAGTATTGATCAAAAGAACGACTCAAACATGTCGAGAATAAGCTGGGGGTTGATTTTTAGCTGCCCAAAAATAATTTCCTCATTTTCTGGAGTTGATGAAAATTTTTTTGGAAAAGTCGAAAATCACGTTGGAAGCTCCAGAATGACCAAACAATGAAAACCCTGAGGGAGATGGGCTCAAATAAATGAGGCAAGATGATTGGTAAATTTTTGATTTTTGACCATTTTCCTTATTGTAAAAATTTGGTCAAACCCCCACTCTTGAGGTGTCCCCTTCAGAATTGGTTCAAATGTGGATATACTTGTTAAACAGATCCATTATAACACACAACTTGATGCCCAACTTCATATTCACTCCTTCTGCAGCATGTACCTATTCAAAATTCTGGAGAAATTGAAAAATCACACTGGGGGGTTTGGAAGAGCTGGAAATAGTGAAATTTGGATTTGGGGAATTAGTATTAGTTTTAGGACCTATTTTGATCAAGTACATACTTTTTTTTTTTTTTTTTTTAAAACATTTAATTACTGCTGTTGTTGTAGTCTTGAACTGCCTGGTTTCTACCATTTCCAGTCCTTCGGGTCTCACTTATTCCTAATACGTCGATTTGTAATCTCCTAGCTTCCGTAATTACATTAGCAAGTTTTCCAATTTGATACAAAGTTCTTACCCAGTTGGGTGAAAATCTGCTCTTACGCGACATAAAAACTTGGGCAGGAGATTCAAAACTTTACGCCAATGCTTTTTCTGCCCATTAAACGGCGCATATTTTATTTACGCGTAAAAATCTGCCATTGATCAATATTCTTGAAAAAATTTTTGGCACCAGCGGGGATTGAACTCGAGTCCCCGGATCTGTGAGAGGAATCCTTGCTACCTACGCCACCACAGCACTTGGTAGAAGTGACTAAAGATTTATATATGTACTTACTAAGCTGAAACACACGCGCAAAATACCACATTTACGCGAGTTTTTCAGCAAATATGCGAATAAATACGCTACGAAATATTTGCGTAGCGTATTTTTGTGGCTGGTTTTTTCGATGTGCAAAAATACGCCACATAATTTAGAAGAGTAGCGGCTTTACGCGATAAAAATACACTACAAAATATTCTTGTGGCATGTTTATCAGTAGAAATTTTTTTCTGCTGCGCAGAAAATGTGACAACCTAAAAAGTCGCTTCAAATTACGCCCGTGAATTGAAGCGTGATTTTGAAAACTGTAAAATCTGCTGCATGGCAGCAGTTGAAAGTCGCGTTGAAGTATAAAACGCCAATTAAACTGCTCTTTACCATGTATTCATTGGCAGAAGGGCAGATTTTCACCCAACTGAGTACATTCCAGGTTGTGACGTTGATGTTGTTCCGCCTTATTTTGACTTTGCATATTCTTCGCACCCTATATCCAGCTGTCTTAGCGGATGAGGATCAGTCTGACAGAGACTTAGAGCCATTGCTAAATTAATGTCCATATAACTCTAGCAAGATGTAGTGCTGGTGGCTTCCCATTGCATTCCACCATGATTTTCTGTTGGGGTTTACTCCCTTAGCCAAATTTGCCAGTTTTTTGGCGCTGGTATTTGCCCTCTCATTCTGAAGCGATGCGCTTCCCTGGGGTTGGACTGAGTGAGTTCTTGGTGTTCTGCAGTTCTTATGCATTCTTGTTTGTAATCCGTATTTATGTAGAGGCTTGGCCTTCGGCTTCCCACTCCTCCCCACAGTGTTGCCGTTTTGGTCTCTCAGATTTATATGAAAAAAGATACAGAAATTCTGAAAAGATACGGTTTTTTGCCCATGTTTTGGTAGGGCTCAAGCTTTTAAGCAGTGGGCAAACCCAAATTTTTAGGCATGAAAACCCAAAATTAGAGGTAATTATCTGAAAACATTTTTCATGCTGTGCGATAATTTTAGAAAAAGGAAGGTAAATTTACAGCTCGAGCAAAGCGAGAGTGACAATTTTTCGAAAAAAATGGGTCCTAGAAACAAAAAAACGCCAAATTTTTATGGAGAAAAATCAAAAAATCCTTTATTTTTGTACTTTTTGGCGATTTTTGGCAAATTGGGTATAATGGAAATTATACTGAAATTTAATTACAGTGGAGTCTCGATAACTCGAAGCTGAAGGGAGAAAGAGTTGACTTCGAGTTATCGGCGTTTGAGTTATGGAAGTTTGTTTTTGGTACCTATATTTCGAGTTAGCAAAGTTTGAATTAGATGAATGTTGTTTTTTTTTTTTTTTTACCATGGAATGAAATGGAAACATGTATTATACCTGTGTATTTGAGTGAAATGTACATGTTAATGGACATGATGAATGTACTTATAAGTAACTCTGATGAGTTTGTATAAGAGGTTTGCATCAATGAGATTTGCATTTACAAGTTTTTTCAACAAGAAATTCGAGTTATAGAGGCAAAACGTTACCAATGTTCAACTTACATAGGTTTTTTCTATATTTTTCAAAAATTTTACTTCAAGTTATAGGAGGTTTTGGACTTTTTACTTTGAATTAAAGAAACGAATTTTGCATTGAGTCTTATGGGGAGTTGAAGGGAAACAGAATTTGCTTTGAGTTATCAGAGTTTTCGAGTTAACGGAGTTCGAGTTATTGAGACTCCACTGTATATGGAACATTATATGGTTTCTGATGGGAAACAGCAACACTGCCTCCCCACCATTCCACCAACTGGAGAATTCTGCTTTTGCCATGTTTATCAATTACAAGTCCATCAAACGGCAACATGTTACCAGCCTGCATGATGTGGACACGCAGAATACCCTGGGTGTTGTCTTCATCTTCTCATCTGTCCTCAAGGACTGACTCCTCTTGATGATCTGATCTACTACCAAGAGACTACCTCTAGTGACAACAACCTGCGCCCTCACGGGGCATTTAATTACCAAAAGCAGTCAATTTTGAATTTTCAAACATTTGCCAAAAATCAAAAAAATGAAGTTAGGTTGGTGAAAATTTGGTTTTGGGGGTTTTAGACCATGCTCTTTCCAAAAATCGCAGTCCTGTTCAAATCGGAGGCAGACAGTTCAAGAGGTTCCCTTACAAGATTGAATACATATGTACTTGAAGTCACAATGCCATGGCGCCTGAATTTTTTGACACCTCCCCTCTCCCTACCCCCAAAAACAGGAATATGTTCAACTATTTGATGTTATTGCAATTTGTGGAATAATTGTTCTTTTTGATTTTTTTTTTGTTTACCTACTTACTTATTAGACTCAAGTACCTACTTAGAAAAATGTACAATTATATCATATTATACATATGTTTTTGAAAAAAATTCTAGTGTCTCTAAAACATCCTACCGCGTTAAAATACTCTCTATTACCCTCCTCCCCTACCTATTCACCATTTAACACGGTGACCTGCAATCCTCACTTCCTGAAAATTAATTTAAAATCGTGTATTTAATACGAATTTTAATCTCGACAACAAAAAAATTTCGAACAAAAAATGACAGCAATGGTTTTCTATAGTAACAAAGCATTGCCCACGTGTAGTTAATTTATTTGAGTCGAAATGAATGTACATGAAAATATCACTTCTATTTTGAATATTCGTCTTTTATAATGTCATAATTTTACAAAGTTTATGGGTGGGTAGGTACTTATAAGACATGGAAAGTTTTACGAAATCTATGAATAAATGCAAAATACAATGTACGTAGATGATTTTTTTTTGTAAAAATCTCAAGGTCAAGTTAATTTTGTGGTGGGGCCAGAAAGGTCAGAGATTCTTTTAGGTTTGGATGATCTGAAGACATACCCGTAAGATAAGCCCCAATCAAATTTTATTGTTCGAGAGCTATTTAAAATTTCTGGAGAAATTTGAAAAAGGGCTGAGGTCCAAAAAAGTTGAATTGAGATTGTTTTCGACTCGAGTGATCGTGTAGGTAGACACTCGATCCTGACGATATCTTGTCGAAAAAATCACTCGTTATTTACTTACGTATATCTTCTGTAAAAATTTAATTTTTTCAATTTTCCCTAAAATTTAAAAATTATTAAAAATTCACTTTTGAATGGCCCCTTCTGGAATTTTGCAATAAAAAAAAGCTCAAAAATCGTCCTCGAAACAATTTTTTGTACTTTTGAAAATTTTTGAAAATTCGCCAAAAAATTTAAAAATAAACTTCAAGTCGTGAAGTTTTAGTTACGGGAGTTTGAATATTGATCTAGCTTGGTTTCATTCAAATTGAAGAATGCTAGTTCAAATTTCAAAAAATTTCCTTGTAAGATAAATACAAATCCAAAAGTATTTTCGATCGCAATTTTTTATTTTTCTCGGTTCCCTTGACCTATAAAAAGACGAAAAAATATAGAAAAATTTCAATTTCTCGAAAGATACGTTCGACAAATTCAATTTCCGATTAAATGACACGTCACAGTGACATATAATATAGTGAACTGTACCCATGTAGTAAAGATAGATGAAACCGATAAAGATATAATCAAGGTGAAACACCCATAGATGGTAAGAAAAGGACACTTTGTGTGTAACAAAATCGATGTAAACTTCTCCACCTTGAAAGCTCGCACGAGGGCTATCCAATCCAAAACTGAAAAACATTTCTATCAACAAATTCATTAGAAGAAACGAAAAGTCTAAAATCTGCAACCTTATCTACAAAAGATGCTACCCACTTATCCATAATATCTCTGTATGTAATCATCAAAAAGAACACTCATCAAACACGCAGATATTATACAAATTCACTTCACACCACGCAAAGCTAAAAAAAAAAAAAAACTCGCACAAGTTACATAATTTATCCACACGGTTCTAAATTTCTTGGTAAATATAGTCATCAAGCATCGAAACGCTACTTGTATTTTAACACCTCTCGCGAGTTAATTAAGAGAAAATATAATACAGCCTGATTGCATTTCTACAAAAGAATACCTATACCAACATATCACATGACTTACGAGACATTATATTTACGTATAGTGAGTATAGGCAGGCATGTAATTGTTGCATTGCATTCTTGTCACAGGCGATTTTTCGTGTCGATGTCGGCTTCATCATATTATGTTACCTTAATTACCTGCGTGTTTGAGAATGTGGTTGCATTTTTTTTTCTTTTCGTCTCTCACTCTTTCGTACACGCTACGGCTACACACACTTTACACCTTGTAGTATGCTTTTGGTACCAGTGTCTTGCATGTTTTGTAGTTTGTATGTACAAGTGATTATAAGGTCTTTCATAGGTGAAAGAATTCTCTCAGCTGATTAACGATAATAGAAGATTGTTTACAATCGTATAGCTCAGCTTTCATTCATTATTGTTATAGTCGTATATGATTTATGTATTTAAAGTAAAAGTTATCTACTCGTAGGTGTGTTCAATTAACAATCGTTCGACAATGCGTGAGGCAGCCGAAATTCCTATATCCATCTACAACTAACTGTCTTTTGTACAAATCTAGTTATCGTTCAGTCACACCAGGAAATATTAATAGTTCTCCATAACCGGGGGAGGGGAGGAGGGGGTTTAAAGCGATTTCGTACACGATTGAACGTTGATTTAAAACGCCCGAAGAGAAAAAAAAAGTCTGATGTCATTTTCAAAATAATTTCTCTTTCCCTACAGAACTTTCGTAACAATTATGCTGAAAAATTGTCCAGTATACTTGATGAAAAATAAAGTAGATCTTGTGCAGACATTTATGAAATATTCAATAATTGATTGATTTAGATTTTTTTCCATTTTAAATACCTACCACATTCTCGATTCACCTTCAAATTTTTCGACGTTGTTTTTTTCTCTTACCTATCTAAGTATATTAATTTATTTTCATGTCATATGTAATATGTAAGCACTCGAGTATATGAGTAACTATCCGACATATATTTTTAATTATGCAAAAAATTAAATAAATTTTTAATACATTAAAGCTTTCAGCATAGATATCGGGGGAGGAGGGAAATAATACATAATAAAACAGGTTGATAGAAACGTTTAAAAAAAACCGCACCGAACGAAGTTTACGTATTGAAGCGGCTAGAAAACCTTGAGAATTTTACTTGGACAGAAGTAGGTAATGTACGTACATGCCACAGAATGGCAAAAAATTGATTTTATGCTACACGAGGAATTATACTTAGTTGTTTGATTCAGACCATTCGAACTTCGGGACTAATTATTTAATTATTGTTTTTTATTATAAACAGTTTCATTTGACCTTAAACCTCTGTCATCTAGTCGGGGAGCCCGCATAAGGATCTATTACACCCCCCCATCCGTCGATTCTCCAGGACAACTTTTTTTCTTGAAGGGGAAGTACTGAGGAACATTTCTAGCCCTTGTCCTAAAAAAAAAGGTCGCCATACTTACAAAATGGCGGCCATTATTAGATTAATTTCAAGTGCTGAAGTGACTTTTCCGATTTTTGGTGAATTTTTGAAAATCAAATTTAGGCCAAAAATGAGGGGAAAAATCAAAATTTCACCAAATTGACTATAAAAGCTGAAATTTGGGATATACCCTGTTTTCGACATGCCAAATCGATTGGAAACTGTTCCAAACCGTTTTGAGCAGTTCTGGAGCCTCTAGCAGATTTTTGAAACCCGAAATTCTCACAAAATTTCATCAAATGGAGTTAGAAAGCCGAAATTTACTCCGCAACTGATGTCTTTTGGAGCCTCCAGCGACTTTTTGAAAATTACTGGAGCCTCCGGTAGATTTTTGAAACTTGAAATTCCCCCAAAATTTCATCAAACGGAGATGGAAAGCAGAAATTTACTCTGCACTTCAATTTTAACATCCTCTGAAGACAACTTCAGGTGGGTTCAAGTCATTTTGGAGCCTCCAGCGACTTTTTGAAAATTACTGGAGTGTCCGCCAGATTTTTGAAACTTGAAATTCCCACAACATTTTATCAAATGGAGTTAGGTAAGCTGAAATTTACTTCGCAAACTAATTTCAACAGGATATGAATGAAGTCCACTGCATGGTGGTTTCAAATGGTTTTGAAGCTTCCAGCTACTTTTTGGAAATTTCAATTTACCAAAAACGCCATACAACCTTTCAAAAAGTCGCTGGAGGCTCCAAAACGACATGAAATCCATCTGCAGTCGACTTCGTAGTGGATTGAAATTAGTTTGCAGAATGAATTTCGGCTTTCCATCTCCATTTGATGAAATTTTTTGGAAATTTCAAGTTTCAAAAATCTACTGGAGGCACCAGTAATTTTCAAAAAGTCGCTGGAGGCTCCAAAACGACTTAAAATCCATCTGTAGTTGACTTCGTAGATGAAATTTTATTGGAATTTCGAGTTCTAAAAATCTGCTGGAGGCTCCAGAACTGCTGAAAACGGGTTGAAACAGTTTCCAATCGATTTGGCATGTCGAAAATAGGGTATATCCCAAATTTCAGCTTTCTTGGTCAATTTGGTAAAATTTTGATTTTCCCCCTCATTTTTGGCCTAAATTTGATATTCAAAAATTCACCAAAAATCGAAAAAGCCACATTAGCACTTGAAATTTCGACAGGTGATAAATTTTTGCCTGATCTTTCAATCTATCTTTGTACGGTTCAAAAAATTTCGTGCAAGTGCTATGTTGGAACGCAAAATCTGCGATTTCGGCTGACCTGTCAAGCAAAATGGCCACTTTTTTTTGAGTACATGGGCTAGAAATGTGCCTTAGGGCTTCTCCTTCAAGAAAAAAGTTGTACTGGAGGATCGACGGAGGGGTGCAATAGATCCTTACGCGGGCTCTCCGACTATTTCTTTTTTCGAAATTGAAATTTCTAAAAAAAAATAATCATTTAACTGTTAGAGTTGTAAAAGAAAAAAAAAGTAAACTTCTCGCATAAAAAGTATCGTTATATGCCTCTCGAAATACAAATTTTCAAGTGTTTTCGCCCTCACTTGAGCCTGATTCTCTTTTCTTTTTCAAAATTAACATCCTAAAAAAAACTATTTCAAATTCTAAAATTTTAAAATCCAAAAAAAAACTCCTTGCATAAAAAACATTGGTTTTATTTCTTGCAAAATACAAATTTTTAAAAGTTTTCGTTCTTACTTCGCTCAGGCCTGTCCTCTTTTTTTCAAAATATGCTTTCTGAAAGAACACCATCTTTTTTGGGCCTCTCGAAATCAAATTTTGAAAAGCTTTCGCTCTTGCTTCGTTCGGACCAATTTGCTTCTTAATTTAAAATGAAAAAATTCAAATTTGAGCCCTTAAAAATCCAAAACAGATAATGAAAATGTATTCAAATCATATGCATATGATAGGTATCAATTGGCAAAATCGATATTTTTTCCTTATATCAGTTGGAAAATTTCCAGTCATTACCCCCTCCCCCTCCCCCTTTTCAAAAAACCTCTGGGTCCGCATTGGCTCTCGAGGCCCTGTGCTTCGGTTATTTGGAAAGATGACTTCGGCTGCTTCAAAAGTCAAAGAATATTAGATGATTGAATCATACATAATATTTCTTTTTTGGGAGCATGTTAGTTCTTATAAGTTTTTTTTTCAAAATCTTTCTTTTTTCAGTTTTTGCAGCAATTTTTCGATATTTTTGAAATTTCCTTCCACAAAAATAGCCCTGGGTACGTCTGTAACACCTTCTGACTGGTTGTGCGAAATCTACATCGCTTGGGTCAATTTGGGGTACCTTAAGTTCAAAAATATGGGGAAAATCAATTTTTTCCCACCTCGAATAAATCGGAGATGACCAAAATTTAATCTCTTTTCAACATTCATTGATCGAGTAAAATTTTCAATCACAAAACCATTAAATTTAGACAGGTATATGTCTACCCATGTATGTACTTTCAACAACGAAAATTTTCTTACTGACTTCGAAGTCAATCTCTCTAATAATACTTCTACATATTAGACTACCTACCTATTAAAAAAAATCTATCGTACGTACTTATAAAAAGTACGCGTTGTTTTAATTGTTGATAATTTCCTCGACTATAACGGCGGCATCAGCATTGATTGCTCTACGCGAGTATACCTATCTATACGATAGAAAAACCAGTTTGTCTCTTCCATTAGTCGTCCACCTTTAAATTGTTTATATTTTGTCATTTTCATAGAATACACGTTTCGCAAGGCTACGTAATCATAACATACGCGATAATTGTTAGAAAAGTACAAGTAAAGTACATTGTTTTTATATTTTTTCCTCTTCTAATTCACGTACTTGAAAATTTCGCTTATACATTTACCTACAACAACGTATAGGTACATCGTCTCATATTTTGTGTACACTTTGTAATTTGTATCATAAATAAACATATTAGATTCGTTCTAAAATACACAACGTAGTCAATACACTTACTTAATTGCCATGATTTGCATCAGTTTACGTTAATTTATTGCAGAAGTAATATTCGTTTCGTGTATGCTTATTGCTTATAGTATCGTGTGTTTTTCTGTATGTTAAACGTAGGTATGCGAGAAGCTGACAACTCGATTCAGCTGACCGAAAAAAGGGCCAGGTTTCACGCCCAACAATCGACAGTATGGACCAGGAGGCAGCAAGCCGTCTGCGTACGCAGGGCGTACAAAAAATACGGAGAAAAAAGAAGTCCCAATGTTATCCTTGACGGGCTTAACATGACCGTATCGAAAGGCTGCATGTAAGTATCCATTAGACTACTTTATCGACTCTCCTTATCCTACTATACTCGTACTCATCACTTTTGAATTAATGGTCGCGTGTTGAAATTTAATTTGTAAGTAGCTAAGCTGTATGTAAAAGTACCTAAACACACGAACGAGCAAGATAAGACGGTAATTCGACCATTCCTGTATCTATTTAATGACCTTTTGTTTTTGTTGCCATTGTCGGTTGATGTAGTTGTCTATGTAACAAGTGACCAGCGTAGGTATTATTCCGCGTGCGGTTTTTTTTTGTCTTTTTACGTACATACGAACCTACTTGTCCACTTAATTGAAATATAATACGCCGTAAATATTATACTCGTCTTACGTACTCGTATGTGGTTGGGTTTCCGTTCGAATTCTCATGGAAAAGTACCGAGAAGATAAAAAATAATACATGGAATGAATGGGAGAAGATGAAATATGGACGAAATCGGTATTGTTGGTATCATAGTACGAAATTTGGAATACCCAATACCCGGTACGAGTAGATAACTCATTAGTATAGAGTTGTAGAGAGAATTGCATTCGATAAACGAGTAAGTAACCACAATTTGGCCATTACGATTAAATCGATGCAGATGAAATCACCTTCTTCGAAAAAAACACAGATCATTATGTTAACGATTTCGCATCATTTAAAGGGACCTTAAACCTGAACAATTTGTTTAATGCTTCAATTAGGAACAGCATTTCTCATAAATGTGAAGCTCGATCGAAATGAACCTAATGGTAAATTGTGAGGTAATTTAACCTTAGATTACTTTTTGATAGGGGTACATCTTTCTTTAGATCCGTCTTTTCTGTGATTTCAAAAAAAAAAACACGTCATTTCACATCGGGTAAGTGATTTTTCCACGATCCGAAATAAACAAGTATATTCTCGAAGACCTTGATTATCTGTTTGAAAAAAAAACAATCTTTATTCTGAATTAAAATTAAATTAATTTTCATGATCCATTTTTTAGAAGACGCCCTCCCCCTCCCAAAAAAACAATCAGCTAAGCTGTAAGGTGTGTTCACCTGAATGAAATCCAAAAAATGAAAAATAAAATCCAAAACTCTGAAAATTAGGTGTAAAAAAAATGAATTAAAAATAGATAATAACATTGAAAATTTTCAACATTAAATCAAAAACTAAAAACTGAATTGCAGAAAACCAACATTGAAATCGAAAACTGGGAATAAAATTAAAAACTGAAAATGAAATCATGAAATCGAAAATGGAGTTGAAAATTCTGAAAATCAAAGCAAAGCCTGAAAATAGAATCAAAAATTGAAATTGAAACCAAAAATTCGAAAAAAATACAAATTAAAGACTAGAATTAAAATATTGAAAATAAAAATTTTAAATTCTGATACTTACATAAAAAAAAAACTTGAAAAATGAAATCAGAAATCGAAAATGAAATTGAAAAATCTGAAAATTGGATCAAAAATTGAAACTGAAATTAAAATAGAAAATAAAACCGAAAGATCAGGAAAAATAATTGAAAACTGAAAATCAAATGGAAAATTCTGAAACTTCAATCAAAAAATTATATATAATCGAAAAATGAGAGTAAAACTTAAAACTTTAAAAATGAAGTGAGAGGTAAATACCTTTGAAAATGAAATCAAAAATTAAAAATAAAATGAAAAACTAAAATTGAAATTGAAAACTGGAAATTAAACTTAAACTAAAAATCAAAATTAGAAATTGGAAATTCTGAAAATTAGATCAAAAACTGAAAATAAAATCGTAAAAATCACAGATTATCCAACATTTTATAACTCATTTCTTCCTGCTTTCTTTTTTTTTTTTTGGTACTCAAAAATGAACCATTAACGAATCATTCTTCAAATATTTTTCAAACGAATCTCGTTCAAAACTGGTCCAAATGCCAAACATAGGAACTGATTTTTCGAATTCCATCTCTGAGAACGATGAGTTGATTATTTGAATCATTCGCAAATTACTCAATCGTTTCCAATATCGGTGCAAAAACAAGATACAGAAGGCTGAAATGACCCCCCCCCCCACAATTTTTCGATGCAAGTATTTTTAAAAATATTTTTCCTGGTGGAAAATTTTATGCTCTATAATTTTGCCATTTTTCAATTTTTCAGAGTACCTACCGTTTTTCATTTCTCAAAAATCCATTTTTACAATAATCTGTTTTTTTTTTCAAATTTTTTATATCAGAAAATCGTTTTTTTTGGTAGGGGGATTTGAAATTTTGTAAAAAGAAAGTGAAAAGAAACCGAATTTGAGCTGAAATTAGTACCTTAGTTCATCTTCAAACAATTCCTTATGACAAAAAATTACACTTTTCTTCTTCTCATCTTCCCACTATAAAAAATCAATTTGAAAAAAATAAAAAAAAATGGTAGAACATTGACAAAATGTTCAATTAGTGAAGAGCAATTCCTTTTTTTTCAGGAATATCATTCTGCTTTGTTTTTGAAATATTTTTATCGGAAGTGAAAAAGTTCAACTTGAATCAATCATTCAAGACGAAAATTTTTCAATTCTTCTCATTTCTGTACCACATGAAATCAATTTTACATGATAAGGGTATGTGAAAAAATTGAAAAAAAAAAAAACGAAATTCCAGAGTGTAAAATTTTTAACACTCTACGGGAGAAAAATTCTTAGATCTACAATTGGAGACGTCATAACAAAAAGGGGTATATATGACACATATGTCCTTTTTGAGACGAATCCATATTGTTATTTTTCAGACCTTCCTCTATCATATGAGACCATCCCCACTTCACAAAGTCGAAAAACCAGTGAGATATCTCCATTTTAAAACTGCGAAGTCGATTAAAAATTCACTTTTTCAGAGATAATGGGTTACTCATGGTCGATTTTGTGTTGTCAACCATTATTTACCTAGTTTAAATCCGAAAATTTGCTCAAAAACATTTTTAAATCAATAAAAAAAATTGTCCAAAAAAACTTGTCTGTTTTGTTTTTTTTTTTTACTCAACTTCGCGATATTTTTTCAGAGATAATAGGTTACTCATATGGTCGATTTTGTGTTATCAACCATTATTTACCTGGTTTAAATCCAAAAATTTGCTCAAAAACATTTTTAAATCAAAAAAAAAATTGGCCAATTTTTCGCTTCAAAAAGGACATATAATTCGAAATGTTTGAGCGCTTACCGCTAACACACAGTTTCCTCCAGACTGATGGTGCATAGCATTTCATATAATAGATAGTGGGAAAATAAGATAAAATCGTCACCATGTTCAAATATGCACATTTCTAAACTTCACAAGCACTCAAACTTTCAAACAGTTTTTTCTCAAAATACAACTTTCACACATATGTCCTTTTTGCTATGACGTCTTCAATTTTATTTCATTTAATTTTTTTTCGTTATTTCAAATGAATTTTTCTAAAAAAACCGATTTTTCAGTTCAAATAATTTTTAAAAAATTCAAAATTTCAATTTTATTCCCATTAAAATTGATATTTTGTTGTCGAATCAAAGGGGGTCCTACGAAAAATAAAAAAATACAGCATAAAGTTTCATATCAGCAGACTGTTGATCATTTTTCCCAGAAAGGTTGTTTTTTGAGACACGTTATTGAGCTGAATTGTGTGAAAAATTTGCATTTTCTCTCACAGAAGAATCAAAGTTACCACAAAAAAGAGAACAAAAATGAAGGGAAATAAAATTGTAGAGCAAAAAAGTTCCTCGTCTGAAGAGTATGGATAGATTTTTATTTTCCAAGATGGGTCGTTTTTGAGATATTATTTCGATCAAAAATTGAAAAGCTCAATTTCATTGGACAATTATTCGTCAAAATGGAATCTCAAAATTTTAATACCTGAGGGGAAAATCACTCTCCTCTTACCATACATCACGTCCAACAAAATTTCATTTTTTTTTATGATGTTAAGTTCCTCTGTTTCGACGATTATCGAGAAAAATTTACGACTTTTATCAAGAGACACCCTGAAAATAATCTGGAAATCATTTCAAAGATTCGTAATAATAAAAAATTAAGAAAATTACTTCAAATTGCTGAAAAATGGTTGGAAGAGTTGAATAAATATTCAAATGAGAAAATGAAAAAATTAATAAAACAATTATCAAGTACTTAAGTATCGTGAAAATCTTGTAATATACACAAGTAAAAATAAAACTGCTTAAAAAAGTCGATGAAATTTTCATAAAATTGGTATAAGTACAGATTGAAAAAATTCAGCACTGTCTCAAGAATCTCAAAATTTTGAGAACATCACAATTTGATCGTAAAAAATAACATTTTCAAAAATGAAAACAATTTTCCATTCAGAACGAATATTTTGGCTGCAGGCCAGTCTCGTGGAAATATTTTTGAAATCGTTGCCAAGAGATACACACGAGAAAGATGGTCAATCACACTTAATTGGAACTAAACTTGAAATTCATGTTTCAAACGATTCATTCGCGAACGTTGAAAAAATTCCATAAACACAAACGATTATTTTCCAACACTAATATGAGTAGAATGAGTAGAGCGATTATGTAACCGAGCAGTTCTCCAGTACACTTGACTGATTCATTCAACTCAATTCAATCTCCAACTTTACAGGTGACTTTTCAAATAATAATTCAAAAACATTTTCAATTTTGAAAAAAAAAATTGAACAAAGTTTCAAAATTTTCCCCATTTTTTTCGAAAAAAAAATCATTTTTACACAATCAATTGAACTCTGATCATACTCCCTCTCCACTTCACCCCCTCCCAACCCTTAGAAATTCATCGAAACCACACATACCAGAAAAAAACCAAATCAAATACCATTCTATAAAATCTAAACACAAGTTCCATGACAGAAAAAAACCACCAATAGTCCAACACATCACACAAATTCCTGAAATCGACCTTGAAATTTTTATCTATAACACTGGCACTTCTACATACACACGATGCTACCGCAGCAAAAGAAAGAAGAAAAAAAAACTCGTATAAAACAAGACTCTCGTCGGTATAATTACGATTCAACTATAAATGTTGTGATTCACCATGCCCTTCATCTACGTCTATCTAGTAGTCGTCGGTGGTGGTTATCTATGGCACATATGAGCACCTCAATGAATGTGCTCGAACTCAACAGGTTACCTATAAGTATTTTCTGGCGATTTTTTGCTTCAAAAAAGATTTATGCAATGAACCAGTTCGGCAGTTATTACGTTTGCGGTATTACGAAGAATATTATTATAGGTATCTACAAGTAACTATAATATATAAACTGAAATCGATGTTAAAACCTTTTTCAAGGCTGGTACGAACGTACTACCGCCATAAGTCCTATGTCAGTAACACACGTGCTGTTATACCTTCCCAAATTATATTTCTCATTTATTAATATTGTAAAATCGACCGCCGAAAAAAGGTACATGATTTTCCACCTCATCAAATTAATCTCGAACGGAAACACATTTATGGACAGTAATATAAAACCGGAGCTAGATAATTAACCAGAATGACTCATTGGGAAAACAAAACCCCATATACGAAAAGTCATCGTGAAACTAGAATAGAACATTTGCTTCAACTCCAGATCATCTAATTTTCTCTATTTTTTACAGATACGGTTTACTCGGAGCTAGTGGCTGTGGCAAGACGACCTTACTAAGCTGCATCGTAGGCAGGAGAAGATTAAACGCTGGAGAAATATGGGTCCTAGGAGGAAAACCAGGATCTGCTGGAAGTGGTGTTCCAGGACCTCGTATAGGGTACATGCCTCAAGTACGTATATATCTCAATTCTCTCATTGCCAATCGATCTGTCTGTCTGTGAATCTCGACTATCTAAGCAAATAAAATCCGTTGGGAATTCTCATCTCACACGACATGATTTTAATGATACCGTTTCTCTCGTAGGAAGTGGCATTGAATAAAGAATTCACTATTCGTGAATCGTTGTACTATTTCGGCTGGATTAATGGCATGTCAACTAAAGAAATCAATCCAAAGGTCGACTTCTTAATTAACTTTTTAATGTTACCGTCTGCCGATAGATACGTAAAAGTTCTCAGGTGAGTGGAATCTAATTACGAATAGAGATCCTATGTAGTCCTACGATGTGTGTAATGCTACTCGATGGCCAATTCCAATGAATTCGTTTACACTCGATCAGGGTTAATAGCGTGCGAAACAAAATCTCGATGAGGTTATACTATTACGAGTATTTTCAGAATTAGACGCATACATAAAATAAAACACCCGGAAAATGCCATTTCATGGCTTTAAATACCTATACTCGTCTATAAAAAATAATAATAAGTAACTAATAATAATATATGTAGGTAATAAGTAGACAACTAAGCACCTAAAATGTAGGTTAATCGATGCCATATTTTGTTTATTATACATTCAATGTCGTATACCTATACCACTCTATACGAATGTATTTGAGATAGACCGATTCCAAATAGGAGAAAATTTCGTCATCAAGGGTATCTTCTTCTACTAGATATCTAATTTTTTTACCCATCTTCTGTTGAAATTCGCACCGTACACTCGTATAATCTATCGATTAATTTATTTAGTAGGTAGGTATCGAAAAACAGGTAGATACCTACTTTCTTCCTGTACTTAATTGAAAATCTATTAAAATGAATCGAATTTCTAATCATCGATTGGCATCTACGTAAACTATTATACTAGATAGAGATATGTACTGGAAATCCTCGAGTTCATTCAACTGTTAAATATAAATGGGATTGGGAATATATCGATAGGTTAATTCGCTAGTACGTAGAATGTTTCGTAATGATGGAATATTTTATCGTGTTTCCAGCGGTGGCCAGCAACGAAGAGTATCTCTGGCTTGTGCTTTGTTACATGAACCTGAACTATTAATTTTGGACGAGCCTACAGTAGGAGTAGATCCAGTTTTGAGACAGAGGTAGGTACACGCATGTTTTTTTCATTTTTTATATCGTATACTTATGAGCAGCAGGTATCAGAAAGTGAAAAGAAGAAAAGGAGAGGAATGATATCGAATTACTTAGCCCAATGCAAAAGATTTGTTTAGAAAATCTTTTTAAAAAAAATTCATTCAAAAGGATTTATGTCATTGGACAGAAAATTTTTTGGCAGAGATAAAAAAAATGAAATACCAACAAAAAAATACACCATCATTGTGAAAAAATTTTAAACGCTGATTTTCATATTTTTTCACATTTTTGGTGAATTTTCAAATGCTCGAAGATTCCTTTATTCTCATGAAGAAAAATCAAAATTTTATCCCGTTGAGAAAGCCCTTCTCGCCCTTCCACCCTCCTCCTACCCTCCCCCTTCCTCCCAAATCAATTTGCTCGCACTTCTTTTAAGACATCCTGCCTCCAGCGGCTTGTTGAATTTTTCAATTTTTGAAAAGTCGATAAAAATGGCCTTTGGATGAATCAATGGCACAAATTTTTGATACTGGACCAAAATTCATCCGTTAATTAGTACAGTATCCTTACCATAGTCAACTTTCAAAGGCTGTTCCAAAAAAATTAGACAAATTTCAGCATGGATTGGCAACACTGCGCACAATCTGAGCCTCTGGGCTTCATTAAAAATGAAAATTTAGCTTAATAAACAACACTTTGTATTTTTATAATTATTTAATTGGTCGATAATTTGACCCTCTGCACCCTTCTCTCTCACCCTACCTCATATGGAAGTATTTTGAGAACTGTCTAAAATGCAAACTGAAAAAAAATCAAAAGAGGAAGGGAGATAGGGGCGTGAAAAAAATTCAAAATCGATGTAGTCAATTTGGATTTTCAAAACTACACCGACCATTTATTTTTGATAAAAACGTAATGAATCATCACTTTTGAAAATTTTAGAACTGGACAGACCAAAATTTTCCTCATTTGGGAATCAGTTTGCACCACTAGACAGAGCAAAGAAACCGCCCCTCCCCCACCCTTCCACCAGACCCTGAACTTGAAAGATGATGAAATGATTTTCCAAGAATGAAATCACTTGAAAAAATGTACCAAGGAACAATTTTTTGACAAATTCGTTCACTGTTTACTAGTTCCTCCAGAACAGGCCCAAGGAATGGTGGTGAAGAGTATGAGGGGAAGAAGGGAAGAAGAATTTGACCCGACTCAAATTTCCTGAAGCATCCAAAAAAAAAAAGGATAATCATCAATCGTAAACGTACACGAATTTTCGAATAAAAAAAAAATGAAAAGAATTACCCGGGAAAAGAAAGGAAGGGTGAAATCACAAACTTTGCAAATTTTTCAATACCTTTGAAAATTTTTCAGTATACTTTTCCAAAAAAAATTGTAAGCTCTTCGCTGGAATTAGAATTTTTATGTATGTAAATCCTGAGATGAATTTTATTTTTAAAGAGGTATTTTCTTTCCTTCCCCCTCCCGTTTTCTCTGTTTTTCTAAATCACCAATGATGAAACCTTTTATTTATCATATCGTAGGGGAAATTTTTCAATCAAAACAAAAAAATTGAACACATTTTCTCAAATTTTGAAAATTTTTGTATTTTAAAGAGGAGGGGAAAAGTAGAAGGCTGTTTTTGGCTATTTTCTCAGTCCAGCTCAATTTTAATCTGAGCAAATCGTTCACAAACCATGAACGATCTTTGCCAGGAGCTAACTCACATCAAAAAAATATACAAAACGGTGTTCAAAAAATTTGCAAAATCAGAGTCGAAAGTTCTCGACATTTTTCTCATCAATTTTCCAGTTTTATAAACCTCATTTTCCTCCTCTCTCCTTCCCCTTCCCCCCTTGAAAAAAAATCATGTTTTTTCGTAGATAAAAAAAATATATTACGATAAAATCATTGAAACAAATTCATTCGTCATTTTATCCAGTTTTATTTTGGCACACTTTCTCCACTTTTTATGATTCTTGAGCAAACTTCTCAACTCAAAATTTGAATTTCTGAACTTTTTCACGTCTTTATCGACCGAAGAGCTTTCCAATGGATCAACTGACTCGAATTGAAAGTTCAGTCATTCGAAAACGATTCGGGAAGAACCAATTCATCACTTGATGATTCATTCGCAAACGATTAAATGGGCAGGTTTATTTGAAGTACTCACATTTTCAGGTTCATGGGAAAAGTCGTTCAAAAAAAAAATTGATCAGTTGATGAAAATAACAGTTTGTTGAGGAATTTTTTTTTTGAAATGAATCGTTCGTTCGCTAATTACACTAGGCAACGGCATGCTTGTGTTCGGGTTGAAAATGGGCTTAATCGATAGTTTAGACCCTAAAACAAAAAACAGAGTGGGATTTTTCAATTTGAATTGTTTTTGTGGTCAGGAGAGATGATCAAAGTTTCAAAAATGGCCGTTTTTGCCCTATTTCGCGAGTTTCTGGCGACACCAGTATTGTTTTTCGAAAAAAACCAAGGTCATATTCGGATTCTACGCACTTTTTTAAGTAAACATCTTTCCCGGATTTTCGATTTTCGAAGTTTCAAGCGCATACGGACGATTTTTGTTTGTAACATATTTTAAAACTCGGAGCGCGCGACGCTGGCGTTACTCCACGATGTAACCGTGGCGCGGAACCGTGTTCGCGCGGGCGAGGCTCTCGTGCAGTAAAAATCTCGTGTTACAAACGAAAATCTTCCGTATGCGCTTGAATGTTCGAAAATCAAAAATCCGGGAAAGATGTTTACTTAAAAAAGTGCGTAGAATCCGAATATGATCTTGGTTTTTTTCGAAAAACAATACTGGTGTCGCCAGAAACTCGCGAAATAGGGCAAAAACGGCCATTTTTGAAACTTTGATCATCTCTCCTGACCACAAAAACAATTCAAATTGAAAAATCCCACTCTGTTTTTTGTTTTAGGGTCTAAACTATCGATTAAGCCCATTTTCAACCCGAACACACGAAAAAAGTCAAAAATTGTTGCCTAGTGTTATTGGTCAACTTCGTACGTATCAACTCAAACAAAATCGTTGAAAAATTTAAAAAAAACAACATTTCGCACAAAAAAATGCATTTTTTGATTTATTCAGAAAATTTACCAAAATGATTCCTTCGTTAGCGAACGATTTTTACTCAAATTTAAATTTTCAAAAATACAATATAATATTGAAAGAAAAATTATGTCTCTTACTGAAAATTTCAGATTAATTTAGTCGTTTACAAACGAACTATTCTTGACATTCATTCATTTGATTTTCAACAAATTCGATAAATGCATCAAAGGAAGAGTGCAGGAAGTGATACATACCTTTTTTATATTTTGAAGAGATACTCAAAATTCTGAGATTTTTTAGTTACTGTGAAAGAACTGTACGATGATAAATCAGTGAAAAAATTAATTCGTGATCACTATCGCAGAAAGAGATAAGAGAAGGAAAGTCCTACGATAAAGGAAAAGGGGGAAATTGTCAATTTGTTCACAAATGATCCATCTGAATCATTTGAAAATTTACCTCGGTATATTCTCAGTCAAAAATATTAAATTTTCAATGAAATCATTCGGGAAATGATCAGCTGGAATAAAAGAATACCTTTTGCAGCAAAGTCATTCTCGAATGATTCGTCCCAAATCCTATTCAACTATTCAAATAGAATTGAAGAGCTCTATTCCAAAGTGGGTTAAGTCATTTTTTCCTCCAAAAAATGCGTTTAGTGTTTTCGATGCTGAAATTTGTTCTGTTTCCAAAAGTCGGTGCAACTTTCCTTTCTTTGGACATAGAACAATTACTTGTAGAAAAATTTACTTTGAAAAATCGATGACTTAACCCACTTTTGAAGTAAAAATCTCCGTAAAACGTGCCTTTTTTTAAAATGACTTGACCCACTTTGGAATAGAGCTCTTCAATTCTAAACTATATAAATTGGTAGCTTTTTTTCAATTTTCTCCCCTTCTACTCAAAAACCAAACAGAACGACTCTCTAATCTCACTTTGCATTTCAGAAAATCATTTACAAATTCTCTTCTTCTCCCACACAATTTAAAAATATTCTTCACCCTTGTCCATTCTCTCCGCTTCAGCTGCTCAATAACTCTGCCCTGATTGTTTTAATCCTATGATTATATAAATCGATAATTAATTTTTTTTTACACAGCATTTGGGACCATTTAGTGAAAATAACGAAAGACGGAGGCACTACTGTCATCATTACCACTCATTACATCGACGAAACGCGCCAAGCTCATATGGTAAGTGTTAAAATAATTTATGTTTAATTTGACACTCGCGAATGAGTGGCTTGAAGGCTCGTACAATGAGTCGACAATATTTGCTCAATGAAACACGCTCAATAGGTCATCAACCAGGTGTACTAATTTTAGTTCATCTTGTATTTTTGTTTTTGATCGATCTAATTATGGAGAATGTTTTCCGGAAGTGTCGGTTTAACCTAAGTAGAAAAAAGTAGGAAATACAATAAGAGAAAAAATTTTCAAAATTGAGTTTTCTGGGTTGATTTTTTTCAATCTCATCACTTATTTGAAAATCTTTTTTAAAAAAATGACGTAGGTATGCATCACACTCGAAAAATTCTTCATGTTGATTTCAAAATACCACAAAATTGTCATTGTAATTTAATTACCAACATCAACAGTAGTAGCTGTTTTTTTTTTATCTCTCTCCAAATAATGACAAGAATTCGGGTACTCTGCAACTCGAACACACTTTCGTTGCTCGTTTCATTGTACGAGTAAATTAAATTAAATACGTAATACGGTACCACTAAATACCTATTTCATTCCGAATCCTACACAATAATTTCGATTACAAAAATAACCTCACCCATAAAAAACCACAGTTGAAATTAGATCAAAATTTCGCAACTCTCGTGGGAAAATTTATACTTTCCAATAAAACAATAGGTGCCATACGACGCATTGGAACAATATTGAATATTTTCCAACTGTTCGCATGATTTATAGTTCACATTGTACCGCTACATTTTACTTACCTACTCGTATTTTGATGCACGCGCCTCGATCACGTCCCTCTATAAGGTCGACCAAGGCGAAGGCACACGAATTACGAGTAAGTACATAAATCGTTTACTTACCTACGAGTATGTTTTATTCGTAATAATCGAGTCGTTTCTTTTATCATTCGGAGCTGTTCCGCGTCGGAAAATTAACGACTTGGAAATATCGAAAGAGTTGAGCAAAAAAAACAAACCTGTTGACGAGGCGTGACAAGTATCATAATTAATACTAATGCATTGTAAAGAGCAGCCACTCGGTGTACCTACATATTTCATTTTACAATTATTTTTCAACAAATTAGGAATTTTTTCCCTCACTTTTTGTATAAATAACCTCGTATTCAAGTAGGTATTTAATTAAGGAATGGGTACCTACGATAAGTGGTGACTCAGCACTGAGCCATGCCAAGTTTTTCAAAAGCTTTTAAGGGGCTGAGATTGTTCATGCAGTTTTTTATATAGGTACCTAGATAGGTAGGAAATAATAGGTATTTAAGAGGAAGTTTAATTGCTGCTGCTGCGTTTTTTTCAACTCTCTTTACTGTTTTTTAAAAGCACGCGTTAGCGGACCGAGCCGGTTTTTCGAATCGTGCTCGAGTGTTTGGTGAAATGATTTGTAATTTTTCATTTTTTTTTCATCTTTCAATATGCACGTATGTTTGAACGATTCTGATCGAATTAAAAACAACTTAATTTGACGTATTGCTTGTCTGGCTGCATGTTTAATTACGTGATTATTTTTAAAGACAGTTTTACTGACGAGACAATTTTTATAGCCAAATCCAAAATTTTCCATGTTGAATTGATTTAAAGGTCTACATTGTATGGGTAATTTGCTCGATCGAGATATTAAAAGAAGTCTACTCGTATTATGAAACAGGAAGTTTAAAATCCAAATTTTTCCCGAAAGAGTCACATTTGCCATTTTCTCATCCTTTCTCCAACAAGATAAGCCTTCGACCCGTTTCCTAGTTCTTCAAATAATGGTCTCACAGAAAAAAGTTCAAGCAGAAATTTTTTTCAAATATCAAATCATTTTTCAAGGGAGTTACATCTTGGTAAACGTTCGCCCCCTCCCACCGAAAAATTTTATTCGAGTATTAAATTTGCTAATCACAAATTTGGGTTCAAAAATTAGAATTCTTGCCTCATGTTTTCAATACCTAGATAATCAAGGAGTCGTTCCTCTCTCTCTCACTCTCTGTTTTTGCTGTAAAAAATACATGAACGCTTCATTTTGAAAATTTTCAAATTGGAACCCTCGAATTACAGATCATAAAAAAAGTTTGTAATCTTCAAGCCAGAAAAAAAAACATTTTTGATGAAGAGAAATTCGTTCGTGAACAATTTATTTTGGTGTGATTGCATCATTAACGAACTAGATCAATACAATCGAGCAGTATTTTTCAAAACTGATATTTTAAAAATAACTTTTTTGCACAAAAGAATTATTTTATTCATTTTGACCAATTCGTTTGCTAACGGATCATTTTAAATCCTATACTAGGTAAATCGTTCGTTAACGAAAAAAATTGCATATGATTAAAATCGTTTATGAACAAATAAATGATTTTTGACAAGTTCGTTCGCGAACGAATCAGTCAAAATGGGCTGAATCGTTCATTAAAGAAACGACTTCAGTCGAGTAAAAACTTTTAAAAGCATATGAATCATTTTCGATAAGTTCGTTCACGAACGAAACATTATAAATCTGGCGAATAGTTCAACGGGACCAATCAAGTTGAATAAAATCTTTTCTTTTATCGAGGAAAAAAAATGAATCATTTCTGACCGACTCGTTCGAGAACGAATTATTTTAAGCCTACTACTGTCGTTTATCAACAGAACGAATTCAGTTAAGAACATTATTTATTAAAAAATGAATCATTTTCAATCAAATCGTTCGCAATTATTATTCACGAACGATACTTAGTAAGTTTGAAATGTATCGTTCGCGAACGAATCAGTCAAAATAGGCTGAATCGTTCATTAACGAAACGATTCAGTCAAATAAAATCTTTAAAAAGCATATGAATCATTTCCGACATGTCGTTCACGAACGAATCATTTTAAATCTGGCGAATAGTTCAACGGGACCAATCAAGTTGAACAAAATCTTTTCTTTTATCAAAAAGAAATGAATCATTCCTGACCGACTAGTTCGAGAACGAATCATTTTAAACCTACTACTATCGTTCATCAAGGGAACGAATTCAGTCAAGAACATTATTTATCAAAAAATGAATCATTTTTAATCAAATCGTTCGCAATTCTCGTTCACGAACGATATTTACTTAGTAAGTTTAAAATGATTTGTTCGCGAACAATACAGTCACAATTGGCTAAATCGTGCATTAACGAAACGATTCAATCAAATAAAATCTTTTAAAAGCATGTGAATTATTTTTGACAATGTCGTTCACGAGCGAATCATTTTAAATCTGGCAAATAGTTCAACGGGACCAATCAATTGAAATAGGATCTTTTCTTTTATCCAAAAATGAATCATTTCTGACTGACTCGTCGTTCGAGAACGAATCATTTTAAACCCACTACCATCTTTCATCAACGGAACGAATTAAGTTAACTTGTTAAGAACAATATTTATCAAAAAAAGAATCATTTTTAATAAAATCACTCGCAATTCTCGTTCCTGAACGGTATTTAGTAAATTTAAAATGATTTGTTCGCAAACGAATCAGTCAAAATCGGCTGAATCGTTCATTAACGAAACGACTTCAGTCGAGTAAAATCTTTCAAAAGCATATGAATCATTTTCGACAATGTCGTTCACGAACGAATCATTTTAAATCTGGCAAATAGTTCAACGGGATCAATCAAATAAAAAAAATCTTTTCTTTTATCAAAAAATGAATCATTTCTAACCGACTCGTTTGAGAACGAATCATTTTAAACCTACTACTATCATTCATCAACGGAACGAATTCAGTCAAGAATATTATTTATCAAAAAATGAATCTTAAAATGATTCGTTCGCGAACAAATTTGTTGAAAATGATCCTCAAAAATCAAAATGAGTTCTTCTATTAGTAAAATCATTATTTCAAACGCACTAAATCGTTCATAAAAAGAATGAATTTAGACCAGTAACATGTTTTATTAAAATGAATCATTTTGACCAATTTGTTCACGAATGAATCACTACAAAAAAAATCAGTCCACCGAATCGTTCATTAAAAAGAACGAATTCGGTCAAGTAAAATTGTTTGCCAATAAATGAATCTTTTTCGACCTCTAATCGTTCACAACTCATTGCTGAAAATTGAAAAAATGCATTTTCTCAACGATGGAATTATTTTTTTTAATATTTTGTTCGCAAATGATTAATTCATTTCAAAATTGTAGAATTCTTTAGAAGTCCCTCCCCCCCCCCCCAAAAAAAAAAACTTATCGAATTACTATACGTGAGATGTCTGCTGAAACCTAAAAACCAAGATTTGAACTTAGTCAATCTTCCCTCCCCTCTTCTCGCATCAAAAAAAAAAAAAACATTAAAATTTCAGAGTAGGTACCTATGCTACCTAACTACAGATTTTTAAAATTCAAAATTCATAATTTTTATCGAGACAATTTCCTCTATGTATGTACGATTTACTCCCCCCTCCCCCGACCATGATTTAATACATAACTTTCATAACTTTTTCAAATTTTTACCAGATTGCCAAAAAAATTACACAATCTTTGACTACGTTCACACTCCCACTGAAAAGAAACAAACTTTTTTGTGCTGCTTTCTTGGATCACAAAAAAATCGAACACTGTGTCCTCCTCACTCTTTTCAAAACATCCAAAATCAAAATTTTTTGGAAATTGAAGATTTCATGGAGAACGAAAATTGGCATTTTTCAAGTATCATTGCACATTTTCAAGCAACTGAACCAGTTTTGAGTAATTTGTCCTTGTTCTGCAAACGATTCACTTCTAATCGTAAGTAAATCACGTAATCATTCCTCAAATAAACGAATAAATTCATGCAGATCATTTTCAAACAGTGAAAGAGGTTTCTGGAATATACCTCAGGTTCAGAATTCAATCTTGAAACTCGTGAAAAAAGTCGAATAAAAAAATTATTTTTTGATACTCAAAAACTCGACACTGAAAGTAATATCAATAAAAAAAGAACCCTCCAAAAGTTGAAAAAAATTTGAAAAATCCATCGAGTAATTCACAGCAAAATTTTAGAAAAATTCGACTCCTAAAAAAACAAGATTCTCAAAATTGAGGTTTCCACAGACATCGAGATGTATACGTAAAACCCACCAAGGTAGTACACTGTGTGCACATGCATTGATACACTTCACCTTGACATGTTGCACGGCGATCTTCTGTTAGTCGACAAAGATGTTATTCAACATTGAACTTGTTACAGTGTTACACTGACATGAAAGCATATCCGCGCCACTCAGCTTCGTCTCCTCGTCAATTTCAATTCATGAAATACAACTCGCGTCGTAAATATTTAGACATATTATAAGCCTCACTTTTCGTTAATTAAAATAAAATTAGACAGTTGTATGTTTTTTTTTCTTCAGCCATACCTAACCAGCGTAATCGTTTCCTAGTAATTTTGACTAGACACGGGTGAGGTAGGAATTTCCTGGTTAAAATCTATGAATTACAACTTTTTTTCTATACCCGTGTTTTTTCTTTCTTTCGTGTAAAAGATTAACTCTTATTTTCAAATACGTCATCGCGATGACGTCACACGGCCCATTCACAAATCTGTTTGACGTGGGTATTTGTCATCTGATCTTATACTCGCGATAATGGTACTGGAAATGGATGATTTTTTACAAATTTGGAAATACGTACGAGTATTTTTAATCTTGCAATTGTGTGACCGAAATTATACTGTCTCATTTCAGCCATGTCAAGGTAATCAGGTACCCACGATGAAGTTCATTTTAACGGAACGAATAAAAATTTATTACACTTTTTTTTTCAAACTTCTAATAGGCACCTATATACCTACAAACAAGTCGAAATGATGAGGAAAAACACCTCAATTCGGTTGCGATTACATTTTTTTTTGCTCGATACATTTTTAGAGGCACGATTATACGATGTTGTTTAAGGTACAAATCGAGCCTATCCTGTTCACATTCATCAACCTGTTAACTTCTCAAACCGCTCTTTTCAATACTATAGCTCAGACTTCGGCACCTGTGTGCCCAATACGTATACATAAGAGATAATCCAAAGAATAATTAAATATGGCACTAGGTACTTGAAATTCTCAATAGATTATGGTGTCGTTCGGTTCTAATCGTCGCTTAGAAGAGAACAATTGTACTAATTCTACGAACTATACCTAGCTACGAAGCGCGAGAATGATCTGTTTTTATCTTATCTCTTGGCTGCGGTAAAGAACGAGGTTCGTCGTCCATAGCGATGTTATCATCGATTGCATGAACTCCAGCTACAGCATTCGCGAATGAATGAATTTCCTCATTATTGTCTCAAGCTGAGATTGGAATTTAATGGCAACTCTGTCTCGTGATTTGAAAGTTTTAGGGCACTTTGATCTACTCGTAGTCGTACCTACGAGTAGCTGTACGAATGGACAGGATGTTGCGTTCGTCTAAAAGGTATATATTTAATTTATCGTTTAGCTTGTGCGCAAAGAATGCGTACGAAGGGCACAGGAAATGAGATATGTCATGTTGGTCAAGTCTTCGTCTCTATACAAATAATGCGTAATAATGGAATAGAAAATCGTTAAAAAATTAAGTTTACGTAATTTTTTAAAAATTCGCTCAAGCTAGATCGAGTTTTTAGCAGGGAAAATTTTGTGTAGGTATTGTAAAAATCACACGGAGTGTTTTTAATTTTTAAAGCATTTTCGTCTCTCTTCATAACTCCACTTGGCTTTAAAGTTTTGAAATGATTCTAGCTGATTCTCGTAATAATATTTTACTACGACAAAGAATTTAAAAAAAAAATGGTCAAATTCTCAAAAAATTTCTCCAAATGCTACAAAACTTGGTTAAAAAATGAAAATGACAAAAAATCACCGTCCTAAAAAGTTCGACAAAAATTGCTTAAGTTACATTTTTCCAATAATTAGTGAACTTGCGTTGAAGTGTTTTTAAATGAGCTAAAAAAAATGACTAAAAATTCACGACAGTCGAGAAGGGATGGAATTGACTGAAAAATTGTTCAAAAGAATCCAAAAGTTGTTGAAATATCAAAATAGTATCTACTTGTGACTAACAGAGTCAAAAACTTCATCAAGCAAAATGCTCTGACTGAAAAAGATTTTTAAAATCAATCATCCAGGGTGTCTAACAAAATTTCAAAATGAAAAAAATGGACTCAAACAGGACTTTTAGTAGGATTTTCAGCAGGTCATTTTTCGAGCACTTATGGAATTTTTTGAGGTGTAGGGGGGGGGGTCAAAAATTTTTTCAAGGTGGGACTGGGAGGTTCAAAATTTTTATTCAAGTTTTTAGCCAAAGGAATTTTCGCAGGACTTTTAACAGGACAGTTTTTGAACACTTGGGATTTTTTAACAGGGGGAGGGGGTGGGCGAGATTTCTCCTTCAAGTTCGGAATTTATTATTAATTAAGGAAAAGAGAAACAAACTGGCCCTGGCGAAGCGAGGGCAAAAGCTCTCAAAAATTGGAAGGTATTTTGGGAGATATAAAAAATTATGTTATCTTGTGTGATGAGTTACTAAGTACAAGTATACATATTATTTTGCTTCAAAATTTTGAAATTCGAATAATTATTTTTTTTGGAAATCTTAAATCCGAAAAAGAAAAGCTAACGGACCCGAGCAAAGCGAGGGCAAAAGCCCTCTAAAATCATCATTTCAAGTTCGAGAGATACAAAAACGATGTTTGTATGTGTGACAAATTATTCGTGTTTTGCTTCAAAATTTAAAAATTTGAATTATGATTTTTTTTTTGAAAATTTAAAACTGGAAAAAGAAAAGCTAAGGGGCCCGAGCGAAGCGAGGGCAAAAGCTTTAGAAATTCAGTATTTTGAGAGATATGAAAACGATGTTTTTTTGTGCAATAAGCTACCCATATTTTGCTACAAAATCTTGAAAATTTGAATGATGAGTCAACACTCCAATTCAAAAAAAAAAAAAGAAAAGAAAATATTCAAACTTGAAAAAGAAAAGCAAACAAACCCGAGTGAAGCAAGGTTAAAAGTTTTGATTTCAAAATTTCATGTTTTGCTGGGAAGTAAAAAAAATCTGTAGGAAGGAGGAGTTTATTTTTCTGATTCAAACTTTGAACATTTCTTGAATTTGAACAATAAGTCACTGATGAGGAAAAAGAAGAGCAAATAGACCGAGCGAATCGAGGGCAGAAGCTCACAAAAATGTGTTATTCAAGTTCTAAAAAAGTCGACAAATGAGCCCTTTTCTACAAGTTCAAAATTTCGGAAAAAAGGGGAAAAAATTGAAAATTTGAAAAAGTTATTTTGAAAAAAAAGGACTTTTGGATAAAATTGTTGAAAAAAAGGACACTAAAAGTACAAAAAGGTGTCATAGGCAAAAAAAGGACTTTTGTAGGATAAATAGGAGTGTTAAGACACCCTGTCATCGTAAAAGATCATTAAAAATACCCAAAACAGCAGTTTGACTATAAGAATTCTTCAAAAGAATATAAAAGTCGTTGAAATATCCTTAGTTTCGAGAAGATTGTTCTTAGTATTCCAAAAGCTGTAAAAGCTTCTCAACACAAAAATTTACAGTAAAACTGATTGATTGAAAATAGCATTTGAATCATCGAACTAGTTGAAAAAACATTTGAAACGATAAATTCCTCACAAATTGCAGAAAGTACCGACAAATTACGTATGTAAATAGCCCTACAATTATGTAAAAATTCTTCAAAATTCTTGAAAATGACAAACATATTGAATAAAAATACCTTAAAATGTTGTGAAAATGGACTAGAAGCGATAAGGACTAAGGAGCAATATTAAAATTGCATAAAAACTTTGCAAAAAGGCACACGAGTTTATAATGATTTGAAACAACAAAAACCTATTAAAATAGGTTGAAACTCAATTCACATCAAGTTGAAATAATTTTTTTATAAAAGTGTTTATTGCTTTATTTAAAAGTTGAAAAAATGTTCCAAATGTAAAAATTACCAAAAAGTAGCAAAATTGGTTGAATGACCCGAAAACATGTAATGAAATGAGTGAAAACAACAAAAAATTCATTCAAAGGCCTTGAAAAATCCTTGAAATTGTGTAAACTTTGCGCATAATGCTTTAAAATTATTTGATGATAATCATTCAGATTTTTAAAGTAAATTTTCTAGAAATTGCGAAAAGATAAAAGCATACAAAGTTGAAAGTATCATGTTATAACTGTCTTTTTTGCATCATGAGCCTAAAGACAAGGTAAAATTTCAAAAAATAAAAAACTATATTTTTTATTTATAAGGAGTTTAGTCAATATATTTTTTCAACTTGAAAATTTTAGAATTCGAATTATTTTTGTTTTGAAAATTATAATTATTGTGAGGCAGAAAAGCAAACAGGTCTGAGCAAAGCAAGGGCAAAAGTTTTAGGAAATTTCTACTTCGAAAGGTAAAAAAGCTTCATTTTCTGTGTTTTTTATGAAAGGATTTTAGTCTAATAATTTTTGGATTCAAAATTTTTGAAATTGAATGATGATTTTTTTTTTTTGGAAATTTCAATTATGAATCTGAAAATCAAAAATTTGTATTTCGAGAAGTAAAAAAACGATAATATTTGCTTTTTAAATCTTAATAGCAGTTTTTAGAAATTTCAATTTGGAACAAGATTTTACGTAGGTATTTCTAAAAATGAGAAGTCAATTTTTCCACTCTTGGAATTTTTAAAATTTTGAAATTCGTAATATAAATTTTACTGCTTTAACATTTGACGAATATTTTGAATTCAGTTAATTTTTAAGCCCCCCCCCCCAACAACGTTTGAACAATTTTTCATAATTTTATCAACATCATAACATCTGCCAATTTTTCAATTTTCCTGAAAAAGTTCAAAAAGTGATAAAAAATTTGCTGTTTTTTATAGTCAATTTTTCAACATTTTTTTGAAAAATTTCAATCTTGTCGTCAGTTGGCATTTTTAAGCTGTTCTAAACAGTTGAAAATTTTCATGAACTCTCAACGATGTATTGTGATAATTTATTCAGTTGTTTTTATTTGCTATCCAGATCGAAGTTGGTAAAATGCCAACTTTGCCGAATTCTACCAAAAAAGACGAATTTGCTCACTTTCCCTAGGGGGGGGGGGGGCAAACTGCACTCTGCCTCCTTTTTGGTTTCGTCTCTATTAATCCAAATCCAACAACAAACCTAAGCAAATCCTGTTCAACATCCTCAAGTCGAACAAATTCAAGCCCAAAAGCTCAAATCGCTCAAGCCCAACAAATCCATGTCCAACAAAACAAAATTCATTTGAAAATCCAAGCTCAGGGAGCCCAAACTCAACAAACCTACGTCCAACAAAATCAGACCCCACAAAATCAAATCCATTCTTCAATTTTTTTTTTAGAGAAAATCTCGCCTTTTTTGTAGTTAGTTGGTGTCTTAAATTTTATGAGCATTTCTCAAGGTGTATGGAAGCTTTGATAATATTTTCAAAAACGATTAGTTTTCAATTTTGCGACACTTTCTTGAATTCTCGAGTACGTTTCTAGAGCAAATATTTCACCAAAATGGAGCTGAGATAACGATACATCAATACTCGTATCTCGATCCATTTTGATATCCACATTTCTTTTTCTTCCAGTAAAACTGTTCATCTATCTTTATTAATTGAGCAAAATCTTCCGTTTCAGATCGGTCTCATGAGAGGAGGTCGCCTATTAGCCGAAGAATCACCGAACGATTTGCTCCAAAAATACAACAGCGATAGCTTAGAAGATGTCTTTCTTAAACTCAGCATAATACAAAATCGAGGAAAACGCAGGCGTAGCAGTATTCTACACGATGTCACCGCAGCAATCAGTGTTCCTGTAAGTATTTTTCATACTTGACTCTTCAGTATCATCAAATCACCTCCTAAATCTCCATTTACCTCTGATCCGTGCAGGAAATCCCATTACAAGGCGCTGTGAACATGGCTTTCGACACGAATTCCGAAATCAGTGGCGAATTCGGTGAAACAATCGGACCTCCTTCGATCAGCAAAAGAAAATCTATATCCATCTCTAACGAAAGAGTAAGAAATTTTCCCATCTATCAATTTTTTTTCTGGCTCAAGAATCAGAGCTCATTTTAAAATTCCTACTTGTTCCTCACACAGCAAGTCCAAACTCTAGATCTACCACCAGATGACGACATAGAACGAACTCTATCAGAACGCTTGACTATATTCGACGGCAATCACATGAAAGCATTAATATGGAAAAATTTCCTATGGATGTGGCGAAACGTAGCGTAAGTATTTCCTTAAATCACTTCAAGGTTCGATATAAGTACGAGTACCTAACCGGTTTGCTCGGATCTCGAATGCATTTTATATTGAAATACCTACACCGCTTAATGAATTATAAAATTGACTCTTGCGTAAAAAAAATTCTCATTGTCAGAATGGGAAATTCACTCGCGATGACGAATGTATTTTTAGTACATTATTTATTATGGTACTTTTGAACAACAGTTACCTACCTATCTATATTTCTAATAAGGCACACTGTTCGAGTTTATTGCACATAAGTACATATACTTACTTACACCTTACGTATACGTGTATTAATAATAGATTCTGGTTATTTTCAGAATCATGTTATTCATAATGGGATTACCAGTTTTTCAAATCATATTGTTTTGCTTATCCATCGGTAAAGATCCGGTTGGTTTGCCTATGGCTATTGTTAATCACGAAATCGGCACTAATAATCCAAATTGCACCTGGAACTCTACTTACCTCATACCGCAAATATGTGATGATCAGATAAACTCGACTAATCCTTCGGATTGCCCTAGACCGCAGTGTATGGTCAATAATCTCAGTTGTCAGTATTTGAGCATACTTCGGAAGAAAAAACAATCTCTGGTATGTATATTGCTCAAAAAAACCATCTCGCCGTACCGAATGATTTAAATATTTAATAATCTTTAACGTATATAATTTGATAGACTAACTACGATACAGTCGAAGAAGCCAAACAAGCGGTTCGTAAAGGAAAAGCTTGGGTAGTGTTGGAATTTCCACGTAATTTCACCGCAGCTTTGTACAAAAGATACGACAATGGCAGAGAAATGGATCTTAACACTTTAACTTCCAGCGAAGTCCACGTCTGGTTGGATCAATCCAGTAAGTTAATCGGATTCCCAACCTCCTCTCCACACCCTCCTCCTTTGATATCCATTTCTAGGTAAATTAATGAATTATCTACTTTGTATTTTTCCACAGATCAACAAATTTCGTTACTGTTGCAAAGAGACTTGAACGACGCTTTGAATGAATTCTCTCGTAGATTAGCCATATCATGCGGATTTGATCCTAGACTCTTGAGTCCAGTCCAAGTAAGCACTCGAATCACTCAACTGAATCATTAAACAATGCCCTAATTTATAATTAATTCGCGTAAATTATTTTTTTCGCTAGTTTAATCGACCCATATACGGACCAGTGGTTCCTAACTTCACCGATTTCGCTGCTCCAGGAGTCATGTTGACGTAAGGATCGTTTTTTTTTTTTAAATAGCAGATTACTTAATTCCAATTTCTTAGTGGTATTTTTATTTTATACTGGAATCGACATTTTTTTCCAGGATTATTTTCTTCTTAGCCGTAGCATTAACCTCGGGTGCCATGTTGATCGAACGAAACGAAGGAATATTAGAAAGAAGTTTAGTCTCTGGTACGATTCTAATTATAATTCGTTTCTTATTTGTCACGTTAGCATCGTAAATTAGCTCGTATTCGCTATTAGCAACATCATCCTACGTAATGTTCAAATTAGATACGTCGGAGTAAATTTGATATACACGGCGAACTGATTAGGCAACTTAAACACCACCGAAGTTAGCATGCATAACACGACACCTTGAAGGCGTTCTTATTAAAACCAAATCTTCAGTCAAAATTAGCAATATCGCGAAAATTTCCCAGATCGATAAAAATTAGTGTCAAGTTGGTATCAATGAGGCAAAATTGGCACAAAAATAGTTGAACATAAAGTAAAAATAGACTTTCAAAAATTTCGTAAAATTCATGAAAAATTACCTGAAACTCGAAGAAATTCACCAAAATTGGAGTGAGAATTCTTCTGGAAACATTACGAAAATCGTGCCAAGAAGAAAAAGACATCCATAAAACTGCAAAAAAAATTGCAAAATTAACGTTAAAATGATTGTCAAAAAAAAATAATTTGTCAGAAAAATACTTAAATTATTATATTGTGAAGTTTCAAAATTATAGCACAAAACTTGAAGTAAAACTTGAAGAAAATTGGTAAAATTGTCATAAAAATATTTCAAAAATTATTTTAAAATGCAAAAAACATAAAACATTAGTTAAATTTACATAAAAGTCAATGAAAATGAACTATGAAGCGCAAATTCAAAAACTTACCAAAAGTTCAACAAAAGTCATAGAAAACGACGAAAAATTTACAAAAAAGAGTTCAAGTTTTGGGAAATATCAAAAAGATTTCGTAAAACACGAACAAAATTTCTAGAAATAATTAAAAAATGAGTAAAAATTACATAAAAATGATTGAAAAATGAAAAAAAAGAAGATAAAACACCATCGAAATTTATCAAAGGATGTGAAAATGTTCTCAAATCAATGAAAGATCAATAAAAAATTTCACAAAAAAAATAAAAAAGAGAAAATGTACACAACATTGAAAAACTTGATCAAAAATTTAAAAAACTAAAAAAATCCACAAAAAAAAGCAATAAAAGTAAAACATTAATCAATAAAATATTACTAAAATCACATAAAACGATCTAAAAATTGCTCAAAATTAACATCATAGCAAAATACTCGTAAAATGACAGAAGCTGATATTTTTGTAAAATTTATGATAAATTAGCTAATGTTGCATTATTACTCAATAATTTGGGTAATTCTGTGAAAATCGGGGCCAAACTTCTTAAACTAGAAAACACATAAAAAATTGCCATAAAAACTTTCAAGAATAATAAAAAAAATATACCGAACTTTGCGAAAATTAAACAAAATACTCATTCATAAAAATTTCTAAAATGAACTAAAACGTAAAAAAACCAACAAAATTTTGTTAAAATTGCAGATTAAAAAAACTGACATAAGAATTCTCGAAAATCTAAACAAAAAAAAAAAAATGAAACTTATTTAATCTATAATAAAAAATATGCCAATGTTTGGGAAAATTACGCAAAATATCTATAAGATTAAAAAAAAAATTAAATGAACTATAAAAATTGGAAAAATTAACACAAAAACCATTCAATGGAAAAAACGTTGACAGATCGAGTGGCAACGAAGCTTCGTAGGTAAAACAATAAAATATCGCATAAAAGACCAAGAAAAATATGATTTAAAATTTTTTTTTAAATTCAGTTAATTCACACAAATTGTTGAAAATTGAGAAAAAGTTGATAAAATATCATAAGAAATTAATAAAAATGCAAATAAAATTCTGAAATGTTTGAAAAATTCACTTGAAATTTTCCAAAAAATTCAGTTTAATTCACACAAATTGTTGAAAATTAAGAAAAAGTGGATAAAATATCATAAAAAATTAATAAAAACGCAAATAAAATTCTAAAATGTTTGAAAAGTTCACTTAAACTTTTCCAAAAAATTCAGTTTAATTCACAAAAATTGTTGAAAATTGAGAAAAAATAGATAAAATATCATAAAAATTTGATAAAAATGCAATAAAAATTTTGAAACGTTTGAAAAATCTACATGAAAATCAGAGGACATAAAACAAGAAGTCACAAGTGAAAAAAACGTGGTCAGATAGTGGCCACAAAGTTTTGTAAAAAAATAAAATAACGCATAAAATAGCAACAAAATTAATTAAAGTTTTTCAAAAATCAGTTTAATTCAGACAAGTTGTTGAAAATCGAGAAAAAGTGGATAAAATATTATAAAAAATTAATAAAAAAACAAAAAATATTCTGAAATGAATAAAAAATTTGAAAAATTGGCATGAAACCCAGAGGAAATAAAACAAAATGACACATAAATAATATCGCAAAAAAAAACACAAATCACAAAATTAAATCAATTTAGAAAATTGTACAAGTCAAGAAAATCAATATAAAATTTTCAAAAAATTATTATTCGTGTCACGTTGATTTTTTTCACTTAGAGAATGTTTGTAATCTGTCTCCACCCCTCCCCCACCCCTCAGATGGGAAGATAAGATAGAAATATAAAACTACGACGGAAAAACAACTATTGAAAATAGTAGAAAAATTCTCAAAAATATGATTTTTGGACGTTTTTTTGAATCTTTTTTAAAACACTTTTTGGATTCCAACCACAAACTTTCAAAACAATAAAGTCTCCTCTCTTTGAGTAAAATCAGTAAAATCCAAAATCCATTTTCAAAAACTACCGTACTATCCCAGTAGATTCATGTGGATATTAAATTTGCCAAAAACTAGATTCTCAAGAATCTGCCAACATCAGAAAATAAAATCAGTAAAATTCATACAGAAATTATATTTAAAATCAAGAAAAAATTGATAAATATGTACCTTTAAAATTGCATAAAAATGCAAAAATAAGCTATGGCATGAAAATTGTTGAAAATAACAAAAATTTTGAAAAACAAAAACATGAAAATTGTGTAAGATTATGCAAAAATTCTCTAAAGTTTTTGAGAAACAGCTACCTTAAGTTGGGCAAAAATTGCTGTTAATAAAGTAAAATTCACTGACTCGTTTTGGCCAAACAGTGAAACAATTATGAACAAATGACAATCTTTCTTGCAGTGTCACTCAAAATTTATCACCTCAGTCATAAATTTCAACCTCACTCCTAAAATTTTCAATCTTTCAGAGGTAAAATACGAATTAACCCTCTCCCTGACCCCCCTCCCTCCTCAAAAAAAGTACTAGTCTCAAGGCAATTTTTACCAGCTTACTGAATTTTCACACATAACGTCATTTTACAGGTGTAACCGGTATCGAAGTCCTTCTAGGTCACGTGACATGCCAATTCCTCATCATGATCATCCAAACAATCGCTGTAATCGGTGTGACGTTAGCATTCAAATTAACAATCCAGGGTAGTTTACTCACAGCATCCATATTACTCGGATTAACCGGTCTTTGCGGAATGTGTTTCGGTAAATATCCAAGCAACTTGAAAATTACTCTAATTTTTCATCCATTTTCTCAAAAACTGTTCAACTTAGGGTTAAGGTAAATAATCGATTAATTATTTTTGTTTTTTTTTCAGGTTTTGTCGTATCTTGTGTCACAGACAGCGAACGAAACGCCACCTATCTGGCATTGGGAAGCTTCTTACCAATCGTAATGTTATGTGGTAAGTAGATAGCGTTCACTTCCATTCACTTTAATATTCGATACAATTGCTATAGATCGAGTCACTCTACGTATATTTCTTGTTTTCTACATCCACAGGTATAATTTGGCCGATCGAAGGTATGCACGTGATCTTACGAGTGATCAGTTACTTCCTACCATTGACCCTTTCCACCGAATCATTGCGATCAATTATGGCCAGAGGATGGTTAATTTACAAACCAACTGTCTACATCGGTTTCCTTTCGACTGTAACATGGATCGTTGTATTTTTAGGTTTCAGCATATTTTTAATCAAGTTCAAAAAGGGTTAAGCCCGCCAAACTCTAATATACTATAGACTGACTAATTTTTTTTTGTCTCCCACTTTAAAAAAAGAAATACGTGCCTTCTCGTGTGATAAAAAATTTCTAGATAAATTTACCTACCTATATTATGATAATGTACATTCGATGTATATATTTAAAAAATAATCCTAGTCATTTAATATTATTATTTTTAATTTTATCAAAATTATGTTTATTAAGATTGTAGAGTTTTCTTTTTTTTTTTTCTCCGTTAATAATTTAAGGTCGAGTACGCAGGCATTCGCACGTGCTCTCTGTTGTTCTAACAAGTATCTATATGTATTACATGTGAGTATGTATTAGAAGATGACTTGCCAGATGATGTGATCTCTGTATAGATATCGAGTGATGAGAGGCCATTGGTGGAAATTTCACATATTGCGCCGTCCATAAAAATATTTCATACGCGCTCGAAGAGCTTTTGATATTTATGTAAGTTTGTTTTTATCGTATGTAGTATTTATAGGTCTATACGAATAATAATATTTTCCAAGTATTTTATAGTAAATATTGAGTAGGTATAATTGTGAAGTTTGTTTATCGACATGACAATCGATTAATTATCGTTGAGAGAATCGATAAAATGTAAAATATTGTAGTAATGTACAAATATTTAATAAAATTATATAATTCGAGTTCTTTTTTTTTTTTTGAATTTATTCATTCACATGGATAAGAAGACTTTTTGAGAGAGAGAAGGGAAGAGCCAGAGTATTTTACCCACAGAATAATTCCATTCCATCTATGGCCTTCATTTGGCATTTCAGAGCAAAAAAAAATAGACAATCAGGCTAAAGCCTTGTATGTACCTGAACTTTAAAAAAAATAGCAAACAAAGATGAATATTTTTCAAAGAATCGTTTCAAAATTTCAAGTGTGTTTTTGAAGTATCCATTATTTCTTTTTTTTCACACACTTCACCATTAAAACTGAATCAATAATAACACACCTAAGAAAAATATTTACAAATCGTTGAGATCGTCAGAAGCTCGATGCATTCTACTGAACGGAGAACTCATCAAATTATAATTAGACTTGGTGATAAATCTACGTGTACCTACGTTTTTTCCGCATATGACTTGAGTTTTAGAAATTACCATGATTTTATTCGCAGTCCCTGTTCTATTATACGTTTGTGTTTCAATTTTCGGTGTCGAATCGACCTTGGAAATTCCACCCCTCGAATCGCATTTCGGTTTTAATAAAAAACCATCATCAAGAATATGGCCTTTGCGAAAATTCAACAAATGTACCCAATCCTGTAACGAGAATTATTCTATACTGAAAGAATGCTACCTTGTTCCTGTCACTGAAGGCAGTCTAGTAGCAACAAAATGCGAAGTCGACTGTTATTTCCAATGGGAAGGTGAGTCGTGTCAGATTTTCGATAATTTCATCATTAAATAACGTACCTACTTACTTAACTTACTCGTATAGTACTTTAATGTAATAAAAATCTATTTCGTTTTGGTTTTTGGTACCATATAGTCAAACACCAAAAGTTGGAAACATGTATGTGTTGGAAAGGTCGATGCATAACTGAGGAACCGAAGCGAAAAATTCCCCAGAAAGATGGTGAAGACCAAGAAGACAAACAACCTCTTGCAATTTTCAGACAACGTAAAAGAGATCAGCGAAAAAAATATTTAAAATAAGCACCTAGCATCTACCTAGATGAATATTTTATGTCGATGGAAGGAAACAAATATCTAAAATAGCCTATAAAGTGCTCTATCATTGGAAAAATATATTTTTCAAATAAATATCTATACCTAGCTACTTTGTGTAAATTGCTCAACTTATTTTAATATCGCAGGTGCTTATACGACTACGAGAAGGAGTATCTACATATCTAATAGGTTCAAGTTCATAGATAAAAATTAAAAAATTTTAGACCTATGAAAAAGAAAACATCTTTGATGGAAATGTCAAATTCAGGATCAACACTCTGCGGAATCAATTCCCAATAAGTAATTTTTTGTCTTATTTTTTAATCAAAAAATATAAAATATCATTAAAGGAAAAAGAAAGAGAAATAAAAATGAAACTTCGACTGTTTGTTCAGACGTTGCAAAAACATTCAAAAAAAGATAGGTACCTCTACCTACCAAGGTATATGTAAATTACGAGTAAAATGAATGTACCGTCTCCTACTCAATTTTTTTCAAAAAAGTGACTTAAAGCTCGAAAAAATAACTAATCAATCGAGACATCAGCAATTTTTGCAATAAACAGGACTTTTTGGAAATTATTGTCGAAAAAAAGCGACTTTTGGTCGCAATTTTTGTCAAAAAAGCAACATTATTTGGCAAATTTTTGGTAAAATAGTAAAAAGTGAGACCGTAGACTGTTTTGAATAGCAAAAAAGTGATCATTTTTTACAATGAATTATTCGACATAACGCGAGACTAACAATTCAAGCAAGAGGAAGGAATTCTGTCCAATTTCCGCAAAATTGCAAGATTTGTGCAACTTTTGGAAGAAACTGGACTACGATTTTTGGCAGAGATCAAATTCGTGCTTTTTGCACTCGTATTTTGACAAAAAAAAGTTTTGGATAATTTTTAGTAAAAAGCAAAAGATAGCAAAAAACAAAACGTTTTGAGAAAAAATGAAGATGTTTTAGCAGTTTTTAAAAAAATGCAAGATTTTGACATTGTAATAGCGAAAGGCAACCCTTTTTGACAACTTTTGGAAAAAATCGAGATTTCTGGCTGATTTTTGGAAAAAAAGTGAGACCTTCTGACAATTTTCAGGAAAAAAAAATAAGGCATTATTGAAACTTTTTGGGAAAAACTGAACATGTTCCGCAATTTTAGACAAAAAGAAAGATTTTAAGATTGTTGACACAAAAGAAAGTCTTCTCGTGTGCAATTACTTAATAACAAAAAGTGAGACCTTTTCGCAATTTTTTGATGAAGAAGGAGACTTTTGGGCAATTTTTGGCAAAAAGTAACACTTTTGACAATTTCAGAAAAAACAAGGGTTTTCAATAAAATCTGATCTGAGATAAAAGCGAAATTTTAGGATAATTTTTGAAGAAAAAATTGTCTTTCTGGGATTTTTTATAAAACAACAAAAACTAGAAGCAGTTTTTGATTAAAAAAAAAAAAAAAAAAAAAAAAAAAAAAACAGACCAGACTTTTTGGTAATTTTTACTAAAAGAGGGACATTTTTGCTATTTTTGACCAAAAGAAAGACCGTCAATTTTCGCAGAAGATTCAGTAAAAAAGTGAGGTTTATTAAAAACTTTTAGTAAAAATTGAAATATCTGGTAATTTTTGTAAAGTATTTTCAAAAAAGTGAGACTTTCATGCAATTTCAAGCGATTGGTACTTTTGGATAACTTTTCTAAAAAAGTGAAACTTTATGGAATTTTTATCAAAAAGCAACCATTTTTAGCAATTTTTAGAATAATAATAATTGAAGAGTACACGGAAATAATCAGACAAGTCACTTTTTTAAACTTTTGTATTACGGGGCCGTTTCAAAGTACCTATAGGCAATCAAAATGCTGTAATTTTATAGTGAATTTGAATTTCATAAAAGTATCTAATGACAGGAGATATATCACACAACATCTCACAAACACAACTCGAGGCATAATAGAAAATGAAAAGTCACTTTATTCATGAAAATATCAGGCAAAAAACCGATAAATTAGTGTTTTGCAACAACTTGAATTCAATAAAAATCGATTAGCATGATGACATAATGAAAAATGATCGCATTCTAAATAGTTAATGATGTTGAAATTTTCTTCCTTTTGCCTCAGGTTTGGTCTTGGCTCATTTCTCTCCCCTCCTGTGTTTTTCAAAGGATATTTTTACTTACTACAAAAAATCAAATTTTTTCAAAATCCAAATGGACTACATTTTTTTACTCCTCAGTGTGAATTTAATTCGACTCTAAACTCAACAAATTTAAAAAGTATTCAGTTTTCTACTTCCTCCTTCCCTTTCCTCCTCTTACGTCAAGAAAATCCATCTCCTCTTTTTCTGTATAAAAAATGCTCTAGAAAGATGAAAAAAATTACTCAAGTGTTTTTTTCAAATATTTAAATACTGACCTACTCCTTTTGAAGGAAAAAGGAAAGGTCAGTTTGTTTGAATTGGAATTTTTTCAACCTTCGAAAAAAATCAGAAAATACAGAACTTTTTTGGCAAATTATCAAAAAGCGAGGAAAAAGCAGAATAAGTAAGAAAAACTCGTAGACTCTTAAGATAAAATCCTTCAAACAGATGGTAAAAGGTAAAATCAATTTTTTTTCTTCAAATTATGGCCGAAAAAAAAATCGTTTTTATTTTACTCAATTTCAGGGCAATTCCTTTATTTCGGATAATTTTCAAGTATCTAGTACATTTTCTGGACTTTTTTTTTTGCAATTGCTCAACCTAAAATTTGATTTCTCGACTTTGGTCCGATTTTATGGTCTTTCTTTGAAATTGGCAGCTAAGAAGCTTCAGATTTGCTGGAAATTATCAAGTTTAGATTTTCAGTGTGAAAATTATACACGAAGAGGACCAGGTAATTTCAATAGTTTGCAAACTATGACGAGTAAGAAAATTACACTTCAAGCATTTATGCTGCAGGAATCGATTGAAAAAAAAAAATAGAAAGCGACTAAATTTTCATCTGCCTACATTGAAATTTACATTTTTTTGCTAAGTAAGGTACTTACCTAATTATAAAATTCACAGCGGAAATAAAAAAGGCCTTCAGTAGGTACAAATATTCTGCAACTTTTTGATTAAAAATAAAAAACGATTTTTTTTAGCAATTTTGGGTCAAAAATTGAGAATTTTAGCGATTTCTGGCAAAAAATACCTATGAGATTTTTGACAATTTCAGCAAAAGAATAATTATGTGTTTTTTTTTAAAACAATTTCTGGCGGAAAAATGACACATTAGAACTATTATTGGAAAATAGTGGGAGTTTTCGGACGCAAAAAACAACACAATTTTAGCAATTTTTTGCAAAAAAAAAAAGAAAAAGAATTCTTCACCATTTAGGCTAAAAGCGAGACTTTTTGCTATTTTTGACAGAAAACGACACTGCGACAATTCAGTAAAAGGCAAGGCTTCTTCGCCATTTTTAGCAACAATAAAACGAAACATTTTAGCAAATTTGTTAAAAAGTGAGATTTTTTAATCATACCTACTCATAAGTCATAAATTGAAAAAAATGCAAGACTTCAATCATTTTTGCAAAAAGCAAGAGGGAGTTCGGCGATTTTTAACAAAAGTGACCTGCGAAAAAATGGTCACAGCAAAACGAAGGTGAATTATTTGAAGAGTGATATTCCAAAACTCGCTTTGTCCATTTTTACCGAAGTTGGGTTTTCAGCGGTACCTGGTAGATGAAGTATTAACTCACATTCCTACATCATCAACATACCAAAATGAGGTGTTTAACTCACCTAAATAGCCAATTCACTAAAAATTTTTAAAAAAGTAATGTTCCAAAACGCACTTTGTCCATTTTTATTGAAATTTTTTTCAGCAGGATTTAGTGGATGAAGTGTATACCTACACTCCTACATCATAAATCCACCCAAATAAAGTGCTAAACTCGCCTAAAAAGCCAATTTACCCGTTTAGAGGGAAACTGTTTTTCCTCTTTCCTGAAAAGTTGTGAAAATGGACAACGCGAGTTTTGGAATATCACTCTTCATTTCATTATGAGAAATGGAAAAATCTGTTTGAAGTAACCTTTTACAAAATTCTCTGACTTTTGAGTAAAAAATGCTAAAAATTCCAAAATTTCAAAATTCCCTGAATTTTCCAGGTTTTCCACTTCCAGGCTTGTAGACTTCCTGTGCAGATGAGCTAAAAATGATAAAAATTAAGTTTTTTGAAGCTGATGTCAGAAGTTTTTACCGGTAGTTTCTACATTAGACGTCTTTTGCTTCAAAAATATCATGTTTTGTTGAAAAATGTTCATTTTTAATGAAAAAGATGTCTAGGAAACAATTTAAAATTTCTGAAAAAAATTGTCAAAAATCAAAATGAAATTTAGATTGCCGAAATTTTCGGTATGATGGTTTTGATTTTTTTTTTTCAAAAACACATTATTTTCATTGAAAAATAAGAAAAAGCTCGTTTGTTTACTCATCAACTAATTTAGTTCTTTGTAAGTTTTCAAAGCTATGTCACTTTTGAAATTTCACGCACAATTTTTTCACACTCACGAGGAGAGTTCTTTAGCAGCCCTAAAAAAAAATAAAGTAGATAACCCCCACTTTTGAAAAAAAATTCAGCAGTAGGTATTCATAACACGAGAAAATTATTTTTCGTCTTGAAATTAATCAAATTTGAGAATGCCCAACACCTCGTATTCCTTTTAAAATGCAATAGGTAAAGTCATATAATCAACTTTTACTCAATTTTTTCAAACTTGAAAAAATTTCCACCTCAAGATCGCCAATTTTGATTTTTGAGGCAAAATTCAGCGTTCCAGGTTCCACAAAAGACATGAGAAACTACACTCTCAACAACTATCTGCAACTGTATATTGCTTCAAAACAGCCAGCTCAAGGGAAAAATGAGTTGGAAAAACTTGAATTTTTTAATGCTAATCTAACCTAATTTAATAAATTAGCACCTTCCTATTCTAATTCACAACCAGACCATTATTTATTTTATCTCCAAACTCATAAATTTTTTCAATCTTCTACATTTTTTGTCTTTTTTTGAAAATTAAATTTATTAAACAAGTTAACATTAATTATTAATCGTATCAACAAAACAATATTTCGTAAAAAAAATTGATAAGTACTTATACATCTATCTACATAATTAATTACTCCGCGCCAAAAAAATTACTTTTCATCGTTTTATCAAACTCTCTAAAAAGCCTTCATTCTCACCTCGACTCTTACATACAAAAAAAAAAACACCAGGAATATCTCCCCAACACGCGAACGATAAACGCTGGTAATTTATGATATAAAAAATTAATCATTCATCTCACCCAATCCATACCTTTATGTATTCTCAAACAGAATCCACGGTGGTAAAAAAAAACCCTACCACTCTCTGAACACATCGACGAGTTTACAACCCAACAAAAAATCGAGTAAAACAGAAAAGTGAGACAGAGATATAGAATGAGAGGGGCTCAGGGGCAAAAAAAACACAAGCAACGAGGTATGAATCAATACCTGAAAATATCAACAGTTTTTTTTTCCTCATTTCAAAGTACCATATGAATGCCTATCCATAGTACATATAGAGAAGGCGAATAATAGAAAAAGATGGCTCGAGCGTATAGTACATCGTAGGTATATATGAGACTCTCAGTTTAACACCTAATCATACCGGTGGCTGTTGGGGGCCCTCCCGTCCTTAGGCAACATTTAACGAGCACGCATCTTTCTCTTTTTATTATATGTTTATTTTTCTGAAAAGCAATCGTCGAGGTACTTAGTTTATTGAAATGTAAAACAGACGTTTTATCCGCGCATTAGCCAATCCCCGGTAGTTGGTACGTTGGATAATGATCCTTTCGGATGTCACCGCTGCCAGCCAATCAGCATTCAGCTTTTTCTAAACAAGGTGGGGTATTTTTGTAGAATTTGGGCGGCACACGTGGTAGAAGGGTAGACCAAGGCACGCCTATAATTCGATGCGGTTGCCGTTTCTATGTAAACATATCGTTTTAATGTCCAGTATTTCGAAAGATGTTAAAGCATAATATGTATGTATCCGTCGCTATAGATTGAGTAGTTGCCGGTGTTAATTTTTCATATTTTTTAAAACTAAATATTGACCAATTTTTCGGAGTTTTTTTTTTCATCTTCTCGATTCGCGTTTATTATTAATTTTTTTCTCAAATTTTGAGACAGTGTTGAGTTGGAATTTTTAATTGCTCGATGTTTTTCCAAAAGTTAGTGAAAATGCGTCTAGACGGACCTTTTTGAAACTGTTTGGACTCGTGAAAGACCCATCACCGCAGGAGCAGGAGCAGGAGGCGACATTCTTCGTTGAAAAGTTGGGTTTAACAAATGATGATGCCTATAGCACCGACTGCAGTAGTACAGATGCCATCCAAGCCCAAAATTGGATTCTCCATCGACTCGATCGTCGGAGGAGCCCGCGAAAAATCCCTCTCGCCGACTCGAAGCGATCCAGATTTATCGAACCAATCACTCATGAGCGACGATTCGACACCATGTTCGCCAGTCAGTATGGATCAAGATATGTACCACAGATCCAGAAGCAGATCTCCACGCAGGCAATCCTCGCCATCGATCTCACCTCCGCTCGATCCGGGCAGCGTGTCACCGCCGCCGGGTGTAGTCAGGCCATCAGCTTTGCCTCCCGGTTCGGTGGGAGGGTTTCCCAAAGGATTATATTTACCAGAACCTTTAATGCATCCTGGACACCATCATCAGCTCGCCTTGGCTGCTGCCGCCGCTCAGCACTTTCAAGCTGCCGGATTAGCGGCCGCCTTGTCCAATCCTTTCTTACCGGGTGGTAATAATCAGGCTAATGGACATTCCCAGCCACCGGCTGGTCATCAGTTACCTCCTAGTCATCATCCCGGTGCCGGTCATCCGCCCAGGGATACGTATCCCCTGTATCCGTGGCTGCTCTCCAGACACGGTCGTATATTTCCTCATCGATTTCCCGGAGGTAAGTCGACCTCGTTGAGGGTTTCTAGTTTGTTTCGATGTGATGATGCATGGTTTATGGGTATTCTTTGATGAAGAGTTGCATGATTCGAGCTCTTTATGTTCGTAAAAGTGAAAAATATCGACTGTTGTGCTGAATTTTCCAACCAAAAATGGAGTTTTTCAACTCAAAACGAGTAATTTTCCAATTTTATTAACCTGATGATGATTGACATCAACTGAATCTCTGAATTTTCCAAAATACGTAAAACTCGAGTTCTCCAATTTCTCCAACTTGATTTGAATAGTTTTTAAAATTTTAAAACTAAAAATGCAGTTTTTTAAAAAGTTTTCAATTATGGTTCTGAAAAACGATCATCATCTTCAAAAATTTTCAAATCAGTCCCAATTTTTTCAAAATATGGAAACCAATTTGCTTTCCTTCCCTTCTCTTCACTTTTTGATGAGCTTTCTCGTACCTGAACAAATCAAACCTACAGAATGCATCCACGAATAAATTAGGGTGAAGGAGTGAGTATGAAGAAATTTCAATTTTCAACATCCCCCCCCCCCATTCAATCTCAATGTCACAATTTTCCTTCAGAAATAGTGATTATACGTTCTCTGAAGGAGCATGTCAACCGATTTCTGAACTTGGAACCAAATTTTGAGCTACCAAAGTGTACTCTCTAAATTTAAAGCAGTCAAATTTCACTGCTTAGCAGTCACGACATTTTGCCTTTTTAAAGCAGTAGTTTTTTTCACTGTTTCGCAGTAAAAAAAACTACTGCTTTAAAAAGGCAAAATGTCGTGACTGCTAAGCAGTGAAATTGACTGTTTCAAATTTAGAGAGTAGATCTTTCGACTTTTGGCAAATTTTTAAAAATGGCAAGAATAGTCTATTGGTAGGTATACCTAAATTAATTTTCCACAAAACGAGTAAACGTAGAGCTGAAAATCTGAAACTCAGTATAAAGACTAAAAATGACCCCCCCCCCTTCTCTCATCAATTCCACCACTTTCGACTCTGTCTGGAGTCTCTAGCCAAAGCTGACTTTTCTCCAGCAGCTTCAAATTGCTCCTGAATTAAAAATTAAAGATGACTGGTCAAAAATATGACTTTGTTTTTTGAAAGTTGGAAATCTCAAATTCCAAAAAATTGTAATGTTGTCAATTTTTACAATAAATTACTTATTCAAATTTTCTCTCATTACCTAAACATGGGCCTAAAAAATCAACGCAGAGTAAAACTAACGATAAAATGAAATGGATGACATTTTTAGCTGCCAAAGTTGATTACAACGCCTTCTGGAGCAATCTGAAGTGTTGCTGGAGAAACAGTCAATTTTTGGTAGAGGCTCTATATCGAATCGAAAATGGCGGAAATTGATTGGGGGGGGGGGTCAACTTCAGGGTGTGAGAAAAGGTCGATTTTGAACTTTTTTTTTTTAATTTGAGGTTTCCAACTTGTGAAAAGTATAATTTTCAACCTATCAGCTCAGCTTTTGATTCGAAATGTCGAACTAATGACAGGATTAAATTTTCAGTCGCCGAAGTTGATAATAACGCTTTTTGGAGAGATCTGAAGTTGCTGGAGAAAAGTCGACAACTTTTACTGGAGAGTGGAGGCTCCAGATCGACTTGAAAATGGTGTCAATACTCTGAAGGGTCGATTTTAGCCTATTATGAACCGATTTTCAGATTTTCATCTGATGTTTATTCTTTTTGTATGAAATTAATTTATCAATAGACCGTTCTGCCAATTTCAAAAATTTGAAAAAATAATTTCAATAGCTCAAAATTTTGTTCTGAGCTCCGAGGTCTTGATGACATGCCCTTTCAGTGAGCCAAATTTCAGTTCAATCAAAGTTGAAGAATTATTATAAATGTTCCCACGTACCTAAAAGTAAACTTCATTATTTTTTTACAACCTGAAAATCATTTTTTCCAATTTCAAAATTACAAACTTCCCCCATCTACCTTTTCATTCGATCTCACTTTACCTATAGAGATTCATATTTTCCAAATCATTTGAAATCTATCTTCATGTACCAACAACTGTACTTACCTACATCCAAAGACACAAGCCCCTACAAAACGTCATCTGTTAAAGTGATATTGATCGAACACAAGAAAGATCACGTGTTCTTTTTCTTCTCTAAAACTCACAGTAAGTCTACTAAATGACATCTAATGTGCCCTCGGCCCTTTCAAGGCGTATTTGCTTGACTTTTATAACAACAAACGTCACTTTACAGAGATGACGATGAATGTGCAGTTTTATATTGTACACGAATTACCTCAGATATCTACACAGTTCACAACACAAGAAATGTCAAAAAGAGCATAGACCATATAGCGACACACGTTGCTTTTCACGTATATACTTACGGTAGATCCTTGGCTACATTCATACAGAGTTTGAGAGTTCACATCACAGACGATATCTGTCACGAGAACAGGTACACGAAGATGTACCAAAACATGTAAAAGTAATTTAAAAGGGATTCTGATTTTTAGGTGCGTTTATATGTTTGTGCGCGTATAGAGTGCAGATGAGTATCGCCGGAGACGTCGTTCTCGACCCTATAACCCCCTAGAGATCGGTTCAGGATTTCGTAATCGGTTATATCGCACAGACATTTAGTTAATTAAAAACGCATTTTTAAAAACAAGGGTGGTTGAAAATAAACGATTAGTGTTTGTTTTGACTTTTTGACTGGCGTCATTAACGAAAACCTTTCGAAAATTTTAAAGTCCTTGGTTTGTGAAATTCGTATGCAGAAATCTCTCAATTAAAGGCTTTCATGTCTTACTTGAACTTGAAGAGTATGAGAAAGAAAAGACTTCGGATGAACAATGAGTAAATCATCAATATTATACCTGTACCTAATAAAAAATTGAAATTTTCATAAACTTTTTAGGAAAAAAAAAAAATTGAGGTGAGCTGCCAAAATTACATTTGATGTAGGCTCATTTTGGCTCTCAAATGATCTGCTGATAAGCTCAAAAGTTCACTACCAAAATCTATTTAATTTTTAGGCAAAAATATCTCACTGAGTGAAATCCAAGAACAAAATTGAAAAAAAATATATCTCAATCTCATTAATAATTACACGAGAAATTTAATTTCAAAAATATGCACCAAAATCAAAACTTTTGAGCTAAAAATGAGAAACCCCTCTTTCTTAGGAAATTACTAATATTTTGAAGAAAAATTGAAATGATTTGAGAAACAGTTTCTCTAAATTTCCCCACAATAAAGCACAAAAATTCTTGTTGCAGATTTTGAAAGTTGAGTAAGTACATAAAGCAAAAAAAAACCTATTTATTAATTAAACTTATTTACTAAGCATACCAATTTTATTCAGATAAGTCGAGAAAAAAATCATTTTCAATCTATGAATTCGATGAAAAAATTCAAATTAATCATTCAAAGAAACAATCAAATATACCGAATTTCCTATTTTGGGAAATACTTTTAATGTACGATTTTAAAATCAAGCGTAGATTGCATCAATTCATGTAGGAAAATGATCAAAAAAGTTCAAATATTTAGATTAAATTTTTCGACCCTTTACCAGATTTTACAGAAAAAAAAACTTCATGCAAATAGAAAATTTAGTTACAAAAATGCAGTATCCAACACTATTAAATTGCAATCCAGTTACTTAAACATTATAAAAATCAATCAAAGCTGCATTTTGAAATTTTTTTATCAAAAGAAATTTTCCAACTAAAAAACTAAAGAAAAATTCAACAATATTATTTCTTATTTAAAAAACTCAATAAATGCTCAAAAATCACGAGGAAAATAAATTTTCTAAAATATGTTTCACTAATAAAAACATCAATTTCATAAAACACCAAAAGAATGAATTTTTATCAAACCAAGATCCAAATCGCCCCTAAAGTACCTATGTAGGTATGAATTTAAAAAATAAAGGAAAATGGGGGGGGGAATACCAAAGAAATACAAAAATAATGTATTTTTGCTTATATTTTTCAAAAATATAGGTAAAAAACTGAACATTTTTTTGAAAAGTTGAGTTACCAGGGTAAATTTTTCTGGTTAAAAAATTTTGACTAATGGCCACAGATCATACAAAAATCCAAACATATAAAATTGTGTAGGCCTGCCTCAAGTTGATACATGAAAACAAAATGAGAAAAGTGGAAACCCAGGTTTAATTTGCAGAATTTCTTTACAAACAAAATCCCAACCATAGAAATTCTCTGAAAAAGTGATCAACTTAAATTTTTATCGATTTTGTACGCAAACTGAAGTTGAAATTCTATTTCCAATTTGGAAACTTCTGCTGAAAGTGTTTGATTCGTATATAGAGATGAGAATCTGCGACTTTCAATTATATGATTTTTATTCTTCAATTTTCAAAAAAAAAAAAAAAAAATGTAGATAATTTTGATTATGAAGGTAAGCACGTTTTTTTCAGTGAATATCCAATTTTTCATTCAAAAAAAGTTCAATTTCGGGTAATTTATTTTCCATGGGTAGATACTTACTTGCATTCAATATAAAATTCCAATCATAACTTTCATAAGAGTCATTTTTTTAAAGCATTTTTCACGCTTGGAACAAACATTCTCCTCCGTGCTTCCCCTTCCACCCAACAGAAAAGACATCCCAACATGAAGAAAATTTTATTGATGTACCTATAAATTTTTAGTCAATTTTTAAAAATGCAAAAGACCAATTTTTAAGGGAAAAACAAAATTTGATACCTAAACTTGAGTTAAAAAGGCAATGTTTAGATTATACAAGTTTATTTTTTGACCTCTCAAATCGATTAAGTACTTGATTGTTGTTTCGCTTCATTTAAAAGTCTTTGGCAGATTTTTTGATTTTATTTACTGTGACAAAAAAAAACTGAATTTTATTTTTAAATCAATGCCGAGTTTCAAAAAATTCAAATTTAGTTCAATTTTTATGAAAAAAAAAATCAAAATACGAGTAATAATATGATAAAATTGAAATAGAAAGGAAAATGCTTGATTATTTTATGCGCATACAGGTCTAATTTTTAAGCTCTCGGTGGTTTTGCACCATTTCAGAGTCTTCAGAAGATTTTTTGATTTTCCTGTATTAAAAACATACTATAAATTGTATCTACTTCGTTTTTTTTTTCAAATGACCACTTTAAAAAAATGGAAAATCTAAAAATTAGCAGTAGGGGCCCAAAACAGCTCTAAACAAACCACTAATCGATTCTCAAATTCTGACTTCTCTAAATTGGAAAATAGACCTGACCATTTGAATTTTCAAAAATTCCTCATAAATCGAACAAATAAACTCACCACCTAAAATTTGACCGGAGTTGTGTCCTTTTGGATGTTTTTTTTTTCAAATTTTTCTCTTTTGTAAACACAATTTTATCGAAATATAAAAAAATTCACACTTAATTTCATGTTTCCCTATCTGGGAAAAATTCTTCAATTCTCATTGGTAAATTCGCAATGCTTAAACACACACAAAATTATCACAACTCAAAAAGTTTTTTTTGCCACCACCACGACGATCCTATTTCTTCGACCCAAATACTTTTCAACTTCATCCCTTCCACAAATCACCCATCCCCCTTTTCCACACCAATTCCAATTCTCTATCCCTTCTCCCTTTCCTTTACATCACACATAGCTTCGAGCTAACCTTTATCAAAACCACGCACTCCGCAATAAAAACATAATATTACTAAATTAGTAACCCTCTCCCCTCCCTCCCTCTCCATAAAAAAACCCAACTTACTGTTAGGCCGCAATCTAGAACTCATAGCTTGTCGGTTTCGCGTTACGTAAATTGGTTTAAATTAGCATTTTCAGGGAAATAATCAGCGGTCGTTTATCTTGACATCTGTTTTCACATAGGTACCTATCTTACATATAGAAACACGCTAGGTACGTCAAAAGGGGTTGTTAGTAGACTAGATATACCCTTCGAGGTAAACTTTTTTGGTAAACGCGCTTATCGATAGTATGTATCTTATAAACTAACAAACTACTTTATTAATGAGACCTCGTGTCTGTAGTACACCTTCCTTTTGTTGTAATTGATTAACTACTTTAATTGCTGGTCGCGTATCGCCGTATATAAATTATGGAAACAGAGAAACGCTTCGTCAAAAGGAAGAAATTAAAAAAATACTTACGTATGCTTACAACTTGAGCCGACCGCAGACTGCACAGTGCATACTCGTGTCAGTCGGTTTGAAAGGAAAAAAAATCAAGATAATACACAAGCGGACACGGACATAAATTTTATGAAAATATACGAGATTCGAATTCAAATCGTAAATATTTTTTCCATTTGCTAAAATCATACTCGACATACCAAACGTAAACGTTTCTAACCTTTAACCGTCAAAATTCGAGTAATTCATTTGTTCACGCCTCTCTATAAGAGTATGATACCTACCTACCTATCCCTCTTTTACACGAGGCAATTTCATATTTTTATGTGTAATATTAAAAAAAAACATATTATTAAAGATGATTCTTTATTGTTAACCCTTATATGTTTTATCGCGTGTTACCTCGCATCCCTTTTTTGAAACGCGTTCTTGTTTTGTGAACGCCTCACACACACATACACACGTCTCTCTTCCCCTTTACGCGATCTCATCTCACTATCAGTTCAGTATCCTTGAGCGTACAATATATATACGAGTAAAATCAACCTATTTAGATATTATGATTGACACTAGTTCATTTTTTTAATCTCTTCACGGTTATAATAGCCTTACCCTCTGGTCTATACCTAGACCTACTAACTCTCTTCCTCATCCTTTTCTCTTTTCCTATATAGATACTTTATATACACAGTATTTCGACCGGAATGTTTTTCTTTAATAATACCTTTCGTGCTGACTATCCCCCTTATTTAATACCGGCGTTTAATTTTTTTAAACGAGTGTTAGTCTTATACAAGTATATCCGAGAAAAGATTTAATTTTCGAATTATCAAAACGAACGAACGAAAGGTTGCCGCGTGCGTTAAAAGATACCCAGCACAAGATGAAAAATGCAAGCTAAAATGAGAGTATAATTGCCTATTTAAGGTCAAATATTAGTAGCAAATGAGGCAGATGAAATACCTATTTTAAAAAGCGAAGATGTGATTGTTTAATAAATTGATCGATTCGAAATTCGAGTAAATATATACATCAGTTTTCTCTCCGCCCCCCATATTTCTCATTAGAAATAGACACTTGATTTCAGTATGAAGAACAGATTTCAAAATTAGAGTACTTAGTCTCATTTCAATCACAAGATAATTTTTTCTCTTTTACAAGAAATAAGGTTCATTTTTGTGAACGAAAATTTGGAGAAATCTAAAAAAAATTCACAAAACAAGAAAAAAAATTCTAAAATTTCAAATTCCAAATTTTCACATTTCGGCTAATTAAAATATGTAAGTACATAAGTAACTATCAAAAATTTATACAAAAGTGAAAATTGAGTGAACTAATTAAAAATGTGAAAACTCGATGTATAAATTGAAAAAAAAATTGATGAGCTTCAAAACATCAGGAAAGTGGAAGTGCAAAAGCAAAAATTTCAAATAAAATAAAAATTGTATCAAAAATTTAGATTTGAAAAAAATAAATGCTCATTTTTTAAAATTTATTTTTGATTGATTTGATTTGAAACTTAAAAACTCATCTGCTTTGACAATTCGGTACCTACTTTTTATTTTACAAAACTTTATCAATCAAGTATTCATCTCTATAAACAAATTTGAAGTAGATAAAAGATACTTAGGCGAGGAGGAAAAGTATCAATCAATATTGTATTAGGAAGGTCTACTGGTCTATAGGCTAAAGTATAGAAGTTCGTAATTCGTAAATTTGAACAGATTGTTTTTCCAAAATTGATTTCTTTTAATGAATATCGAAAAATTAAATTAAAATTCAAAGAAGCGTATTTTCTGTCATTTTTAATACAAATATTTCAAAAAAATAAGCTTCATACTTAGGTTTAAGTACACAATTATGTATTGTAAATTTAAAGAGAAAAAATACAAATGGGAACAAATAACAAATTAAGTATTTATTTTGTCAAAAAAACATCTTTACGAAATTAAATTTGAGTTTTTTTTCCCCCAATTAGTAAATTTAACAAGATGTTTTGTAAGTTTTTGCCATTAGAAAATGGCCAATTTATAGAAATTTCAAAAATTACACCCGCAGTAACCTACAGACTTTTGCCAGCTTAATATTTTTTTTCAATTTGATTCAATTTAATCAGGTACCTACAATTATGAAAGGAAAAAATAACTAAGTACACATTCTTTCACTTTTAAACAAAAATTTAAAAAAAAATTTTTATTAAAAATTTTTCATGATTGTGAATGGTTTTTTTGGTTAATTTCATCGTATTTCATCGAAATTAAAATTGTGCTATTATTTTAATCAAAGTTTTGTAATATATTCGAAGTTTTCGGTTCTCTTTTTTGGAAAAAACATAATTTGACTACTTCAGTTATTCTCCTGAATGAGACAATTTTCTCTGATAGTCAGGTTTTTTGAAATATGAAATTTCAAAGCAGGAATATCTATACTTACTTTACTCTAATAATATCAATATTTTGCAGAGATTCTTTCAAATTAGCAATTTTCGAAAGTGTATTCCTTCCCTATTTTTCAAAAAAGCTCCAACTAAAATAAAGTTCCAAAAAAAAAAAAAAAAAAAAAAAAAAAAATACAATAAATTCCTAAGCGATGGATTTAGAAAAAAGGAAATCAAAATCATGGTTCCCAAAAATTTTAAAACATGCAGTTTGAGCCCAGATATTGTTTTTTTTTTTGTTGTATGTATAGTGTAGCCTATTTGAGGTGAAATCGAAGAAGCGAATTTATCGTTTGGTTCAAGGAATTGGAACGGAAAAATGTCGGTGGGAGGGAGGGGGGGTCATTGAATTTTGCGTAGTTCAAAAATAGTGATTGAGAACAACATCAAAATAAAATATCATATTTTGTAACAAAAACAACAACAACAACAACATTAACAGCAAAATCATGCAGGGCTGTTTGATCAAGTCTGACTTCCTTTCTTTCTGGCGACATTTAAATAAAAATATGAAATCCTCAAAATAAGGAACACTTATAAGTAGAAAATAATTTTTCGTTCAAATTGTACCAAAACAATTTCATCCAAAAAATCGTTCTGGCTTTTGAACTTCCTTTTCACTTCGTCTGTCTGTCTTCTTCTTCGTTTCTATTAGAAGAAGAAGAAGAAAGTCAAAATACAAAATACGATTTACCTCGAAGCTGAGCATAAATCACTAAACTGGACGCAGCAGTTCTGCCATAGTAAATTATTTATACCTATGTATCTTTTGACTCGGTGATTTTCTTTCTACTTATTCTATTTAAAGGTCGCAACTCGCCAAAGATCGATAATTTGCATTGGCGTCGTTTTTCTAATATTTGTTGCGATATTTTCCAAAAAAAATGTTTTTTTGCCAAATTTCTATTTTTTGTTCTTTTTTCCCCCTATTTTTAAAGCAATTTTTCAAATCGATGTTAGATTGGATCATAATTTTTTGGCATAAAAAATTGAAGGTATGAACCTCTCAAAATTAAATTACGTAGATTTCAATGCAAAATGATACCTGGTTTTGGATATTCACATCACTTACAAGGGATGAATCTAAACTGGAAAATAATTTTTGAATCGAATAAAGCTGAATCGGAAACAACATGCAAAAATGCATCACCAGCAAAATATCAGAGGCAATAAAGTGCATTTTTCATTATTTAGTAATTTTTGAAAATTTCAACCAAAAATTGAAAAAAATCATAATTATACCAAATTGAGCCAGAAATCTCAAATTTGATACAAACTCAGTTTTCAGCCTTCCTCCCTCCCTCCCTTCCTCCCTCCTCCGAATCGATTGAAAACGATTTCGAACCGTTTTAAATAGATCTAGAGCTTCCGAAAAAATTTTAAAAGTTGCAGAAATTTTTCAATTTTACTCATTGATGTGGGCAAGCTGAAATTCGCTTTGATTTCCACAAGCTGTTCGAATCGAAGGTGGTTTGAAAACATTTTGAAGCCTCCAGTCATGTTTTGGAAATTTTGGATTTTCGAAAAATGAAATAGTAGGTATACAAACTGTCCAAATTATCATTGATACTTGTTTTTTTCAAAATCGGTTATACGGTTACCGCCATTTCAAACCCTCATTTCTTCAGAAATTTCACTTCATTTTCGAAAAATTCACAATTTCTATGATACCTTCCCACGCACACCGATTAACAAAAAAAGTTGGAATTCAGTTCACCTATGCTCTATTTTCGTCATGCTGAGTCGACTGGATATAGTTTTGAGCCATTGTGGAGCGTCCAGCAATTTTTCAGAAATTCTAGTCATACAAAAAATGACATAAAACCAATCGAAATGAACTTCAGTACCCTCATGTAAATGAATTAAGTGCATGTTGATGACCCACTTGAATAATCATATAGAGCATAGATACCTATCCATTTTTCAAAATCGATTTCTGCCGATTCAGAGAGCATATTTTTCAAATTTACAACTTTCAAAAACCATCCGAAGGCTTCAGAACTACTACAACCATTTCCAATCGGTTTGGGGGATTGAAAATAGGATACAATACGAAATTTCAGCTTTCTAACGTACTTAATTCAGTTCGATAAAATTATGATTTTTTCCCCATTTTGAACCAAAAATTTTCAAAAATCACCAAAATGCACTTCAGCCCTTTAAATTGCACCTGATGATGTATTTGACTATATTTTTCTGCCAGATCGAATACCTTCTTTGCTGAGAAAAAATATGATTCATTGAGGAAGGGGAAAAGGGAGCCTGGAAAACAGAAAAATTTGGAAGAAAAAAGGCGGAGAAGAAGTTAAAAATTCAATTTTACGAAATTGGTAAAAACACTGGAAAAATTAGTCGTTGTAATTTAAAAAATTGCTGGTAAAAAGAAAAGTGTTCAAATTTTTAAGACCAAAATGAAGCATGGCTCCAACTTAGACATCGGTCAAGAACTTTCGTTATGAATCTGGGTCTCCAGCAGTCAGACTGACATTCTGACATCCCATCTATAACACTCGGAACATCCAAAATCAATATTTCATGCACGACCTTCGCAATGCAATCTACTTTGGAAAAACTTTCATCAACCTCAACCTTCATAAACTTTATGGGCAAAAATTTATTTGACGAATACACCTTTGGGTCACTTTTAACGGTACCAGTTCAACATTATTAAAAAAATAAAAACTGAAAAAAATCTATATTTTCACCGCACATCTCAGCACATACGCAGCTATATCTATTTGTACTCGTATATTGCAGCATCCAGCCAGATCCTAGGATTACCCATCAAATCGTGAAACTGGTTTCGTATCACTAACGTCTTTTAACAAATTCGACACGAAGCTCGCGCATATATCTCATCCTATGGCATCGGATAGCGCGCAGCAAACCACTATATACATCATTAAGGAGCAATAATGCGATTTTAACTAGAATCTATTTATCATATCGCTGATTAGGTAGTACTGACCAACGAAAGAGCAACAAGACAGAGAGCACAGCACCACACATTTCATAGCAACGATTTTTCTTATACCAACTTCTCTATCTCTCAATACTATACTAACAAGTACTAATATTACACCGAAAACCGAAATTCATCTCTTTGATACTCTCCTCCTCTCACCTTCTCTCTCTCACTCACTTCAAATATGAAGACGAAGAGGGCATCAGAGCACCAGAGATGAAAAAAAAAACACCAACTAGATTATCTCATTATCATTTATTAAACTGCGCCGCGTCGCGCAATCAGTGCTTCTCAGTTAGAGTATATTTACACATTACCCTCATCTACGACCCCGTCGTCTAATTTCCGACCACTTTAATTATGTTGTTTGCACTAGTTAGGAAATTAAGCCGATAATATGATACCGCGCCAGCTTCATCAAATGAAGTAATTATCTCGACGTATAAAGAGCAAATAGAAAATGGCTTACTTGTTCGCCCTCGTGTTCTCTCACTCGCTCGCTCACTCACTCCTATACTAATGATGTAGCTCTATCAGAACAAGAAGAAGAGATGGCAGGGTGAAAAGAAAACGAGATCCCGACTACATTTTTCGGGCTATCTTTAGGCAAATGGGCGGTTTACTTCGGGTACAAATTAGACGTCATTAAACTATCTTATATGGATCTTTCTTCACGATTTACTGGAAAAATAAACATATACCATGGTCCATCTGACATAAGATCGATTCGACCATCATCGCAACAGATTCACTGATTCTCATCATGCAGGACTCCACTACTCGCAAGTCGATAACTTGTCCAAGGAGATGAAAACTACCTCGCCTGCGCACCCAATCGCCCATGTTTTGTGAACGATTGCCATCTCCAGACAAGAGAGGAGGTCCGATTATGGAATTTTAATCATAAACGGATCCTCGAGTCGAGATGCAGAGAGGTGAAAGCGCGGCTTAATCATCTCGATAATATCTGAATCTCTGGATCGTTGTAGGTTGCTATACCAAGAGGAAGTTACACTTCGGAGGCTATAAAAACCATTCAAACTGATTTACCATCGATCTACTCTCGACTCACCATATTACTCGTTATAGTCGTTTATATTAATAACTTATTAATTTACATCATCGATCGATCGAATCGATCGTCCTTTTGTCTTATACTACGTCGATTTTTATATCGATTGCTGCTTGTACTACGTTCATTACAAAGTTATATATTATTAATTTCCATCGCGTAATCCTTTAGGTAAATAAACTAAACTCTCGTACCTACCTATAATTTTATTAATCGCGTTGATTTTTTAATTTGTTTCCCTCCTGTTACCTCTTCTCTTATTCCCACCGTTTTAAATACCTACCATCTCTCGCGCTAATCGAAATACAACGTATCGGTTTGATTTATAAGCCATGTTTTTTTCTTCTTCTTCTTCTCTCATTCCTACATACTTCTCTCGTTCGTTTTATATTACACTTGTATACTTAAATACGCGTTTATTTTACAAGTACGAGTAATTTTTCATAATACTCGATAGGTTTTTAATACAGATGTCAGAATTAATCGAAAATTCAATCGAGGAGGGATTCCATCAGAAGTAATGAGCCAGAAGACTTCTCCTATTTGAGAATTTTTTACCACAAGGTTAAAATAGGTATAGGTATATCGTGCGTGGTGGTCATTATCATCATCATTATAGGCAATGACCAAGCCTACCATATGTACAGGAAATATATTCATCTTCTTCAATTAATTTGAATTTTATAAGTAATTAGCAAGGATTTTCCTCCATCGAGCAGATAATTTTGCTCCAAAATTGAATCAGTGATACAAGACCCAGGAAAATAATTGTGATTTGATGCATTCGCTAAAAAGAAAACCAATAGGATCATTCAAACGAGAGAATCCTGAACCATGATATGTTCTTTAGCAAAATTGATCGAATTTGGAAGCTAAAAATTTATTAAAATCATCATCAAAGCAGATAGACTAAATTATAGAAATCTTATTTGAATTTTCCTCCCCAGCAGTCCCAAGTAGAGCAGGCAGCAATCTGACAATCATACAGTAATATAGTGAAATAATGCACCCGAAAGCCGACCAGAAACGTACCATACTCAAGATGGCGGCAATAAGATAACCTAATATGAGACGTGAAACAATTCTCAAAAGAAGACATTATCATTTGCAAAATGCGTAGGCTGATCAATGATGTGTATTAAAACTAAAGCTGCAGAGTGACATTGCATGCTTCGTGGAGACAGAAAATGAAGACATGGGACTTGAAACCAGATAAAATAGCTTCCTTTTGGAAAATTCGTCATCATGAGTATCATTTTAATTCAGAGCTTTGAATTGCAGAATGAATGGGGTCAAATTTTACCAATAATTTAAAATCATTTAAGAAAAGAAAAGAAAATAAAGAAACTGAAAATACACAACATTAAAATTACATATCAACTGCTTGCTAAGTCGATTCAAAAAGCGAAGGAATAAAATTGCCCAAAATAGACAACTATCGTTCAATTTTATTTTGTTAGAATATAATGTTACAACTCACCGAATTATCTGCAGCATAAATTCAAGGATTCTTCTGCATGAATTGGAGGGAAACACAGGCCTTTAAACAAACAAATAAAATTAATATGTATTGATGAAAATCAAAATAGAAAACTTTCAATAAGAAAATCATTTAAGTACAGATGAATTTATTTTTCAAAAATAAAGAAACAGCATCGAATAGGCTGGAAACCATCCACAAGTGTTATTAAATACTCAAAAAAAAAAAAAAAAATAGCTGAAAACATTTTGAAACACTGAAACAGTTCCACGAAAACACCTAAATTGACAAAAATCAAAATTTTACTCCATTTTACGACACTTATCAACATTTTTAATGATTTTTTTTAAAAATTATTTTTTTGATTTTCAGCAACATTTGAAGCATTTTAGCCAACTTTCAAAAAGTTTCAATTCATCTCCATAATTTCAAAATTATTTTTATCAAATTTTTGTAACTTTTTTTGGGAAATTTTTCAACATTTTACAATATTTTTAAGGATTTTGATTACAAAATCAGAGCATGAACCTCCAGATCAGAGAAAACTGGAATTGGAACTTTGAATTTTGAAAAATGCAATGTGAGCAACTGAGCAATAATGGACATTCAATGATAAATGCTTGCCTTCAAAACCAAAACTGAGCCTTTGAAGGGAAATGGTAGAATGGTTTGGGGAGGGGGGGGGGTTGAATTCCAAAATTCCAAGAAATGCAGCATGTGTGTCAAAATCTAGTTGCTCTAGGAAGTTTAGGATTCATTTTTGGGCCAACCAGTTTCCAAGATTGGAATCAATGCTCTTGAAAACATGAAATTCGATACCCAATACCCATATTAATCAGTTAATAACTTTTTTGGCGACAGTTTGAAAATTTTCAATTCGTTTATCCTCCTTCCCCCCCCCCCCCCCCCCAATCATTTATTATTAGGTTTTTTTTTGGTAAGAATATTGCGAGGAAAGATATTCACAGGAAAAAATGTTCAAAGGAAGAATGGAAAGAATTTTAGGCGGAGAAGATCGATCGCGAGAAGAATTTTCCCTAAATCACAGATATTTTGATTTTTCAGTTTTCTTTTTGAAGGTATTAATTTTTATAAAACAGTTAAATATTTTAGTTCCTCCTCAGATAAGATCAATTTCCTCGTCTCAAAATGCAAAATAAACATATAAAAAATACATCACCAGCCAAATTTTCAGGCGTTGAAGAGAATTTATCAATTTTTGGTGCCTAATGCCTATTTCGAAAATACAATGTAAGCCAAAAATTTTGAAGACAATAAAATTTTACCAAATTAAAACTGGCGTAGAAAGCTAAAATTTGGAACGTCTCATTTCAGACACTCCTCTCCTCGCAACGAATCGCTTGGAAACAATTTTGAACCGTTTTGGGCAGTTCTGGATCCCGCAGCAGATTTTTTAAAAATGAAATTTCCACAGAATTTTTCGCAATAAAGTTGGAAAACTAAAATTCATACAACCTAATTTCATTTAAAAAAAAAAAAACTGTTTAATGTGAACGAAATTTAAATTTTGAAAAATCTGCCGAGGGATCCAGAACTGCTCAAAACTGTTTCCTATCGATTTGGGAGAGAAGGTGTCAAAAACAGAATGTACACCAAATTTTAGCTACCTGGGCCACTTTAACTGTTTCCTATCGATTTGAGAGAGAGGGTGCCAAAAACAGAATGTACACCAAATTTTAGCTTCCTGGGCCTGTTTAACGAAAGTTTGATTTTTTTTTAAATTTTGGCCCCAATTTGATGTTTTTGAATTTATTAAAAAAATCGAAAATGTAATTTTTGCATGCTCTAAAAACAGAATTTTGTGCAACTCACTAGGTATACTCAGTAAAGGTCTTTTCTTGAATTATTTCATGATGATTCATCAAAAAGATTTGACAAACTTTCGAAAGAAAACTTACTTCAGGGATCATGGAAGAAATAAATAATTGGTTAAAAAGCTTGTCGAAGTCAATTTTGAATTTCAGACTTCATGAAACTGTCTCAACCACTGATTTAGAAAAGGTATTTCTTCAGATGGGTCTTAATTTCAGGAGGAGGTACCCGAATTGATTTTTCATATTTCACACAATGTATTTCATTCAATAAATGCCTTATTTCTATAACATCATGTAGGATATTTTGAGTACCATGGACGTATAATACTTGAATTGGTACCTGAATATATTCCAAGTTTTTCAATGCAATAAAATGCACACTCTCTGTGAATCATGTTAGGAGACGATAAATTCAATTTTCAGTCTCATGTAAAAAAAAATTGTTTCTGGATTCGAGTTATGAAACATTGTAAAACCGGACGATTTTTGACGAAGAATGTCATCGCAGACCTATGATTTATTTTGTAGTAGACGGGGGGGGGGGAGAAAGGAGAACAATCAAGAAAATACGTCACGATCGTCACATCTTGAAGTAGAAAAATTCTCTGGTTTCACAAAAGATCATCAATGATATACCCTACTGACTTTCCAAACTATAAAATAATATTACTTTTTTCATTTAACATCTCGAAACACCCCCACAATTTGAAAGTTTTCCATCCTCTTCTCCCCAACTTCAGCATTTCTTCATGTTTGGCTGGACTCAAACAGAAATTTTTCGTTTATAGTTATTTGATATTTGTGTACACAGAGCTTCACAGAGGAAGAAAAAACACGATAACTCTACAAATTCCCAATAATCCATTCGCCCTTTTCTCTCTCCATCTCAACGAAACTGCCACAGATCTCCATTAGGTATCCAAAAGTATATACTCCAATTTCAAACACCCATATACCGAACACAAATCCACAGACAATCGTATTATCACCTCTTCCATCTCTATCCATCTCTATAGTAGGTATAAGTATAAGCTGCTGTTCACAGCATCACACGTGGGTAGTGACTCGTGTTACGTCTAGCCCTATAACTTGACAGCTCCGGTTCTCTCTACTCGTATCTTCGAGTTGAAAAAAAATAATACCTATCTAAAAATTTAAACAGAGGAAATCTTACGCAAATCATTCTTCGCTTATAGGCTAATACAGCACCCAGGAAATCTCCCCATAGGTACGAAGTGAACATATTACAATGTATACTATAATTTTCGCCACATACAAACGCTTATTAACAACCTTGAAACGTACACCTCGTACACATCCATCATACACCAGCCTATGGCAAATAGTCCAAAATGGATTAATGAGAGCGGTTGTAATTATTATTACGCGGCTTTGTGTATTTGTAAGTTTTAAAAATTCCTATACACATATTTTTTTTTCGTGTATCAGGTACTTGGTACACGAGAAGTCGAGAAACAAAATACAATAACGGGTGTTGACTTTGTAATTTGTATGCGTATATAAATATATTACAGATACTTATAACAATATACCTACACTCTCGGTTAAAAAAATATATATTATTATTATTAACGACGCATCATTATTTAATGAGGCTAAAATGGGGGACTCCCTAGCTCGAGGCTCGAAAAGGTGGGCGACTTAAACGGATTATCTTGAGTATGAAATTAATTTACGAAATTAAGTCATTATTGCGGATAGAGAAAAACAAGTACGAGTACGAGTACGCAGCGTTAATCGAGGCCTAACCTAACCTACCATATTTGTATAGAAAGTGTACCTATTCGTACGTATTTTTCCTTATTTTTTTCCTACGCATGTTACAATTGTTACAATGTGTGTAGTATGAAAGATACGCGTATATAGATGGCTTAATTGAGGTATAATCATTTCAGCTAGTTTTGATTACCTACTAAAGGTCTGCGAGTAATTTAGCTCAGATTGAATAAAACATTAGCCACGTACATAAACTCATTCCAAACCAATTCAAAATACACGCAGGCTTAAGTAAATCTCCTCTCCTCCCTTCACAAAACCAGCACCTCTAAATGAGTCAATTACTCCAACTCGAAGAGGAATTTTTGTCAATGCTCGAGTTTCCCATCTACATACCGAGCTCTGGCTCTGGCTCAGGCTCGAAAGGGATACCTTAAACTATACACATCTCGAAGATTCGAAGCCTGTACTTAGCTAATGATTTTAATCTGGAGGAAAACGCTTCGTTGCACATTCCATCGGATGGATGAATATTACGCCATATAAGGGCTATTTAGATCCATTTGTTATCATAGTCCTATACTCGAGCTGGGCAACGTTGGCCGCCCAGTTGTTACCGAACGCTATTATTAAGCATCATTTATTCGTTTGTACACGTCAAAACAGTAATTAACGTTTTCAAATAAGAACTTCCTAAATTAATGAGCGTTTTATTTATGCGCCTCGCAACGCCCACTTCGCTACACTAATACAAAATTTGTAAGAACGGATTTTTTTCTCCTCTCTTTACCCTTCCTATCTGTGCCAGGTAGAGGTACGTACTCCTCCTCGATTGTGCTTCTTTTCAATGCTGAGCTGTGTAAGTTTTTTTTCTTTCCTATTTTATCTCGTACTTCTTCCAAGAATAAATATGTAATTCTACCTTCGACTGAGTGTGTGTGTGTGTTTGCCTTCAGCGTAATCTAACATGTCAAACGAAACGTTTAACTGGTTATACAATATATATAAAAATTTGAAACCCTCCTGCCCCACCCACTCATTGGCCACTTACTTTTCTGTTTTTTTCTTTCCCTTATATACTTATTAAATGTGTTCCCGATGTACCTACTTAATTTATACCCAGATATATTGTAGTATACCTGCTACAATCATCATTCCTTCTGTATCTCGTAACTTTATAGATTTGATTATGGTCTTCTGACTCACGATTATAGAACTGTATCACTTCAAATACCCGAATAATCCTTTTGTTTTCATCTATGTCAAATTCGAGTACATAAATGGACTCATATATTAATACCTACATAACTTATATGTATTAATATTACACTTGAAATTTAATTTCCACGACGATATACGAGAGGTAGACTCAAGTCAGACGATGCGATTAAAATGAAAACGTCCACATGCCACGCCTTTCAATGTATCTGTGTATAAAGGTACCTAGACCTACTCGCACAACATAAACATTTATTGTGTTGTAGAGATCTATCTACACTATAAACGGTGTAAAAACACGCCTTCGACCAACAGTTTACAATAAGATAGTATAATAAGCTTATTAAAAAACCGTTGAAATCAATTAACCTCAACAACAAAGCTGGGCTTTATCGGTACACGTACCTATACACCTATAAGCATAAGCATACGAGTTCGTACTGTTTTCTTCGACTGCTCCTCCATTTACTTACTCGTATATACGTATACGTATACTAAAGAGGTACCTTATATTGTACCTATGTAGATGTACATTACATTTGGCAAACGAGCTGAATTAATAAGCTCTCGAGTGTTAATTTGTACGCTACCTAGCGAATGACCGATGCGATGGTATATCTATGAGCCCTGTATAAGCATAATGGCGAATAAACATGTGCAGTATGTTGGACTATTCGCAGTTAGGTCATAGATGACGTGTCTGCAATGGGTTTTTTGCAAATTGACTCGAATGGATTACTTAATATATTATTGAGATAATTGAATTGACCCTTTCGTGCTGTGTGATGAATGATCTGGTGGATGGAATTTGAAGATTTATTGCATCATAGGGATCCAGTCTAAGGTGCACTTACTACCCATTTAACAAGGGAACAGCTTAACGTGTCTGGAACTGATTTGAACGAGACTGCGATTTTTGGATAGAAAATGGTTTGAAACTTTCATAATAAAAATTTAAGTTCTCCAAATTGATTTTTTTTTTTATTTTTATCGAATGTTTTAAAGTTCAAAATTAACCATTTTCGGCGATTTATGCTTTTTTTCTTCAAATTTTCGATGTTATCATTCTTTTAGACGCGTTAATCAGTTCAAAATTATTCAAGTCTAATTTTCAATCCATCAACAGCTGTTTTCGTGATAAGTATTCACTTTCAATGTGTCTTTCAAATCCAAAAAGCAAAACATTTACTAGAGCACCATCTCCAGACAGCTTTTCAAAGCTGAAAGTGCATCCCCTCTTCCTCCTCTCTCCACCCAAAATCATTTTTTTGTACAACTCCTAGAGTCGTTTGTACAAATTTAATTTTCAATAAACAAAATTGAATTAAAATTTGAAAAAAAAAACAAAAAAAGTTGGAAATATTTTTACTGAAAAATGAAAATGCGGGAAATTTGTGCGCCCATCACGATTCAGAAATTGAATTTTTCGTGAATTTTGAAAATTTGCGTTTTTACACCTCTTTTTTCTTCCCATTAAAAAGCATGATTTTCTTGGAAAAAAATTACGCTAACAAACTCTAAAAATAGGTAGCTATTATTTAAAAAGTCAACTTCATTGCGTAAGAAATCTATCCTCCATCCCCCCTTTTTCCTCCTCTGTCAAAATATTTGCCCAAGTACCCTTTCTAAATTCGTACGAGCAGAAGGAAGATGCAATTTTTCGATAGATTTACCATTTAACATTCAAGATCCAAAAAAATGAATCTAAAGCAACCCTAAAAAAAAAAAACAAAAAAAAACTTGAATTTCATAAACTTTTTTCTGACAAGCATCCGTATTTCCAGCTTCTCTATCAAAGACAGAACAGAGACAGGACTTCCATCGGGACAGGAGATAATCCCAAATATTTTAATTTTTCAGAAGAGAGGTTGAATCAAAACTCATTCAAAAAAAAAACTGTTTCTGATCAGAATTTTTTTATTTTCAAAAAAAAAAAAAACTAATAAAATATCAGAAAAGAAATTAAAATTCTGAAAAAAGCTAGTAAAAGGAAACTTTTAAAGTTTGGTAAAAATGAAAAAAACTGCAGGGTCCATAAAGTACAAATATTTATTTTTTTGGGGTTCAAAAATTTCGAAAACTTTTCAAAAAAAGGTCGAAAAATTCAAACAATTTTGAGAATCGTAGGTATTTTCTAATCAAAATTTGAGTTTCAAACAATTCCAAAATTTGGAGCTGCCCAATCGCATTTTTCGACCATTTTTGAAAAGATTTTCGAAATTTTTGAACCCCAAAAAATACTTTATGGACCCTACATACCAATTTAAAAGAAAAAAAACGAGACTGTTTTGCAATACTTGAGAAAAAACAAAAACTTCTTCACAATTTCAACAAAATTTAGCATTTTTTTAAAAAAATAGGATTTTTTTGAAATTTTGACAACAAAACCATTATTGGACTTTTTTGACAATTTCAGCAAAACTAGAACATTGGAAATTATTGTAAAACTCAGGGCTGTTTCGCAATTACCCCCCCCCCCTCAAAAACAAACTTCTGCGCAATTTTAATAACAGTTTTGCCAAAAAAATGGATTTTTTGAAATTCAAGTGAAAAAAATGAGAACTTTTTTTGAAATTTTGGCAAAGAAGCAGGATAAGCAGAACTTGTACAGTTCTTTCCACTTTATTCTAATTTTAAAAACTGCTAGAAAATGACAACGCTTGCACAGCTCATTCAATTTATAATACTTACCACTAATTTAAATACATAATATGAAAAATAGAATTCTTCACACTTTTACAGGATTGAAATTTATAAAATTTCAAATTTCTATGAAGCATAAAAAAGTTAGGGTCGAATCGAGATCAAAATTTGAAAAATTAGTCCACACTATGGGATTGTACATCTCAAGTTATCGTGAACAACTTTTAGAATTCTGGTCAAAATCCATCAAAGATGAAATCTTATAATTCGAACATTCTCTTCTTCTTCACCCCCCCCCCCCCAGCGAAAGCTGATCAAATTAATCCTCAAAGATGGAAAATGAGAAAAAAACATTCCTGAAACAAAAAATTTTGAATTTCCTTTCATTTTTCAAAGTATATTTTAAATAGAAACTAGGTACTTGAAAAAGAAAAATTTTTATGTTAGAATAATAAAAAAAAAAAATCAGAAAAAAAGCTTGAAAGCTTGCACGTTACAAGATGACAAACGCCAAAACCCCCAAATTTCAGAACTAAATTTTAATCTCCTAAACAATTTATTGAATCACGAAATCATCGCTCGATAATACTCTTCAATGATTCTCTCAGAACTTCGGATGAAAAAAATCGCGAAGTATAATAAATCTACAATGTCTAATAGTTTTTTTTGATAGCTTCTGATAGTCTGAAATCTCGTCGATTGCGTCAAATATTACGATACAATGTTATGTGGTAATCAATTTGTTGATAAGACCAGTTGAACTTTTTCATACCTAAATAAGTAATTTAATTTGCAGAACTTCATATTTCATTAAATTCAATGACATTTGAACAGATGGTATCGTGAAATGTTGAAACATAACCCTGCAAATCAACAAATTCACACTCGTATTAAATTTAGGCAAAGTGAAATTAAATTTTAAAATTTTTTTTAAAGACCGTATGAGCCAATTTAAAAGTGCATTTTTGGCTCTTTCGGAGTGATTTGAATTCCTGGAGAAATTTGAAAACTCGCTGGAGGCTCCAAAAAAGTAAAATTGAGATCGTTTTCCGTACGAGTGATCATGAAGACACATCAGATGACATGTTGTTTAAAAAAACAGCTAGTTATATGACTTCTTGAAAATTCAATTCAATTTTTTTTTTAAATTTACAAATTGGTCAAAAATTTACTTTTGAACAAGCATTCCTGGAATTTCGCAGTAATCACCTAAAACGGTTGATAGGCTGCCCATCAAGCATCGACTAAAGTTATAAGTGCTGAAGATCATTTTTTGCCTTTGCAGAGTGATTTGAAGTTTCTGGAGACAGTTGAAAAATTACTGAAGGCTCCAAAATGGCCCAAAACTATATCCAAAAATGGACTCGAGAACTTAAAATTTTGTTTACTGGAATTTTAGGACATCTCTTTCAAACTAGCTTGATTACGTTCAAATTCGAGAGTGCCAGTTCAAAAGGTTCCCTGCCAGAAATAAATGCTTAAACTCAACCTCATATCAAATCAAATCAAATCAAATCAACTTTATTTTTTGCAATAGACAGCGTTGCTGCATTTACAAAGTCGACTTATGTACTAACAGTGTAGGAAATAATCAATACATAAAAGAATGAATAATGAAATTAAATAACATGAAATAGAAATGAAATGAAATAAATGCGCCATGTACAGCACCATACAGGCATAGGATCAGCACAGATATCCAAATAGACGCATTCAATGAAAATAATAGAAACCAAATAAGAAATAAATAAAAAAGAAAAAAAAAACCTCCGCATATACCATCACCCCTCACAAAAAAAACAATTCATTTATTATAAATACACACAAGGATATTAAAATCTAAAAACACTCCAACAACCTTCAATCATTCATACATCATTCGATCATTCCATGAATGAAAATTGAAAATATCTTTAAAAGAATCACGTATAATAAACACGTGTCTGACGTTTATTAACCCTTTCAATGAACACAAGAAGAGAACCCCGGCTGAGAACAACTCATCTATACCAAGGCCAAAAAAAAAAAAAAAATGAAACACAACTCTCTACTCTCTACAATGTACAATCGAATACATTATTTCAAAAAATCCAACACCTCGATTGTTATATACGCGACCGATATATACGCAATAATATTCGCAAATCCGTGACCTCAGATTACAATTCAAAAATTTACACAATTATTATTATTTATATAGATATCTAGACCAATAGGTAAAAATGAACCGTCACATTGTGCTGGTCAATATATCCTATGGGTAAACAATGGAAACCTTGTGCTAATGTTTAGGAACATATTATAGCCACTAATGAAATAGATACGATGAGATACATATTACAATATGTTTTTAAATCTCCATAATTTAACATAATAAATAATTCCGAGCTATTCTATTTCTCAAACCATAGGTTTAGGTATAGTTATACCTACCAAATAAGAGAGAAAGAAAAAAAAACATGTAGTTTGATTTTATGCTAAACGAATACGACGAACAAAATTAGCCTTATCAGTTTTCAAGAGTGTCATCGCGACATACAAAGTTTCCAAGCTGCCGAGGAGGGAAGAAGGAAAACAGCCTAGAATTTATTATCATACATTATAATTCTCTCCAAAAGAGAACCGGTACAAGAGGAGGAAAAAAAATTACATATAATAACCACTGTAACGTAACAACGAAGTAGTCATTGTTACAAACACTTCTGATTCGGGTTTATCTTAATCAGTGCTGACAATGTATCTGTGTGCTGAGCTGTGCGTGAGTGAGTTAAAGACCGACAGGGGCAGAGAAGGGGCGAAAAAAATATACACAGAAACTCGAAACGTATCTACTTCTTCATATGAAGTTAAATGTACGCAGGTGTATACACCTATTTATTAAAATTTCACATTGAAATGTATTTTTTTTTTTTTTTTTTGGTCAGCAAATGTTCGCCTGCTCTCTCTAATTACAGAGTATTTAGAAATAACATCGTGTTAAACATGTAGAATTAAACTCTTTATGATAATTACATAACCGCGAAGCAGCTCAGCGTAACGTGCGATGTCTAGTTTTCAATTAGATATAATTTAAAATAAACATATAACAGCGTATAATATAAATATGTAATACGTAAAATCCCCTCTCCCCTCACCCCTCCCTCTTTCACCCTGGTCAATATCCTAGATAAATCGTCCGCAACGACAGAGACATACAAATTATAAAATTGGCGCCTGTTGCCTAAATTTATGTACATAATACGCGATAATATAAATGTAGTAGCACAGTCGATTAATCAAATAAGTTAATAAATTTATCCAATCATTACACTGAAGTGAAAAAAAACACACGAAAAAACAGAAATCATCTTACAGAGCATTATCTTTTATAGTACATTATGACGATGAGATAAAGACAATAATTAATAGAGAGTTTTTCTTTTTTCGATTATGTTCGCAGGTCCAGATATTCCTGGTTTTTTATTACAACCGTTCAGAAAACCGAAAAGGATACGAACTGCTTTCAGTCCTAGTCAATTATTGAAATTAGAACATGCTTTTGAAAAAAATCACTACGTAGTTGGAGCTGAAAGAAAACAGCTGGCTCAGTCATTAAGTTTAACAGAAACTCAGGTAATTTCAACATTTTTTTTTTCAAGTTATTGGTATCAGGGGCGATTGGAGGTAGAATATCCAGCCTTGAGATCTACAAACAAAGATGCATACAACTGGCCCACTGGGTGTAGATTCAACGCCCATGCTGCTGCTTATTGGTCGAATCAAAGGATCAAATTATTTTTGGAAAAATTTCAAACCAAAGTCTTGACAAAAAATGGAAGTTTAGAAGTGCAGATTCACCAACCTGGCATGATAAAACTGTTTAAAAATCCAACCAAAATAGTGAAACATTAAAAAAAATCGTTCCAGAATCGATTCAAAATTTAAAAAAGAAAAAAAAAAAGATTGATTCAAAGTTTATTTAGGATTGTAGAGCCATCCAAACATTGCATATCTAGTATGTACAAGTCAATTAGAAATGACTTTAAAAAATTGTGGGAGAAGCTAGACTATCCAAAAATAAACCAAAACTCCATCCAAAATAGGAAATTCTTTCAAAATTTACAAGAAATCAATGCTATTAGGTACATGAGATTTATTTTGAATTGGGAAAAAATTGGAAAATCATTCGGAATCAACTGAAGACGTTTTCATTCAAATCAGCTTTTAGAGAAATTGAAATAACAAGTTACTCGTATAAAAAAACAGTCGATTTAAACAGCCTAGGTATACCTAATCACCAGAAAGTGATCAACTGATCATTTTCCTCAAATTGCAAACAGTTGAAAAACATTGAGAAAAATATTGTCAATATAGCATAATTATAATTTTATGCAAATGTAAAACTTTTAGCAAGTGACCAAAAAATGATGAAAAATTACCAAAATTCTTCAAAATATCATAAAACTTGAATAAAAAATTTAAAAACATTGCTAAAAATTGCTAAAAATTAACAAAAATAGCAATAAAATGGTAAAAAATTAATAAAATTACAAAAAAAAAACAACTGAAAACAACTATCTAATAAACTAACATTTATAAAAATTGCTTAAACTGGCAAAAAAATCCATTAAATAGAGCCAAGAGTGTCACAATTTTGTAAATGATTGAAAACTTGGATTGGAAATTAAAAAAGTTGTCTAAATGATTGAAACTGAAAAAAAAACGTGATTAGAAAATTGAATAAGAATTACCCAAAAATTATCTGAAAGTTGACTATTCAAAAAAGAATAGTACATAATTTCAAAAACTCTCAAAAAAATGATCTAAAAAACTAACTAAAAAATTACTCAAAAATAGTCTGAAACTTTCTTCAAAATTAGAAAACATCTTCAAAATTGCCAAGAACACAATTGAGTATGGCAAAGTTGGTTAAAATTAGAATCAAAATTAGAAAACAATCTATAGAACTTCCATTGCACAAAATTTTGACCAATATTGCCGGAAAGTTGGCGAAAATTAAAAATGACATTATTTCATTTACTGAAAATGAAAAAAAATTGTTTGAAATTTTCACTTTTTAAAATATCAAAAATTACCTAGGTAAAGGAACATCAATTTTTTTAAAAATCAAGAAAAGTTGTAAAAGAATTTATAAAAACTCGTATTTGCAAACAAATTGTTGAAACTGATCTGCTAAAAGTGCCTAAAACATTGTGAAATGTTATAAATTCAAAATAAAAATTTCGAAGTAACCCTGAAATTATTGAAACATTTAAATAAATGTTTACAAATTTTCAATCACCCAGAATTCATAAGTATGCAACATTGGAAAATTTTGGATGACAAATCACAAAATAAATTGAGTAAATTTTCTAAAATCATCAGAAAATAATAAAAAATGATAGAAATCTTGTTAAAAATGGAGGGGAAGGGGGAGAAAAAAAAGAATAAAGTTGGGCTTAGTTGTTTACTTAGTTTATAAATTACCAAAATTCACACAAAAGTTTGTCAAAATCTCCTCAAAAATTTATAAAACGATGCGAAGATTCATTAATTTTACAAAAATTCTCAGAATATCAGCAAAGTGCAGATCTTGAAAATAATTATCAAAATATTTAAAAGTTACAGAAAGTTGAAACAAAATTTTCAAAAAATAATCAAAATTAGATTCAAGTGGACAAAAATTATTCAAAATGTTCAAATTTTACGAGCACTTATATTTCAATTAACAAACTGATAAATTTCACAAAAATGCTCAATTTTTGTAAATCAATCAAAAATAGTGAAATTGTTTTGAGATCGATAAAAAAAAATCAGCCAAACTTCTTAAAACTTGAATTTGAAAACAAACTGATAAAATTTCACAAAAATGCTGAATTTTTGTACTTAAATCAATCAAAAGTAAGTAAAAATTGTCTGAAAATGCGATCACCAAAAAAAAAAAGGGGGGTCAATTTACAGCAAATAAATTAAAATTGAATTGAACCAAAAAATCAAAACAGAAATTAAATTAGGGCTATCTACACCAAAAATCTAAAAAAAAAATTGAACTTGAAAATGAAAATTTATTTAACCAAGTATCTACACCAAAAGTTGGAAAATAATCTGAGACCAGAACCATGAAAATTGAATAAAAACAAAAAATAAAATTGATATTGAGCCAAAAAATGAAGATTGAATCAATACATTGAAAATACAAATACCTTAATGAATGATAATACTCTCTCAAAGTTGTCTAAAAATTTGATCAAAACAAAAAAGATTGCTTAGGTACAATTTTTAAGAAATTCATCCAAAATCTCGCGAATTCAACTCAAAATTATTTTACGAATTCACTGCAGTCTAATCATATAAAAAAAACTAAATTTATCTCAAAAAAATAGCTCGATACTCATTAGGTATTCATTCTATGTATGAGTATCCAATCACTGAAAATCGTGTCTAAATTGCAGATGAAATTCTATCATAAAATTGATTAAAAATTCAGAATTGCATTATCAATCAAAAAAAGCAAGAAAATCTCTTCGAAGTGGTGAAATTTTTCGTGGAACTTGACCTAAAGTCGCAAAATAATTTTAAAAGATCATTTGAAAATTATTCTCAATTGAATTCAAAATCCCAAAATTGGTCAAAAATCGTCTGAAAACCCAAAAGTCACTCTAAATCTTAAAAAAAATGAAATACAACCAAAAAAAAATTATCAAGAATCTTCCAAAAAGCAATTCAAAATTGATCCTAAAATATTAAAACTGTTTCGAAATCATTCAAAAATCCAATAAAAAGCAACTCGAGCACTTTCACGTAAAATTATTCGTCCAAAGACACCCCATTAAATTAAACCCTAATCTCTCAGCTTGACATCCACCTCACCAAACCAGACACCACTCTGCATACAATGGTATAAAAATGTTAAGTTAGCTAACGATTAGATTTTTCTCCATCTTCCCAACTCCAAACTCTAAAGTATGTACCTACTATAGTCACAGTCAGTGCTCCATCGTCGTAAAAATTTTAACGTCATAATCGCGAACTCGCGAATAATCCGATCATAGTACTCGTACACATATAATGCAGTCAGATGCAGCGACATTTATGCTACATTAATATTTTAAAAAATCGATAAAACGTCCAGCAGTGGCGATTTCCATCTCAGCAGGCAGCCTTTCCTGGTCCAATATCCAATCACCGCGCCTTGTTCGGAGTCGTTATTTTATTACCTTGGTATATAATGGAAGCTCACAGATATATAATCATATTGACAGGTTTACGTATGGCGATGTGGATGTGGTACTGGTAGATATCTCTTATGGATACGCGAAGATGAGTCTCATAATATGGCTTTTGGGTTTCCATTCATAATAATTTTTAGGTACTCGTAGATAGCCCGAGATAACAAAAAATGTAAGACTACAGAACACAACAGATACACACACGTGTATGCATGTGAGGTGTCTGAATGAGTCTACCTGCTACATTTTCATTGAGCTTTTGTCTTTAGGTATTCATTGTTAGAAAATGAGTATTTTTTATGGCAGTAGGCGTATAGTATGAGTCATATTTTGCTGGCAGGATCTTTCGATACCTAAAAATGAGAATTTTTATGTTCAAAAATACCTAAAATGGTGAGGTTAGAGAATCACAAAATCCAATATTCTGAATTCTAAGATCATTGCCGTAGCCTTTGATTGAAAAATGCTCATTTTTTACACAATTAAAGCCCATTTGACACCCTAAAAAACTGAAACTCACTCGACTGGTACAAAACTCACGCGCCATTTCGATAATTACGTTTCATTGTTCACGTTCCCATAAACCAATCTAATAACAACTGGAGCAAAAAAAGACGAGGACAAAAAAAAAAGGAGATCAGATCATTCAAATCGTAAATATAATTCAAATTCTATCATAATGACACGTCGTTAGGCATATATGTACTATGACGTAGCTCTCATCGAAATCACCATCTCCATCATTCATATCGCGGCGCAATCAAAAGACTTCGAAGGGTGGCTGGTCGCACAGTGAGAGAGTGAGGGGAGGGGGGCAAAAATTACGTCCAGGGATTAAATCTCTTTTAACGTACGCTTATTATTATAAATAGAAGTGCGGTTTAAATCGGTCACGTTTTTTCGGCCTATAACAGTACACTGTATACATAAATAGGGTGAGCTTCGAGGTGGCAGCAGCGAACATGGGGAGGTGGCGGAGCTACTACCCTATCTGGGCAAAATTGGTGTATATTTTTATAATTGAAGTCCTCCCCTTTTGCAGTAATATTCTCAATTCGAAGGTCTATTTATTTAAGAATAACTCGTGATTGGTTATAACTCCCCGGTGGACTACACACAGCAACACCATACACCGTAGTACAAACACGATACAACTTTACAATACAATTGAGGCAATTCATTCCACTTTTGCTCGCCATTATTAAACGCTACTTACCAAACTGCTACCGCTGCCGTATCAAAAGAGGGTATTTCAGCTGTTATTTTTCGTCCATCGTCCCCTATTACGATACGATACACACACTTTATAGAGCGTATAAAACTTCCATATACACATATACCGTTGAGAATAAACGTTTCGATGTACAGTAACTTGTTAATTAGCTTTTGCTTTTTTTTTCTCGAGGTTGACTTTTGTATCGAAATTTTCCTTCTATTTTACGCTCCAATCGATTAGAGCCCAAAGACTTTCCAATATACCCTCATTATGGAATAAACGACGACACACTTAGATTTAGATAACTGAGGCAGTTTTATTCACAGAGATGTTTTTTTTCTGTTTCTTTCTTCAGGTTAAAGTATGGTTTCAAAACAGAAGAACCAAACATAAACGAATGCAACAAGAAGAAGAGGCAAAAGCTCAACAGCAAGCTTCCTCAGCTAGTAAAAATTCGCACCATGTAAATAAATGGAAACAAGATACCGTAACGTTATTAGAAAAAGGTGAAGACTCGGATAAGCAAACATGACACGAGCAGCAATCTCCCTTATCTCAAACGTAAGCTATCCTCGGCAACCTTTTCTCAAGCTTTTTTGTGATAACGAAAGCAATACCAATAAGACGACTGCGAAACACACTAAATACCTACCTATCTATACATAAATTTATGCTCACAAGTAGGTATACGAAAAATTTATAACTGATATTTAAATCCAAACAAATGCCAAAAATTATTCTTACACAACAAAATGAATTCTGACCCCCTTAACCCTCTCCCGCATGTTTCCTATTCCTTTCCAGTAATTATTAATAAATACCTAGAAAAAATATCGTGTTTTAGTTTACTTATACCCGAGAAGCAGTTCGAAAAAAAGCAAAACTTTCAATAAGGTCAAGTGTAATTTGTATGTTATTTTTACGTGTAACTTTTTTCCTCTTTATTATTGTTTTTTTGTTATTTTTTTCGTGTTTTTTTCTTTCTTCCTCATTTTCTTCTTTATTTTATTTCATTTTTTTTCTCTCACTCTGTGCAGATTCTCGATGATTTTGATAGAGTTCTCGTTCGTATATAGTGTTGAAATGTATCTTGTATCATAATGTACTTATTTTGTTGTTAAATTTTCATTTCTTTTTTCTCTTTTTAAAAACTATTTTTTTGTAATTCTAGTCATGGATGTATATGAATTTACGATTGTTGTAAATAAGCCATTTTAAAAATTAAATATTTTATTCTAAATTCGGTTTTATAATTTGTTTGTGTTTTTCTCACTTCCGGATAAAACTTTCTTCGATGAAATGAAAATTACTCACCTGCACTCTGCAGGGATGAAATTTCACTTTTTTTCATTTTGAAAAATACCTTCACTTATTTCAAGTTTCAACCGCTGTAATATCCTTGAGTATTTTATGTTTATCGTTCTAACGATCTGTTCTAGAAGGGGAGGGGAATGAAGAGTAGGATACTAGTCGGAATAATAAAGATGTTAATAATTTTCAAAATTATAAGATCTGCCTTGCGTGTTATCAAAATTTCTAGTTTGAAACGTTGATCAATAAGTACTTACGAGTATTTTGGTACCATGCTTCAAAAATTAATTTTAAAATTTGTAAAATTGGCCGATTTTCAACTTCATAGCTTAAACATGTTGAAAATCAAACTCCAAATACATACAACTTGAAAAAATCTAGCACCAAATTTTATAGGGAAATGATGATCAAAAAAATTGAAAAAATATTGTTAGATAATAGCATTGATCAGTTACCTATTACATACGCAAAACAGAACTAATATATTCAATTTTGAATGAAAATGCCTACCTATGGTAAGTAGCATTTCGACATTTTTAGAGAGCAATGCCTGAATTTCTTCAATGTTTTTTTCCCTCCGTCCCAAATTGCAAGTTTTCAGCCATCTCGTTGCGTATAGTTTTTTATGCACCACAATCAATTTCTCGAGTATTTCTTATTATTATTTTTTTTTACTGAAGTGAGATTTAAAAAACCCTTGACAGAAGACATTTCTGTTATCAATTCAGAGTCACTCATTCTAAGAGTCAAGAGAACATTCCTCGATAAGGAGATTTGCAAAATTTAATGTCATTGAAAAAATGTAAACCAAAGAACTCGAAGAATTATTTACACTACGTAGGTACATACATATAATCGCACTTCAAAATAAAAAAGCAGAGCATTTTTTCAATATTTTTCAATTTTTTAGAAATGGAACGGACAGTTTTCAAGTCAAAATTATTAAATTTTTGAAGAAAATAGAAAAAAATGAAAAAATCAATAAAAAAACCGTTGCTAAAAAAATACAAAGAAAACGTCGATTGAGCACAAGGATAAATTTTCTTGATAATTGTATCAGGATTGGTCAGAATTGCATAAAAATTGATTTGAATCATGAACCATCTTTAATTTTGACGATTCGAATCGCTAATCTGGAGAATCATTTGTAAAATGATACGAATCACGAATCGCAATTTTTTTCAAAAATCACTGCTTTTGTCTTCTTGTTGCTTTTTTCTGTCATTGTTTCCAAAGGTCGGCTGGAAAAAGTTTGAAAATTGAATTGAAAGGAGAAAAAATGATTCGAATTACTAATATACGAATCGTTGAAATTTTCGAATCACGAATCATTACCTACTTCATTTTGGCGTTCATTGAATCCAAGAATCGCTTTAAAAATTATTTGAATCACGAATCGCGAATAAAAATACAAAATTCTAATCGTGCCCAACTGCCCACTCCTCGTTTGTGTGCATATGAAAAATTAAAATTTAATAGGTACGTGAGGAAATAGTTTTTAGGGGCTAAAAATAGAGCCCTGAATTCAAAAAATCCATCAAAATTTACAAAGTGCAAAATACTTCAAATAAAATCCTGTGAATACTGAATATTTTTTCCAGCATGTTTGCAGCAAAATGGCGACCTATGAAGCCATATCACGCCTTGAAGGTCACGTTTAAGCTCATTTCAAAGATCATAGTTTTCAATTTCACAACTCGAAATATTCTCTTCAAACATCTCCATTCTTCTCTTCTTCTCGATTCCAAGTCAGAACAAATTGGCCGGAAAATTACAATAAAGATGTAATATTCACCAAGTAAATTGTTCTTTTCCCACGCCCTACTACTTCTCTGGGATGAGATAGAAAATCATATCATGAATGTTTTTGGGACCCAGGAAAATACTTTAACAAGGATCCATTTGGTTGCTGCGAAATTTTCGAAATGACGGTCTCATTGATGGGAAGGGGGGAGTCGGTGGGCATTCAAAGAAATGTACTTAGATAAAATCGGGGTTTTCTTTGAAAATATTCCCTTCCCTCAATTTCAAAAAAAGTCAACATTCAAGGTTTAAGCTTCAAAAAATCCAACAACATGCTTACAACAATTTTCAAAAAAAAAAAAATGAAATCAATAAAATCAAATTTTGGTCCTTACAAATCAAAAAACTATTTTCAGCAAACAAAAAAGGTGTTGAAAAGAATAGTTTCTGTGACGTTATAAAATAAGACTTTCTTCGATATTTCTGATCTTGGTAGCATGAGATCCTAAACCTCGAATGCTCAGACCCCTAAAAAACTCTGCATGGGTTATTATTTGCAGTCACATACTGTGTGTTTATTTTGATGCACTCTATCCAATGGTGTAAGCATCATTGAAATCGGTGAATATCACCTGGAGCACCTCCCTGATTAGTTCCATTCCACTACCTCTGATGAGATTAGAGTCAGATTAAAACGACAACTTTTGAAAAACGAAATCTTCAGCGATCAGATCCTCTTCATCAATACTTAATAATATTGCAAAAAAATTCTCCGTTTTTTAAAATGTTTGTGAAAAGTTTATTATACTGTGGAAAATACCAGACACCAGAGCCAGTCTAGCCGAGACCTACAGAAGGTAAAGAGGGATAAAAAACTACAAAATTTCCCATCAACTCACTTGAAAATTCTCAACCCAAGGAGAAAAATATTGGGTCTGACCTGAACAGAAAATTGACTACGCCTGATTATTGACCAATTTTTTGGTCGGGGGCCCGCATAAGGATCAATTACACCCCCTGCCGATCCTCCGGGACAACTTTTTTCTTAAAGGGAGAGTTCTAAGAAAAATTTCTAGACCTTGTCCTAAAAAAAAAATTGGCCCTACTTACAAAATGGCGGTCATTTTGATAGGCAGATCAGCCGAAATCGCAGATTTTGCGTTCCAACATAACTGACTAGCATAACATTTTTTAAACCGTACAAAGGTTGACCGAAAGAGCAGACAAAAATTCATCACCTGTCAAAATTTCACGTGCTAAAGTGCCTTTTTCGATTTTTGGTGAATTTTTAAAAATCAAATTTTGGCCAAAATGTGAGAAAAAATCAAAATTTTACCGAATTGACCAAGAAAGCTGACATTTGGGTTATACCCTATTTTCGACCTGCCAAATCGATTAGAAACGGTTTCAAACCGTTTTGAGCAGTTCTGGAGCCTCCAGCAGATTTTTGAAACTCGATATTCCCAGAAAATTTCATCAAATGGAGTTGGAAAGCCGAAATTAATTTTGCAAACTAATTTCAATACGATATGAAGTCGACTGCAGGTGAATTTAAAGTCATTTTCGAGGCTCCAGCGATTTTTGAAAATTACTGGAGCCTCCAGTAAATATTAACAATTCAAAATATCAATAATTTTCGGAGATTTACCAATAATGCTTCTAAAAAAAAAATAAAAAAGTCAATCAAGACGTAAACATGATGACAATTAGTACTCAAACTATCATAGATCAACTCCGTCAAATCAAATTTCGCTATTTTCGATCATTCTAAGGCCTCCAGCGTGATTTTTGATTTTTCCAGAATTTTTAAAATTTTTTCAAAATGCGTGGAAATCAATTCAGACAGCTAATAATCGAGTTGTAATCCTCGTCCTGAAACGACTTGAAAGTTGAAACCACAGCCAGTCGACTAAACACGTTACAATACGTAATGCTTTTCATCCTTCTGTGGTAGAATTTGTGAAAATTTCGAGTTTTAAAAATCTGCTGGAGGCTCCAGAAGTGCTCAAAATGACTCCAAACTATTTCCAATCCATTCCGTGGATGATAATATTAGGATATAGTACCAACACCATACTTCAACTTTTCAAGTGAATTTGGTAAAATTTTGGTTTTTTTTCCATTTCCAGCCCAAATTTGATTTTCAAAAATCCATCAAAAATTGAAAAACTCACTTTAGCACTTGAAATTTTGGGTGGTGGTATATTTTTGCATGCTCTTTTGATCTCGCTTGGTCCAATTCAAAAATTCTTCTGCCAATTGGAATACCTCCCTCCTCCTCTGTAAAGAAAAAATCAAAAATTTTCTGTTCACGGAGGAATTTTTGAAATTTGCACGACAGGCGGACAGGCTGCCTTGTCTCGTCAAAAAACCAACTCTCCAAATCCAAATTTTACCATTTCGAAATATTCTAAAACACACCAATAATTTGTACAAAAGTATACGAGCTTCATTCATAGATACACCATACATAAAGCATTGTATCCATATGGCAAGTGCGGTTATCTACCCCTCGATCATCCAAGACCGGAAAGAAAACTTCAACTTGAACAAAACTATACAATAAGAAGAAAAAACAGCAATATTATATGCTACAATGCAATACTCTAACCATTGTTTTACACATTTATCAATTAAAACAGCACCTAAAGGTCACCCCACAGAGCAAAACACACTGCCTTGTAGACGTAAGTTTGACGGGACTTTGGAAGGAAGGCAGGTGGAGAGGTATTACATCCAGGACAAGGTATAAAAGAAAAAGAGATTCCCACCTATCATGTCGAACATTAACGGATTACAAGGAGCAGAAAACTTTATATAAGTCTAGAATACATATACTATAAAGTCGGATGATGCTGCACTCACACCACACGTATATAATACACATACATGAAGCGTACGTTGTTTAATTCTTTTTCATCGCATAATAAATGAAATTCAAATTTAAAACCGTGGGCGTAAGACCAATGCGAGTCTTTTCAAGACATAAACGCGTTAAAACCATAAATTAAAAGAGTATCGCGATTGTTTCACAAATACTTAGCTAACGTGTGAGCCTCACAGTTCAGACAGAGTAGGTACCTCTATACCAACTACCTATGACCGTGTAGATAAAGAGGTAAATTTAGCCATCCGCAGAGGTAATCATTTGTTCGATTATATCGACTCACATATGTATCGTACGTAAGACAGACAGGGAAAAATATAATTTCGCGCCTCATATACGTAGGTATTTTTATATTATGGAGAAGGAAACCGGTATCGGGAAAATTTTTAAGTACCGACAAATTCTTGTGGTGTGTGTTAAAGCTTTAATGGCGGTCGTCTAACAGACACCAAAAAATCTTAATCTTGTTTTAATCTAGTTGTGACATTCGGTAAACAGAATGTTGAATCGTTAAGTACTACTGGGTGGTACACATATATACCTACAGCCCTGGCTCACAATTCAATGAAATTTGATACCAAAGATGCTTTTTTTGGGATATTTTCTTCTCCTTCTCCTCCTCACTCGCTCTCTCTCTCACTCATGTATGTAGATATCACAGAGAGAGGAAAAAAATACTAAAACCTGGTTGTTATTTTAAATTAATAAGCTCATTATAATGTTAATAAAGCCAACATATCCGCACGATTCGGCCGCCGTAATAAAAATGTATAAGGCAGAAGGTAAGACGCGAACAGGAGGGCACAAACACCGCTGGACGCAGGTTTTTGACAAATTGGTAAGTCTACCTTTAACACGTACTAAATTCCTGCTCTAATGGATGGAATTGTTTTAAGCGGAGGAAAAAAACACTCGTTGGTGTCTTCGCGCGCTCTGCTCTGCTCTGCTCTGCTCGTGTTTCTTTCCACGTTCTAAGGCCGATTTAACTTTATCTACCGTGTGCTTTTTCCACACTTCGCACCAAAGATCTAGTTTCTGTAGCAGTTAATTTCTTTTAATTGAAACGTACCTACAACTCGGCTGCTTGATAAATTACTTTGTCAGTTACAACTTCCACCGATAAATGAATTAACTTACGCAATGCGTTTATCTTTTACCAGATATATTAGCTTATTCTCCTATTGCATCGCGTTCGTGTATGCCTACCCTTTATACCTTATCTATCTGGTACTTTATAAGTTGCATTTGCGCCAACCATAGTGCAGCAAACGTTTAAACCAACGGTATGGAGGTATAGTATGATCTCTCTCCTGAGCTGATTCTTCACAGAGCAATGTGGAACGAGATTTATTACGTAGAATTTACTTCGCGAATTGAGATTCCGATCGATGAAGTTGGGAAAATGGATGAAGAGATTGACGAATTTGAAAACAGAAATAAGCGATGAAACCTGAAATGAGAAGATCTGTTTTACCCAAACACACAAAGCTACCTAATTGACCTCTTCCTTCTCTAATTTTTCGTCAAGCCGGAAAATTATTCAACCGCCAGAAGAACAAAAGATCATGCAAACCAAAATTTCAGGGACTAAAGAGCATTTTTCGATTTTTAGTAAATTTTTCAAAATCAAACCTGGGCTAAAAAATGAAAAAAAAATGAAAATTTTAAAAATGGTTTCAAACCGTTTTGAGCAGTTTTGGAGCCTGCAAAAAATTTTCGTATGTTGAAATTTCATGCAAAATTTTACCAAATGAAGTTGCTAAGCTAAAATTTACATCATACTTACCTCATTTTCAACATGCTGAGTCAACTGGAAATAGCTTTAGACCGCTTTGGAGCCTCCAACAATTTTTTGGAAATTTTAGTTCCTCAAAAAAGTCACAAAATCTATTCAAATGAACCAAGCACCAATCACGCTCAATTTCACAAAATATAAAGAAATCGAAATATCAAAGTAAATTTTCAAAGTTGTGAACTCTCTAGTCCCAACACCTCAGTCAAGTTCATTCTTAGGCAAAATCAACTTAAGAATGGTACCAACTTTAGCCCCTTATCTCCACCAATGACTAACTTGTGGATTAGAAGGCAGAAAAAATATTTGTTAAAGCCCTAAAGTTGTCGGGTTTCTTGAGAAACATTTCTCCAATCATGTTAATAAAATCAAAATATATACCTAAAAATGCAAAAAATTGAAATTCTTACGCTATTTTACTTTTTAATCCTTAAATTTGGCCCTTTTCCATAAGAAATATCACAAAATATTTTACACCCCTCCACATAATAAAAAAGTGGAACTTGTCCCCTTCCTCTAAAAATTAAGAAAAAATGAATATTTTCATGTTTAAAACTTTTCATTCTTGAATTTGGACCATGGCCCATCTTCATCAGAAAAGCACTATTTAATGTTTTCGATTCGCCCCCCCCCACCTCCACACTACCACCTCAACGATAAAAAAATGGAACTTGGCCAGGTCCTCTTCAGAGTTTCTAAAAATAATTCGATCTGTTGAAAAATTAATTTCTTAATTAGTTATAAGTTATTTTTATTTTCCAAGTTTTATTGTATATGAATGAGTTGAAGCTTTTTTTTCTGGAAGAAAAATCATTCAAAAGAAATCTGAGAGATTGAATTTTTTTAAAAAGCACACACTAATTTGTTCAATTGTTTTTACTTTTTTCAACTTTAAAGGTCTCTACAGTGGCCAACATTGTTGGAGATTACTGGAAAAAATGAAAGAACGGGGGGGGGGATGAAATTTGACAAAACAAACAGGCTTTTTAACAATTTTGTAAAAAACAGAACTTTTGTTTAGCAAACTTTGAAACAAAAAAAGGACTTTTTAGGAAGGTACGGAAAAAATTAATATTTTTTGGATGTTTTGGCAAAAATTACGACCATTTTACCATTCTATAAAAAATTACTTCCTGAGAATTTTGACGAAAAAACAATTACAATTTTTCGTCAACTCGCCAAAACTTGACTCTGACAATTTTGACAAAAAATGGGAATTTTTGATAATCATGACAAAAATTGACCCCTTATTTATTAATTTTACCCAAAACGGGCTTTTTTGACATTTTTGGACAAATTGACGCTTTTTGATAATTTTTGACTTGGAAATATTTTTGATAGAAAAAAAGAAACAGGCCCTCATAAATAAGCATGTTTGGCAAAAAAACAAGACTTTTTGAACAAAATGAGGGCTAGTTAAACAGATGAAGTGAAAATCAATTCTTTTTTGTGGTTTGAGGTGAAATGAGGGTACAAAAAATTATGGACTTACAACTTTCGAGATTTAGCGTGCCCTCAAAAAAGAAGTAAAAAAATGCCTGTTTAGAAATAAATCTGCTCAGAGATGAAAAATTTTCAAAATATGTAATTTGAACCTGTAGACATCATCAATTTTACACCTCTTTTGATAATTTTCAATTTTGGGGGCTTTACACAAGGGGAGCAACGAGGGACCAAGGGAGGGTTTTTATTGAAAGTTTGCTGATTTAGAAAGATTCTGCTCATTGAAAAATTTTCAAAAAATTTCTACAAACATCGATTTTTTATCTTTTTTATTTTTTCTGAATTTGGGAGGCTTCTGCACTCAAGAAAGCCAGCATCATTTTTGGAGGTCCAATTCTAATGCGAAAATAAGATATTTAAAAAAAATTTTCCTTGATTTTTTGAGAGGCTCCTTAGTAAGAGGCTAATATGGTTTGAAGATCCGAAGACAGTTTTCTCTTGAAAGGGAAATTACTTGAAAAAAATCAGACGCAGAAACAAAGAATTTTAATGAATTTGATTTTTTGTAATTTTTTTCAACTTGGGCGGCAAACGACGCCACTTTTTCAGCAGATGGTGAATTATTTTTTCATCCGAGATAACAACTTTGGTGGGTGGGAAGTGGAAAATTCCAAATTTTAAAAATGAGGTACCCCGGCCTAATATGTACATAGGTCGATATACCAACTTTCAGCTTTCTAGGTCAATTCAATGGAATTTTGTTTTGTATTTTTCTAGTGACCACTTCTGGGTACTTTTGGGTGGCCAATTTCAGATTTCTGCAATTCTTAAGGGTCCACTTTTGGGCAAAAATTGCAAATTTCAAGAAAAAATTTCGCCCGCAAATTTGATTTATTTTTTGAATATGAGGCGTGCAAAAGGTATCTACGAAATGCTCTCTACTTTCGAGTGAAATGATTTTGAAACTAGTAAGCATGATGTGCAGTGGCTTTGCCAGGTTATATAGTTACACTAATCTAAAAAAAAAAATTGAAGTGGCCAGCTGGCCACATTTGGGTACTTTACCTTCATTTGATGAAAAATTGGTCTTTTTTCAAAATTTTGACCGAAAAAGTAGATTTTTGCGACAAAGAAGTAAAACTTTAGGGAAATTTTGATCAAAAAACAAAGTTTTTTTTGCAATTTTAATGAAAAGCAAGACTTTTTGCCAATTTTGACAAAACATGGGCCTTTTTTTTTAATTTTTCAAACTTCATCAAAATCCAAAAACAAACTTTTGCATCTAAAATTTTAGTCGCAGAGGTTTGAAGAGGTGTACTTATTTCTATTCCTTAAAAAACTTCCAAACACTGTAAAAATTCAAATTGCTTCTTCTCCTCCTCCAGTCCTAAATTCCAGTACAACGAAGATAATGAAAGAAAAAAAAGAAAAATCCTACGCTTTCACTCGAAAAACTTTTGCAACAGCCTGACTCGGGCACATGACTCACGTTGGAAAACTGCATCATCGTCGAATTGACGATAATAATTACAAAATTACCGGTTTACGTAGGCATAAATGTATACAATATACAATACATGCGCGAGCAACACCGGCCGGCGAACTGGCAATAAAGTACGAAAGACGGCGCTATTCGCATCCGTATTTTCGGGGCCCCAGGGGCCAAGAAACGCGTACGAGATGCAGCCTCATCTCTACCTTCTCCCCCCTCCCATCAATGAGTAACTTACTCCTATCGTACACATTTATACAAACGACCAGCATAGCGTACGCGTCTGTAATTCGAATGGTGTAAATCTTCTTATAATGATTTATATACTCGAGGAGTTTTTAATAAACACCTTTGTTCAAATACACCCTGTTGGCTATAGTTTAATAAGTGCTTAACTCCGGAAACTATATATTTATTTGGACAACTCGTTTGATGAATGATAATTCAAAAATGAGTATTTAAGAAACAATCGTACTTATGTAGCTATAGGTTCATTCGTCGAATACTTATACTTAACATGTGTATAACAAGGTATAATATGTACTATGAAAAGAATCGATGTGATTGCCCAGTGCAAATTGAGAGAAAGCTCGTGAATTAATAAGCCTTGTTAGTAGAATTAATTTATTGTAATTTTTTTCCTTTAGGGCTGGTGAGTAAGTTTTTTTTCTCCTTTTCGTAAGGTAATGATATGTCCATATGTGTATCGTGTTATGTGCGCATATGTAGAGGATCAGTGAAATCTTACGGTACATATTTTCTAGTGTTTTTCTGGCAATAATAATGTACCAATATTATAATCATACAGCGATCAAATACATATGTATACGATTTGATTAAATACTCGTAATTCACAATATTTAGCAAATGAAGAAATAAAGCTCCATTGACATTTCAATCTAAGAAAAAGTTTTAAAAAATTTTGAAAACATAAATAAAATATAAATGTTGACTATTGTAAGATTTTATGAAACAAACCGATGAAAATACAGATGGTCAACTGTAGGTTCTGAAAGTCAATGAAGCATCCCTATAATATCGTGATTAATTCATCAATGGACGTAATTCAAGACAAAATTATATAGTAATGGATCAAAATAATGATCGGTTACTAAAAAAGGATGAAATCGATTCCACTGAATTATGAACGAATGGACGTAAATTTCGCACAATTCGACGTATTATAGTTTGTTAAGAAATTAACTAATAATACAGGCATTTGCTAAACATAATGATAACGTATTGTGTGGGTTTAAATGTAGATTCCCAAAAAGTACCGTCGTACGCCATTGTTTCAAGTAGATATTAAGATAATAATAATATGCACAGAGGAGGTAGTACTCGTGATGAACCTTCACATTTCAAACACTCAAATTTTAACCTTAAAGAAATCCTATTTTGAAAATTATTTGTACGCTCACTTATGATGCCTTTGAGGCTACAAACTTTGAAATCCATTCTGTCTACAACTTTGAAAAATGATCATTAATCAATTAGCATGGTGCGTTTTGAGACATTTTTAGTTCAATTAAATAAACACATGATCAGTACAAGATTATTTTTTACTGTAGGAAAAAATTCAAAATTGTTTCAAACAACTGTACCTACTATCAAATTGAACAAATCGTTATTAAGAAAGGTTCATGACTTGGATGCAAAATTTTCATTGCTGGTCCAAAAATTGCAGTTCAGAAATACAAAACATGTCTTTTCTCATGAAATATTAAAATTTCCCTAATTTCAAAAATTTCTATCTGATCATAAAAAGTACCTACATATATCCATAAAAATCGAATTCTTCCAACGATAAAATAGTTAATGTTCGAGAAGGGTGTGCTGAAAAAAATTGCTCAAGAAATTAATATGAAACGTTGCAAAAATCAAAAACCATTTTTCAAAAATGCCTCAAGTGATGGAAAAACAGTTGAAAATTATAGAAAAATGGGAGTAGTGTCTCCTTTCCGAAGAAAGTTTTAAATCATGGATATGTTTTTTACTTCGACTTGGATTTTTGAAGTTAGTGTTACAAGAACCAGAAATACCAGAACCATGAGAATTTCAGAGGAACTCATTCCACCATTTCCAAATTTAAAAAAATGTGATACAAGGTACTTATTAGAAAATTATTGAATTTTTTCCCTTAATTTTCAAAAAATCGACCGATTTTTTTTCATGTTTTCAAAAGTGAACGTGGAAAAGTTTTTTGAAAGTCTCAATCACTAAATATCTGAAAATCACTCAATTTTCTTCCAAATTAAAAAAAAATCTGTAGGACAAAATTTAATATGTTCAAAATTTGACCGATTTTCTTCCAAAGTTTCAAAGGCTCCACATTATGTCAGAAAGTCAGCTAATTTTTTTTCGTTTTCAAAACTCAGAAATTCGATGAATTTTTGGCTAAATTTTCAAAAAAATCGATCGTTTTTCTTCCAAAGATTCAAAAGTTTGACATAATGTCAGAAAGTCAGTTTTTAAAGCTAAGCATTGAGTTCGAAAGTCGACTGATTTTTTTTTCAAGTTTTCAAAAGTCGGAAAATCAATAAGTTTTTTTCTTAAATTCTCAAAAAAAAAAACAAAAAACGATCGATTCTATTCTTCTAAACTTTCGAAAAGACCCCCGGCGCAAAAATCATATCCATGTCAATTTGAACGAAATTTCCCATCAAAAATTGTATAATGTGTGGTACAAACTCCAGAATCGAAATGAAAACCGCTGAAAATCATCAATAGTATATTACACAACGAGGGCCGAAAAAGTGATTTTTGACGAGGGTGAGGTTTGTGACCCGAACGAAGTGAGGGGAACAACTCACACGAGTTCAAAATCACTTTTTCTCCGAGTTTAGTGAAGTAATTTTTCCTGAACGAGGGTGAAAAGTAGTACTTTTCACCCCTAGATAGGAAAAAAATTGATTACATTTTCATAAAATTGAACAATAGTTTCGATCTAGTTTGGTTTTATTCAAACTGGAAGATACAAGATCAAACGATATTTTCCTTGTGGGTTAAGATTTAAAGTGGGTTTATAGTTTGATTCAAGTTGGTTCAGCTTTTTGATTCAACTCGAAGTAATTTCGAAAAAAAAGTGTTGTTATCCAAAAATTTCGCTGAAGGCTTAACTACTTTTGAACGAATGGGGGGGGGGGGGAATTGAAAAAGTTAGATGGATGGATGGATGTATGGATGAAATGGAGAACATACCAAGTTTCAATTTTTCAACTTTCAAGTAAAATATTAATTTTTCTGCATTTAAACCTTTCATTTTAAAAAATTTTCCAAAAATGGTAAAATTAATAATGATCAGGGAAGTATCTTAAACTTCCCAAACTTTTTCAAATGGGCAAAAAGTAATCAAAAAAATACTTTCAAAATACACATTCAGCAAAAATTTCAGAAGCTTAAATTCATTTTTGGCAAAATTTTTAAAAATTCAAAATTTAGTCAATTTCTCATGAAAAAATATCTATCTAAATTTGATAGAATCGGCGTAAAAGGCTTAAATTTGTTCTAACTATTCTTTTCGACTTTCCTCCCAAGTCGTTTGATGATGATTCCGAGCCCATCTGGAGTCTCCAGCAGATTTTTGGATTCTCCAGTTTCCAAAAAAAATTCATAAGTGAAGCCAAAATGAAATTCAGCACCTACAAACTCGGATTCGCCATCTTTGTGAACCTTTTGATTGATTGAAGCGCATATTTTAAGTCTTTTTTTGCCTGTTCTAACATGCAAAAATTTTCAAAAATTATTTTGGAAAAAAAGAAAAATCCATTGTTTGCGAACGCGTGAACGAAAATAGCTGAAATTTGGTAGGTATGTACTATCTAGGTAGGTAGGTAGGTAAGGTAGGTAGGTACTCTCTTTTCAACCCCTGGAGTCGATTGGCGACGTTTTCAAACCGTTCCGGATATTTCAATGAATTGAAGGGTTCCTTTCCAAGTCGGCCTAAGTCCATTTTTATCATTTTTGAGTTAGCAGCGCCATCTGCTGGTACAGGTCGGTTAACACCTTTATCACCTTGTCCCAACACCTGGCGTTACTTTTTTCGCTCAGGAGCGCTGTTTTGCCGGCTCGAAAAAACAGCTGATTATTCCAAAGTGGCCTAAATCCATTTTTTACGAGTATTTGTATACAAGTGCAGTTGTGCCGGTTTTTTTTCAAGTTTTTCAACGATTTTCGAGTGAAGGCGTTTTCACATGAAATTGTTTCAGAAATGTATTAAATTACCTAATGATTCGTGAATTTTTTTTTAAAAAACGCGTTTTTTCAGCTCTTTTTCGAAATTTTTAAAATCAGATAATTCCAAATGGGCCTAAGTCCACTTTTTCTGACTGTTTGACGCGCTCTGGAGCTGAAAATACGCAAAATTAAAAAAATACCAATACGGTACTTTAAAGCAGAAAGATCATGCTTCACAACCATATAATCACATCATTCATTATTGAAGCGGAAGGGCGAGAAAAACACTTATTTGTGTTTTTCTCGAAATGGAAAAAATGAACTTAGGCCGACTTGGAAAGGAACCCTTCAATTTTAGAATTTTTTAATTTTTGAAAAAACTGCTGCAGGTGGGGTGAAAAATGAAATTCAGCAGGTATATTTACTTATAAAGCTGGATTTGCCATCACTGTGATCTTTTGGATTGATTTAGGCACATGTTCTCAAAATCTTTTCTTACCGGTTTAAATTCAGAATTTTCGAATTTTCTGTTTTGTTGTTGTTGTTTTTTTTCAAATAATTGCTGGGGAAAATTTCGGATTTGATCCAACACCAAAAAATTTTGAAAAAAAGGTGCCTACATTTTCGAAACCTGGAAAATCAGAAAATTACTATATTTATGTATCACCAATCGACTCGGGAGGTCTAAAATAGGATACAATTTCAACCTTTCATCCCAATTTGATCAAATTTTGATTTTTTCATAAAAAATTTAAAATCACCAAAATTGAAAATAAATTTTAGCACCTGAAGTTTTCCTGGTGGTGTATTTTGGAGTCCTTTCTCGATTCCCTTCGTCCGCTACAAAATTTTTTGTGCCTTTTGGGACACTTTCCTTGGGAGGTATTTTTACATTTTCTTTCAATTGGGCTCATAATTTTTCTGCTGATCCAAACACATCCTTGCAATGAAAATTCATCTATTGTTTTTTCGAATTTTCAAAATTTTTTGAATCGGGTGCAGATGAATTTTAAAAACAATTGTGAAAAGGTAATGGGCTCGGCAAGTTCAAAATTCAAATGCAATATTTGCGCTTTTTCAAACATTCAACTTTCAAAAACAGGTAGGTACAAAAAATTTCAAAAATTCTTTCACATGAAAATACTCACAAAAGCAAACCTATACACTACTTCAAGCTTGCACCAGAAACCCCCATTCTTTCAACACACCAAAAAAAATCCACGAAACCCGCACCCGGAACAAAATCCCAACAATGTCGTCCAATTTACCAAACCTACACCATCAGTAGTAACATCTCCACGGCCAAAATTTCACTCGAAGCTATAATAAATCAACATTTAAATTTCGAGCCAGCAAAAGAATAAAAATTCCTACTGTACAGCAGCACACATTTATTTGCTCGTTACTTTATCAAACATTTAAGAGCAAAAAAAAAAGCACACAATAATTACTCCGGTTACTGTAACGATAGTTATAGGTAGGTATACTCGTACATTTAAGCTGTAAATTACTCTCCTTGCTACACGTATCTCTCTCTCAAGTGAGGTAGAGATACTCGAATGTACCAAATCATTATAATAAGTCAACACCAATAACACGTCGATTAGTTCATCACTCGTATTACATACTTGTAAAAGAAGAAGAAAAAAAAGCTGAGAGGAATTTTAACTTGTATGTATTTATGAATTATCATCATCATCCTCCTCCTCTATTAAAGAGAAGAAAAAAAACCTCGTACCAATGCGGTTATTAAGGTAGATAAATTTTCAAAATAAATACCTCGTCTTGTCGAAGACCATGCAAGACCTGCAAGAGGAGGAAAGAAAACCGTCTGTTATGAAAATTTCATTATAGCCACTCTCTGAGATACACACATTATTAAATGAACCATTCAAAATCCGAGCAAAAGAATGAGAAAGAAAAATCTCGTAAATCCATTTTGACAACCACTTTCTATTTCGTAAGCTGTATAAGCAATATAAGAGCATAGGTATAGGTGTACGAGTAAGTTGGTATACATATAAAATAGTATGTATATGTGCAGGACATGATTAAGGGCGAAGTTAGTATGCGAGCATTGCTCGTTAACATCGATGATTATCTGTTAATTATAGAGTATTGAATATTAAGGATTTGTCAAGTCTGCCTACGGTTTTTATCTATCTCGAGTAATATATTATCCGCCTGTAGTAGTAGCAGCTAGCTATATGTAGAGGTACCTGGGTGTATTATTAAGCCAATGATACGTGTAGAAGAAAGACGTACGTACGCCAGCAAAGCAGTAGTACCTCTATCTATACTCTTCACATGTACAAAAAGCAAAATCTTTTGTACGCTTATTGCGTGTATAAGCGTTAACATCAATATACTCGTACACCTAGTGCACCTCACTCTCACATCTATAGGTACCTATGGCACATCACATAGGCCAGAATCTCCTCTCTCATCGTCTCCTCCTATTACTATGGATCTGTTTCCGCCGCCATCGCCACTCCAACTGGCACAAACAACGTATCTACTACTACAATTGTCAACCGATAATTAATTCACAGATTCCGACAACGTACACTTTTACACCTTTTAATTGGCTCGTCTATGAATGGCGCTTCTGTTCGAGTCGGTGTGCTTCAAGAACCATCTACCCATATCTATGCTTTATAAGTATCTGTATTCTGTTCTGTACCTCTTTACCTTATACTAGAGAGGAAAAACAAAGGTCATCAGCAGCACAGGCATAGGCACAAGCCAGGCTAAACCAAACTAAACGGATGAAGACCACGATGGTGGCGGTCTTCTGCTCACAGCAGAGCACACAACAATATGGTTATTGGTATAGAGATACCCAAGAGCAACTGCGGCATCGTTTATTACCAGCAATAAGAATATAAGAATTCTTATGGTACGTTGCTGAATACTTTATTGATGGTAATGTAATTATGCTCAGCATAATAAAAACCCCTCATCGTATCTACTCCCTTTCTACCTCTCTCTTTATCTGTTAAATTTCAACTATAATTTGCCTCACCATCGTACCTACCAACGTCTAAGTATACGAGTACTAGATAGTGCTATACAGTCGAACATAGCATTGCGCAAAGCTTAACTTAATACCTAATATCCAGCACTCGTTACTTTAAAAGCCATTTATCGGCACCAAATTACCATTCAGCTTAAATATTAGTCGATGATAATTAAATAAAAGAATGGTAATAAACGTATAATAAAGTCAATTCGATAGCTACTATCAAATGCTCGCCCATCAGCGAACCACCAACCATACTCGACTGATCTCTTCGCAACAAACCTTTTAATGCCTATCATTACAATAATACCAATGTTGCTGTAAAAAAAAAAACTGTTCTCTATACGCTTTTATAGCTTTTACGAACTTAGTCGATTGTCTGTCTTTCTTTCTCGCTATGGGTTTTGCGCGTATACTTACGAGATACTATAGCCATTTTATACGTTTAATAACAGTATTTAATATAGCCTATCATAAGCTTTTTATGTCGTTGTAATAACAGATTAGCGAGATAGTATTCATTTACGTTCTCTGTATGTAGTATGTACCACACGATAGGAGTATGGCTATATTTATAACGATCATGATACTATAAGTACCTATAGATTTACTATGATTTAAAAAGTACCTATTAGCCCCCTTTTTTTTTTTTGCATATCAACTTACATACCTAGTTAACTCCCTTGCTCGCATTTTTACCACCATTTTATGAAATTTTGTAGAAATTTCCAGTTTCAAAAATCAACTGGAGGCTCCAGTAGTTTCCAAAATGTTGCTGGAGGCTCTAAGACGACTTGCAGTCGACTTCATAGCGTATTGAAATTAGTTTACTCGACTTTCCACCTTCATTTTGATGAAATGTTGTGGAAATTTAAAGTTTCAAAATTCTACTGGAGGCTCCAGAACTGTGAAAAATGGTTTTAAACCGTTTCCAATCGATTTGGTAAGCCGAAAATAGGAATATATCTAAAATTTCAGCTTCCTACGTCAATTTCGTAAAATTTTGATTTTTTTTCTCATTCTTGGCCTAAATTTGATTTTCAAAAATTCACCAAAAATGGAAAAATGCACTTAAGCACTTAAAATTATGGCTGGTGATGAATTTTCGCATGCTCTTTCGATCTTGACTCGTCCAGTTCAAAAAATTTCACGCGAGTGCTACATAGTAGGCCTATGTTAGAAAGCAAAATCTGCAACTTCGACTTACCTGTCAAAAAAATGGCCATCATTTTGTAAGTAAAGCCAACTTTTTTTTGGCAAGTTGGCATTAAAATATTCCTTAGGATGTCCCCTTAAAGGAAAAATTAGTCCCAGTGGTTCTGCGGGGGGAGGGTGCAATTATTCCTATTGTCAAATGCCGGGCCATCAAAGCTCATTACAGTAGGTATTCTGACTATAGGGAACCTCCTCCTTCTGAACTCCACTCTTCACTTTGAAAAAAAACAAGGTACTTAAAATGCTGACGTCCATTTTATTTTTGAATTTTTGGAAGGTTTTATCAACATTGAAAAATTTAATAAAGCTGTTTCAAGGGAAATTTCCAAAACTTTTTAATAAAGTATAAACTGTTTCAAGAAAAGAGAACCAATGGAAATGATTCCTTCAATTACACTCCTACAAATCAACCGCTACTAGTTTTAGGTTCATCATTTTGCACAGTTTTGGAAAAAACCAAGTTGTTGGTAGAAAAAAAAATGAATAACGAGAGCGATAAGTGTATAAAATGCCTTTTCACCAATTTTATACTTCGAATATGAAGTAAAATTAACGAAAATGAGCAAATTTATGCAGCTTCAACCGTTTCCGGCAAGAAGCCATCAGAATTTCAATTTACCAAGGAGTCACCAGATGTTAAAAAAAAATGTTCAAGGGCCATGAGGACAATCTGGTGATTTCTTCACTAACAATTCGCCATATGGAAGAGGAGAGCCCACTTGGTGACTTCTGGAGAATTTGTCACCAAGAAGTCACAAGAATTAACCAAGGAGTCACCAGGCATTCATTTTCAATGGCTATGAGCACATTCATGTAATAACTTGAAAATCAATTCGCCGTAAAAAAAAAACGAAAACGTAAATGGTGACTACTGGTGAATCTGTCACAAAGAAGTCACCAACCAAGAAGTCACCAGAATTCACCAGAGAGTCACTCCATGAAGACACTCTCGTGTTTTCTTCGCCCAGAATTCTACATAAAAGATACGAAAACGTACTTGGTGACTTCTGGTGAATCAGTCACCAGAACTCACCAAGGAGTCATTAGACATGGAAAAAATGTTAAAGGACCATGAGGACATCCTGGTGATTTTTTCACCAACAATTCTCCATAAAAAAGACAAAAATCCACTTGGTGAATTCTGGAGAATCTGCCACCAAGAAGTCACCAGAATTCACCAAGGAATCACCAGATATTTGAAACAGTTTTCGAGGGCCATGAGGGCATTCTGGTGACTTCCTCGCCAACAATTGGCCATTAAAAAGACTAAAACTGTCATGGTGACTTCTGGTGAATCTGGCACCAAGAAGTCACTTGAATTCACCAAAGAGTCACCAGACATTCAAAAAATATTTCAAGGGTCGTGAAGACATTTCGGTGATTTCTCCAGTTCACCAACAATTCGCTATATGAAATAGGAAAATCCACTTGGTGACTTTTGGTGAATCTGTCACCAGAAAGTCACCAGAATTCACCAAGGAGTCACCAGACATTCAGAATAATTTTCAAGAGTCATGATGACGTTCCGGCGATTTCTTCACCAACAATTCATCAAATGAAAGAGGGTAGCCTTCTTGGTGACTTCTGGCGAATCTAGCGCGAAGAAGTCACCAGAATTCACCAGAGAGTCACCAGACATTCAAAAAAATTTTCAAAGGGCATGAGAACATTCTGGTGATTTCTTCATCAACAATTTTGCATAAGAAAGAGAAAAATCCACTTGGTGACTTCTGGTGAATCAATCACCAAGAGTCACCAGAATTCACCGATGAGCCACCAGACATTTAAAAAAATTTTCAACGGGCATGAGAACGTTCTGGTGATTTCTTCACCAAAACGACTCCATAAGACAGAGAAAAATCCACTTAGTGACTTCTGGTGAATCTGTCACCAAAAAGTTACCAAAATTCTCCAAGGAGTCATCAGACATTCAGAAAAAATTTCAAGTGTTGTGAGGACATTCCGGTGATTTCTTCAGTTCACCAACAATTCGCCATATGAAACAGGAAAATCCACTTGGTGACTTCTGGTGAATCTGTCACCAGAAAGTCATCAGAATTCATCAAGGAGTCTACAGACATTCAAAAAAATTTTCAACGGTCACGGCCATGAGGAAATTCTGGTGATTTCTTCATCAAAAATTCTCAATAAAAAAGACGAAAGCGCACCTGGTGACTTCTGGTGAATCTGTCACCAAGAAGTCACCAAAATTCATCAAGGAGTCACCAAACAATCAAAAATATTTTCAAGGGCCATGGGGACATTCTGGTGATTTCCTCAACAACAATTGACCATTAAAAAAATACTAAAACCAACGTGGCGACTTCTGGTGAATGTGGCACCAAGAAGTCACCAGAATTCACCAGAGAGTCACTAGACATTTGAAACAGTTTTCCAGGGCTATGAGGACACTGCTGTTTTCTTCACCCAGAATTCCACAAAAAAAATATGAAAACGTACTTGGTGACTTCTGGTGAATCAGTCACCAAGAAGTCACCAGACATTCAAAAAAATTTGCAAGGGCAATGAGGACATTCTGGTGATTTCTTCACCAACAATTCTCCTTAAAAAAAGATGAAAACGCACTTGGTGAATTCTGGAGAATCTGTCACCAAGAAGTCCCTAGAATCCACCAAGGAGTCACCAGACATTTAATACAATTTTCAAGGGCAATGAGGAAATTCTGGTGATTTTCCAACAATTGGCCATAAAAAAAACTAAAACCAATATGGTGACTTCTGGTGAATCTGGCACCAAGAAGTCACCAGAATTCACCAGAGAGTAACTAGACATTTAAAATAGTTTTCGAGGGCCTTGAGAACACTGGTGTTTTCTTCACCCAAAATTTTACATAAGAAAGACAAAAACGTACTTGGTGACTTCTGGTGAATCAGTCACCAAGAAGTCACCAGACATTCAAAAAAATTTTCAAGGGCAATGAGGACATTCTGGTGGTTATCTTCACCAATAATTGTCCTAAAAAAATATGAAAACGCACTTGGTGACTTCTGGTGAATCAGTCACCAAGAAGTTATCAGCATTCACCAAGTAATCACGAAAACTCACCAAAGAGTCACCAGACATGAAAAAAATTTCAAGGGCCATGAGGACATCCTGGTGATTTTTAAGGAGTCACCAGACATTTAAAACAATTTTCAAGGGCCATGATGAGGACATTCTGGTGACATCTTCACCAACAATTCTCCTTAAAAAAGATGATAACGCACTCGGTGACCTCTGGTGAATCAGTCACCAGGAAGTCACCAGAACTCACAGAGTAGTCACCAGACATTCAAAAAAAAATTATCAAGGGCCATGAGGACATTCTTGTTATTTTTCCACCAACAATTCGCCATAAGAACAATGAAAGCCCACTTGGTGACTTTTGGTGCATTTGTCACCAAGAAGTCACCAGAATTCACCAAGGAGTCGCCAGACATTCAAAAAAATTATCAAGGTCAATGAGGACATTCAGGTGATTTTTTCACCAACAATTCACCATAAGAATAACAAAAGTGCACCTGGTGACTTCTGGCGAATCTGTCACCAAGAAGTCACCAGAAATTTCTTGAATAAGGAAAACCAGTGTGAATACCTTTATAATTTAGCTTCCACACATCAACAACTACTAGGATTAGGTCGTTCTAATGCCTCCAGAGGATTATTGATTTTCTCCAAAAACTTCAAATCACTCTAGGAAGGCCAGAAATTCACTTAAGCAACAACTACTTTGGTCAATGCTTATTGGGCTGATGGGCATTTGGGCACCCTCTCTTCTTATTTTAGGTGATGATTCGTGAGATTTCAGGGGTGCCAGTTTAAAAATGAGTCGCTCTAGAAGGACTAAAATGAGTTTGGGCGTCTATAACTTTGTTTGATGTTTATTGGGCTCCCTTCAGACCATTTTATTAAGAATTTACCAATTAATTTTTTTTTTAGTTTTTCCCCACGATTGATCTAATTGAAAATCAAATGTTGAAAAATTAAAGGAACTACAATTCACAACTAGATGAAAATACACAAGTAACAATTTAAAATTTTAAAAAAACTCGCCCAGTTGAAGCAATGAAGCATACATTACATAATTCCACTATACATATATGTCATCCCTTGCTTCTTTCCTTCGCCATCCAGCCCTTTCAAAAGCTCCACTTTAAAGTACACCAGAGTCCAAAACGCAACCCAATCAACACCCATCACCCAGGGGAAAAAAACTTGGCCTGCCATAACCACCTCATGGCTCCATATATTTGTTTTTCCAAACCAGCACATCATGGATCAAGATAATCTGCCCAGTGCCCATGATATACACCTCGATAGCAAACGTATCTCATAAATATACTCCAAGATCAGTGAAACTCTCCGACCATTACCGCCATTAGTGTCATATCTACAAGCCATAAAAACTACTCTTCATACTCGCATAACGCGCTAATCACCTCCACCTCCACTCCTTGTCCATCTACCTCAAGACAGTCATCTCTTTAGAGTGCAAAAATCCACACATCTAGTTCATCTAGTCTTCGCCGACACCAGGCGACTTTTTTCCCTTCGGCGAGAAAAACGCAGCTGATGAAGCTGCTGCTAACATATAAGAAAATTAACGCATACGGTGCGGATTTACTTATTATTAGTTAAACGGAGACACGCCTTCGACCATTTCAAACCACGCCTTCGTATAAAATGCTTTTTCAACTAGAAAATTAGCGCATTTTATTACACACGTACGAACCTTTCTATATATATCAGTGTGTTGGAAACCTATAAAATGATTTAATTAAAAATAAATACCACAACCGTATAAGAGTGTAGTAAGATGCGGATAGGATGGCGAGGAGGAGACCAACGACGACGACGTGTGGTGGACACGATACAGCATCCACTCTATGTACGTATATATGATAGAACAGAGTAGGGAAACGACACGTAAAAACATGGTGAAAAAAAGAAATAAAAAATAAAACGAGTTTATAACAAGCCTCATTTACAGAAAGTATCATTCTATAGACATTAGTCGATAATAAAAATCAAATGGAACACCTTATAAAACACTATTACAGCTATTATATCGAGCTAGAATGTTATACCATTATAACGCCAGATCGATGGATCTTTTTTTTTTCGCCTGTTAAATGAATAATTTAGCCGTATAAATGAATAGCTCTTTAAAACATTATATTATTCCTTATATAAAGTGTAGGTACTCGTATATTCCTTCATCCGGCGATAGCTATACTCGTACCTCTACCCCTCATCCTTTCCTTGGCAATGCACGTTGCGCACATCACCATCACCGTGGCACAGGCTCGCTAGTGGGACCAATTACCCAAACGCTGTGAACTAGTATTTTTTAAAAATTAATGAATTTTTCGCCTCTAGCCTGTTAACTTAGTTGTATAATATATTAAGTCAGACAATCCTTTATTTGTTGTTGTAGCTATAAATTTAAAGAAGGTCACGCTACGCTATATAATGGTTAGTTAAAGTGTTGTTTGTACAACACGGATTGGTCAGTGAAAAAAAAAAAAAGGAAAAAAAAATCACAGACGAGGAGAGGAAAAAAACGGCGTGTAGAAAAGAGAGATGAAGAAAAAAAATAGTATCCGAGACAAGAACATGAATTGACTGTTATTATTTAAAATAAGATCGGTAAAAACTGGTTTTCATACAAACGAGGTCTTTTTCGCCTCTTCTAAAAAACTCTTCATTTGGATTTAACAAATTCCACGCCAGTATCTTTTTTCTTTATCTGCTTGTAAATATACTCGGATCGCGTTTGTTTGTAATCGGTTTTATTATCGCGCGAGCTGCGATTTCGATAAATACGCGCGAATCGGTGTCCAAAAGCCGGTTTTCAACGCGTTTGTCCTTTGAAATTACGAAGAAAAATCTCTTTTCTCGCGCGGCGCGCGCGGACACGGCCCGATGACTTCGCCAAAGAAGCGGGCCTCCTTATATATTCGAATTAACTTGTTGTTGTGGTATCTTTCTTTCTATACCATACCACAACCGTACAATACATACATAGATATAGTATACGAGCGTTTAAAAAAGACAAAATACCTAAATTACTCGCCTTAAACGTCTCTTTTTTCTTTCCTATATACTTCGTGCTATGTCTACTAGCTGTAGCTATACACCTAAATGTACCTGTATACCTCCAATACAGACTATACGTAGGTATACATAAGCCTAAACAGTTCCCCGCACCCTGTACATCGTCTTCTGTCGCCAGCACACGTTCTACCATAAATTATAACGCCGTCGTTAAAATGTTAACACGCCATTTTCACGATTAACAGAGAAAAAAAAAGCAAAGAAGCTGGAAAATTTACTAGATACAGACAGACAGAAACAAATGCGAGTATATGATGCCATAATCTTATGGTTTTCCAGGGATATGGACATAGGTATGTACAAGTCTCTATGAATACAACGTGGACCCCCAACAGTCATACTCCTAGGTATCCTGATCCCTGAGCTCATTTGTATTCGTCTCGTTCATCGGAAAAAGCTGCACCTGACAGACTTGACTTCAAACTCCAAGTCAGGTAGCACTTCTCTGGAAGCCTTTTTTCATAGAATTTTTCGAGTACTTTCGTTTCGTTCTCGCGAATTTCCCACCCTTAAAGGGAAGGATCAGAAACGATAGTCGCAGACCGAAAATGAACCTTTGTTCATCAACTCAGCTTAAAAGGGTACATCTCCCCCCCCAATCGTCGTGACAGTCTGTGAATATCAAAATTTAAAGAGGGAATTTTTGTCCCGTCTTCCAAAGTGTTAGTAATAATGTATAGCAAATAGGACAACATGCTGAAGTAGGGCTAAACAGGACGTTTGAGGGGGCATTTTTTCAAATGCTCAAATTTGGAAGAGACAAGATAAAAAGGTCTAAAATTCAAGTAACGATTTTTTCAAGCCAAAATTTTTCTACATTTCAAAAAGAACAAAAAAAATTGAAGGAAAATTTAAAAAAAAAATCAAAATGTAATATTATAATACCTACTTATCCAGAAAAATGGAGAAGAGTAGGACTCGATCTGCAAATTCGTCAAAAAAGTAGGATTTTTTGGACATTTTGGCAATGGCAATCTTGGGATTTTTGACAACTTTGACAAAAATTGAATTTTGTCAAAAAACTGGACTTTTTCTACAATTTCTTTGACAATTTTGAAGAAAGCTGGCTACTGAATTCTCTAATCTGATTTCCTGAATTGATAGTTTCCAAACGACCATCCCCTCGAATGAATTTTCCCCAAAAACTTGATTTACAAATTCAAGAATTTCTTGAAATTTTAGTAAAATAAAACCAAAATTAAAAAAAAATTGACAAAAAAACAGTCTTCTCAAATTTTGACAAAAAAAAATAGAATTGTTGCAATTTTGACAAAAGGAAAATACCTACTCAAGACCTTTGACCGAATCATGACAGAAAACACAAGTTTGATGGGAATTTCTGCATAAATGGTTTAGTTGTTTTGTACAATTTTTATTAAAAAAGTAGAATTTTTGCAATTTTTTGTCAAAAGCATCAAGATTTTTTATACAAATTTTTTGTAATAAAAAAAGCAAATTGATTTTGCAGCAAAAAATCAAGTAAGTTATTTCTGGAAATTTCGACAAAAAAAGGAATATTTTCTGCAATTTTAGGGAAAAAACAAGACTTTGATAATTTTGACAAAACATGGAAACTTTTATCACACATTTTACAAAAAAGTTTGCAATAATTTTGCAAAAGCAGAAAGATTTTTTGGTAATTTTGATTTCAAAAAAGATTCTTTTTACAATTTTGACAAAAAAGAATTTTTTGCAACAAGAAAAAAACAAATTTATTTATTTATTGCATTTAATGAGCCATATACAGCAACTTATCGGGTAGAGGCTCGTATTTACGAGTGAAAAGCTTAAAATTAGGTTATACAGGAAATAAAGATAAGTAAAAAAAAAAAAACAAACAAATTTATTTGCAGCAAAAAAGCAAATACTTCTGGACAATTTGCAGCAAAAAAGCAAGTACTTCTGGACATTTTGATAAAAAAAGGGATGTTTTCTGCAATTTTAGCAAAAAAAAAACCACGAATTTGGCAATTTAAACTTTTTTTTGCACATTATACAAAAAAGTAGGATTTTTTCAATTTTAGCCAACATTTATTTTAGATTTTTTGGGGGTTTTTGATAAAACTTTTTCAGCAATATTGACTAAAAAAATAGAGTTTTTGCGACAAATAACCAAGAATTTCTGAAAATGTTAACCAAAACAGATTTTCTTTCAATTTTGGCAAAAATCAAAACTTTTTGTGAAGTACGACACCTCCCCCCCCCCTCCACTCGCCCCAAAAAAGGTCTTCTCGGAAATTGTGGCAAAAAAATGGAAGTGGATTCGAGAAATTATTCATCTGTCAAAATGACAAATCGGGATTTTTTCATTTGGGAAAATGTATTCAGGAGAATTTCCGAGAACTCGGCCATTGTCGCCAATTTTGATTTTAAAAAAATTAAAGAAAGTAGAAGAAAAACAGGGAAGGCCAAGACAAGTAGTACCTCTACCTACTATTAGACATAGAGACATCCTGAAAAAGGTTCAGTGGAATGCATGTTCAAAACCAAAAGATCCCTCATTTTTTAAATTTACTTGAAAATGATTTTAAAATTTGGCACGTTCTAAATTTTTAAAACAATTTTCAACCATTCATAACTTCTTCAATTTTTGAAGTACATAAGAAATTTCCATTATTTTTGTTCACCTTTGAACGTTATGCCAGTATTTTGAAAAAATAGTCCCTTCAATTTCCAATTAGGCAATTTCAGAAAACTTGAACATTAGATACATGTAACTCTTCTATTTGAAAAATAAAAAATTGAACTGAACAAACATTAAGTATGTCAAAATTGACAAAAAAAATTACACAATGTGATGAGTGAAATGCAAAATTCAACCGAAATCTGACTCAAAACAGCTAAGAAAATTTATATGTACTTGTTTGCAATTTGGCTGACCATGAGATTCGCAAAAAAAATAGCATCAAATAAAGAGCTACAAAATGTTTTAAAAGGCATGTAGAGTGGATATTTTTCAAACATTTTACATTTTCCTCAAATCTACAAAAAAAAATGTAATCAACTAAAATTAGAAATCTACCTTTGACTTTTCTGATATTTGGCTAAAGTTATTCAAAACAAACAAAATCCGACTTCACAGATCAAAATACGAATTTTTGAAAGTTTTTGCCTTCGGTTCATTCAAGTCTGTTTGTTTTTCTTTTTCAGAGCTGGAATTTATAAACAACCATAATTTATATTATAAAATAATTTTGAAATCGAAAAAATCAAACTCCTCTCATAAAAAAAACACTGCTTTTTTACCTATCAAAATATGAATTTTCGAAAGCTTTTGCCCTCAGTTCGTTCAGGGCTTGTTGCTTTTCTTTTTTGAAGTTGGATTTTTAAAAAAAAAAAAAACATCATTCAAAATCTAAAATTTTGATACCAAAAAATCAAACTCCTCACCTAAAAAAACAATGCTTTTGCACCTATCGAAATACAAATTTTCAAACGCTTTTCCCACAGTTCGTTCTGACCTCGTTGCTTTTCTTTTTTGAAGTTTGAATTTCTAAGAAAAAAAAACATCATTCAAATTCTAAAATTTTGATAGGTGCCTACCAAAAAATCAAACTCCTCACATAAAAAAACAATGCTTTTTCACCTATCGAAATACAAATTTTCAAACGTTTTTTCTCACAGTTCGTTCGTGCCTATTTGCTTTTTTTCAAACTTGGAATCTCCAAAAAATCATTATTCAACTTCAAAAACTTTGAAACGGAAAAAATTAAACTCAAAATACGAATTTCCAAAAACTTTTGCCCTCGCTACGCTCGAGCTAATTTTTTTCTCTTTAAAAAAATGAAAAATTCCACGTTAGAGGCTTCTAAAAATTGAGCAGGGAAATCGAAAATTTTTCATAAGGCATGATATTAGGCTACTAAAAGAAGACCTACCTATAATTTCAACCAGCAGAATTGTTTTCTCATCTTTCGTTTTATTCGGCAAATTTGATATTTTCCCCCTACACCAGTCAGCAAATTTTCGGTTGCATCTCCCCTTCCCCAGAACCCAGAACTTTTAGTTTCGTCCCTGCCTCTAGGTACAATATACCCATACCTTTACCTACCACAAAAAACCAGTACAGCACCAATCCGACAACGGGGCAACCTCATTAAAAATTCACCTTATATACCGTGTGTGTTTCTTTTTTCCAAAGATGACAGGGTGATGATACACAAGCACACATTACAAAGCCAACTGTAAGCTAAGTTAAGGTACACTATACGACTATGGCTGTGGTGACTGACCGGATGAATTAGTAATATATAGTGTCCTTACGCGGTGAATACGCAATTACTATCTTTTAAGGGGAATTATTCGATAACCAGTGTAATAAAACATATAAGCTGGACGGTGTTTAATTCCAATTTGTATTCCGAACGTGTACACCATCGATGGAACAATTTGTATTATGAGGGCTTTTACCGTACCTACCTATATAACTAATAGCTCTGTTCTGTGCTGTGTGTGCTGTACTTCAGGTCTCATATAAGCACTACTGTCAACCTCTCAACCCCCCCCCCCCGGAGCCATATCCGTTTTCAAGTACCTACAACAGTCTCAAAATTTCAAACTCGAAATCGAAATGTGTAATTCTCATCACGAAACACTCTCCGGTGATCTCGTATCGTTCAAATGATAAGAATTTTTTTCGCCATCCAAGGTATCTGCTTACTTACCTATAGGTGTATCGTCAATTTGCACCTATTTTTCGTGACTCGAGTGATGTGATATAGGCACAACTAATGTATGTAAATTACGGTAGCGGTAGCGCCCGGATCACAAGCCAATGGCTATAATTTGGCTATTATAGTAGGTAGGTAAGCGAGCCTGAGCCTATCTGCGGCGTATTTTTAACATACGTAAAACACACGTCAGCGTCACACCTTGCGGCCAATCAATACAATTACGACTCATTACACGAATTATTATAAAAGCCTTTCGTGCGATACAAAATCAACCTTATATCGGATAATAACCGGTTCAGCTTAATTACCACTTAAACGGTTGTTAAGTTTTTTTCCCTCTTTTATCTGCAGGTAGGTATAGGTATAGTTTTCCCTTGTTTTTTATTAAAATTATTCTATAGGGCTGCCGATCATCCAACTGGCTATAATTATTTGCGTGTGGTTAGGTTTCTTTTTTATTTTTTTTTTATTCTTCCAAGATTATAGGAATTTTCAACTATAATACGAATCGATTGAAAATCGTTCGACATTGAAAACATTTTTATAGGTTTTAGAGGTGATTTACAAATAGATTTACATACTTAAGTGGGTTTTTGCTCGAATTCGATCACCGCCCGTTTACAAGCACACTGTACCAAGATGCTGAATGAATGACTATTATATGCCGAGCTCGAGTCGTTAATATGCATCTTAAATGGAGATTTTTCCACGAAAATACCTATTACAAAGAGTTATTACGGTTCTGATTTTCATACAACGTTTTTTAAATATTGCAATTTTCGCCTTTATTACGAAAATGAACCAATTTTACGACGCTTCGAGATACAAAATATGCGAAACTTGAAATAGGTTGGCTCATTTTTTCACAATGTTGCTGAATTATCGTCGTGTTTTGAAATTAATTTGTACGAAAATTGCTATCATATCAGATCCTAATCCTTTGAATAGAAAATTTCGAAGTACAAGAGTACTAGAACTCTAAGCAGAATTTCAATTGCTGAAGGGGAGCTGGAAGGGGACGAAAAACTCAAAAACACGTCATTCTGAATGATTCAACTTGGAAAACCTTCAACCAATAAAATTAATCGAAAAAAATAAGGAAATTCCAATTCGAAATGAGAGAAATATCGAATCATCGCCAAAATCAAAAACAACGCTCATCTATAGGTAAGGATTAACTTCAATTCGCAAGACTCGAATCTGCATAATCGTACAAGAGGAGATTCCAGAGTACACAGGAATGATTGCTGACGGCATTAGTAGCCAATAAGTATGTACTTGCGCTTGTTCTTCTCGAACACGAGTAGAAGACTATAGAAGAGGTATGGTAAGTTTAAAATAGACGAGTCAATAAGTACAGTTAGATGTAACCAATAGCTAAACGCCAGTGTAAAAAAAATAAATAAACAGAAGATTTGTTCTTTTTAACCACTGTTACTCTTTAAGTACCTTAGGTACCTATTTAGTAGCTCGGTAATGACGCGATATGCACTGCGATTATTTCTTCAGCCACAGCAACATGAAGTGAAGATGACTGACGATGGTGGTGGTGATGGTGTCGACGACGACGACGCCAGGGCAGTTCATTTGCTAAGCTAGACGCGTCTTTACACGAACCGTTGGACAATCGTCCAGGAATTCAAATAGGGTAATCGTTGTTTTAAGGCTGTAATAACAAGTGTGTAATTATGAAAGAATTTCGCTGGTAATTACCGCATTAAAATGTATTACACGAGCGTTTCGTCTCACGTACGATCAGCATGGTCGGTAATGGCGAAGGCGCAGTAACATTAGAAGAGGTTATTATTAAAAGTAGCAGAGTCAATTATAAGGATATTTACGTGGTCGAATGAGATATGTACTCGAACCAGAGCGAAGCCAGGGAGAAGAGGAGGTGAGAAGAGATTAGTTTAGATCTAGTCTGATGGATGAGATGTAGAGAAATATGGTGCAAAATGAGAGGATGACTTTGACTAGGAAGTGGTTTGTTTTTTTCTCAATTGGTGGATACATTTTTAAACTACATAGATGCACTTGAATCTAAAGATCATGCAAAAATACATCATCAGCCCAAATTTCAGCTGCTAAAGTGAATTTTTCGACTTCTGGAGAATTTTTGAAAATAAAATTTCAGCATAAAATGGGAAAAATTCAAATTTCATTGAATTTACGTTCCTTGAAGCTAAAATGCATTCTATTTTTGACCTCCACCTCCAGGTTATCCGGTTCTTTCCGTAGACTCTTCAAGTTGAAACATTTTTAAAATCGCCCATTCTAAGATCAAAAAGTTAAGGTGCTTGACATACAAATTTATGTAGAATGATCCTCCGATCAGTAGAGTTCAATTTTTTGAAATAATTCATTCTAACCAGTTCAAGTTTGCGCTCAGTCATTATTTATTTTCATGAGAAAAAATCAAAAAAATTGTTGTCAACCATCTACCTTGATTGGAATAAATTCAAATTATTTTGTTCAGAAGAGCAAAGTTTGGACTTTCAAAAATTCGCCAAAAATTGAAATTCAGAAAATATTCAACCCATTTTTGGTAAATTTTGAGAAAATCTAATTAATTGGTGAAAATTTGCTAAATTTGCTAAAATGAGCAAATTTTTCAAACGGAGTATTAAAATCTATCAGTGAACAGCGTAGGCTATCTAACAAGATTTTTCATCATTTTTCCCTACATTTTTACTACCATTTTAAAAATAGTTCTAGACAATTTTTACTCCGCCAACCCCCTCCCTCTTTCTACTTTTTTGTGTTACACAGAGAACGTCATATTTGAACATTGTTATAACATTTTTCAATTCCAAAGCAAAAGCTCTCCACACAAATTAAAGAAACAAATAACACGAAAATATTATTTCTGATTTCAGAGGTTGATTTTGTTGACTTAATAGTTTCGAACAATCATTTTTTGTAAATTTCAATTTTGGACAAAAAAATTAGTCTCAGCGAAGCGAGAAGAAGAAAATGTTTGAAAATTGTTTAATCGCGAGAAAACTATTTCCCTGGTCCTTGATTTTCTAATGATTTTTGAAAGAAAAATCAATGCCCCGATTCACGGTCATTTTCCCGAATCCGAATTCCTAAACGGACATTTCCCGAATGGAATACCTATTTCCTCAATACCGTTTTCTCCCATGCCGAAATCCCAAAACAATTTCTTTCAAGGAATTGAATTTTTTTATTCTAAACTTAGAACAAAATGAGCATAAAATTTTAAGAAATCAGTCAAAATAAATTCTGGCATATTAAAAGACATCGTGACTGAATGAATAAAACAAATCAGAACAGATGAAATTTGAAATTTAAAATAGGTAGTTTTGAAAAAATCGGATCTTCAATGAGAAAATTGAACCAAATGAGCACAATAGCAAAAGTTGAACTTTTCATACTTGAAATGGTCCAGAAAACAATGAAAAAGAATTTTGAGAAGTGAATTGAAAAGTTTGAATTATTAAAAAAGTTTGATCTGAAGTGGAAAAAACAATCTATTTGAACTAGTAAAGTGTAGAAAAGTCCATCTAAAATCGATAAAATGACTAAATAAATGATCATGCAATTAAAAAAGTCGAAATAAACACCAAAAAAAAAAGTAAGAAATAAAATGAAAATTTTGTCATTTGAAAGATACAATTTTGCCTAATATTCATACAATGGAAAAATTTTGATTTCTCCTTCAAGTGTGGAATTTTTTAATTTCGGAAAGGAGAAACACACTGGCCCTGGCGAAGCGAGGGCAAAACCTCTCGGAAATCAGTATTTTGAGAGGTTTAAAGATCGACGATTTTTTGTGTGATGAGTTAATTATAAGAAGTTTATTGCTTTGCTTCAAAATTTTAAAATTCAAATGATGACTTTTTTTTGAAAAATTCAAAATTGAAAAAAAACAAACGAGCTCGAGCGAAGCGAGGGCAAAAGCTTTCAAAAATTCATGTTTTGAGAAGTTGAAAAAAAGTTTCTTTGTGCAGAGTGGAGTTCATTTTTCTGATTCAAACTTTCAACATTTCTTGAATTTGAACAATAAGTTTGTCAGGAGGAAAAAGAGTAAATGGACCGAGCGAAGCGAGGGCAAAAGCTCTTGTAAATGTATAATTCAAGCTCTAAAAAAATCGACAAAATGAGCTCTTTTCTACGGAATGAAGATCGATAAAAAGGAACGCATTTGAATTTTTTCATTTTTTTACTATCTTTTCAACAAAATTCACTACTTTTTCACTACTTTCACTACCTGTTACTTAGATACCCTGAATAGATCTGGAAAACAAGGAAAAAATTGAAATTTTCAAAAATCAATTAAAATAAATTCTGGAAAAATGAAAAATTATAAGAGTTGAAATTTAAAATTCGAAGTTATAGCCTTGAAAACATCGGACCTGCAATGAAAAATTGAAAATTTAGAAAATCAATGTTAAATAAATTGTGAAAAAATCGTAAATTGATATGTAAGAATAAAATTAAAACAATAATATGCACGAAAAAAAAACTGAAATTAAAAAAAAAATTAGCTCTGCGATTCGGGATTTTTAAATTCGAAAAAGTGGTCATTCTAGATTTTGGGTCTCGGGAAATATCCCATTTGGGAAATGTCTGTTCAGAAATTCGGATTCGGATTTTGGGTTCGAATTTAAAATTCTAAAAAATTATTCAGAATCATTTTTGATGCGAAAAGTTTATTTTTTCAGCTCTGACATTTTTCTATTTGGAACATTAACTTGAAAAGACGCTTGAGCAAGGCGAGGACGAAAGCTTTGAAAATCCATAAATCAAGCAGTAAAAAGAAAAGGGTACCAGAAGCCAGACATATTCAAAGTTGAAATTATATTTTCCAAATTTTCACTAACTTTCATTCAGAATTTCCAAAAAGTACGTTTTTTTTACTACTTCTCGAATTGATTGGAAACAGTTTCAAACCGTTTTGAGCAGTTGTGGAGCCTCCAGCAGATTTTTGAAAGTTGAAATTTCCACAAAATTAAACTCAATAAATAAAATTGAAAAGCTAAAATTCACTTGATACCCTAATTTTCACATGCTGAGTGAATTCAGTGGTATGGCTAAGGAGAGCGAAGGAGGCCATTGCTCCCTTGCGACCGAAAATTTAAAATTTGTGAAACATGCAAAAATGGATATTTTTTGTTTTTTGAACCCACACTTTGATTTTCATAAAATCATCACACATCACGGAAGGTTTTCAGTTAATTGAAAATGGTTTTCAGTCTTTTTGGAGTACACTTCAAGAGATATGATACGAGATTTTCCACGAAAAGTTTCTGGAAATTTATGAGGAAAACTGGGGACTTTCAAATCCATGGAAATTTATGAAGAAAAATTGTTGTAAATTGCGAGAAAATTGTTTTTTTTTTTTAAAAAAAGTTTCTGCAAAATATTGATAAAATTGTTTGGATTGAAGGAAAATTTCAAAATAATTGGAAATTTATTCGTTGTACTAAATTGATAAGTGACATTTTTTCAAAAGAAGTATGGCCTATACCTCATATTTTGAAAAAATATTTTCCAAACTGTCAGTAAAGTTTCCTCAAGTTTCCAAAATATGAATTTCTGGAAATTTATCGTCTCTAGGGCTACTCTCCAGCCATGTTTTGAAGAGTCCAAAATCTGCTGGAGGCCTCAGAACTGCTCAAAATGGTTCAAAACCTTCTCCAATCGATTTAAGAGATCCAAAAATAGGGTGCATATTAAATTTATTTCAGCATTAAAAGTTTAATTCAGAAAATTTTCAATTTTTCTCACTTTTAGCTCATTGATTTTATAAAATTCACAAAAAATCGAAAAATGCACTTCAAGTAGCTGAAATTTCGACTGGTAATGTATTTTTGCAAGCTGTTTGAGTTTAACTTTATTCGGTTCAAAAATGATTCTGCCAGCTGTGATACCTATGTACTTAAGTCGTGAGTGAGGTTGGAAAAAAACAGAAAATATGACACCAAAGTTGATGACAAATTCGAATCTATTCTTCTAAAATACAAAATACCTAGGTAATACAAACCTCATTTTCATCGTTTGACTCCACAACTCCTCGACGTATTTACAAGTAACTCTTTCAACCGACTCGATCTCAACGTACCAAAATCGATACACGAAGTCGAAGAAGCGAACATAACCATAGCCATAGGACTCTGAAAGTCAAAAGTCAATACAACACATTAGACAGTTTGAAATTCTATCACGATTTCTAATCTAGTTTAAATTAATTGCGTTTTAAATTCACGTGATTCTCGAGTCATGCGCCATCATCAGCTCCAGCATCATAGCTCGAGCTGGATGCAGCATGTGTTTGACTTTTAAAAAATGAATTATTATTTCGATAATACGATTCCTTTGTCGAGTACCTACACCAAGAGATCGTTCTCTACAAGTCACACAGTCATTCCTCCCAAAAAATAAACATACGACACGTAGGTCTTCTATGCATTAGTGTACAATACTTATATCTGATACCATGGCCCATGACCCATTCACAACAGCAATAATAATAATAATATTGCAATATATCTCACAACAAAACTACCTCACAATTCTTTGAAAATGTGACCACAAATACCGCGCGAATGCATTCCGTTTTGCTCTCTGTGTAGCTTCTCATTATATTATACAAATTGAATCCACATTGATATAATAGCGCATTCAATATTGCATCCAAATGGTAGAAATGCAACAGGAGTTGAGAGACTCGGGCGGTATTTTTAATTTCGGCATTAAGCTGTTGACATTTTAATTTGCTAAAGAGCCGTAAAGATAACATCGTCTTGTGTGGGCTGGGCTATTGAAACGGTTGCCTTTTTAAACCCATCATCGGTAAGTTACCTACCTACCTTTTTTTCAGAAGCCAATTTAGCCGAAAAATTAAAATAATTTTCAAAACGTTAAAGATCACTTTGCCTTCGCTACACACTACACGGTGCATGATGCGTCGTGTTAAAGTTATACTCGTATTATTGTTATGATTTCAAAACAATCTCGCAAAGGTAAAGTGTTTACAAAATTTCGCCATAGCTCGACGGGCTATATTCGTCCTCTATTGTAAGGCTTGTTTATAAACGGTACAGTAGTTTTGAGTGGCATCCGAAAAAGGTTACCGAGTCTCAATGGCATTTGACGTTCTAATCCTTCGGCTCGATTTCAGCACCACCGCTCGTTTTCCTTTACTTACTCATCGGCGGCACGATTATTCCGCTATTTTGGTTCTCCCACGTACACCAATAAGTAGAGGGTCTGAGTAGTGAGAGTGAGAGCTGATCTTGTGAGTACCTTTTATGAAGTACCTACGTTTCAAAAATCTGTAGTACAGTCAGTTGACTTCGTATCGTATCAGCTCCATCATCAGTCTTTGAAGGTGAAACGGAATAGAATACTTCTCAAAAATTCAGCTCTTTTCTTTTTGAAATGAAATTATTCAGAGTCAATCTGTTGAAATTTAAAAATATGAAGAGTATGGATAGGAGAGGGAGGGGAGATGATAAGGTAGCACGGTTTTAATATTACCGATTTGAAAAAAAAAAAAAAAACACAGGTATAAATATTTCAAAAATCACATAATCAGGATCACATAAAAAAGCTTACTAGTCGTAACTATATTCCATACATTTTTTAAAACTCGAACAAGTAAATAATGAATGGAAAATCAATGTATATTTGAGTCAAAAATTGCCAAAAATTCTTGGAAAATGACAAAATGAGAGTGAAATTTTGAAAAGCGTTGAAGAAAAAATTCAGAAAGGGGCTTTTGCAGCAAAAAATGAATAAAATTTGAGTAAAAATTTATGAAATACAATTGAAATAGCATAAAATGAAGCAAAAATTGTTTAAAATTCATGCAAAGTTAGCCAAATGAACTTGAAAATATTTGAAATAAATTAAATCAAAATTCATAAAACATTTCAAAAATTGTTATAAATGTGGGTGAAACTGCATAAAATCAACCATAATAAAAAAAATCACAAAAGTTGAAACTGAATTTTTAAAATCCTGGAAAGAGGAGGGTGAAATCAGAGGAGGATTTAAGGCACGGCAAAAAGGGCAGTAATTGCTGTAAAAACACTCAATAAAACCACTGAGAATTACCAAAAAAAAAACAATATTTGTAAAATGGACGAAAAATAGTTGAAAACGCGTTATATTGAAGTAAAAAAAGGCGAAAAATAATCACTAAAAATGACCAAAAGCTGCTGAAATTTCCAAAAAAGTTCTCCGAAATACAAGAAAAAATGTCGAAACGTGTCAAAATGATGTGAAAACATTAAAAAAAAAAAACATTACTATCACTGAAAATTACCAGAATGTGACAAAATTTTAGTAAAAATTGCGAAAAGGAAATGAAAAACGGTTCAAAACACGTTAAGATGATAAGAACACTACGAAAAGTCTCAAAATCACTAAAAATTACCAAAGTATGGTGAAATTTTACACAAAGCCAAAAATGCATAAAAAAAAGTGTTGAAATGATATAAAAAACTCTTTTAAAATAATAAATCATTTGAAATTACCATAATAAAAAAACCTGAAATTTTGACGAAAGTTGCCTCAAAACGCTTGAAAAAAGGCTGAAAACGGGTTAAAGTTGTCTAAAGAAACTAAAAAAAACATTATCACTGAAACATTTAAAAAAAGTGATAAAATTACAAATAAGTTAATACTTACTTAATTCGCTAAAAATGCACGAAAAATTGAAAATGATCAAAGCATGATACAAGTTTAGTACTTGGCCAAAAAAACATGAAAAAAGTGATAATATCAGATTAGTGAAAATGACCACCGAAATACAAAAATTTCAGTGACAATTTCCCAAAATGCACGAAAAAGTGTTGAAAATTATGTAAAAACACCTGGAATCTTTTTGATTTTATGATTTAGATTTTAAAATGGATGAAAAAAATAAATTTCTTTATCAGGCTTATTAATAAAATGATGAAAGTTTTGAAATTCATGATCTATTTTCTAAAAAAATGGGGTTCATTTCACAGTTTTCAATTTTTAGCGCTGAGAGAGCCCAATTATATGGATAAATTGCACCCCCCCCCCCGTTGATCCTCCAGCACAACTTTTTTCTTAAAGGGGGAGTCCTAAGGAACATTTCTAGCCCCTGTACTCAAAAAAAGTGGCCCTACTTACAAAATGGCGGCTATTTTGATTGACAGGTCAGCCAAAATAGCAGATTTTGCGTTCCAACATAGGACTTGCACAAAATTTTTCAAACTGTACAAAAGTAGATCGAAAGATCAAGCAAAAATTTATCACATGTCAAAATTTCAAGAGCTAAAGTGCGTTTTTCGATTTTTGGTGAATTTTTAAAAATCAAATTTAGGCTAAAAATGAGGGGAAAAATCAAAATTTTACCAAATTGACCAAGAAATCTGAAATTTGGGATACACCCTATTTTTGACGTGTCAAATCGATTGAAAACTGTTTTAAATCATTTTGAGCAGTTCTGGAACCTTCAGCAGATTTTTGATACCTACTCGAAATTCCCACAAAATTTCACCAAAATGGAGTTGGAAAGCTAAAATTTATTCTGCAAACTAATTTCAATACGCTACGAAGTCAACTACAGGAAGATTTCAAGTCGTTTTGGAGCCTCCGTGGACTTTTTGAAAATTCCTGGAGCCTCCAGTAGATTTTTGAAACTTTAAATTTCATAAAAATTTCATCAAACGGAGATGGAAAGTCAAAATTTATTCTGCAAACTGATTTTAATACGCTACGAAGTCGTCTGCTGGTGGATTTCAAGTCGTTTTGGAGCCTCCAGCCACTTTTTGAGAGGTTGTACGGTGTTTTTTGGAAAAAAGGAATTTCTAAAAAGTAGCTGGAAGCTTCAAAACCATTTTGAAACCACCATGTAGTCGACTTCATATCGTATTGAAATTAGTTTGCGAAGTAAATTTTAGCTTGCCAACTCCATTTGGTAAAATGTTGCGAGAATTTCAAGTTTCAAAAATCTACTGGAGGCTCCAGTAATTTTCAAAAAGTCGCTGGAGGGTCCAAAATCATTTGAACACACCGGAAATCGTCTTCAGAGGGTGTTAAAATTGGAGTGTAGAGTAAATTTTCGCTTTCCATCTCTATTTGATGAAATTTTGTGAAAATTTAAAGTTTCAAAAATCTGATGGAGGCTCCAGGAATTTTCAAAAAGTCCACGGAGACTCCAAAACGACTTGAAATCTCCCTGCAGTTGACTTCGTAGCTTATTGAAACTTGTTTGCAGAATAAATTTCAGCTTTCCAACTCCACTTTGGTGAAATTTTGTGGGAATTTCGAGTTTCAAAAATCTGCTGGTGGCTCCAGAACTGCTCAAAACGGTTTGGAACAGTTCCCAATCGATTTGGCATGTTGAAAATAGGACGTATTCCAAATTTCAGCTTTCTTGGTCAATTTGGTAAAATTTTGATTTTTTCCCTCATTTTTGGCCTAAATTTGATTTTCCAAAATTCGCCAAAAATCGAAAAACGCACTTTAGCACTTGAAATTTTGACAGGTGATAAATTTTTGCTTGATCTTTCGACCTACCTTTGTACAGTTTGAAAAATTTTGTGCAAGTCCTATGTTGGAACGCAAAATCTGCGACTTCGGCTGACCTGTCAATCAAAATGGCCGCCATTTTGGAAGTAGGGCCACTTTTTTTTGAGTACTGGGGCTAGAAACGTTCCTTAGGACTCCCCGACCAAAATTTGATTTCAAAATCAGTTTTTAAAATATTTTAAAATACGTGCCTTATTTTTCTATATTATTTCAAAATTTAATTTTGAAAATATAAACATCAAAAATGAGATTTTCAAAAGTTTGAAGATTTCAAAATCAATTTTAGGTTTTGTTTTTTTTTTCAAATAAAAATTTCTAAAAAATTGCAGTTCAAGGTCTTCAAACAGTCAAGCTCAGAAAAAAATGAATTTCTCACCACAAAAGTAATATTGTATTATTCTTAAAGTATAAATTTTTGAAAATCACAATTTTACCGACTTTGCCGTGAAACGGAAAAGTGAGGTATTGTATTTGTCATGATGGTTGAGGATTTGGGTGGGGGTGGGTTTTCTTGACGAATTGAAGTGTGCTGATCACGATAAGACCTATGGCGCCAAACGAGATAAGTTTATATATATATGTATGTATGTATGTATGTATGTATGTATGTATGTATGTATGTATGTATATATATATCAATTTATGTATAAATTTGTGTCACGCTGAACTCAAAAGCTCCGAACTTTAAGTCGAAACTGATGATGGCAAAATATTGCTTTGATACTGAACTAGAGAAATTTTTAATTTGGTCGAAATCGATTCAGCCGTTTATGAGATATGAACGTTTAAGTGTGTTTCAACGTTATGGATAAGCTGAAATTTGTGTAAACCCTTAAATCTCGCAAACGGCTCACCCCCAACAAACAGATGGGGTGGTTAGGGTGTGTAGGTTGCGGATTGGTGCGCCGGAGGTCGGGTGTTCGAATCCCGCGTGAGTCAAGAGGCGAAATTTTTTTGTCGATTTTTTTGTTAATTTTATTTGTCCAAAATTTTTTTGCCACAAAAATCAAAATTTTTCAAAAATTTCTAGTGTAATTTTTGTTTTAACAAAAAACATTAAAGTTTTTGGTAAATAGCCAGTAACTTTTGATAACTTTTTTTTTTGGTGAATTAATATTAATTTTTAGTAAATAAAATGATTAGTTATTTTTGGTGAATTACTCGTAATTAAAGTTGGTCGAAAATTTTGGTAAATTGCTTGGGTAATTTTTGTTTTGGTAAATTAATGGCGTAATTTTTGGTAAATTGGTATTCCAATTGGTAAATTTTCGTAAATTGCTGGGGTAATTTTCAGTTTTTCAATAAAGTTGGTTGAAAATTTTGGTAAATTACTGGGGTAATTTTTGGTAAATTGTTAAATTTTAGTAAATTGCTGTGGTAATTCTTGGTATTGTTAAATTAGTGCATGGGGTAATTTATTTTGTTGAATTTGTGCCAACCATTTGGAAGTAAATTACTGGGGTAATAAAAAATTGGTAAATTAGTGGGGTAATGTCTGGTAAATTACTGAGGTAAATGTTGGTAAATTACTGGGGTAATTTTTGGAAAATTGGAAAATTGGTAAATTAATGGGTAATGTCTGGTAAATTACTGAGGTAAATGTTGGTAAATTGCTGGGGTTATTTTTGGTAAATTGGTAAATTTTGGTAAATTGGTAAATTTCGCTAAATTGGTAAATTTTGGTAAATTTGGGTAAATTGGTAAATTTTGGTAGTTCTGTAAATTTGGGTAAATTGGTAAATTTTGAGGTACTTAATGTCTGGTAAATTACTGAGGTAAATGTTGGTAAATTGCTGGAGGTTATTTAGAGCAAAGTCGGTTGATCTTGCGAACTGCGCAAGATGTTTTTCTTAAATGGACCCTTCTAAGGAATTTTACCGAGTAGGCTTTTCCTCTTTGTAAAACTAGGTAAAAGCCCCAGAAATTCAAATTTTTCTCAAAAAGTTTCCAAATGTGATAATTTCTTTTTTAAAAACGAATGGAAAAACTTTTTAGTTCAAGGTAGGAGACCGCAGTAGGCAATTTTAGAACGACGATGATGGGTACTTTAATAAAGACCTAAATGCGATACCTTTAGCATCTTCAATCTTCATGCAAATGTAGCCACATTCACGTGCAATTTAATTTACATGTTGAGGTTTCATTATTGACGTTTAAATACACCATTAACATATTTCGCGTTTACATTCTATTCCATTTTTATACACATCGAGGTACCTACGTATAAATTTTTTCGTCAAAGAATGCGAAGAATGTTCGCAAGCGCGGTGCAATTGTCTCGCCACAGAGAGAAGACACTTCCTACATAAATGCTACGTGTGTTTATAGCACCAGCCAGCAACATTGCCAAAGCACCAAAGAAGCATCATCATTAGAAAAAAAGAAGCAAGCAGGAGACCATCAGAGACTCTGCAAAAAGGGGAGTAAAGGGAGAAAGAAGAGTTTGAAGAAGGAAGAAGTAAAAAAAAAATGGCAAACGTTGATACGTTAATTTGATGTTAGAAAAGTGAAAAATAAGATTTAAAAGGGTGTAGCAATTTAATTTTTGATAGGGCAATTATATTTTCTACGAGGCTGCCTAGCGTTATGCCTATCCTATGTGCGCTAACAAGCAGTCAGATCTGAGATAAGGTACATCTGTGTTATGATGATTAAAAACGTACCTTACTTATAAAGCAACTATGAGTGGAGTCGAGTAGGGTACACACAGAGTGTGGTAGCGCGGTCGTTATTATATGCATATTGTGAAGCAGCGCGCCGTATTAGAGATCCTGTTTCTTTAAATTGGTCGAATGACGAGATTATTCACTGGATTGTGGAGAGAAGAATGTAATTATAACGATATTCTTATTACTCGTTGGTGTGGTTGTGTTTTATCCTCCTTATAGTACACCGTCCTCCTCTCCATCATTTATAGTTATATTAAATATACGTTTTTTTTCTTCATTTTAACATGTTGACGTTTAAGTGACAATTATTAAAAATTTCACGATCATCTCGAGGCGTCTAGCCTGCTCCTCGTCTCTCTTCTTCGATGGTTTTACTCATATCATACGTACGATTATACGGTCGTAGATGTACAAATCTCACATCACAGCTCTCTAAACTGCATCGTATAGGTATATATATATAATATAGGCAGGTCCCTAATTAATTGGCCGATCAAGCTGCAGGCTTAATTGATCACCAATTTGACACGTAAACTAGATACCTATGTGGTCAGTGTGAGAAAAATACGTATGCTTATAGGTAGATAGATAGATGGATAGGTTATAAGTGGTACCTAATACAAGTATACGAGTATTTTATTGCTTTTATAACTAATAAGCTGTATAGACAAGTATACTTCCAAAGAGGTGTACCATTTTACGATCTTTAAACGGTATAGCTTCACCAGAAGCCTAAATAGTATGCGTAGGAGATCCATATAAAGATATATAGGGATATGATCGTTAAATTAGTTACATCGATCTGGAAGCTATTCGCGTCGTCGTTGAACAACATCTTCGTCTTCTTCGTCATCTTCGCCATTATAGACAAATTTGACGAGTTTTCCAAGAATTTAATGACGTTTGTCAAATCACCATACAAGGTTTAATACGCGACTATTATTATAAGAACGACTAATCCCAACAGTGATATAGCCAAGTTGAGATTTATAGATTATTCCAGATGTGCTATTCAATCCTGACCACCCCCACCATCACCACCCACCTATTCGATATCCAATCTTATTAAGGATACCGTATGATAACATTACAGGTAATTGATCTAATATCAAGGTCGAATATTTTTAGAAAATTCGTCTCATCGTGTATCACTGTTTCGTTCTATTACACCTAAATAAGAATGACAACGTCTGTCAATATTTCAGGTGAATGACAGAATGCTATATGGGTGACTCATGAATTGCAGACTTACTCGTACACGTAGGCTATGATCGTCCCCTGTATCTGTTACCTACATTTAGTTCCATTGTAGGATCGTTAATTGATCGATTAGAGAATACGTGAGGCTTAATTATGGCATCGAATTAGGTGATTTGACTTGGCAGCTTTATAATAAGCATTCCAGATACCTACCAATGATGATGTGTGTATTTAGGCTAATTGTACATGCATCGTGCACCTAAGCGACTACTTTTCTCATCAATCCATCGAGTTAATTTGGCTCCAATGTACTCGTCAGTCTGCAATACATCTGTTTTCAAATTCACTATGCGAAAATTAATTTGAAAAATACAACAGTATTGGGTAATCTAAGCTAATATTACATATTGAAAATGACATGAGCAGAAAATATGCTTCGAGAAAGAAGTGAGTATGGAATAGTTTCGAAATGATTCAATCAATAACAACTTTCTTTATTCGCGAAAATCTCATCAGCTAAAAAAAATTACACACACCATATTAAAAATTGCACTACGTACCCTGAATTAGGTAAAATTTTAATTAAATTTCATCAGTTTTATCCAGTTAAGATTATGAAAATGAGCATTTAAATAGGAATTCGCGGATTATATGTACCTTGTCTGATCGATGAATTAAAAAATTTACCCACAGAGATTCATTATGCAGATTTACTCTCAGCATGTGTCTGGAATTGGGTTGTGTGAAAGAAAAAAATCGATTGCAGTCGCTGCAGAATTTTTGACACCTTGAAATGCAACTGTACAAAATCTTAAAATAATACGTGACAGAGTATAAGATAGGCGAATATAGGTTGAGATCGAATAATTCAAATTTTAATTCCGTTTCTTCGGACGTTTGTAGTGGTTGAAAATAGTTTTCTTTACATTCTTTGGAGGCGTGTGACGTCAAAATGTGTACAGAATTGTCACACATGTCACACTTTTAGCATGATCATGAACTTTCTGGCTATGATATAGTGCTTGTGGGTAATAGTGATTTTGGTACTTATGGAGGGTACAGTGACTATTTTGCTTCCATTTTGCCTTGTTCTTCTCCTATTCTATGCTAGGAAGGACCAAAGCTTCCAAGTTTATGGAACGACAACATTTTTTTGTTCATAATTTTTAAAAACACATTAGGTATCTAGAAAACGGCTGAACCGATTTCGATGGAACTTGAAATCTCACAAATCCTCCACCATTCCTAACGAATCGTTTATCAACATGTGGATCTGTTTTCAAACGAATTGTTTGCGTATAAATTGATTCAATTTCAGTGAATTGTTCGTGAGAGTATTAATTCATTTAAGGGAATCATTCGTGAACGAATTGATTAATTTCTTGAAAGAACCATTAACGAACGAATTGATCAATTCTTCAATTTTATGAATCAATTCGTTCGCAAATGATTCAACAAAAATTATAAAATTTGTTCGCGAATGATTCACAGAAAATTATTCAATTCGCACGTGAATGATTCACCAAAAATTAAGTAAATGAATCGATTCGTTCGCGAACGAGTCAATCATACGAATCAATTCGTTCGTGAATGATTCGCCAGAAATTGAGTGAACGAATCGATTCGATCGCGAACGAGTCAATCATACGAATCAATTCGTTCGCGAATGATTCACCAAAAATTATTCAATTCGTTTGTGAACGATTTACTAACAATTATTCAATTCGTTCATGAATGATTCATCAAAAATTGAGTAAATGAATCGATTCGTTCGCGAATGATTCATCAAAAACTGTTGAATCAGTTCACCAACAAGTCACTTATACGAATCAATTCGTTCGCGAATGATTCACCAAAAACTGTTGAATCAGTTGGTGATTATGAATCATTTCGTTCGCGAATGATCCAACAAAAGTTATTCAATTCGTTCGCGAATGATCCAACAAAAGTTATTCAATTCGTTCGCGAATGATTCACCAACAATTATTCAATTCGCTCGTGAATGATTCACCAAAAATTGAGTAAATGAATCGATTCGTTCGCGAACGAGTCAATCATACAAATCAATTCGTTTGCGAATGATTCACTAAAAGTTATTAAATTTGTTTGTGAACGATTCACCAAAAATTATTCAATTCGTTCGTGAATGATTCACCAAAAATTGAGTAAATGAATCGATTCGTTCGCGAACGAGTCATTCACACAAATCAATTTGTTTGTGAACGATTCACCAAAAATTATTCAATTCGTTCGTGAATGATTCATCAAAAATTGAGTAAATGAATCGATTCGTTCGCGAACGTGTCACTTATACGAAACAATTCGTTCGCGAATGATTCACCAAAAACTGTTGAATCAGTTGGCGATTATGAATCATTTCGTTCGCGAATGATCCAACAAAAGTTATTCAATTCGTTCGCGAATGATTTACCAACAATTATTCCATTCGTTCGTGAATGATTCACCAAAAATTGAGTAAATGAATCTATTCGTTCGCGAATGATTCACCAAAAAATATTCAATTCGTTCGTGAATAATTCACCAAAAATTAAGTAATAGAATCGATTCGTTCGCGAATGATTCACCAACTATTAATCAACTCTTTCGCGAGTGATTCGGCTAGAAATCAATCAATTTGTTCAATCACCAATCGGATGTGAATGATTCGATTCGATTCGATTCACTTCGCTTGAAAACAGATCAATTCCTATACAATAGTTTCACAAAACCCGAATCAATCGTAAATTAATTGATCTGTTTGCGAATGATTCACAAAGAAATCAATCAATTTATTTAATCACCAATATCGTTCGTAATCGTAAATGATTAGGTATATTCGATTGTACCTACATAGAAAGATCCATTGCTATAAGTACAATATAATGTTTCAAAAAAGTAACTCAATTTGTTCGTAAAAGATTTGTATTTGAAGAAACGTTGGTCTTAATGCGTGAGTGTTTTTTTACCTAATTGTTTCAAATAATGTCCTTCAATGGAAAAAAATTTCCTCAAAAGTTTTTGACCCCCCCCCTCCCTTCCACTATTTTTGTTGATTTGACTAAGTACGTTGTTTTGAAAAAATTAGGGAAATTTTGTTTCTGTAGCAAAAAGTTACATATCTATAGGTACCAACAACGTATTTTACATGCTATTGTGATATTTTTTACATTTTCATTTCACTTTTTCATAGGAAAACTCAGACAAAGGAAGAAAGTACTCGAAAAGGCACATTTGAAGCACTATTCAGATGTACGTGCCAAATTTCATCTTCTGCGTTAATTTTAGAAGGCAGCATTTTTTAAAGTCAAAAAACGCAAAACAACTTTCATCTCCCTTCCAAATTGTTCCAATTTTTATATACCTATTGTAGCAACTTTTGATTCCTCATCGATTGATTCCCATTCTGATCATTTGAGCCTTGTTCACTTCCCTACCAACTCCTCCTGAAAATTTGGAAATCTGTGAATTTTGAGTCGAGGTCATCCTCATTCAAACTCCTTTCACATGGTAAAGTCAGAATTGTGATTTTTCTCATTTTTTGAGGAGTTTCACGCTTGAAATCTGTTAAACTTTATTTATGTTCATGTATATGCTTATTCCGTTGTTTCAAACTTGATTGAGATGTAAAGTTGTACATATTTCGGAATAAAAAATTTAACACTGATTCGATTATCATTAATACGAGAAAATGTTTTGGTTTTCTGAATAATTACAAGGTGTTCCATAGAACCATTTGTCAAAATTCAACGTCAGATAGTGCTCGAAAAGGCCAACAAAAAACATTGGTATGACTGGTTGCCTACTTTTGCTGCTCAAAACTAAAACTTACAAATTTTGAAAAATTCATCAAAAATTTAAAAAAATTCTCGAATCATTTAAATTATGCCTCTAACTAGTATTACTCCAATGGACTAACAAAAAAATCTGTAATAGCAAAACGTCCATCTTAAAATAAAATTGGCAAAAAAAATTGAAAACTTGAAATTTTCAAGATTTAGGGCATGCCAAATTTATAAATTTTCAATATACGTGAAAAGTGCCACTTCATATTCAAAGAGGAAGAATTTGTCATAGCAACATTTTTTTGTCCATTCGCTCGAGTGCTATAGGTTAGTGGCATTTAAAATTTGAATGATCCCAACATTTTCCTATTTTTGATGAATTTTTGAAAATAAGCGAATCTCCTGTTTTGTGGAGCATATAACTCCTTCAATTTACAACATAGGCTATCACTCATAATAACTTTTTAGTTCGTTATTCGAGTGCAATTTGCGGTTGAATTTTGGCCGATGATTCTCGGAACACCCTATATTTACGACACCACCAGCGAAAGACATCCACAGTTCCAAAATAATCCAAAATGAATCCCCCTTACTTACCCTTCCTTTCAATACCCACCTATTTTTAAAAAAACCACCCGTACGAATCATGTGTTCGAAGTAACATTCGACCACCATAAGATCACTTACAGTAATTGATAACGTAAAGTTTATGTTTAAACCAACCTAACTATTGGTTTCGTCTTTCATCGATACGATATACCTTCCTAATGCGCCAGTCAGTTGATCGAATCGCACACGCGTCTGTACCGCCAGTTACAGGGTATCTTACATTATCACCAACGCGACCTACAAAGATCAAGATCAGAATCACACCAACACTCGTACACCTATTCGCAAAACACTTAAAGGGATGATGGGGTGCATCTGTTACACATCATTCACACACGTATCGTATCGTTTCTGCTGTAAACAAAACTTTAGAACCGCTAAAACCCTTTTAAAAGGCGTTGCTTTTCCGCCGCATCTTTACCTACTCGTAGATACATATATGTAACTGAAAGCAAAATAATCCTGGTAAACAATCCAACTTACAAAGTTTTTCATTTATCGAAGAAGCGCGCGGAGGAGTGAGACGAGAGAAAAAAAATATTATATTATATACATTTAAGAAAACATCATTGCCCCGAAAACGAAAGTGACACATTCCGCGCGTTAAAAGAGCAGAATAAGCCTTGATGATGGCTCCGATATTGTAACATAGTAGATACTAAAAAAGAAGAAGAAAAAAAGAAAGAACAAACGTTGACAGATGATCGAGCTCGGTATAAGCCCACCCAGGTGCGGTATTTTCCTTTTCCGCCTTTACCAAGATGGAAATCTAACCCTCTCTTTAGATTAACAAGCCCTATTGATAACGCACCCGCGCGCGAAAATCACTTTAAAAAGTTTTTATTAAATTTATAATCGAGGATTTATTAGTAAACGTGCGTATTTTTTTCGCGCTAATAAAAATAAGAAAAAGCGAAAATACTAACAGCTACTGGTAAGCTATAGGTAGGTATCTATGTATAAAAATCGATATTATCCCAAGATTTGCACCCGAGATAGGCCTCGCTCTCTTTATACCTGCGGGCTTAGCGAACGATAAAAATGTGAAATAACCTCGCAAATGTTAGTTTTTAATTTCGAAAACGAAAATCCAAAAGATAAATTTCATTGTTTACCTTGACGCGTTGGTACACCATATTTCGTCCCTTTTTCACCCCGTTATGTAATGTAATTTAGCACATCGATAGCGATTTTTGTCCATTCACTCTCCCCCGTCCTCCCCTTCACCCAACCATCGTCATACCTTCGAAGTCCTTTATTTTATATTCTATGGTCTGTGAGGTTTTCTACCTTTCTTCTACGACCCGTAGTAATCCAAAGGCTGAATTTCTAAATTTTTCATAGGAAAAGTGTAGGTAACAAAAATTGGGCAGCAGTTTTCAGAAGAAAGAAATCGAAGTAAACTCCGACACTCATTTTGGAAATTGAAGAAATTACCTATTCAAGACAAGTTTTTTAAATTAAGTGTTAATTCAGTTGGGAAATAAAGGATCAGAACATGCAATTAGAGCTTCTTTTCTCATCGTTAGTACTCGGAAACTGAAATTGGATCTGGAGTCTGGACACATTATAATTCACTCTACATTATTGAAATGTACGACCTTAAATTTAAGAAATGAGCATAACTCCAAAATGAAATTTCGAGTCAACCACCTAAAAGGGTCGAGGGGATGCCCAATAACCTCCGAACAAATTTATAGGTGCTGAAATTTGTTTTTGGCTGGTCTTTCTAGATGAAGTTTCTAGAGAAAATTGAAAAATCGCTGAAGGTTTCAGAATGGCCCAAAACTAGTTCTCGTTTGATGTGGAAGTTTAGAAGGTTACAGGCATGAAATCCACTATTTAATTTTTTTAGTGACTTTAGTGACTGAAAACTAGCAAAAGAGTAACCAAAAATTTGAGAAAAAGTGGCCAACATTTTGAGAAATGAGAGCAAAGCATATAGGTATTATGTTAGTCGGGGAGCCCGCATAAGGATCTATTGCACCCCCCTCCCCCGTCGATCCTCTGGGACAACTTTTTTCTTAAAGGGGGAGTCTTAAGGAACATTTCTAGCCCTTGTACTAAAAAAAAAAAGGCGGCCCTACTTACGAAATGGCGGCCATTTTGATTGACAGGTCAGCCGAAGTCGCAGATTTTGCGTTCCAACATAGGACTTGCACAAAATTTTTCAACCTGTACAAAGGTAGATCGAAAGATCAAGCAAAAATTTATTATCTGTCAGAATTTCAAGTGCTAAAGTGCGTTTTTCGATTTTTGGTGAATTTTTGAAAATCAAATTTAGGCCAAAAATGAGGGAAAAAATCAAAATTTTATCAAATTGACCAAGAAAGATGAAATTTGGGATACGCCCTATTTTCACCATGCCAAATCGATTGAGAACTGTTTCAAACCGTTTTGAGCAGTTCTTGAGCCTCCAGCAGATATTTGAAACTCGAAATTCCCACAAAATTTCACCAAAGTGGAGTTGGGAAGCTGAAATTTATTCTGTAAACAAGTTTCAATAAGCTACGAAGTCAACTGCAGGGGGATTTCAAGTCGTTTTGGAGCCTCCGGTGACCTTTTGAAAATTCCTGGAGCCTCCATCAGATTTTTGAAACTTTAAATTTTCACAAAATTTCATCAAATAGAGATGGAAAGCGAAAATTTACTCTACACTCCAATTTTAACACCCTCTGAAGACGAATTCAGGTGGGTTCAAATCATTTTGGAGCCTCCAGCGACTTTTTAAAAATTACTGGAGCCTCCAGTAGATTTTTGAAACTTGAAATTCCCGCAACATTTTACCAAATGAAGTTGCCGAGCTGAAATTTACTTCGCAAACTAATTTCAATACGGTATGAAGTCAACAACATGGTGGTTTCAAATGGTTTTGAAGCTTCCAGCTACTTTTCAGATATTTCAATTTTCCAAAAAACACCATACAACCTCTCAAAAAGTGGCTGGAGGCTCCAAAACGACTTGAAATACACCAGCAGACGACTTCGTAGCGTATTAAAATTAGTTTGCAGAATGAATTTTGACTTTCCATCTCCGTTTGATAACATTTTTAGGAAATTTAAAGTTTCAAAAATCTACTGGAAGCTCCAGGAATTTTCAAAAAGTCGTCGGAGGCTTCAAAACGACTTGAAATCTCCCTGCAGTTGACTTCGTAGCGTATTGAAATTAGTTTGCAGAATAAATTTTAGCTTTCCAACTCCATTTTGGTGAAATTTTGTGGGAATTTCGAGTAGGTATCAAAAATCTGCTGAAGGTTCCAGAACTGCTCAAAATGATTTAAAACAGTTTTCAATCGATTTGGCACGTCAAAAATTGGATGTATCCCAAATTTCAGATTTCTTGGTCAATTTGGTAAAATTTTGATTTTTCCCCTTATTTTTGGCCTAAATTTGATTTTCAAAAATTCACCATAATTCGAAAAACGCATTTCACTTGTCAAAATTTCAAGTGCTAAAGTGCCTTTTTCGATTTTTGGTGAATATCAAATTTAGGCCAAAAATGAGTGAAAAAATAAAAATTTTACCAAATTGACCAAGAAAGTTGAAATTTGGGCTATACCCTCTTTTCGACACGCCAAATCGATTGTAAACTGTTTCAACTCGTTTCGAGCAGTTCTGGAGCCTCCTGCAGATTTTTGAAACTCGAAATTCCCACAAAATTTCATCAAGTGGAGATGGAAAGCCGAAATTCATTCTGCAAACTACTTTCAATACGCTACGAAGTCGACTGCAGGTGGATTTTAAATCGTTTTGGAGCCTACAGCGACTTTTTAAAAATTATTGGAGCCTCCAGTAGATTTTTGAAACACAAAATTTCCTAAAATTTCATCAAGTGGAGGTGGAAAGCCGAAATTCATTCTGTAAACTAATTTCAATACGCTACGAAGTCGACTGCTGGTGGGTTTAAATTCGTTTTGGAGCCTCCAGCGACTTTTTGAAAGGTTGTATGGCGTTTTTTGGAGAATTGAAATTTCCGAAAGGTTTAGCTGGAAACTTCAAAAGCATTTGAAACCACCATGTAGTCGACTTCATATCGTATTGAAATTAGTTTGAGAAGTAAATTTGAGCTTGCTAACTCCATTTGATAAAATGTTGTGGGAATTTCAAGTTTCAAAAATCTGGTGACTCCAGTAATTTTCAAAAAGTCGCTGGAGGCTCCAAAACAACTTGAAATCCACCTGCAGTCGACTTCGTAGCGTATTGAAATTTGTTTGCAGAATGAACTTTGGCTTTCCATTTCCATTAGATGAAATTTTGGAAAATTTCGAGTTTCAAAAATCTGCTGGAGGCTCCAGAACTACTCAAAACGGATTGAAACAGTTTCCAAACGATTTGGCGTGTCGATAATAGAGTATATCCTAAATTTCAGTTTTCTTGGTTAATTTGGTAAAATTTTGATTTTTTCCCTCATTTTTAGCCTAAATTTGATTTTCAAAAATTCACCAGAAATCGAAAAAGGCACTTTGGCACTTTAAATTCTGATAGGTGATACATTTTTGCCTCATCTTTCGATCTACCTTTGTACGGCTTAAAAAATATCGTCTCTATCCAATCACATCGTCTTACATTTTCAATGTTGAAACAGTTGATTTTCAATTTTTTTTTTAAATGACGATTCTGAAGGATTTTCACGAAAAATATTGATCATTTCCTAAAATTTTGCAGTTTTTCTTTTTTACACGACAAATCTTTTAAAAAAGTGACCATAACCACTTTTGCCAAAATAGTGACAAAAGTGACTTGCGAGTGAAATACTCAGAAATAGTGACCAAGTCACATTTTAAGTGACCGAATTACATGCCTGTTTAATTGAAGGAATTATTCACATTGGTTTACTTTACCCAAAAAAATTATATTCCATGCAAAAAGTTCCAATAACCCCCTTGAAACAGCTTTTTTAAATTTTCCAAGTTTTCAAAAATTCCTCAAAAATTCGAAAACGAACTCAAGCCTTTGAAATTTTGCTTATGTGGGTTTTAAGCCATACTCTTTCGATCTGGTTTCGTTTCGTACACACTGAAATGTGCCAGTTCAAAAGATACCTTTCTGAGATATTATCCCATCCCATTTATCTCTCAAATTATCCATACCAAACCTCTAAAAGCTCTCTCACCAGCTTTACATCGTTCTTCGCGTGATTCATTAACGATGTAATCCGTCAAATGCACACGTTGTTGGTCTATAGGTACATTGGCCATCGTAAAACCATCTCTTCGTTAACACGACGACTATGGTGCTGCTCATCTCTTCTACGAGTACGTACTCTAGAATCATTTATGGAAAAAAATTTCACTCGTAGGCGATAAAATTGTAATAAAAACGCTTAAATTAAATACGACCAGCGGGATAGAGTGAAAAAAAGAGGAAAAAATCGGGTAAAAAAAATACCCAAAATAAAACCGCGCGTCTTTTACGTATAATTACATTTATAAAGGTAAATTAGCGCGCTGTAAATGTGTTGGTAAACATAATTAGAATGGTATAATTTAACTAGATTCAGTTGTTGAAACCAGTTTTTATTTCTAAAATGTCTATGTTAAACAAGATATAAGCCAGACTGGATATTTATGAGGAGGTACCGCACCGTTCTTCCAAGCTTAGGCTTGTCGGTATAACAAGCTACACAAAACACCTTTATCTCAAACAAGTATTGTTAACATTATAATGCCTAATCTGTTGATTTAACACTGTACTTGAACTGGTTCATCCGACAATTTTATACCGCGCGTCGGATTAATACGAATTTAATCACTAAATAGTCAAACAAAGCCGGAGATTCGAGTCTTTTTGGGATACCACAACAGTACATATAAAGGCGAATATTCTCGATTAAGATTTACCTACTCGTGTTCGTTGTATCTGTTTCTGTAGTGATGCTGCGAAAAGAATTTTAAAAATTTTCTCAACTCGATGTTTAATCTAGTATTCTGTTCTTCGGAGACCTTTTTTTCTCGTCATTTGGTAATTTTATTATCTGATTTTAGCTCGAAATACTTATTTTAGCTAGATTAGGTTGTTAGGCTTAGGTATTTAATTCAATGGTGTGGAATTTCTCTCCATTTTTCCCCTTTACGATTATTATCGCTGCAAATTAAAATTTAATTCGCTACGCATCTTTTATCCAAATAGTTCTTAATGAACGACTTAATTATATCGTCACAATGTGTTTAGATGTGAAACACCTGCTGAGGTGTTGACCAGATAACGTCATACAATAAAGTTGAACGAATAAATTTTCAAATTTATAACGACCTGAACTGAAAAAGAGGACTGCAATTTCCACAGGAAAAAGTCGAGTCGAATTTTGAATCTATTCAGAAATTTCAAGGAAGTATTAAATCTAGTTTTTTAATTTCAATTTCAATAATTCGTGTGGATGATTGGAAATCGTCGCATCATCCTTCAAAACACGAGGGGAAAAAAAGTCTGTATAAAAATTTGCAAGTTCAATAAGTCTCGAGATACGAGCCTACAAAATTCGGCAACTGATGAACGTTCAAAGTTGGAATTTATGAATTATGAATATGTTTTTCACGAGAAAAAGATGGCTCGAAAAATGATTCAAATCCCAACTTCAGAAAACAAAACGCAATTTGAAAAATCTGCACCTTGACTAACTAATGAACATGTGTTTTTCAAGATTTTATGACCCGTTTTTCAACAAGTGTTACCGTGTTTACTTTTTTTCAAGAACAATTGTTTGTCAACATCTTCAAGAACCATGGTAACTGAACAGTGAATCACGTACCTACCTAGATTTACCAATTCGAATGATTTCCGAATGATTATATAAGAAATCAAACCGAATCACGAGATATCATTTGAAAACTGAAATCCGTTGGAGCTGAAGCTGAAAATCAGTTGTAAATTTGTATCGCTGTTCATTGCGTTGGTAAAAAAGTTATCCTAAAAGCTCAACTTTCGTAGCATAAAAATGTTGCTGTTGGAATTTTTGAAGAAGTTCGTTTTCGTGGCTGCTTTATGTCTTCTTGCAGCTTCGTAGGTTACTGCTCCTCAAGCAACAGGCAGTGGTGTCGGTGCCGGTACCGTTCTTCCGATTTCTTCTGCTGGGTAATTATCACAACCATGTATATTTTAATGCGTGATAGTTTTAATTTTGGCTTCGCCAATAGTCAAATTTTATGCTTTGAATTACTATTGTCTATTTGGTTTCAAATTTTCAAAGCAGGTGTCTTGAAAAAATTAATTCCTTCTTAATATTGTGATATCAGCACAGAGACTTTTTTGAAAGATACATTTTTTCAACTTGGGTATTGAAAACATAATTGAATTTTCAATTTAATTGCACCTTCAATTGGCGATGTCAATTCCAGCATTTTCTTCAGTGATTTGAAAATTCTAGAAAAAATCATCTCAAGTTCGAAAATGATATTTATCGAATTTGGGGGATCAATTTGTTGTGGCATATTGACCAATTTTCATCTCAAAATTTACTCTTTGTGTGAAAAAGTAGATAAGTAATACGCTGATGGACTATTATTTTCAAAAATTCGCAAATTATTTCGGTTGAGCTTAAATTTAGCTCTCTGTGAGTGCATATCATCCGCACCTGTTTTGTCATAATCTATTAGGGGGAGGGATAAGGGTCGATTTTAGCGAGGAGAGAAAGTTTTGGATAATTTTTCGCCGAAGTGGACAATTTGGTATTTTTTTTCCAATTTGAGATTTTCAACTGATAGAAAAATAAACATTTCATCTTATCTTCTCGGATTTACGATTTATCTGCTCTTTAATCGATTCGAAATGTTGACTTATGTCGCTGGAGGCTCCGAAACGACTTGAAATCCACCAGCAGTAAACTTCGTAGCGTAATGAAATTAGTTTGCAGAATGAATTTCGACTCTCCATCTCAATTTGATGAAATTTTGGGGAAATTTCAAGTTTCAAAAATCTGCTGGAGGCTTCGGGAATTTTCAAAAAGTCGCTGGAGGCTCCAAAACGACTTGAAATTCACCTGCAGTACTGCGTAGCGTATTGAATTTAGTTTTTAGAATAAATTTCAGCTTTACAACTCCAATTTGATGGAATTTTGTGGGAATTTCGAGTTTCAAAAATTTGCTGGAGGCTTCGGGAATTTTCAAAAAGTCGCTGGAGGCTCCAAAACGACTTGAAATTCACCTGCAGTACTGCGTAGCGTATTGAATTTAGTTTTTAGAATAAATTTCAGCTTTACAACTCCAATTTGATGGAATTTTGTGGGAATTTCGAGTTTCAAAAATTTGCTGGAGGCTCTAGAACTGCTCAAAACGGGTTGAAACCGTATTCCAATCGATTTGGCATGTCGAAAATAGGGCATATCCCAAATTTAAGCTTTCTTGGTCAATTTGGTAAAATTTTGATTTTTTCCCTCATTTTTGGCCTAAATTGGATTTTCAAAAATTCACCAAAAATCGAAAAACGCCCTTTAGCACTTGAAATTTTGACAGGTGATAAATTTTTTCATGGTCTTTCGATCTACCTTTGTAAGGTTTGAAAAATTTCGTGCAAGTCCTATGTTGAAACGCAAAATCTGCGATTTCGGTTGACCTGTTGATCAGAATGGCCGTCATTTTGTGAGTAAAGCCAACTTTTTTTTGGGCAAGTTTGCTTTAAAATATTTCTTAGGATGTCCCCTTTAGAAAAAAGTTGTCCCGGAGGATCGGTGGGGGGGGGTGCAATTACTCCTATTGTCATATGCCGGACTATACGTACCCTATGTACGAAATATGCTACGACTTCGACGCGAATAAAACTCTGTGGACGAGAAATCCAGTATTAATACTGCTGCGCTGATCTGTCAGTTTCGTTGTAGATGAATTTTTACCAAATGTTTTCAGCGAAATGCTCTTCAGACGGTCCATATCCGATATAGTTCAGGAGAGGTGTTAGGAGAGGTGTATATACGTTAGTATTAGTCATCGCTTTGGTAAAGATGTGCACCTCTTTGCCATCATAAACTAAATTCAATACGCTACGCAGTACTGCAGGTGAATTTCAAGTCGTTTTGGAGCCTCCAGCGACTTTTTGAAAATTCTCGAAGCCTCCAGCAGATTTTTGAAACTTGAAATTTCCCCAAAATTTCATCAAATTGAGATGGAGAGTCGAAATTCATTCTGCAAACTAATTTCATTACGCTACGAAGTTGACAGCTGGTGGATTTCAAGTCGTTTTGGAGCCTCCAGTAAATTTTTGAAACTTGAAACTCCCGCAACATTAATTTATCAAATGGAGTTGGCAAGCTGAAATTTACTTCGCAGACTACATGGTGGTTTCAAATAGTTTTGAAGTTTCCAGCTGCTTTTAGGAAATTTCAATTTTCCAAAAAAAAAAAAAACGCCATACAACCTTTTAAAAAGTCGCTGGAGGCTCCAAAACGACTTAAAATTCACCTGCAGTACTTTGTAGCGTATTGAATTTAGTTTTTAGAATAAATTTCAGCTTTACAACTCCTATTTGATGGAATTTTGTGGTCATTTCGAGTTTCAAAAATCTGCTGGAGGCTCCAGTAATTTTCAAAACATTTGCTGGAGGCTCTAAAATGACTTGAACCCACCTGAAGTCGTCTTCAGAGGGTGTTAAAATTGGAGTGTAGTGTAAATTTCAGCTTTCCATATCCGTTTGATGAAATTTTGTTAAAATTGAAAGTTTCAAAAATCTGCTGAAGGCTTCAGGAATTTTCATAAAATTAGCTGGAGGCTCCAAAACGACTTGAAATACACCAGCAGTCAACTTCGTAGCGTATTGAAATTAGTTTTCAGAATAAATTTCGACTCTCCATCTCAGTCTGATGAAATTTTGGGGAAATGTCAAGTTTCAAAAATCTGTTGGAGGCTTCAGGAATTTTCAAAAAGTCGCTGGAGGCTCCAAAACGACTTGAAATTCACCTGCAGTACTGCGTAGCGTATTGAATTTAGTTTTTAGAATAAATTTCAGCTTTACAACTCCAATTTGATGGAATTTTGTGGGAATTTCGAGTTTCAAAAATTTGCTGGAGGCTCTAGAACTGCTCAAAACGGGTTGAAACCGTATTCCAATCGATTTGGCATGTCGAAAATAGGGCATATCCCAAATTTAAGCTTTCTTGGTCAATTTGGTAAAATTTTGATTTTTTCCCTCATTTTTGGCCTAAATTGGATTTTCAAAAATTCACCAAAAATCGAAAAACGCACTTTAGCACTTGAAATTTTGACAGGTGATAAATTTTGGCATGATCTTTCGATCTAAGTTCGTAAGGTTTGAAACATTTCGTGCAAGTCCTGTGTTGAAATGCAAAATCTGCGATTTCGGCTGACCTGTCAATCAAAATGGCCGCCATTTTGTAAGTAAGGCCAACTTTTTTTTGGGCAACTTTGCTTAAAAATGTTCCTTAGGATGTCCCCTTTAAGGAAAAAGTTGTCCCGGAGAATCGGCGGGGGAGGGGTGCAATTACTCCTATTGTCATATGCCGGACTAATACCCATTTAAGACGTCAACGCGTCTCTGAAAATTAAAAATTTATCCTCGTACCCCTGGCAAGATCTCGATTGGCGTCACATCCGGCTCGGTGCGACCATACAATGCGATTTCGCGTCTAATAATAACCATAAGAGCACTATACGTACTTCACCCTCCCTTACAGTGATACTTATTATTGAAAAAAACACCTAGGTACATACGTAGGTAACTTATGCTACGAGTACGGGCGCATTAATATGTAGCTTGCGGAATTTTGTCGTTCGGTAATATAATAAAACAAATTAAATGTCAAATGCAATATGTAGTAATTATTAGAAAATTCGTGACTAGAAAGCCGAAGCTTATTTGCTTTACGCTGCGGTCCAGGCTGGTTTAATTGTTGGCGCGGGGCTCTGTATTCCTATTCGAGCTCTTAGGCGCTTTCCACGAAAGGAAATCCAGTATACCACGCAAGCTTTTAACAGCACATGCGAGAGAGAGGAGAGTGCGGACCAGCATCGGCAGTGACCACAGCCACAGCGCCACTCGCCAGGCCAGATTCTCTATACGCAGTCGTCACTTCTGGAGATGGGTCGCGGGCGAGCGAGGCGAGCATTGGATATAGTAACAAATAAATACTGGTGGAAAAACTAACGATTGCTTTAATGACAGCTGCCCATGCCATAGCCTGTGGATATTATACACAGTGGGTTGTTACACTCGTAGAATTGGTTTTAATAATTGTGGGCTGGTCGGACATGACACGATTCTAAGCTTATTATATCCACCCTCTCTTCATCTTCGCTACGTCTATCGGTGTCTCTGTCTGACTTGGTAGTCGAGTCGAGTTTTCTTTCCTTCTCTCATAGCTTGGCTGATTTATGAGTGAAACGATTAGAAAAATTATCATTTATTTATTTGTTTATTCATTCGCACGATTATATTTGATAATTACCATATTCTTATCGCCGAGTTTCTATCAAATATTAAGAAATTACTTATGTTTGATTATAGAGTTTGACTAACTCTCGGTGTACCTACAACGAGTATGCATAGCCTCACAATGAGTAGGTATAAGGGAGAGAGGATTCTAAACGATGGTATTTTTTAATACTTTACTCGCGTACTTTTCATTCGGATTATCATATTTTCTTTTATTGTATACACAAAGTATTACGTATACTGGTTTTTTCCTTCTCGTAATTCGAAGGCGTCCTCTTATTCTACATTTAATTATCATGGTAACGAATATATACGAATAGGAAGTTTCAAAACCATGAATCGAATACTTTCGTTTGAAAATTACCCAATAAGGAATTCCTCACAGCCCAAAATAACTGTACGAGCTTACACATTTCTCATCCATCTTTAACAATGATACACTTCAATCAGATATGTGTAGTGTAAGCAAATACTTATGGTATATACCTACTCATGAAACAAATAGTATCTCGAACGTACTCCCGAAGGCAATAATAACTCGGATATTTACACTTCGATATTTGAAAGTATAATGAATGCTGAATGAGGTACTAATTACAATCTTTCATTTATTTTTGTCCATGATTTATACGCCTAGTCAGAACATTCAGCCAATGTAATTTTAAAGCAATAAATCTAACCGAGTTATTTTATATATTTTTTTTATTAATAAAATTACAACAGTTAAAAAACATGATAACTCTGTAACTGGTTTTAATTGAGAATATAACGTTATTATCGAACTATTGGCCAATCTATTCCTATGAGCTGTGGTTTTTTGTTTAATTATTACCTATAAGGTTAAGTAGTCCTAATTTTTTTTATTGCCTGAACCGGAATTGTGGGATGTGGGCTCCTTCTTTACAAGCAGAGTAGTCGATGGTTATTTTCCAATTGGTTCGATTCGATGAGTGGAAGATTCTGTGCATTTGATGGAAAAGAAAGTGTCGATAACGATAGAAGAACCAATCTATTGAGATGAGAATCAACGTTTCATTGAAAGATTATTTAAAAGAAATTAGGAAGTTGCTAATTAGATCAAGTTACGTAATTGTAGGTAAAAATCAAACAGGAATCGAGGTATGTCATTATTCGTTCAAAAACTAAATCGTAGGAGGTACAAAAAAAATTAACTTCGGTGGTGAAAAATTTGGGTTCTGGCTACAACTTTCCAGTGTATTAATCACAATGTAGATCTCATCTCGAGAAAAAAAAATTTGGAGAGAATTGCATATGAGTGGAGAAAATTGAAGAAACTTTTACTTTGAGACATGAAAATGAGAAAATTTTTTTATGAATCCAAAAAATTGAAAAAATTGAACATTGAACAATACCTTTGAATTCCTCCTTCTCCTAAAAGATGCTCGTTTTCCTAAAAAAAAAAAAAATAATAATCTTCCAAATGACGTCATTCAAAAAAAAAAAAAAATATATATATCAATTGATTGAATTTTTCCTCCAAATCAAATTCAAAAAATGCTGCAAGCAAAGAAAAGCTATTCTACTTTCTTCAAAAATAAAATTGAGCAGGACAATAGCAGAAAAGAGGGGGCATGGGCAGCCCTTTCTCCACTTGGAGGCTTTGACGAAATTTTATCCAGGTCGACAAAATCTTAGAAAGACAGTTTCGCTTGCGCACAAGTTGAATACATTCGAGAGCTTTGTCAGGCAGGGTGTTCATTCTTGAAAAATTGATTTCCCTTAACTTTTACCGGTTTTCCATACCAACTTTTTAAATTTTCCAGATCCTTCAAATACCAGAAGGATGGTCCAATTTGGTGGAAAGGAGACGTTAAATTAATTCAAAACCAAGTTTTTTGAGGTCAAAATGTTTCCATTTTCAAAGATAATGAAAAAATGAAAAATAAGTACTTGAATGAAAAATTACAAAAGTTGATTGAGGAAATGAAAACCATGAAAAACTTACAATTTTAACAAAAAAACAATACCTGCCATTTTGGAAATTTCTGCAAAAAAAGAAAATGAAAACTTTTTTGTTTAAACAAGAAAGAGGACTTTTTATGGCATTTCAGACAAAAACGATATTTTTGAAAAATTTTGACAAAAAATGGGATAATTTTTTGGTTAATTCTGAAAAAGAAAAAAACAGAAATTTTAGACAAAAATTATTATTTTTTGATATTTTTAACTGAAAAAATGGAGATTTTTCACAATTTTGACGAAAACTGATACCTTTTTAGACAGGTGAGGTGAAAATGGGCACTTTTTAAATATTTACGTAAAAAGGAGTCATTTCTGGGAAATTTTGTTGACAATTTTGGCAATAAACGTGATTTTTTACCATTTTTGAAAAACGTATGATTTTTGGACAGTTCTGAAAAAAATGGTATGTACTTTCGTTTTCCAAATTTCAATCTGTATTTGTATCTATCGTTTCCGGTTTTGTTTGGTTTTTCGTTTTTAAACAGAAGTACTTAAGTATTGAAAATAACATAAATTTGGAAATTTTTCGTGGTCAACGAACGATATCAAAGACTATAAAAATAATTGAGAGTAGAAAATTTTCATTTCACATTTTCAATTTCCATTTTTATAATGAAGAAGAAAACGGTAAGATTGTATCTTGTTCACAAAACACACCAAAAAAAGTATTGAAAGTAGCAAAAAATAAGATAAGATTTTTCGACGTTCGCTCATTTTAAAATTATTTTTCATGTTTCATGATGAAATTTTGTTCACAATTATTTTTCTTGTTTCGCTGAACACGAATTATCTTGGATGGAAACGATTTTATCACTCATTAATTAGTCATTATTTTCAAATAGGTAATAATAATAAAAAAATCATACCAAAGCAGGTTTTTTCAAGAGACGTTTTTTAAGGGATTTTTTTTTTTAAATTAGAAAAATTTCTGTAGCTGCATTTTTCAAACATTTTAAAATTTTATTTTATTCATTTATTTTCCCTCCATGAAAGCACATCATTCTCATTTAGAAATACATCCTCGTAATTTTAGAAGAGAATAAAATGTCTACATTTCGAAAGGTGAAGCAGGAAGAGGAGGGGTCAAATTATCACTAAAAAGTTCATAGATTACACTAGGCAACAATTTTTGACCTTTTTTTTGTGTTCGAGTTGAAAATGGGCTTAATTGATAGTTTAGACCCTAAAACAAAAAACAGAGTGGGGATTTTCAATTTGAGTTGTTTTTGTAGTCAGGAGAGATGATCAAAGTTGCAAAAATGGCCGTTTTTGCCCTATTTCACGAGTTTGTGGAGACATCAGTATTATGTTTCAAAAAAAAACAAGGTCATATTCGGATTCTACGCACTTTTTTAAGTAAACAATTTCACCGGATTTTTGATTTTCGAAGTTTCAAGCGCATACGGAAGATTTTTGTTTGTAACATATTTTAAAACTCGGAGCGCGCGACGCTGGCGTTACTCCACCACGTAATCGTGGCTCGGAACCGTGTTCGCGCGGGCGAGACTCTCGCTCCAAGTTTTAAAATATGTTACAAACAAAAATCTTCCGTATGCGCTTGAAACTTCGAAAATCAAAAATCTGGTGAAATTGTTCACTTAAAAAAGTGCGTAGAATCCGAATATGACCTTGGTTTTTTTTGAAATATAATACTGATGTCTCCACAAACTCGTGAAATAGGGCAAAAACGGTCATTTTTGCAACTTTGATCATCTCTCCTGACTACAAAAACAACTCAAATTGAAAATCCCCACTCTGTTTTTTGTTTTAGGGTCTAAACTATCGATTAAGCCCATTTTCAACCCGAACACAAATATGCCGTTGCCTAGTGTTATTGATATTTTTAAATACAAATTGACAAACAAAAATTATGATTTTGTTTGAATTATTGCACGTCGAGCCAATTTGGGATTCTTTTGTACCTCCCTCCCTCTCTCTTCCTTCAGGAACCAACACGAACTATTTGTGTACTGGTGCAATGAATAAATAAATAAAATAAAATTTTTTGTCCAGTAACGAAATTTCAAAAAATTGGAAAAATTTTCCGGCGATGAAATTTGGGAGTTTTTATTAAAATTGTGCAAAAATAACAAGAAAATTCAGAGGAAAGGTTCAAAAATGCATCAAAACTGCATTAAAGATGCAAAAAAAAAATAAGGTCCCGAGTGTTTTTAAGAAGAAATAAGTGAATCAAAATGGGCAAATTTCAAAATTCACAGTTTTTTGCTAATTCCTACGGATTTCAGAAGTAGAACTTCTCGAAAAAAAAGAACAATGATATGCACTTCAGATGAATGCAAATTCAATTTTACGTAGCATTTTACTAGTCATGATTTATATCGTAAAATCCTTCTTTTAGTTTTTTTGAGCATTGTAGTTTCAAGTTTCAAACCTAATTTGCGTTTTTTGTTTTTTTTTTTAAATTCTAGAATAGATCCAGATAAAATTATACTTGATAATGGTTAGGAATAAATTCAAAAAAAAAAAAAAAAAAAATTCTGAAATAAACAAAAAAATTTTCGGAATAAAAAAAAAATGACATAGTAAATTAGTAATTATCTAACGGTCATTTTTTTGAAAAAATCACTACTTTCTCACTACTTTTTCCACTACATTTTTTTCGACAAAATTTTCAAAAAGGTCTCCACTCGACCCCCCTCCCCCCATCCACTCCCCCAACACCAAAACAAAGACACAAAAAAAATTGAAATTCAAAGATAATTTGTAATAAAGTAAATTTTATCAAAAATAATACTTTTTTTAATAATTTGAAGAGTTTTGTAGCGAGTTTGAATTTTTTTCATTTTTTTACTACCTTTTTGGCTAAATGCACTACTTTTTCACTACTTGCACTACATTCACTACATTCACTACCTGTTAGATGTCCTGTTAAAGAATAAACCTTAAAAGCAAGAAAATTGGTAGAAACAAAAAATTGAAAAGTTTTTCAAAAAAGTTTCCATCTATTGTCTCGATCCTCCGAATTCAGGAATCTCCCGGAAAAGTCGACTTTGATCCAAGGATTTAGAATTGCTCAGGTAGTCGATTATTGCTTCGTCTATGCTGGTATATTTTCAATAAAATTGAAGAGTAAATAATTTAGGTAAAAGAAAAAATAATCATTTTAATCCGACTGAATTCCTTATATTCTGTTAACGTCTTTTAGAGAGTAACACGTTGGAAAAATGGAAATTTCTTTCAAAGCCTCAATACTGTTTTGAATATGTACGTACAGATGTAATGTAATCAATTCAATAGGTCGGTTTTAAGGGGGATAAAAATTGCAAGCAATTTTCGGCTGAAATAAACAAACAACTCTAGAATTTTTTCAAACCTACCCTAATCGATTCATAATGTCATACTGATGACTGGGTTGAATTTTTAGCTCACGAAGTTGAATCCAGCACATTCTGAAGTGATTTGAAGTCGTTGGAAAATAGTCTACTTTCGCTGAAGGCTCTAACTAAATCTATTCGGACTTCAAGATATACGAACAAACCAATTTTCAAACTCCTATCTCAAGATTCAGACGGTCTATTTCCGTTATTAATTTATTTAAAAAATCGTCGAAACCCCCAAAATTGACTTCAGTAGCTCAAAATCTGATTTCGACGAGCAAGCGAGGACATGCTCTATCATAGATCAAAATTTCAACAGACTGCAAAATTCTTCACACTTTACAGAGACTCTTCATCATCATTCATATTCATTCCACGTCCAATCCAATCATCTCTTCTCCTCAACCAAACCTGATCCGTGATCCCAGATTCTCTTTGCATTTTGGCAAATTCACCTACAGACATTCTGCACTTCCACCTCCCCTATACGCCGAGTTTATCGAGATCTGTTCTGTTCGTCTTCGCGTAGCGCGTACCATCCGAATTTACGAGCAATAAAAATTTCCATTTCGTCAATTTGATCTTCATATAGCATAAGTTACGCCAACGCGAAAAACGTCATTGATTTAATAACGTTAAGACTGGTCATCGTCGAGTAGAGCTTATTGTTATACAGCACGTATTTAATATTTATAGGTCGGTATTAACGACCCGAGTAATAAATATGGAAGATACACGTTTACGAGAAATACATCTAGTATACCTTAGGTAGCCTATATGTATGCACTCGTATACCAGAAATGTGTACGAGAAAGACAGAGATCGACTGTACACCGGGTACCACGATATTAGTGAATATTTTGTAATGATCAGGGCAATCGTATAAAGCGCCGAAGGAAATTACCAATTTGATTTATACGAAGCGATGAGACCAGAGCTTAGGATACTTTATTTCAAAACCCAGCCATAATATCGTACCTGTGCATCGAACCCCGAGCCTCTCGATGACCATATGAACATCTCATCTCACAATACCTACATGTACCTATATAAAAAGACACCTATACAATAAAGTAACGTTGTACATTTTTTTTCTCCTTCTAGAAGGTGTGAATTTTTCCATCTCCTTTGCGAACCCTTCTCTGAAGTCTTCATTATTATCTAGACTCACAACACAGAATCACGATAGGACCAAATATATCTATGTTAGGAAGGAAAATTTATTACATACCACACCACAGAGAGTGTGACATACAACGTTGGTAAATAGCATCTTTTCTTGTCGCGTTCTCGCGGCCCAGGTATATACTGAGGAAACTAATAGCTATATCTATCGAAGAAGACGATCGAAATTCCCAAATATTAGAAATATCTTTCGATAAGGACGAGATTAAAAAAACGTCCACGTGATTTATACAGAAACGAACACGGTTCAAAGGTGTGGGTATTCTCGGCGGGATATTGCGGCCAACCGAAGGCCGGACCGGAAAGGGGTACTAATTATCATAATTGAGCTTACAACAATCGTTTAAATAAATAAACGTTTTATTATAAACAAATTATAACTGATTCATCGCGTAATAAACGCATCGAATAAATTAACCTTTTATTTCTACCTATAGCAGCTCGAGCTACGAGATCTAGCCACGTTCATAAATAACTTCTTTTATAAATTCGATTTCGGCGCTTCTATTCCTGCTGGAGCTATACGGACTGGGCTCACCAACTCTGTATAATTCTTATTTTATTTATTTAATTTTTTTTCCAAGCGATAGAAATGCAATTATGCTTAACTACACTAATAACCAATCGAGTAAATTATTTTACATAGTTGAAGAAAATTTATTACGAGTATTATACGTTTAGGTCTTCTACACGCAGTCTATGTACAGCCTCCTCTGTCTTTGTATAGCATTTTAATTGGAAACACGAGGTTAATTATGCCTTCGGTTACTTAAATTAATTTCTCATTCGATGCAGTTTGCTCGAGGTATTTTGGACCATCGCTGAAAAAAAAATTCTGTGGACAACCTGTTAACCAAAAAACAGCCACCATAATAGTCAAAAAGGTAAACGCGGACAAGTTCTAAGAATATGAGGGTGGAAAAAAAGGCGCGTGTTTCGAAAATAGGCTTATGCCTGTTTAAATCCAAACTAATGAGGGTGAGTTGTCAGATTTATGAGCGAATAAAAAGAAAATCGGAATTCGTTTTTACCAAGGTGTGATGCTACGGACTCCTGCAGCATGTAATAAATTAGGAAAATCTACGAATTAAATATTAAAATGGACAGCTCGGCGGACACTTTACTACGTGTCTTCCCGTATACATACTCGTATTGTATTCAAACAAAACTAATATTGTATACATCCCACATTTTTTCAAGTTTATTAGATAGTTTTTTTTTCACCTTATATTATTCTTCGAGTATCGGGGTGAAATGGTTAATAAGGGTGGAATAAATATGTAAAGGCGAGTGCCATGCCACAGGGAAATGAGCAGATCGTTATTGGTTATAGGGTATAAGGTGAGTGTTTTTTTCGAGTTTTTAAGGACTGATTATAATAAACGTTTGGTTGTTTTAACAGAAGGCAAGAGTATTTTATTGAATTTATTACGTAGACATCAATTCAAGAGGGTACAGATGATTATACTTATATGTATATGCAGTTATATAATCATCAGATAGTTTTATTTTTTTCAAATATTCAAAAATAATTGAAATTTGGGAATATCTTGGCTCTCTTTAGCCAATAGAAACGCTACAGGGCTATTAGATGAAAACATTAAAGATCTATGTAATTCATTGCAACGTTTTGAAAAAATAAGAATGAGAATATCTACTCATTTCATCGATCACTCTGGGAGCGGAGGCACTATCGAGAACAGGCGCATTTTTTCGCAAGAAGATGAAGAGAAGCTGAACGAATACATTGAGGAGAGGGGGGGTGCTTTCTCAATTGAAATGATTTTTTTCAGCATCATCCACAAAAAATATGGACAACAGGCATGATTGGTTCAAAATTTTCAAAAATCAATGACGGATTCAAAATATTGAAGAAAATTGTACAAAAAATGACGTACAAACAGTTCCTATCAAAAATTCAAAAAGCTCCGTAAACTATTTAAAAATTGACTTTAAATTGGAAAAACTAGAGGCAAAATAATTTGGAAATTTCAAAAAAAAAATCAAAAACTAAAACCGAAAGATCATTAAAATTTGTCAAAAATAAGGCATAGAACTCGAAAATTGGAAAAACGAAACTTTTCAAATACACCAAAAAAATTGACATTTAACACAAAAATTGTTAATAAGTAGAGACAGAAATAACACGATGATGAATTGATGATTACTTAACCGTTTAATTGGATCAGTTCACGAAAATGTGATGAAATTATGAAAAAATCAGCATAGCTGTAGGTAATTATCAAAAAAAGTAGTTGAAAATTGAAAACGAATTGATGAAATATCGTCAAACTTGAGATTGCACAAAATATTGCTGAAATTCTCAAAAATTGATGAAAAATCAGACAAATTGAAAGCTATTAAAAATAAAGCAAAAAATCATATCAAAAAAATTGAGAAAAAGTAGAAGAATAAGTATTACTGAAATTGCGCAAAAAATTGCAACAGTTTTATAAGGTTTGTAAAAAACTTGCTTAATTAGAAACCATTAAAAATGAAAATCATAAAATATTGGCAGAGTTTTTTAAAAAATTGAGAAAGAAAAACTGTAAAAAGGCATACAAAAGTCGTAGAAAATGTAAACGGTTGGTGAAGTAACCTGAAATCTTGGGAAGACATCTATAAAATTGCAAAAAATTATCAGAAAATCAGTAAAAAAAATTACCGTAAAAGCAGTTGAAAATTGTGAAAAAATCTCTAAATTTAAAACTATTAATAATGAAGGAAATCAGAAAAAAATCGTAAAAAGTTTTATGACAGAATTTTCTAAAATAAATTCGGAAAATCAGTTGAAAAAATATCATCGAAATCGCGTAAAATTCTGGAGAGATTTTTTTAAAACTCGATGAAAAATTTTCTAAATTTAAAACTAAATATTTGTTCAAAAATAAAAATCATAAAAAATTTGAAAAAAAGTTGGTAGACAAAATTTTTAAAAATCAGTGAGAAAAATTCACAGAATTCACACTAACGTCATCGAAGTGGAAAAATGGATACCTACAGTAATAAATAGGTATGAAATTTTCGGAAAATATAAATAAAATTGCCTGAAATTATCGGAAAATCAGTTGAATTACTGTAAAAGTAGTCGAAAATTAAGAAAAAGTTGATTAAATACCGCAAACCACTCCAAAAATGTCCTAAACTTGATGAAAAATTTTCTACGAGTTTCAAAATTATTAAAAACGAAAATCATAAAAAATTCGCAAAAAGTTTTTGAGAGAATTTTCTAAAATTATACCATAATGTTTGGATGACATCAGGTTATTTTCACAGCTTTATAGGTAAAACATTTTTATAGTTATATTTTTGAAAAACACAAACATGGCGGAAAAATTGCTACAATTAACTTTTGTTTTGAAAATATTGATTCTTCATTTTCACCTCTCCCACTCTTCTTGCAGGGAAAAATCACTTTGAAAATTGTAGGTATCTGCAAAAGGTTTCTTCAAAAATCGACAAAAATGATTTTTTAATTTTTTTCAAACTCAAGAAATTGAAGAAATTTCTTGTGGAAACTTGAAAAGGTCAATTTTTTGATATTAATATCATCACTTCGGTAAATTTATTACTTTTTCAATTCCTTTTTTGTGGGGGGGGGGGGTGAGGTAAATTTTATTTTTGCTTTTTCCTCTATTTTTTGAAATTTTTAAAAGAATTTCCCTCAAAACATAATTATTTTCATGAAAAAAAATGAGTCTAAATGACCAATAATCTGAAATGAAAAACGTATCGATCACGATTTTTAAGTATGATGTCGTTTAGGAGCATGGCTGTTGATTTTAGCATGAAACCATGAGATGGGATGGACTGGGCCAGGGAAGCATTTATGTTATCTGGAATAAAAACTTGCAAGAATTGGAAAAATGAAGAAATAAATAAAAAAATACCTATGATCAAAGTCTACCTCAAAAATTTCCAAAATTCACTTTATCGACAAATTTTCGAAAATTTAAAAAATTTTGGAAGTACAAAACACAAAAGTTTTTAAATCCGAACATTTTATCTGTGTAAATGCTACAAGTTTGGCTGCAAACTTTAATCAATATTTCATCCTGTCAGAATCGTTCCACACACACAACTTGACCAGCTAATCAAGAATTGAGAGCTTTTTTGATCGTTTTGGGTGGAATTGCATCAGAAGAAGTCCAAAACAGTCTAAATTGAATTTTACGATTCAAAATCTGGATGTGGGATACTTTCAGTAATATTTTTAGAGGTGACGAGTACACGCTTAATATATTTCTATAGGAGTGACCTATCTGCGGGGTGTATAAGTGGTGCACCCACCAGGAGGCAAAATGCACGAGCGACCTCGTCACTTCGTCAGCTTCAAATTGCTGAGCTGATTAGATAATTTGATAGTCGATGGTACCTCAACACCACATTCTGAACTGCTGAAGTCAATTTGAATATACTTTAGTACATATATGGCGCACTGAAAATGGGGAGAATAGAAAAAAGCTGATCTTTTGCTGGAAAAGGGTGAAAAGTGGGTGAAACAGCTCTTGAAGTTGTAGGTATGGAGATGTACATAACTACATACCTTTTCAAAGTTTTTCAACAAAATACTGTTTACTCATCTCAAAATTAATTTTCTTTACGTACTTAGTGCGATTTATATTCTAAAGCAAATTTCAAAAAAACAGCTCTGTACTCGCCGAGATATAACCTTTCTAAACAACATATCCAAAAATGAGGCAGATCCATTCGTCCGTTCTTGTGTAATTTGGAAAATAGAATTCGTCATATTTTACCTACTTATTTACCTACTAAACTACACCCTTAATAAGCACGAAATGTTGCACCTGAGCTAAATTTTTCAGATTTTTTTCAGCAAGGAGAAATATAATTTTCTCACGTTTTCAACTAATTTTCAGTGCTCGAAGAGGTGGCAACACTGATTTTCGCCACATCTCCAAAAAGGTTTTCTATGCACCTACGAACTGCAGGCATAAGTTCCAAAAATGCAGCTACCAATTTGTAGTTTTCAAGTTGAACCCGCTTGAATTGTATACTTAATATCCAAGTTTTCCTTAAAATTTTGAGCACCTTTATCTCTCCTGCACATGCACTTTGACAACTGTGGTTTTCACTATTCTTCATCTAAAAATCGTCGACACCAAGTGCAAAAAGCTCGACGATTTGACGTGGAACTTTATTGTAACGGAAACTTACTTTTTTCTTTCAATGCTTCTGTCAGATGATAAAAGTCCTGCATTTCTCCATACACAGGGTCTACTTCGTAGAAATTAGTAATATCATAGCCGCCATCAATGCCGGACGATGGATGAAATGGTGGCAGATGAATAGTATTCACTCCAATCTCGACCAAGTAGTCTAGTTTGGAAATTAGACCTTTGATGTCGCCAATTCCATTTTTATCACTGTCTTTGAATGACCTTAGATATGGTTCGTAAATATTCGCGTGCCTCCACCATTCCTTTCCGTCTCCATTTACTAAAAGAACACTTGTCGTGTCCCAAAGAAGAATCAAACTGAACACTGAGTTCATTTCCTACGTTTGGAATAAAATGAAAATTACACATTTGAAAAAAGTTAATTGTGAACAATTCTTAAATATCTAAATTTTTTTCGATGTAAAATTATGTTTTTATTTTTTTGATCAAGTTGTTTTTTTTTTTTTAAATAGCGGGCGTATAAATTTTTCCGTCCACGCTAACTATTTTCTGACGTGAATCACTTTAACCTTGAAATTCCAATTCCAAAAATTTAATTTTTTCCCCTAATTTTTGTATGCTCGTTTATTCCAATTTTTTTCATCAGTTTTCAATGTTTTTTTTTCCACAATTTATTTCGATTTAGTAGGGGTACCACGGCGAAAATTTCAAAAAGAGTGCAACCCAAAAGATATAGAATTTTCGCGATATTTCCTCGAAAGGGGACCATTTCCCGACCCCGAAACCACCATTACATTTTTGAGATCGAATTGCAAAACCGATTCAGGGGTTCCCAAAGTAGTGAAAATTGAGCACCTCTGTTGTCATCTGTTTCAGCCAATAAATCCTGACGAAATGGGAGTAGGGGGCTGGTTTTGGTCTCAAATAACTCGTATTGGATCACTCTTGAAATATCTACCCACGACCTTTCTCATTGAGTGATACTCAACATTTCAGTGGTTCCCAATGTTGAACTTTTAAATTTCAAGTTTCTCAAGTAACGCATTCAAACGAATATTGTCGGTAAATAAATTTTGGAATTGAAAAATATTTCAAATAAAAAAGTTGCGGAATTTCATGACGATTTCAAAAATGTGTCATTTTTATTTTTAGCATCGATAGAGGTTGAGATAAGGGGGTTGGAACGTCAAAAAATGTGATGTAGCAAAATTTCATTTGAACCTGAATTTGCAGTTTTGAGCTATTGAACTGTTGACATCAACCGAACTTGAGATTGTTGAGATTGTTCTCGATACATGCCGCCACCATCCACTTCCCCCACGCCCCACCCCCCCCCCCCTCACGAAAGCTGGAGAAATGCGGTCCTGAACCGGAATTTTTTTTCCAAGGAGGTTATGCTGTGACATTGTTGAATTCGAATGAACTTTTAAGATAGTCCACTATGTATGTAGCCAAAATACACGTCCCCCTCCCCTCCCCTCCCCTCCCCTCCCCACCACTTCCCTCCAAAGCTTTAATAACCACTCTTCAACCTGAAATTGGTGTTCTTATGAAGTTATGCTGTTAAATTGTGCACTCCAAGTAAACATTGAAAGATTCTTTATGCGTGTAGTCACAATCTACCCCCTCCCCCCAGCTACGCCCCATTATCATGGAAAGTTCATTATGGTTGTGTCGTTGAATTTTATCCCAAAAATCGCTTAAAAGCCTGTTATTTGTACCCCAAGACGAACTTGAGCTGAAATTTTCAAAAATTTTCTCTGCATATAGGAGGGAGGAACCGCATTCAAAGTCGAAAAATGGCAATTTGAACGAAAAATCGCCACATTTCGACTTTAAACATCCCTCTCTCCCCTCCTACATTAAGCACTACATTGCCTTGAAATGTTGTCAACATTTTCCCAAAAAATGTCACTTTTCAGTTATAAAGCTGCAGAGTATTTACAAAAAGTCTCACTTTTTGCCGAAAATCAACAAAAATTCTCACTTTTCACTCGACTGTTAGGAAATTTTTCTAAAATCGAAAAATTGCCAAAAAATCCTCACCCATTCTTGAAATTGAAAATTGTTTTTTTTTACGAGGTTGTGTCTTTGAATTGTTGAATTTGGCTTCAACTTGTGATAGTATGTAATGCATGTAGCCACTATTCCTTCTCCCATCCCTTCACTCCTTTTACACGTAAGATGAAAAAATAATATATGTACCTATTGCAGTAAAGCATTCCGGAAATTTTGGAATTGAAAAATATTTCAAATAAAAAAGTTGCGGAATTTCATGACGATTTCAAAAATGTGTCATTTTTATTTTTAGCATCGATAGAGGTTAAGATAAGGGGGGTGGAACGTCAAAAAATGTGATGTAGCAAAATTTCATTTGAACCCGAATTTGCAGTTTTGAGCTATTAAACTGCTGACTTCAACCGAACTTGAGATTGTTGAGATTGTTCTCGATACATGCCGCCACCATCCACTTCCCCCACGCCCCACCCCCCTCACGAAAGTTGAAGAAATGCGGTCCTGAACCGGAATTTTTTTCCAATGAGGTTATGCTGTGACGTTGTTGACTTCGAATGAACTTTTAAGATAGTCCACTATGTATGTAGCCAAGATCCACGCCCCCTCCCCTCCCCACCCCGTCCCTCTAAAGCTTTAATAACCACTCTTCAACCTGAAATTGCTGTTCTTATGAAGTTATGCTGTTAAATTGTGCACTCCAAGTAAACATTGAAAGATTCTTTATGCGTGTAGTCACAATCTACCCCCTCCCCCCAGCTACGCCCCATTATCATGGAAAGTTCATTATGGTTGTGTCGTTGAATTTTATCCCAAAAATCGCTTAAAAGCCTGTTATTTGTACCCCAAAACGAACTTGAGCTGAAATTTTATATTCAATCGAGTTATAATGTGTCATTTCGAATTTTATTATACCTATTTTGAAAAATTTTCTATGCATATAGGAGGGAGGAACAGCATTCAAAGTCGAAAAATGGCAATTTGAACGAAAAATCGCCACATTTCGACTTTAAACGTCCCTCTCTCCCCTCTTATGCATAGAAAATTTCTGAAAATTTTATGGTAGATTCCTCTCGAGGTATACCTACTATAACACAGCATCGCCACTTTCACTTTTTGCCGAAAAGCAACAAAAATTCTCGCTTTTTACTCAACTGTTGGGAAATTTTTCTCAAATCAAAAATTGCAAAATAAATTTACTGTTTGACTAGAAATTGCTATAAAGTTTCACTTGAGAGCTGTCGCTATATTGCAAAAATTAATCGCTTATTACGAGTTTTGTTTTTCTGCCAAAAAGTTTTGCATTTCACCTAAGTTGTGGAAGTCTAGCTTTAATATCAAAAAGTTGCAACAGTCTTACTTTTTTCGCAAAAATTGGAAACAAGTGAAATTTGTTGCCTAATGCCCAGAAAATGCTTTTTTATCTTATTTTTCTAAAGGAAAAGTTCTACCTTTTTGTGATTTAAAAAAAAAATGTTTTCCTCGCATCATTGTAACTTTTTTTATTAGGTATTCTTCAGTTATTTTATTGAACGTTTGTGGTTACTATAGTTCATTTTTGTGGAAAAAAGTAGGGTATGATCCTTACCAGAGGGTTTTCTCAGGGAAAGGGAGAAGCGTCGAACCAAAATTTTCCGATAAACATGTGAAAAAAATGCCAATTTTTTTTTGTAAAAATATTACAATTTCCGGAATGCTTTACTGCAATAGGTACATATATTATTTTTTCATCTTACGTGTAAAAGGAGTGAAGGGATGGGAGAAGGAATAGTGGCTACATGCATTACATACTATCACAAGTTGAAGCCAAATTCAACAATTCAAAGACACAACCTCGTAAAAAAAAACAATTTTCAATTTCAAGAATGGGTGAGGATTTTTTGGCAATTTTTCGATTTTAGAAAAATTTCCTAACAGTTGAGTGAAAAGTGAGAATTTTTGTTGATTTTCGGCAAAAAGTGAGACTTTTTGTAAATACTCTGCAGCTTTATAACTGAAAAGTGACATTTTTTGGGAAAATGTTGACAACATTTCAAGGCAATGTAGTGCTTAATGTAGGAGGGGAGAGAGGGATGTTTAAAGTCGAAATGTGGCGATTTTTCGTTCAAATTGCCATTTTTCGACTTTGAATGCGGTTCCTCCCTCCTATATGCAGAGAAAATTTTTGAAAATTTCAGCTCAAGTTCGTCTTGGGGTACAAATAACAGGCTTTTAAGCGATTTTTGGGATAAAATTCAACGACACAACCATAATGAACTTTCCATGATAATGGGGCGTAGCTGGGGGGAGGGGGTAGATTGTGACTACACGCATAAAGAATCTTTCAATGTTTACTTGGAGTGCACAATTTAACAGCATAACTTCATAAGAACACCAATTTCAGGTTGAAGAGTGGTTATTAAAGCTTTGGAGGGAAGTGGTGGGGAGGGGAGGGGAGGGGAGGGGAGGGGGACGTGTATTTTGGCTACATACATAGTGGACTATCTTAAAAGTTCATTCGAATTCAACAATGTCACAGCATAACCTCCTTGGAAAAAAAATTCCGGTTCAGGACCGCATTTCTCCAGCTTTCGTGAGGGGGGGGGGTGGGGCGTGGGGGAAGTGGATGGTGGCGGCATGTATCGAGAACAATCTCAACAATCTCAAGTTCGGTTGATGTCAACAGTTCAATAGCTCAAAACTGCAAATTCAGGTTCAAATGAAATTTTGCTACATCACATTTTTTGACGTTCCAACCCCCTTATCTCAACCTCTATCGATGCTAAAAATAAAAATGACACATTTTTGAAATCGTCATGAAATTCCGCAACTTTTTTATTTGAAATATTTTTCAATTCCAAAATTTATTTACCGACAATATTCGTTTGAATGCGTTACTTGAGAAACTTGAAATTTAAAAGTTCAACATTGGGAACCACTGAAATGTTGAGTATCACTCAATGAGAAAGGTCGTGGGTAGATATTTCAAGAGTGATCCAATACGAGTTATTTGAGACCAAAACCAGCCCCCTACTCCCATTTCGTCAGGATTTATTGGCTGAAACAGATGACAACAGAGGTGCTCAATTTTCACTACTTTGGGAACCCCTGAATCGGTTTTGCAATTCGATCTCAAAAATGTAATGGTGGTTTCAGGGTCGGGAAATGGTCCCCTTTCGAGGGAATATCGCGAAAATTCTATATCTTTTGGGTTGCACTCTTTTGCGATTTTGAAACGATAGGCCGACTTGGTACCCGTACCTTCCTATTTAATTTTCAAAAATTGACTGAAAATCGAGAAATGAATTTTAGCAATTTTCAAGAATTTTGTTTGAAACGAGAAGACGTTCAATCATTCGTAATCTCGTTTGATCCTGATTAGATCACGGTTTCCTTGTAAGAGACAAAACTTCCACATCCTCTTTACCACCTCATGGGTTAGCTGCGATTCGAAAATTACTGTAATTTATTCAATTCTTCTTGTCACTTATACGAATTATAATTCACACCAAAAAAAAAACCTGTCAGACAGATTCCTCTTCTGGTAAGTATAAAAATATCAGACGAGGGGGAAAAAATGTAAAATGAGCATATTTACCAAAACAACACCAGCATGTTGTTAAATTGCACACAATAAACGATTCCCATGGCTGTTATAATGATTTACACGTCGATCGAGATCATTACCGTACACGGTGTAATACTCCTTTACACGTATGTGTACCTATACGCGTACATGTTCGAGTAGTATAATAATTCCTATATATATTTAAATAAACTGGTAAATATTTATAATGGTGCTTTGATAAATGTAAATTGAACGAATAATAAGTTCTATGGGCGCTGCGTCATCAGGCTCTTTTTAGAAAGAGAGAGCTAAAGGCAAGAGAGGGAATGAGGCATCTAGCTCTAACGCCTCGCCGTAATTTGACTCGATATCAAATCGAGTCGAGAAAAAAAACAGATAAAGCGAGACAGAGAGCCCGCAAAAACGCTCCATATTGTAAAATTCTAAGAGCAAAAGAGTATGAGAAGTGGTAAAGGTTGCTGGATGTGTTTCCCGGAGCTGAAAAAATTGAGTACATATTAGCTCATTAAATGGACTAGTGTATAATGTATTTGCTTTTTTTTTCTTTTCGCTGAAGCGTACATATAGCCTAGAGTGAGTGAGTGTTCGTCCAGTATTTCAATAATGTTCGGTACTTAACCTTTAAGCTGACCCGAGCGTTGCGTTCCGCTAACAACTCTATTTACCGCAACAATATTAATGATCTGTTTGCCAAGCTATCATAGTCTTATGGTAGTATATGTAATGTACTTATAGTATTCGGAATACTATCTTAGCATCTTATTTATATTTGTTTAAAACGTGTACTATAAAGTTGAAGTGACTCATTTCTATACGTATTCGATGTGGCCTGGTCGTTCTTCTTATATCAAAACGTTCATCAATCACTTTCATGCAGTGGATCGGGGGCTGACGGCCTCCGGTTGTAAAATGCGTGTAAATGATACTTCTCGTTTTCGTGTACTATACACTCGACGATCGTTTACTAATTTATACGATGGGTTAATGAATTGGCCAGGTTTTTTTTTTTACTTTTTACTTTTCGCGATGTTAGATTAAATTGAGCGTGCTCCGGAGGAAGTATTTGGATATGGTAACTGGCGTGTCTTGTAGTACGAGTATAGATATGTGTAGTTATAGTATGGGTAGGTTGGTACAAGGCGTTTGAAAGTTTTACATTCGATTGGATTAAGGTGGTGCAGAAATCGATAATTCACTGCGAGAGTGCGAGAGTGCAATTTTTAATACGTATTTACTCGATAACGTGTCGAATTCGTTTTTATCAGAGTTTACATACAGTTTCAGAGAAAATTGAGTGGCCGAGAAGAATAATTCTCAAATGTGCTAACAGCTCTATTTGCAATGCCATCATAATACATGTCCACCTTTCATACTCAACCCCACGTTTAAAAGGTTGAAACCTGTAAAAGGCACATTCAGTGAACCTTTCCATCATGTAGCAAATTTGAACCTTCTGGGTCAATTTGTGTCTACAATTATACATGCTGCAGAAGTGCAGAGTGTTCTAAAGACCAAAAAACGAGAAAAATTATGTGAAGTTTGAGCCGGGTTAACTTTGAAAAATACAAATTGTCAAAATTTGAAACTTTTGCTAGTCTGCGGATCCATAAAAGTGCCTTTAAGAAAAATGGATTTCACCGGCCCTACCAGTTTCAGGGGGGAGGGGCGGGGGTGGACGTTAGAGCACTTCCCTTTCCCCCTCACCCCGGAACGGACTGTTCAGCCTCTATAGGTCGTCTGCCTGCCTGTCTGACCACTTGAAGTAACCTTGGACGTCGGGCCTCTCAAAGTCATTGGCCCATCTGTCTGACCTCTCAAGGTCATCAACCTGTCTGTTTGCCTTCTCAAGGTCATTTGCTCGCCTATCTGGACTTTGAAGGTTATTAACCTACCTGTCCATGCCTCTCAAAATCGTCTCTCTGCCTGTCTGGTCTCTTAAGGGCATTGACCTGTCTGGTTGGCTTACCAAGGTTGTTTGAGGGGCCTCTTGAGGGTCACTGATCCGTGTGTCTGGACTCTCAACGTCATTGATCCACCTGTCTAGCTTCTCAAGGTCGTCTATATGCCCTCTCAAGGTCATTGACCCATCGGTATGGTTTCTCAAGGTCATTTGTCTGTTTGCCAGTTTGTTATCTTAAGGTCGTTGACCTGTATGTATGCCTATATAGACTTCTAAGCTCATTGACCCATGTGTTTAGACTCTCAAGGTCACTGACCTACCTGCTTAGCCCCCCATGGTCGTTTGTCTGTAGTTCTGTCCGTCTGGCTTCTTAAGGTCATAGACCCAAACGGTCTGGCTTCCCGAGGGCGTCCATCTATGTAACCTCTTAAGGTCATTGACCCTTCCTCACGGTCTATAAAGCTCGTCTGTCTTTCTGTTTGGCCTCTAAAGGTCATTGACCCGTCCGTCTGGCCTATCAAGGTTGTCTGCCCCCCCTTAGAGCTTCTCGAGGTCACTCACCTATCTGCCTTGCCTCTTAAGGTCGTCTGCCCACCTATTTTTGCCGATTTTTGCTGCATAGGTAAGGCTATCGTTTCCCCAGTGCAACGAAATGGTTTCTTTAAAAATAAGGGGGAGAAGGAGGACTAGTCCAACGTTCGAACTAGGTGCTCTAACTTGTTCCAACAATGCTCTATCCCTTCAGGAGAGTTCCTCCTACCATCTGAAACTGGTAGGTCCGATGAAATCTATCTCTTTTGGAAATACGGTGGAAATCGATGTTGATACCTTTTAAAGGACCGAAAATTGGCTGAAAAATTTGAGGAATGATATTTCTCCATCGCGTCCACACTCAAAAATTCTGAAAAAATTCCCTCAAGTACAAATTTTCACGTTGATTATTATACTATTAAAAAATTTGGTGGGGGACGTTTTCAGGGTGTCTAACAAAATTTCAAAATGAAAAAGTAGGACTTAAGTAGGACTTTTAGCTGGACTTTCAGCAGGTCATTTTTCGAGCACTCATGAAATTTCTTAAGATTGGGAGGGGGGGGGGTCAAAATTGACATTAAAGTTTTTAGCCAAATTCTTGTAAAAAATATTTGCTTTTCTGATGATTTCAAACACTGCACCTTATGATTTTATTTAAACAAGTAGACGCCAAAAATATAACGTTTCACTTCAACTTTTTGTTTTATTTTCTCCTAATCAATTTTAAAAATTGATGAATATCACATCATGTTCTCCTAAAATCAAAAACTCGAATTCTTCTATTTCGATTGCAAATATTTCATATCATTATTTGCTTCAAAATTTTGAAATTTAAATGATGATTTTTTTGGAAAATTTAACATTGAAGAAAAAAGCAAACGGACCCGAACGAAGCGAGGGCAAAAGCTCCCGAAAATTAGTATTTTGAAGGGTAGAAAACGATGTTTTCTTGTATAATTTATGAAGAAGTCATTATTTTTGTTTCAAAATTTTTAAAATCCGAATGATTATTTAAAAAAAAAAAAAAATCAAACTTGAAAAAGAAAAGCAAATAACTCTGCATGAAGCGAGGTCAAAAGCTTTCAAAAATTCAATCATGTTTTGAGAAGTAAAAATAAAAAGTTTCTTTATGAAGAGAGAAAATTCTTTTTCTGATTCAAACTCTGAACATTTCTTGAATTTGAAAAATAAGTTTTCTATGTGGGGAAAAAACGAAAATAGCCCGAGCAGAGCGAGGGCAAAAGCTCTCAAAAATATGTAATTCAAAATCTAAAAAAATCGACAAATGCGCCTTTTTCTATAAAATTTGTTCAAAATTCCAAAAAAAGGGGAAAAATTGAAAATTTGAAAAAGTCTTATTAAAAAAAAGTAGGACTTTTGGATAAAATTGTGGAAAAGTAGGACTTTAGTAGGACTAACAGGACCAGTAAGACCTGTTAGACACCCTGGTTTTTCAAATTCTCAATTCAGAAAATTTCAAAGATTACCAAAACTGTGTGGCACAAATGGCACAATGAACGTTGTTTAAATTGCGTCAGCCCTGCGCTGAAGTGTCCAGAATACCCGGAAACGAAAAATTTCGGTCTTGAAATCTTGTTTTGAGCAAGTTTCAAAAATTTCCCTATAAACGTGAAAATTTTGATTTTTAAAATTTTCTATGTACATAATATCTCAAAAAATTATTTAATATGCTGGCCAAAAAAAAAAACAAACAAAAAACATGATCAACTCGAATTATCAGCAACCTAAATAAATTTCTACGCTTTCTGGAGAAATTCAAAAATCGTGTTGGAAGCTACGAGTACAATATGACCTTAGATGATGAAATTTGGAAAAATTGCTGGATTCAAATAAGAGACCGATCATTTGTGCAAATTCCAAAAATTTCTCCACACGCCGAGAATTTTTGAATTTTTGCCTCATAATAAACTTATCAAAAAAACACATTCTAGAGGTTTATCTGGAAATCCTGCCAAATGTCGATAAACTCATTAAGCAGGTCAAAAATAAGCTGGAGCTCGATTTTCAACGACCCAAATCAATTTCTATACGCCTTCTGGAGAAATTTGAAAATTCTGGAAAACTCAAAAATCATGCTGGAGGCTCCAAAATGGTTGAAAATGGTGAAGATTATATTATTGGAGTTCAATTTTCTGATTGGGAATGTTTAAATTTTCACCTCATAATTACTATAATGTTTGTTGGAAAGAAAAAAGTCTATATCAGTTACAGAATCGATTTTTCATCATATTTACTGAAAAATTCGTTTTAAAAAATTCCAAAAATTCACGAGAGTTCAAAAAATCAATTTGGGCGACTGAAATTTTGGTTATGGGGGTCCCAGACTATGCTGTTTCCAAAAATCGCAAAGCCATTCAAATCGGAGGTTGACACTTCGAGACTCGTTATCCACGTCGATATTCTTCGTCACATTTCTAAAATAATTTTTGAATGAATGGATTAATGAATTTGAGGATTCGAAAGCTAGAAGTACCTAGAAGTGCACTATACGATGCATTTTACTAAAATTACCATTTAAATTTATTTATGAAGATTTTATGCTTGAAATTATTTTCAAAATTCTCCGATTTTTTTGTCAACTTTTTAAAAGGGTTGAAATTCCCTGACTTTTTGAAGTTTTCCAGGTTTTCCATTTAATAGACACCCTAAAAGAAAAATAGCTTAAAATCACAATCCTTTCTTGAAAATAACACCCAAGTCCCAAAGCTAACAAATGCCATTTTTCTACAAGTCATACAACTTAACTTCATCCAGGTTTTTCTACGTACCTATATAGTAATTGTATCATTCCACACGACGAGACTCTCGCTCCCCACCACCATTTCAGTTCGCATGATCATTTATCTCATGGTAGGCTCAAACGCGTGATACGCCAATAAAACACATACAATGTTTACCTCGGTCGTTCGGATATTTCAACTTGTTAATCAATCTTTACACGAGTATACAATAATGGCAGACTGGGCACTGGACGATGGTAGAGGTACCTCCGCCGACAATTAATACAATTTGCTCGGTTGCCAAGTCGTATTATACGTAGATATCTGTTTCAAATAAACGCATAGGTATGTATTTTCAGCAGGGCTAGGGCCAGGGGTCGCGCATTAATTCTCTAATAAAATCGCATGCGGTTCTCTGTGAGCCCTCTACGCATAAATCCACTCTTCGTACTCGTATATTGGCGCGAAGTTCGCACACAAAACACGCTCTTTAAACATATACAAATCTCATTAAAAACACTCGCCTATAAAAAACACTCCCAAACTCATATATCAATTTAAAAACTCGCCAACTGTAAATTATCAGATATATACCTAAGCATTAGGTACATATATACCTACAGGTACACACAAGGCAAAAAGAGCATAGATAGTGAGGCCAAGAGGGGACGGTATTTATCGGGTGTGAAAACAGAGGGGCGGCAAATATTAAAATATTTCCTCGCGTATGCATGTAGAGTCGAGTGGTATTCTCATCCAGGTTTTTTTTTTTAATTTTTCAAACCGCTATTACTTACATAAATAAAAACATCAAAACTTCGGACACAAAACTAAATATATGTCAGTGCGGACGATTAAAATCTCGCTCAAATATCGCACCTCTGGCTCTAATACATATAAACGTGTGTGTACACTCGTACATATGCCTATAATACCTACAAAACTCACCACGAAGGATTAATATTACTATTTTCTCGGGTAAAAAAAAAACACACCAGAGTGAGAGAGAAAGAGAAAGAGAAAAAAAACTTATATGTATTTCGGTATGGAATGCTAATAAAAATCCAACCAGTAAAAGTCAAAGAGGGAAGAGATAGTTTGGCAGTATATACCTGGGCTCTCCTCAGGGGGTCCTTGATTAACGTCTTCACGAAGGCTCTTGTTAATGTTATGCTCGCTGGACAACTGCGGGATACCATTAACAAATGATGTATTAATCAGAATAACACACTAGTTAGTCCAGGGATTACCAAATATCATCACCTGTTCCATCGTTCAGCTCCGTGTACCTAAACCTGCGCTTCTACAGGTGTTCTCCCTCCTCCTGGTTCTCTATTGTTTCGCTTGCAGATTAATTATCGCGAGTAAATTAATTTCCAAAATCAACCCAAGAAACCAGAGGGTCTTCCTAAGCAAACCTTTTATGAGAAAATCAGCCATTCCGAAGGATTATTCGACAGCAATCGCGATACCCCTGGATGAGATTCGATTCTACACTTTTGTCCATACTCTGATTGCTGCCAACACTATCAAATGTCCGAGACTAATAAGCGTTTATTCAGCAGTGTTACCACGTTCGCTGATTTATCGCCGACACTTAATATTTTGCCTCCTTTTCTAGCATACCATATTTACCTAGTTAACATATTCACACGACTCTCTCTCGTTGGTAGGTAGAGAGGTACACATTACACAAACGCTCACACACACCATCACACACGTCAAAAACCGTGGCCATTTTTTACTAATTATTGCCGTTTAAAATTAGATAATTTTAGAGTACGGCGTGGAAAATGATGTTTTTATTACCCGAACAGAATTCCTCTTCTGTGCCCACCATTCCACTATCGCATTATTTAATAGCCGGGTAATTTGAAACTATTTTGTATACAAATTACAAATTGTTAAGATCTTTTCGATGGCGTATTTAAGGCCACAGCAATAGCTAAAGGTATAAGGCAAAGGAAAGAGAGAAAAAACGAGTATTTTCTTTATAATTAATTCGAACTCGTTACCGATCTCGGACGTGTTTATTTATTTTATTTTATTTTTCAGTTTTCAAACCGCATACTACATAGACAAGACATAGAGGTACCTACGTATATGCATACTTAGATACGTATAAATTTAATTATACCTTGTCACAAGTTTATAGATATCTTTTAATACCTACACGTTAGTTGGGTGAAATTTTTCGACAATGTTCGATGCCTGTTGTGGAAAAAAAGTTTCAAAAAACCGATCAGTTTACAAACGTTTGAAATGCGATATCGAATTCGTTCCAAATTAGCATACAAGGTGCTCTTCCACTCCACTCCGCTCTACCAGTCTGGTCTGCTGTGGTGGAATGATAGCTGGATCGCGTGTATTCCTCCTATATTCGAACATGTATTAGGCTAATATCGGCGCCTTATCGAATTTCACCTTATCTATCATATATAAAGTCAATACTCATCTTGTGAGGGGAAAATATCGTTACAATCGAATATCGTATCCGTACGAGCGGAAATATTACCAACCAGTAGTCGCATAGCGTGGAGATGGAATAATTGAGGGCGTTTACTTTACTTTTTTTGCCACCCTATGATTTTACTTCGTTTAAAATTGGACGACCGACGATGTGGCTTTTTGAAGGGTGGTTTTTTGGTATAAGTGGGCGGTTTGGGTAATAATAAGTCTTATTAAAACGCCAGCTAGGTATAGATTAATTGATATTCGAGAGTCTAATTATGGTCTATTTCGTACAGATGATGATCTATTCCCGAACTGAACAGGTTGAAAGGTCGCAAATGGATTGGAAATATCTTTAGAGGGAAGAAGAGGGAAACAGATGGAAATCACAAGAAAAAATATAGAGCAAAAATATCAAAAGAATTCGAAAAAAAATTACCTAAATACTCGATTCAAATTGGCTCATTCACGATTCGAACGAATAAATTAAATTTTTCGTGAATCATTCGCGAACTATGTAACGATTCGGTGAAAATTATAGTCATAAAAACAACCCTACACCGAAGATTCATTCCCCATCTGGATGATAAACATTACACAAGAACTGAAAAAACCGTTCGCGAACGAAATGAATCGTTCGTCTTGAAAAAATGACCAAAAAAATTTCAACTCTACACTTTGAACAAATGCGATTCTATTTTTCGACGTTCGCAGCGCAGATGATTCGCACAAAAAGAATGATTCGTTCGCGAACGATTTGATGTCTTTGTTCTGGGAAAACGATTCAAAGTCGATTTTTTGTTTTAATATCACTGCACAAAAACAAAAATATCGGACTCGAAAGATAATCGTTCGCGAACGAATCAGTTCTGTAGTCAAGGAAAACATTACATCGTATTTTACTCATATCAACTGATCGATATTACATTTTTTTACAGAGAATTGTTCGCGAACGAAATGAATCGTTTGTCAAAAAAATCGTCCACGAAAAACCTCACCGTTCTATAGTCGGGGAGCCTAATTAAGGATGAATTGCACCCCCCCCCCCCGTCGATCCTCCGGGGCAACTTTTTTCTTAAAGGGGGAGTCCTAAGGAACATTTCTAGCCCTTGTACTCAAAAAAAAAAGGGGGCCCTACTTACAAAATGGCGGATATTTTGATTGTCAGGTCAGCTGAAATCGCAAATTTTGCGTTCCAACATAGGTCTTGCACAAAATTTTTCAAACTATACAAAGGTAGATCGAAAAATTACACAAAATCTCATCAGCTGTCAAAATTTCAAGTGCTAAAGTGCGTTTTTCGATTTTTGGTGAATTTTTGAAAATCAAATTAGGCCAAAAATGAGGGGAAAAATCAAAATTTTACCAAATTGACCCAGAAAGCTGAAATTTGGGATACACCCTATTTTCGACATGCCAAATCGATTGGAAACTACCAGGTTTTTGAAACTCGAAATTCCCACAAAATTTCATCAAAATGGAGATGGAAACCCGAAATTTACCCTGCGAACTAATTTCAATACACCACGAAGTACACTGCAGTTAGATTTCAAGTCGTTTTGGAGCCTCCAGCGACTTTTTGAAAATTACTGGAGCCTCCAGGAGATTTTTGAATCTTTAAATTTCCTAAAAAATTCATCAAACGGAGATGGAAAGTCAAAATTCATTCTGCAAACTAATTTCAATACGTCACGAAGTCGTCTGCTGGGGGATTTCAAGTCGTTTTGGAGCCTCCAGCGACTTTTTGAGAAATCATGTGGTGTTTTTTGGAAAATTGAAATTTCCAAAAAGTAGCTGGAAGCTTCAAAATCATTTGAAACCAACACGTAGTCGACTTCATATGGTATTGAAATTAGTTTGCGAAGTAAATTTCAGCTTGCCAACTCCATTTGAAAAAATGTTGCGGGAATTTTCAGTTTCAAAAATCTACTGGAGGCTCCAGTAATTTTCAAAAAGTCGCTGGATTGTCCAAAATGATTTGAACCCACTTGAAGTCGTCTTCAGAGGATGTTAAAATTGGAGTGTAGAGTAAATTTCAGCTTTCCATCGCAATTTTATGAAATTTCTAGGAAATTTAAAGTTTCAATAATCTCCTGGGGGCTCCAGTAATTTTCAAATAATCGCTGGATGCTCCAAAACAACTTGAAATCCCCTGCAGTTGGCTTCGTAGCGTATTGAAATTAGTTTGCAGAGTAAATTTCGGCTATCCAACTCCATTTGGTGAAACTTTGTGGGAATTTCGAGTTTCAAAAATCTGCTGGAGGCTCCAGAACTGCTCAAAACGATTTGAAACAGTTTCCAATCGATTTGGCATGTCGAAAATAGAGAGTATCCCAAATTTCAGCTTTCTGGGTCAATTTGGTAAAATTTTGATTTTTTCCCTCATTTTTGGCCTGAATTCGATTTTCAAAAATTCACCAAAAATAAAAAAAACGCACTTTAGCACTTAAAATTTCGACAGCTGATAAAAGTTTGTTTGATCTTTCGATCTACTTTTGTACAGTTTGAAAAATTTTGTGCAAGTCCTATGTTGGAACGCAAAATCTGCGATTTCGGCTGAACTGTCAATCAAAATGGCCGCCATTTTGTAAGTAGGACCACTTTTTTTTAGTACAAGGGCTAGAAATGTTCCTTAGGACTCCCCCTTTAAGAAAAAAGTTGCCCCGGAGGATTGACGGGGGGGGGGTGTCATTTATCCTTAAGTGGACTCCCCGACTACTATTCTTGAAAAACTAAAGCAGAGGCCTGTTTTTATAATTCAACGTTCGCAAACGATTCGCTCAAAAATAATTATTCGTTCGCGAACGAATCTATCTATGTTTTTGATGTGCTGAGAAAGAAATTCAGTAGGGTGTTTTTTTTTCATTTCTTTATATGTACATATCAGAATAATGAGCTAGAAAAATGAATCGTTCGCGAACGAATGAGTCAAGTATTAAGTCAAGCGAATCATTTAAGGCTAGAACAATTCCGAAATTTCGACATACTCCACTGATTAATATTTCTTATGAAAAGGAAATCATTTACGAACGAATAAATAATTTGTTTGAAAGAATTCCTCCATTGAACAGATTTCGAACAAATCAATTCAACCTTGATAAAATGAATCGTTCGCGAACGAAAGTCAACTAATAATTTTGTAGATCGAAAGATGAATTCAAACATTCTCAGTTTTCCATTTCCCTGCAATAAAAAAAAACGTTCGCGAACGAAATGAATCGTTCGTCAGAAAAAAAAACACCAAAAAAATGTCAACTCTACATTTTGGAAAATTAAAGCAGCAATTTGATTTCATTTTTCGACATTCGCAGCGCAGATGATTCGCACAAAAGGAATGATTCGTTCGCGAACGATTTGATGTTCTTGTTCTGAAAAAAACATTCAAATTGAAATCGTGGTTTTGTTTTCATTTAATTGCACAAAAAGCAAGAATATAAGACTCCAAGGATGAATCGTTCGCGAACGAATGAATTCTTCATTCAAGGAAATAATCCAAGAACTGCTCCGTATTTGACTCATACCAACTGATCGATATTAAATTTTTCAACAGGGAATGGTTCGCGAACGAAATGAATCATTTTGTCAGAAAAATCATTCACAAAAAAATTGTTCGCGAACGAAATGAATCATTTGTCAGAAAAATCATTCACAAAAAACCTTACTACTCTGTTCTTGAAAAACTAAAACAACGATCTGTTTTTATAATTCAACGTTCGCAAATGATTCGCTCACAAATAATTATTCGTTCGCGAACGATTCGATTTTGATGTGCTGAGAAAAAAATTCAGCAGTGTGTTTTTTTAAGCCAAATTTTTATAAATTTCATTTGATTATACATACTTATTAAAATGATGAGCTTGGAAAACGAATCGTTCGCGAACGAATGATTCAAGTATTCAGTCAAGCGGCTCATTCCGGACTGAAGTCTGAAACAATTCCGTAATTTCGATTCACTCCACCGGGTAAGTATTTTTTATGAAAAATAAATCATTCGCGAACGAATCAATTATTTTGTCAGAAGAATCCTCCACGAACGACTCGGCTGAACTTAATATGCACAATAGATAGAATAGCTTTTTGCTGAACGAACGAACGAACGAACGAACCAATGAATCACTCATACATAAAAATCATCATACAAGAACGACTTCATCAGCTGATTCGACTCTCACCTTTCCATAATTATTCCCCATCAAAAAAAATCGTTCGTGAACGAAACGATTGATCATTCTGCCAAGAGAATCCTCCACAAATAACTTGAATTAGTTGCGAATTAACTAGATTTACGAGCACCATGCTTTTCTCTCATTTTACTCCATATTCGCCACAAATACACTTGGAAAAAATTAATCGTTCGCGAACGAATTAATTATCCTGTCAATAAAATCCTTTATTTCAAGAATGATTCCAATGAATGGGACTGGGATTTTGAATTTTCAAATAGAAGTCTTCTAACTTTGTTTCATTTGCTCGGAGAAAAACGAATGTTTAATTTGTTAATGAACGAATAAGTAGGTACTTTGATTAAAAGAATAGTTCACGAACGACTTTATTAATCTGCCTTCCGATGATCAAATCAATTTTTGAAGAAAAAACAATCCTTCATGAACGACTTATTCGACTTGAATTCAACTCAGGAACGTAAAGAAAAATATTGGCTCGAAAAATGAACCGTTTGCGAACGAATGAATCAGTTGATCAATCGAATCGTTTGAAAACCATTTTGCTGACCAGATTTGATTTTGGTTTCCAAGTAATCAAGATTTCGTTTGGGAACGAATCGCTGATTACGACCTTTCAATGATTAAATCTGAATCTTCAAAATTGAATTCAGTCTCCTCTTTATGATTCACTCTACTCACTCAAATGAACAAATCATTCGCGAATAATTGGAAAAAATGGGGGAAATGATTCATCAAATCAGCTGCTCAACATCAACAATAACAATTTTACAATTTTTTCTTCAGGAATATTAAAACTTTTATAATACAATAAAGACACAAGTATACGTCGTGAATCATTTTTTAATGTTTATTCGAGTCCGCAGATCTCCTCTCTCCTAAAGGATTTTACTCAACCAAATTTACCAGTGTATGATTGAATCCACTGCATATACATATAAAGAACACCTGTCGAAATAGCTCGTATTGAAATGCATAAAAAAATACAGGAACAACTCTCAAACTCTCCAACTAGTGCATATCCAAGCTGCATAAACGATCGAAGATACAGGAGATTTTATTATACACATTGTATAGTGTAATCTTAATTCGTAAAAAAAAGAAAAAAAAAGGTAAGAGAAGGTTTTGAATTAAGCCATAAAGCGGTTATCTAAACTGGAGATTTATTCGATGTTTGAGGCTGGAAATGATAGAAAATTAACAAGACTATACATTTATGACTTCTTGACACTATATTTACATTCTATCAGAACCGGTTCACCGGGTGGTAGGTAAATACACCTACGAGATGGGAATAAAAATGGCGGAAAAGGCGCGGAAAAACTAATTTCAGCCGCGTCGTCGTAATTCGTACGTACATATAAAATTCTCGTACACAGTATGCATCTATTCGCGACGATAATAACGCGCGCGTCTCGTCGATGTAATAATTTTGGCGAAATAAATCGTTAAATAAAGAGAAGATTCGAACCAGAAAAAAAAACCAAAAACGAATCGACGTGTATCCAGAAATCGGATCAATTTACCAATTTTCTTCAATATTTTCGCGAACAAAAACTTGTAAAAACGAAAATGGCAAAACCAATTTAAAATACTCGAAGGAAATGTCGCATAAATATGCCAAAAGGGAATTGAAAAACAAATTTAGAATAAGTGATAAAAATTGAACGTACACGGAAATCGGTGCCAATATAAGCAAAAAGCTATTTTTCAATTGAGCAAAATTACTATCGTTTGTTTATTACGTTCCCAATAGAAAAGCGTAATAGAGCTGGAAACTTTTATGTACTTTCAACCATTACTGCGGGTATTGGTTGAAACTTGAAACTTATATACAAATACCCGAAGGATTTTTTTAGCGAAAAGTAAAAAAAAAACAAAACAAAAAGAAAATAACGGTTGTGGAATTTCCACCGTATCGATAGTTTTTGCGAGTAAAGGTTTAAGGGCATTCGTACCATAGTAGTATACAATATACGTACGAAATTTCCAAAGAGTAGGGGGGTTTTATTGAGGTTAAACTATTTGAAGGGTATTTGCGAATAAGAAGAAGGAAACTTGAAACTTTTCATGTGTTTCGCGTAAAAACCATCGGTTTTAATTTGACGAGCGCATGTTTTGTCGTCGATTTACTCGCGTAAATTACTTTTCCTCGTCGAGTAATCTTATTCTATGAGAATTGAGTACGACGGATGCACTTGACATTGGATACGAGTATGATGTGATCGAGATATAAAAGCCTGAGTTGTTTTTTTTTCAAGTTCAATTTTTATGAACAAAACCGTGATTGCTTTTTTGTCTTTCATTTTCTTCTTTTTTTTTTGCAATATTTGAAATACATAAATATTTTCTCATTTCAAACATCCCCTCCCCATAGTTGTTTTGGTCTATGAGGGAATAAATTCATAAAATTTTAGCAATAGGTAGGTTATAAAGTATATGTAATTACAAAAAAAAAAAATGAAACGCTTCAATTCAACTTTTGAAAATTGCCTTTTCATGAAAAAAGTAGGTAGGTACAATTTGAATATTCAACAATTTATCCATTTTGAAAAATCAATTCAAGAATATTAAAATGTTCACTTTAGCAGAAATTACCATGAATTATAAAAAATTGACTTACATGTAGCGTATATTATCATGTTTCTTGTTCTTATATCGCACAAATTTGTACTCGCCTGAAACAAAAAAAAAACAGGTATTAATAGATATCAGTGTGACAATCATTTCACAAAGTGCATGGAAAACAACTGAGAACATTAAATTAATTTTTTTAACCAAAAATTTGGCACAAGTAATAATAAAATTTCACTTGACCTCCTATTTTCCTCACTCCAAATTGAGGTATTTTTAGGAGGAGGAGCGACGAAGGACATTTTTGAATTAACCTATTGTTGTTAATTGTTATGCATCATTTTTGTTGTATTAATTAAAGACTCACTTCTAAACCAATGAGATTCAGAATCAAAATTAGCGATTCACTTTTATTGCGACAGATATTTGGTTGAATTAAAACTGAATTTCGATACAGGTATTTGTACAAAAAATCATGATTCATGACTCACTTTTGAAACCCGAGGAAAGGTGAAGTTGATAAAAATTTGTTATGAAATTTCATCATCTGCAAAATTTTTCAGTATTTCATTCCCCCACTTTAACGACTTCGGCAACTCTTCATCATCATTCATCAGTAAAATGTTTACTTCGTCACAAAATTGGAATGAAAGGGGGGTAAGATGACAGAGAGGGGGGAGGGAGGCCAGATCTCACAAAAATTGTGTATGGAAATTTGAAATTGAGAACTTGAAAAGTCCCATAAGATTACACTACTCTGATTCATTTGTTGACTTTAATCCAGAAATGTTGAGGGGTGCATTTCCTTGCCCTCCTCTCCTAACTTGATAGACTTGAAACAAGCAATTCTTTATACTGGTATATGCTGAAACCCCTACGCACGTCGTTTATGCTGCCATCACGAGATATTATTTTCAAGAAAATTAACTGTCTGTAGAAACGAGGCCAACGATTCCACTAAATCGAAAAAATGAAAAGAACCTCCTTTTGATGACTTTTGAATGACCAAATTTTCACTTTTGGACAAACTATTTTTTTAAATCACGTTTTGCACAATTCAAGGACTTTTTCGACTAAAAAATCGATGCAAATATGTATTTAAATTTGTGACACGAAGGACTTGGGAGGAACATTCAAAGAGGGATAATAATTTTGAAAATTGATATTCTTACGAATTCACGAACCCACTGAAATATGATTAATGTATCATCTCCAATTTAAAATTTCAAAACAAAACATCAAGTTTAAAAATTTTTTACACTTTTACTCGCTATTAAAATTCTTGATGATTTCATCCAAAAAATAAAAATATTTTTTAAATTTAAGAACATAAGAATTTTATAGCTTGTTAAAAATTTTAGTTTTATGTTTTAAAACAACGTTTTTTTGAATCTCGAATTTTAAAATGATTTTTTTTTCAAAATCCGACCCTTTTTTCCCATTATGTCGCCCCATTTCACCAACTGACAAAAACATTTCTCAACCAGACAAAGCAAGATCCAAAGAGCATGCAAAAACACCCTACCGCTCAAAATTTCTGAGGACAAAAGTTCATTTTTCAACTTTTCATGAATTTTTAAAAGGAAAATTTTGGTCAAAATGTGAAAAAATTAAAATTTTATCTAATCGAGCTAGATAGCTGCAATTTTGTACCCATTTATACTGTAAAGGGTGTTCCAGAAATCGTCTGTCAAAATTCAACTGCAGATGGTACTCGAGCAGGGTGTCCACTCATTTCTGGAAATGATTTTTCCTGGCTTTTCCAGGTTTTCCAGACTAAATTTCTAGACAATTTTTTCCAATTTTCTGTACTTGAATACCCCACACTTTAATTACCTAGAGAAGTTTCAGGGGGGGGGGGGGTTCATAAGTTCATCTTCGAACTGGAATACGTCTTCGGATATAAAAAACATCTGGGAAAACTTCAATTGTCAACTTTTTTATTCAGAATTTTTTATGATGAAAATTCAAAAAGGCCGCGTCAAGAACTGGGGTAGAAAAATATCAATTTTGCCAAATGATGTAATATTCATAAATGACATGAACATTTTTCTTTGCTTCTTTGAATTTTTGGAGGCCTTATACGTGAAATTTGTTTATATCAAAATGAGAAACAAAATTGGCTCGAGGGAAACGAGGGCAAGAGCTTTTGAAAATTTTCATTTCAGGATGCCTAAAAACGAGGTTTTTTTAATGACGAGTTCATTTTTTGGTTTTTAAAATTTTAGAATTGGAATGATGTTTTTTTTGAAGGAAATTACTTTTGAAAAGGGAAAGAGTACAGGCTCGAGCGAAGCAAGGGCAGAAGCTTTTTGAAAATTTGAATTTTGAGAGGCATAAAAACGAGATTTTTCAATTTGAGAACGAGTAGTTTATTTTTTGGCTTTTAAAATTTTAGAATTTGAATGATGTTTTTTCTTAAGGAATTTGATTTTGAAAAAGAAAACGGAACAGGCCCAAGTGGGAGCGAAGCTGTTGTAAATTTTTACTTGGAGAGGCATAAAAACGATGGGTTTTGGTGAGGAGTTCATTTTTTGGCTTCAAATAAGCTCGACTTGTGCTTGTGGAATATAAAAATTTTCATTTTTCGAAAATTTGTGTTTCGAGAAGTACAAAATATCATTTTCCTTTCATCACAGGTCCTTATTCAAAATTTGCAATTGATCGTTTTTTCAAAATTACCGGAATTTTGGGTGAAAATTACAAAATTCTCTGGCTTTTCCAGACCGACCAAATTCCCTGACTTTTCTGTGAACACCCTGTCGAGGAGACGAACAAAAAATGTTAAGTATAATGACTGGTTGTCTATTTTGTGAACTGAAAGAGCCACGGGCTTCACAAAATTAGAAATTTACTCATTTTGAAAAAAACATTTAAAAAAAGAACCTTTTTGAATCATTTAAATGATGCCCAAAACTCATAGTACTCGAGTAGACGAGCAAAATGACAAGTATCCTATCTCTAAAATTGAAGAGGTTTCTCAAATTGCTCAAATTTGAGTAAATTAAAATGATTTTAAAATGATTAATTGCGAGAAATGAAACAATTAACTGCGGTTTTCACCATTTTTTAATAACGAATAAAAAACATAGGTTTTTCTTATTTTCTTGAAACTAGAGTAAAAATTAGGTAATTTTATTGGCTTTATTCACGACGCTCGTGACATTCCAGGCGGAAAAAGAAAATTTTGAAAATGCTAAAATGATACAAAATTTTACGAAAAATTGAAACGTAAAAAACACAACTTAATTCTAAGATCAAACTCCAAAATCGAAATTTAAATGTAAAATAAAGTAAAAATACAGGTTAAAAAATGAAACGAACTTTGAATTTATTCGAAGATTTCTTCTACTGAAATCTCTGGCTCATCCCAATCATCATCAGGAGATTGGAACTGATTTTCCATAGGAATACTGTCATTCTGAGCTTCGGATTCGGAAGATAATTCCAATGGATAAATCTCACATAACGGACGAATGATAATTCCATTTTTCGTTTTAATGGAAAGTGATCGGACTTCGTTGTCATCACTCTGATGGATTTTCACGACTTTTCCCATTTTCCAGTTGTTTCGTTTTATGTTCTTTTCGGCGATGAGAATGATTTCGCCTATTTTTGGTTGATTTTTGGACACCTTTTTCGGAAAATGATGAATTAACGATTGATTTCGTAAGTGTTGGAGGTAGGAGGTTTTCCACATTGACCAAAATTTGTCTCCAATTTCGTTTGCTTGTTTCCACAGCTTGATAACATGTTCAGCTTTTCCAAGCTGCTCAGCTGTGACAGAGTGATTTTCCTCTTCGAAATGAGTTTTCAGGAAATGATTTGGCGCTAAAACTAACTCGTTTTCAGCCGAATCTGCGGATACATACGTCAGTGGCCTTCCATTCAACGTTGATGCGATTTCCGCAAGTGCGGTTCGGATAAGCGATTCGTTCAGGGCAATGTTATGGAAGGTTTTAAAAAGAGCATTTTTTGTCAATCCGATTAAACGCTCGTATGCGCCACCCATCCAGGGTGAGTGTTCCGGGATGTATTTCCATTTCCACTCATGAGTAAATATATCTTGAAATGCTCGTTCTACTGCCTTGAACTGCGGCGCGTTATCAGATAAAATGAGATGGGGGGTAGAACGACGAGCAAACACACGACGCAATGCTAGGAATACTTCTTCAGTCGTCATATCTGGCAGTAATTCCAGGTCGATAGCGCGAATAATTAAATCTGTAACTATTACAACGTACCGTTTCACATTATTCACGTAAATGGGCCCAAAAGTATCGATACCCACATTCTGGAAAGGTGTTATCATGTTTTGGAGACGAAATGCCGGCAAATCGGATCGCTGAGGTTGATCGAATGGACGTGCGATGAATCGTTTACATTTTGGGCAGTTTTGAATGCTATTAAACACTGCGCGTCTGCCACTAGGTATCCAAAACCTGCGGCGAATCGAATGCAAAGTGTAACTTGTGCCAGCGTGAAACAGTAATTCATGTTCGTGGTGTATGAGTAACTTCACAAATGATGAGTTGTTGGCTCGAGGTAACAAGATCGGAGCTTTTTCATTAGGTGAGAGAGGTGCATACTTGAATCTTCCTCCACAACGTAATAACCCAGCTTCGTCATCGATGAATAGATTGAGTTTCGAAATGAGCTTATGACTTTTCTTCTCTCGAAGTGCGGCGAAAACGTCATAATAATGATTCAACTGTTCTGCTTTAATCCACAATTGTTGAGCTGAGTACAAAGTATGTCGTGTGGGAAAGATTTTGCGAATTTTCACGTAGTTGAAATCAGCAAATAACTTTGTCATGTAAGTCGTAATACTTAATAGCTTCAAATATGAACTATATTTCTCCGGATCAATACCGAACGGATAGCTGGAAACTGTCGTTGTCGTATGTAAAACTGTTGCTTTCGGTTCGTTGTTATCAGGTTCGGGTACAGTATCATCTTTCAAAAACGGAGGCGGCCAAATTTCACTGTTTTTTATCAGCCAATCTGGACCTTGAAACCATCGTGACGTCTGTAATTTCTCGAAAGTGATTTCTCTGGTAGAAATATCTGCTGGATTTTCATGAGTTGGAATATACCGAAATTCCAAATTATCGACGTTGTTAATAAAATCGATTCTTCGTTGAATGAAAACAGGTAAGATTTTGTTGTTTAAAATCCAGCTCAAAACGCATTTTGAGTCACACCAAACAATTTGCTTTTTAAATTGCAAGTGTAATGTATCACGTAAGTATAAAATAGTTTTCACAGCCAAAATGACTGCAAATAACTCTAACTGTGGAATGGAATAATCAGGTTTGATTGGCGCAATTTTCGCCTTCGCCATAATAAAAAACGTTTGAACTTCATCGTTGACTTTCTTGCGAACATAAATACAGCATGCGTACGCTTTTTCAGATGCGTCTGAGAATGCATGAAGTTCAAGTTCAGAAGAAATATCTTCCATTTCGAATTGAAAACGTTTCAGGGTTGTTTGCGTTGCTAGAATCAATTCTTGTCGAATTTGTTTCCATTGATTAACGTAATTTTCGGAGATAATATCGTCCCAATCGTATTTTTCAACATGCAATTTCTGTATAAAAAGTTTCGCCGAAATGAGTAAAGGAACAAACCAGCCACAAGGATCGAAAAACATCACTGCTTCGCTTACTACTTGTCGCATAGTGGTGCATTTTTCATTGACGTGTATACTTTGTATTTTCAAAACATCTCGATATGGATTCCAGGAAACACCTAAAATCGACACTGTTTTAGAACTGTTATATTTTTCAGGGGGAATTGCTGCGCGTACTTCTTCGCTATTAGTCGACCATGAACGTAAATTCATCGAACAATCTTCGAAAATTTTTACTGCCTGATGATAGAATTCGATCGCTTCTTTCTTTTCAGGAACACCAGTGATAACGTTATCAACGTAAATGTCTCGTAGAATCAGTAGTACCACTTTGAAAAATATTTTTGCATATTTTTGAAGATGATAACGTACGGTTGCGTTTAAGATGAAAGGACTAGCAATTATACCAAATAGAATTCTGGCAAAACGAAGAATACGTAGGTTTTTTCCAGTTGCAGGTAAACGATGATCGTGTAACCAAAGAAACCGAACGAAATCTCTGTCTGTGGGATGAATCATCAGCTGATGGAAAGCTTTCTCGATGTCGCTTATCAGTGCAATAGTGTGAAGTCGAACACGTAATATTATTCCACAACCATTTGCTAATAAATTACTGCCTTTGTAAATGAGATCGTTGATCGATTTTGCTGCTTTTGAAACTTTCGCAGATCCGTCATAAACAATACGTAACGATGTAGACTTCTCTGGTGTGATGATAGGGTGATGCGGTAAGTAGTGTACTTGAACAGCTGATTTTTCGATACGTTCGTTTACCTCTTCAATGATACCAGCTTTTAACTGCGTTTCGATGATGTTATTATATTCGTTGAAATTTTCATCCGTGAGCGTACGTTGCAATGATTTTAATCGTCCTACTGCGAGACCGAAGTTATCAGGAAGGGAAGGGGGAAAATCTTTCCATGGCCAACGTATTTGATATCGTTTCTCTGTGAACTCGATGTTTTCATAAAACTGCTCCAAAGCGATTTGTTCTTGCTGAATCTCGGATAACGGAGGTTCTTTGATTCCTAGAGAATCTAATTCACACAGCTGTTTTATAGCTGCAGACGGAGACATTTGAAATAGTGCTGATTTCTGATGAGAATTACTAGCTTGACGTCCAACTAGCATCCAGCCAAATGGAGTATTAAAAAGATGCAAACCAGTGTTGACCGTAATCTTCGATTCAGGCTTGATAATATCGAAATAATAATCGCTTCCGAGTAAAATATCAATCGGTTCAGTTTTACCTGGGTTAATGAATTTTTTATCGGCATGTTCTGGGTATGATTCGATGAACGAGCTGTATTCGAATAAATGAACACCTTGAGGTACTTGTTGAATGGTGTCCGCAACAACTTCTACGTTGAATTCTTTATTGTTGCTCAGGATGAACGAAGTTGATGCGGTACGTATTTTTATCGGTTGATCGACGGCAAAAACTTTGACAGGTGTGGTTTGAAATTTAGATAATTTTAAACCCAATCGACGAGCTGCTGTTTCACTTATGTACGTATCGTTGCTGCCGTTATCGAATAGAATGCGAGCGTTGTATTTTTGTTGATTGGTTGGATTAATAACAGTTAAAAGTGCCGTAGTATGAGCTCCTTGATGCGTACGTACAAAGTTGACAGATTTTTCGTTGGTGTGTTTATTATCAGTGTCGCCAGTGCCGCTGGTGCCGGATGCTGTTTCAGTTATCGGGGGTTTGTTTGAATGCGGTGTACCATCTTTTTTATCATACTGAGCCGGACACAATGATGCGTGATGACGATTCATTTGTTTACAGAAACGACAGGTAACGTTTTTTGTACAAGCATTTTGTCTGTGTTCTTTGCTTAGGCAACGATAACATCGATCTTTCAACTGATTGCGTCGTTCAGTTGCAGTAGGGAAAGCTGTACATTCATTTGAATAATGCTTTTGTTTACAAAAAACGCAAAACGGAATAGGTCGATCTTGTTTACAGGTACCCGTTGGTGGTTTATAATGCGACGAATTCGGTGGTGTAGATGTGACGAGTGCTGCAGTTACGGCATGTTGACGAGAATCTTCATTGAGAACGATATTGTGTGCTTTAGCTGAAGCTTCTAAACTGTTCCGTAACTGAACGTATTTCAAAACTTCGGCTTGGAATTCGGAAATTGATGGTTTGCTTTGAATACATATTTTTTGCACTAGCCAGAACGGATATTTAAAATAAACTTTGTCCCGTAAAGGCGCATACTCGTCAGGTTTTTGACCATGTGACATAAGAGCAGTCAATAAACCTTCTAACTCGTAATATGTTTTGGAAATACTTGCCGTTGTGTTACGTGCTCGTGGAAGATTATCTAGTTTGATGTATAAGGCGGATACCACTTCTTTTTCGTTATCGTATTCAGCTTTTAAACTGGAAATTGCTAGATCAAAATTATGGTCACTCAACTTTAGGTGAGCAATAACTTTGGCCGGTCCACCAATCAATAACGATTTCAAATGTTGTAACTTCTCACTTTTCGTTATGGGAACGTTACCATATTTGAGCTGAAATGCTTCCATGAAACTGCTGAACTGAGTAATATCTCCATCGAATGGCGTAATTTCAATTTCTGGAATTTTTCTAGCGATGTTGTTACTAACTGGTGTCGTGTTCGGTTGAACTGAAATTTCCCCAGCTTTAACAAGAACTCGATTTGCTCGTGCGGATAAACGTTTGGCCGAAGCTAATGGACCCAATGCTTGTGTAAAATCGTAGGGAAGCGTTTTTTTCGATATTGGACGAAAACCTTCGAGTTGTGAAGCGTCTACTTCCATCTCATCGAAACTGTTTCTAAGTTGCTCAATATTTACCGGTGTTGTTGCTAATGCGTTTGTGATGGCTGCTACCGATGTGTTTAGGTTTTCCAACCAAATGTTGAATTCTGATTCGAGTGTTTGATCGAGTGCCATGATGCGTGAATGAATGAATGAGTGTGTGCGAACGAACAAATGTGTAAAAATGCGTCAAAAAATGTGTTAAAAAATGTTCAAAAAATGCAAAAAACACGTGCGAGAATGCGGAATGCGCGGCACAATTGCCATAATGATTTACTTCGTGGATTTAATCGCGAACGATTAAATTTTTGTTTCGATGTGTCGTGGTGAAAAATTGAAAAAAGATATCAAAAAATGTGATAAAAATTAATGTGGGGGCTGAAGGCACGAGGGGCTAGATTAGTGTAGAAGAAAATCTGACTTCATATTCGTGCTCAGCGGTAACGAATCATGCGGAAACGACACCTCATTCATTATTGTACATATAATTTCCCCAAATATCTCATTTCACCCCCCCCCACTCTACGACACCTTTTTTCAATTTTTCACCACGACACATCGAAACAAAAATTTTGAAAAAAATATATGATACGTACTTAGAGGTCAAAAATATGTACATCCAAAAATTGTACATCCCAATTTTCATTGTGAGTAGGCTATAAATAGGTAGCACAAAAAGAGTTGAAAAACGCAATTTTGAGGGGTAAATATGAAGGGAGGGGTTTGAAAATTCTTGTAGGAATACCTCTGTTGTTCACCACACCATCCTAGAGAATATTCATCAAAAAAAATTCTGAATGCAATTATGGTATTTCAGTAGGGTTCTCAAAAAAAAATCCAAGTTTGAGAGCGCGCGATAGGTGAAGTTTTCTCACGGTGGTGCCGTGGAACAGTGTTGAAAAAACGCGCGGTAGTACGGGAGATACACGTTTTTTTTCAAACTTTATTTTTTTTGACCATGTTGCACCCCCCTTTGGGACCTTGAGAAAATTATATGTTATACCTTAGGGTATGAGCAAGTTTTAAAAAAAAATTCAGCCATGGCACCCCCCCAAAATTTTTTTCTGCCCCCCTTCAAAGTTTTCAACCCCCTGAAAAACTAAGAAAATGGTGGGGGAAAATTTTCAAAAAATTACTGTGTGTACCCCTACATGATGTACACAATCTGGGAAAATTTAAAAATTTTTCGTCAACCCCCCTCCGAGAAATATAGCTTTGAATTTTTGATGTTTAGGGGGCAGTTTCTCCGGAAGGGGAGGGGGTGGCTGGTCAAAAATTTGTATGAAGAGTTTTTACATCAAGGGTGACTTTTTGGACCACTTTTGATCTATTATGGATCAAAGGCCGTTTCACCCATCTTATAGGGGAAGTCCCTTTACAAATTTGTCTTGCCTCAAATTTTGAAAATTTTGAATTCTTAAATTATTTGTTTTTGCAGCTTTAATTTTGAAGATAGCCATTTTGTCATAATAACCTTTTTTATTCGTCCATTTGAGCACTACAGGTTATTGAAGTCATTTTAATGATGCAAACATTTTCTTACTAAGTACATACTTACATATCTGGAAATTGAAGAAGTTACACCACTTTTGGGCAAAAATTCATCAATTTCGAAAAATGTGCAAAAAATGATAAAATGTTTAGATCATTTAAGTGACTTCACTAACTCATGGTACTTTAGTAGACAAGCAAAAAAAAGTCATTATGACAAATTCCCTATCTTGAAAATCAAAGGGGCAGACACGATGTGAAAATTCGAAATTTTCAATCAAGTTAGCCCCTTTAATTTTGAGAATAGGCAATTTGTTATGACAACATTTTTTGTTCTTTAGTTTTTCGAAACACGTGGCTCCTTCAATTTACAAGATGGACAACCAGTCATAATAACGTTTTTGTCCGTCTTCTCGAGTACTACCTGCACAAAATTTTACCGAATCAACTCAGAAAATTCAAATTTATTCATACTCTATTTCTGTCTTGAGTCCGAGACTCAAGAGTAAAAAAATTGAATGATTCGCACATAAATCGCGATAAAATAATGAATAATTTGAAGAAATAAAATGATGAAATGCTTTTCTCATGTCTTTTTATTAACGAGGTAAAAACGAGAATGAATAACAAGTAAAATTTCTTACAAACTAAACCTAATGTTTTTTGGGCTTTCTCACGTATCCGTGACATTCAGGACGCGAGAAAAAAAAATTTAAAAAAAATTGTACAAAAAATTGTCAAATTTCACAATGATTAAAAAATAATGTCAAAATTTGAAAAGATGAAAACTGAATTTGAAATTTGAAAATAAAAAAAAAGTACAAATGAAAACGTAAATGAATAAAATGAAAGAAATCCACAGAGATTTCTACTATTGATACTGGAAATAAAAAAATAAAAAAAATGATCAGAACATTATTCCAATCAAATGAAATGCTAAAATGCTAAAATGATACAAAAAATGACAAAAATTCACAAAATTTTGAATGTAAAAATACAAATTAAAAAAAAATGAATTGAAATGCTGAAACCAAAATTTCAAAATGTAAAACTATCAATTAAAAATAAAGGAAAAAGGAGTGATCGGAAAACTCCAATCAAGTGCTGAATCCAGGATTCAATGCTGTGTCAAGTGACATGATGAATGAAATGAAAACGAAATGCGTTGTGAATCGTTAAACAGACGAATGTTAGCGAAATGAATGAAAAATAACCGAAGATATGAACACGTGAACAATGCCGCGGCAAGACCGCAAAATGCCGATTACACCATCACTAAAAAACATTTTAAAACGCTCTGTCTACCATGTCTTGAGTCCGAGACTCAAGAGTAAAAAAATTGAATGATTCGCACATAAATCGCGATAAAATAATGAATAATTTGAAGAAATAAAATGATGAAATGCTTTTCTCATGTCTTTTTATTAACGAGGTAAAAACGAGAATGAATAACAAGTAAAATTTCTTACAAACTAAACCTAATGTTTTTTGGGCTTTCTCACGTATCCGTGACAATTTCTAACATGCTGAGTCGACCGGTGATAGTTTTGAGACGTTCTTCAACATCCTACAACGTTTTGAAAATTCCACCCTTCAGCATGCCAAATTTCAGCTTTCTAGCTCAAATCGAGAAAATTCTGATTTTCTCACATTTTTGACTGAAAATTTAAAAAAAAATTAATCTAAAATCGAAACATGAACCTCTCAACTGAAATTTTAGCTGGTGACGTATTTTTTGCATTTTTTTTCAATCTACCTCTGTCTGGTTCAGAAATTTTTGTGTCGTTGTGATGCTTCTCTTGTGAGGGGAAAAAATTAATTTGTGATTCAGATGTCAGATCAGTTCAAAAATGATCCTAATAGATGAGGGGGGAGGGTCTACTTCTGCATGAAAACTGATTTTCAGATTTCTATCTCAAAATGTACTCTTTTTGTAAAAAAAAAAAAAAATAGAATAAGTAAAATAACAAATCAATTGATCTACTCAAGCTCCAAATTTGGTTTCCAAGTACATAATTGGGCAATATGATCTCCTAATGAGCCAAATTTCAGCCCATTCAAAGCACTCTGGATGCGAAAAACTATTGAAAATTCGCACAATCGCATGCAAACCATCGGTCGGCGATCCATACAGAAGGAAGAAAAGGTACCTACACACGACTAGGTATAATAGTTATCGCGAGTACACGCTACAAAAAGTGCATCAGCAGTGTTAAAAACCAGTCTTCCACAGCAGCATCGCCATCCAACGAGCTGCGAGAGTGAGAGAGAAGCCCGGAGTTCAACAATTTGTATTCCAGACAGAAACAAGACAGGTGTATGTTATAGCGTTTGTAATAATGGTAACATTAGCGACACTGACAGTGTGACTGTGACAAGAGTAAGTTTTGGTTTTATTTCACCGTGTAGAACGCGCGATCGACGCGACGAGGAAAACGCACATAAGTAGAAAAAGAACAAGAAGTAGGCAAAAAAAAAATAAGAAGGAAAAAAAGAAATACATAATCCTAATTTAGATCACTTTAACGACCAGTTGGACGACATTCTTTAATACCTTTTTAATGTCTTTTCGAATCGAATCTGCCGACAGGTAAATAGCCCTCTGCTTGCACACCATTGTAAACAAACACTCCTAGGGGCAATTAGAAACACGTTGGCCTTTTTTTCATCATTTCTTACCCCAACGAAAAAAATTTGTAAAATTCTCACTACCGCGTTGATCATGCGAGCGGGCAGTTTTAATTGACCGGATATGGAGATACCTCTTGTGTGCGGATTTTTCATTCGCCATGGTCGAATTGATCGGCGAGTTATTTTTTTATGATACATGGTTGATCCTTCTGCGAAGTGAAACAATTAATATTTTTTATTTACTACCGCGCGGAGTTTTTCGATTATCGCGTAAAAATCAGCGGCTCTGGTTGTATCGCTCTGGTCGGTGTAGTCTTCAATGAATGCCGCACGGTCGGTCTGCGGCCTCTGCAGAGGCCGCTTCTTCTTCTACCTGAAACTGATGTGGACACTGATTGACACTGATGAATGGTAGTATACTTTAGTCAATCATTGCCGCTTTACTGCTTCACATTTACTAAATCTCGCCCGTCTTATCGTCACCCCGTATACCATACACGATACTTGTATCGTCACCGTGTACCTACTCGTACACATACAAGTAGACGTTTCGTGTGCGAAAATAGCACCGACGGCATCGGATTATCATTTTGTAGATGCAGCTGGAGCAGGCGGATGGTGCGGCGTAAAGGTATACTTCTTTGGGTTGAGAATTGTCGCGTGAGAGAATAAGGTGATTTTAAGTGGTCAACTGCTGTCGACGAGTGTGATTTGGTTCGATCATATGTATCGGGTATGTTCATCGCGAGGTCATCTTAATAGGAACGAAGGATTTTGAGGTAAATTGCATAGTTTTGCATGGCTTAGAACAAGATGAATAAGATAGCAGCGTTTATAGGTACATGCTAGAGTTGAATTGAACAGATTTTAATTTTTAAGGTCGTTTTTCTTGAAGCCTGGAACTTCCAAAATATGGCTGGAGGCTTCAGAACGGCTTGAAACCGCCTCTAACCTTTCAAAAATCAGCTAGAGACTCCAGAAGGGCTTAACGTGGTTTAAAACTGTTTCCAATCGATTTGAGAGATTGAAAATAGGGCACTAACCAAATTTTAGCTTTCTAAGTTAAATCGACAATATTTTAATGTTTCAGATTTTTGATTCGAATTTTTTTAAAAATTCACCAAAAATCAAAAAATTCACTTCGACACCTTAAATTTTTTCTGGTGCTCTATTTTTGCACGCTCTTCCAATTGACCTTTGTTCAGTTCAAAATTTTCTGACGGTTGAGATACTTTCCTCGCGAGTGTCTCGAATCATTTTCTATCAAAAAATGTTAAGAAATCAGTAACTTATTTTGATGATCCATTTTTATATAGGCCTCAATTGAGCGAAAATTTCTAAAAAGAAATGCAAAAAATCCATCATATGTGAAGTATTGAAAAATACATCATCAGACCAAATTTTTGAGGCTGAAATTCGTTTTTGAATTTTCGGAGAATTTATGGAAATTCAAAAATCTATTTCCTATATTAAAAAATCAAAATACATATGATATGATTGACATTAAATTCTGAAATTTAGTTTTTTAGGTACATAAATTCTATTTTTGAATTTACGATCAATTTGATGAAAGTTTTAAGCCGCGTAGAAGCGCAAAATAATTTTTTTAAATTCCCTAGTGTTTGAAAAATTGTCATACAAATAATCAGAATTAAAAATTAAAAAATTCACTGGAGGCTCCAGAACGATCCAAAACCACCATCGGTCGATTCACGAGGTTGAAAATAGAGTGGGTACATACAAACCAAATTTCAACTTTCCACCTCTATTTGATCAAATTTTTATTTTTAAAGAAATAATGGAGACTATACCCAAATTTTTCAGAAAATCGTAAAAATTTAAATTTAAATCCAACACTTGAAATTTGCCCTAAAAGTAGTGTGTCGGATTTAAAAAGTTTTTTGTCGGTCAAATTATTTTCTTTTTTGGTTATTTTTAAGGATTGATTTTTCCTGGTACTCCTTACAAGGGAACCTCTTGAGGTGTCACACTCCGATTTGAACGGGACTGCGATTTTTGGAAAGAGCATAGTCTAAAACCCCCAAAACCAAATTTTCAGTTGCCCAAGTTCGTTTTTAGATTTTTGGCGAATTTTTGAAATTTCAAAATTGACTTTTTTTTGGCGGTTTATGATTTTTTTTTAAGTACGTACTTGATCAGTAAAAATGGTCAAAATGAGTCCCAAAACTAATATTAATTACCCAAATCCAAATTTTACCATTTCCAGCCATTCTGGAGCCTCCAGCGCGATTTTCAATTTCTCCAGAATTTTGAATTTGCTCCAGAAGGCGTGAATATGAAGTTGGGCAGCTAGAAATCGAGTTGTATATTACACTCGGCCTGCTTAACGAGTTTATCTACATTTGAGCCGATTTCGGGAGTGACACCTCCAGAGTGGGTTTTTGACAAGCTTTTTTCAAAATTAAAAAATCCAAAAAATCAAAAGATAATCGTTTGTGATGAAATTTTTTAAATTCACGCGAATCGCTGTATTTTGTCCAAAACTAACCCCCCCCCCCAACCAAATTTCACAATTTCCAGCCATTCTGGAACCTCCAGCAGCACGATTTTTCAATTTCTCCAGAATTTTGAATTTGCTCCAGAAGGCGTGAATATGAAGTTGGGCAGCTAGAAATCGAGTTGTATACTACACTCGACCTGTTTAACCAGTTTATCCACATTTGAGCCAATTTTGAGAGTGACACCTCAAGAGTGGTTTTCTGAGGTCTCACTCTCGCTCCAAAACGGCTGGAATGGTAGAATTTGCGCTCCAGGGGGTTAGTTCTTAAAGAAATACAGCGATTCGCACAAATTTCAAAAATTTCCTCACAAATAGCCATCTTTTGATTTTTTGGATTTTTTAATTTTGAAAAAAGCTGGTCAAAAAACCACTCTTGAAGTGTCACTCCCGAAATCGGCTCAATTCAAAATTCTGGAGAAATTGAAAAATCGCGCTGGAGGCTCCAGAATGACTGGAAGTGGTAAAATTTGGATTTGGGTAATTAATATTAGTTTTGGGACTCATTTTGACCATTTTTACTGATCAAGTACGTACTTTTTTTTTAAAAAAACGTAAATCGCCAAAAACAATCAATTTTGAATTTTCAAAAAGTCGCCAAAAATCGAAAAACGAACTTGGAAAACTGAAAATTTGGTTTTGGGGGTTTTAGACTATGCTCTTCCCAAAAACCGCGGTCCCGTTTAAATCGGAGTGTGATACCTCAATTAAGAGGTTCCTTTGTTAGAAAAAATATTCAGGTTTTCGAAAAATAAAAAATAAAAAATTTTTATAAAAATATGTAAAGGGAAATAAATGGAACATAAATACTGTTAAAAATCATTTAAAAAATACATTTTTACAAAAAACAAAATATGACAATTTAGCAAAAACTACAGGAAACATATGACTAGGTAAAACTTCTTAAAATAACAGAAAAACCACGAAAAAACAAAATAAAATCACGCAGAAACAGGAAAAAAATGAAAATTCAAAAGAATTTGGAAGAATCCAGTAAAACTGGCGTAGAACATCATTAAAACGACATTAAAGAACTAAAAACAGTAAACACAAAAAATTTGAAAAACTCGATGAAATGTTAAAATGTAGGGTGCGTAAGTAACAGAAGCTGAAAACTGAAAAGAAGGACATTGGAGAGACCTTGTGGAATGTGGAAGGGCTGTACTAATATCTTCCTCCAATCCATTTTCACAAAATTCTCCCCAAAAAAAAACTTCAAAAATTATTTATTTTTAAAAGAAACAAAAAAATAATCAAGAAAATACATCAAATAATGAAAATAATTTTCATTAACAAAATATTTAATTTCTTGCAATTATATTTTAATTATTTCGACGTTAAAAAAATGAAAAATTTCTGAAAAATCAAGTTTTCATTTTTCACTTAGTTTTTAATTAAATGACAGAATTATTTAAAAAATTTCTTCTTTTGAAAATTCGGAAAGAAAAAGGACTTTTGGACAAAAAGAAGGACTTTTTCCTGACTTTTTTAAAAAGAAGGATCCATAGGCAAAAAGACAGACTTTTCCTGATCTTCAGGATCGAATACGGACTGTCAAGACATCCTGAAATTTGACAGAATATTCAAAGTTCTCATAAAAAATCAAGAAAAAATAACCCAAATTATACTTTAAAACGCTTCAAAATAGCTAAAAAAACGCAAAAAAATGACCAAAAACTGACGAAGTTGATCAAAATTTAGCAAAAACTGTACGAAACCTATCGAGTTAATATAAATTACGTCTAATAAAGCATTACAATTATAAAAAACTTCCAAAAACTGGTAAAATTCCATGAAAATTTGACATTTATAAAAAATGCATAGAACGTCGTTAAAATAGACGTTGAAATTGCATAAAAAACACTTGAAAAAGCATAACGAAATACGTAATTATGAAAAATCATCAAAAACTGATACAATTGGCCAATTTTAGGTAAAAATTACACAACATTTTGTCAAAATGCGTCTTTAAAATAAGTAATTTGTGAAATCAAAGCAAAATTTGTCAAAAAAAAAAAAAAAAAAATTGCAAAAACTACGTAAAACATGAATAAAAAACAATAAAATTACAGAAAACTTTTGAAGCAGGATTAAAACTATTCAAAATCACCACGAAAAAAATGATTTCTCCAATGTATATCTCGTAAGTCAATAAATTAGGCAAAATTCGTTGACTGCTGTAATTTCTTATGATGGCATATTATTTATGGGATTATCTATCAATTTTTCGTGATCCCTGGTATAAATATATTTGTTTTTCAGAATCGTACAAGCATACATAGATATATTCCTCTGCAGTAAAACTATTTTCAACTTTCAAAAAATACTTACATTCAAAATTATGCGAAAATTATTTAAATGGCATTAAATCTAATCACAACAATATGTCAATCAACACTCTGGAAAATCATTCAAAATTGCATCCTTTCGCAAATCGACTCAAATTCGGAAAAATATCCCAGAATGGTCCGGAAATTCATCCAGAATCGTTTACAAAATGATAAAATCTTCCCAAAAACTTCCACAACCGCACTTATAATCACTCGGTAATCAGAAATTCATTCGGAATGAAGATGTGATCCCAGAATCGATGACGATGAGAAATCTATTCAAACCCATTTCGAAAAACGATTTATGACCGAAGAGCCATCCAAAAATAGCTTCAAAATCGATTCAAAATAGTAAAATAATTTCAAAATCACTCAAACATCATCTTGGCTGCTTCTTCCAAGTATACTTTACAAGGACTAGAAAAAATCCAACAAAAAATCTCAACTCTGATCACCTCAAACGCGTGCTTCTCACCCCTTGCGTCTGAGCTCACATCGCCTCATCATCCCGATATTTTAGCATTATTATCATTAAACGAACGCGCGAATTTCCACACCTGATAACACTTTGCGCATCGGCTCAGGGTAAGGTACCTTTTTATATATACGACGATTTAATTATGATGTATTTCGTGCGAAGCGCAAGAAAAACACAGAAGAAGAAGAGAAATAGCTGCAGAAAAAAAAACCTCCACATAACCCCGGCGAGAGGGGATAAAGGAAACTGGTTTAAGACGACGCTAGTTATGATATATAGATCCAATTAGAGGATATCGCATATGGTTCGCCGTAATCATCTAGATAGCGACTATCTTTTTGCCACTAACAAGGTGTTATTCTTACAACAAGAGTTAGCAGGTGTCTGACAGCATTCGTGATATAATTCCATACGTTATTATTCGGACACGTTTGCTTTTCTCGTCGAATATCTTATTTTGAAATCGCGCACCTAAGTACTCGCGTACGTAGTCTTCATCGCCGCATCTCGCGCAGACACAAGTTCACGTGTAATTTTGATTTATCGAATTATTAAAAGAATAACAAAAAAAATACTCGCTCTACGATGAAAAGGAGCAAGAGGGGGGGGGGCGAGCAGAGAAAATACGACGACGTGGGGAAATCGCCAAAAAAAAAAGCACGTGCTTTCCAACATACCTATACATACAAAATGATGACATTCGGTCGAGAAAACACACACACACCGTGTAATAGTAGAGTAGAAAATAACCCACGAATTCAATTTCTCGTCGTATAGAAGATACTTTTCGAACCTCCTCCCTACCTGCTCTTGCATCTCGCGTATCCTATCAAACGACGATGACGACGAATAGAGAGAAAAAAAAAGGTACCAGCACTTTTATATGTATAGAAAATACGTAAGTATATACGAGAAAAGCAGACGGATAAGTTTTTATATTTGCTGTACATTTTTTCCACTTTCTATTATCCTTTTACCGTCTACTTTGTTTTATTTTTCCTTTCTTCAATTTGTCGTTTACAGGAAATTGAAAACTTTTCCGCTGCCTCGTCGCGTCTCGTGTCCTGCGTGTGTCCCAACTTAATACCGAAAATCCTTCTTAAACTTATTTTTCCAACAATCGGGAGATTGTATTCGGTATCGCGCTATAAACAAACACTTTCGAAATTCCAGCCATATCTTCCAGCAAATAAACCCATCAGCCATAAAAGTACCGTATACTTATCCTTTCGGGAACGCGAAAAAAAACCATATCCTTTCGTTCGGTTAGATCTTTTTTACTCGTTACTTTTACTCCTTTTTTTCGGGGTTCGCTGTTCGCATTGGATGAGAAAAAAAAAAAGAGAAAAAGAAAGAAGGGAAACGAGAACGTTATATGTATATTGTGGATATAAAAATTTTCCAATTAAATCGACGATTCGTTTTAATGAGCGAGGTATTATGGGGACTGGCGGTCGATTTTTTTATAATTAAATATTTGCGATCAATTACGAACGAGTTGAGCTTTTAATTAAGACTTTTCATTTTGTCAATTTGTTTGGTTTTTTCCTCATTTTGAGCTGTGCTGGAAAAGTTGCCTACTCGTATATTCGCGTTCAATTTATTGGGGAAAAAAACACCATTCTGTTGTAAAAAGTTTCTTGAAATATGTAAAAAGCAGCAGTCAGCTCATCAAGATAACGGAAAGGGGATGATGGTGGTGGGTGTTAACGTCCACATAGAAATTGAAATTTGAAAATTGAAATGAGTACATTATTCATTGTCAAATAACGAGCAAAGATGTTTCCCCAGCACTGATGAGAAGTTTTTCCAGAAGAAATTTCGCCATGATGGCAAATTAAAATTTTTTTCACAATTCACATAGGTACATATTTTTTTTATCCGAGGAGGGGGATGAGAAGAAAATTGTTCAAGGCAACAAAAGAGATTTTTTCTGGAGAATAGAGTTTGTTACATTTAGAATGATTCTGGCCAGAAACGAAAAATTTCCAAAAAATGTCAACAGACAACAGACATCAATTTATTATGGTTTTAAAAAAAATTTCATTTTTCCTACGGCGTGGAGGGACTGGGAGGTTTTATTAACAAATAAACCAGTATTATCAGGTTTCTGGGAGACCTAGAAGGAAAAATCCGGTCACAAAAATATCATTTTTTGTGGATTTTTTCATTTTTTTTTTCAACAATGAAGGGAAGGCTTTCTAACACGATTCATTTTCAAGTCAGAGGGCTAAAATTTTCTGGTATGTACTTCAAAAAAATAAAAAACAGCGGTTTTGAGGGTAGGACTGGGAGCGAAATCCATTGAAAAAAAATGCTCACGAGACTCCGATTTGAAAATGTGCATTAAAAATCAGCACCAAAAGTTACCTACAATGGAACCTTTTGAACTGGCACTTTCCAATTTGAATGAAGTTCATTTTTGGATTTTTGTCAATGCCAGTCTACACGATTACCAGACTCAAAAGTAATCGCAATTTGATTTGTAAAAATTTAAAAACTCGCCAGAGGCTCCAAAAAAAATTGAATTGTGATTGGCTTCGAGTCGAATGATCATTTAAACACACCAGACGGTATATAAGAGGAAAAATCGCTGTTTTTTTTTTCAAAAATTCGATACAAATTGATTAAAAATTCTCTTTTGAACTCATATCGCACCTCGGGAGTAATAAGGTCACATCTCAAAAAAGTGAAATTTTACAGGAGAATGATTTTCTTTTTTTTAAAAAACTTGATTCATTATTTTTATCAACATGTAATTAATTGTGAGGAATGAATAGCACCTCATTTTAAAGATCTGGTATCCTACCTTCATTTAGCATAAGAACACTTTGAAAAATAAAATCTTAAAGAGGAAATATTTCAATGTTTGGAAAACATTTTGAGTTAGAACCTTTCATTAAAGTTGATGTGGAGGCGAAAGGAAGCGTCCAAAAAAATTTCAACATAACAAAGTTGTAGAGAATTAAATTTTCAATCGACATAATGTCGTTAGTTTTTTTTCTAGAGTGCTTAGTTTTTGAGTTTTTCTCAAAAAACTAAAATTTCATGATATGTGCAAATTCATTTTTCTGAAAAATGATCAATTTAAAAAATAATTTTCATTTGGTACAAACCAATAAAAAATGCACTCCTTGTGACTATTTCTAACTGACAAACATTCAAAACAATCAAAACTATTTGTTAACACTTTGTATGAACGAAATTTGCTCAAAAAAGGTGGAGTTTTTTGAGATGTACCCTTATAACTTCAAACAACTTGCAATGTTGTTGAGATTTTGAGTTGGGCCATTTGCGTTTTTTACAAGATCTGGATAATGTACCCAACTCAAAGTATAATTTTTGGTTGAGGGGGGTCATACAAACCCCAAAAATGCAAAAACATCAAAATCAATTCTTTTTGAGATGTGACCTTATTACTCCCGAGGTGCGATATGAAAGTACTACTGAAACTTTAAAGTAACTACCCGAAACAATCGACAGGGTGCTCAATAAGCATTAATGAAAGTTATAGATACTCAAGTTTATTTTTGGCCTTTCTAGAACGATTTGAATTTTCTGGAGAAAATCAAAAAATTATTGGAGACTCTAGAATATCCAAAAACTATGTAAATGAGTAGGTGTAGAATTGAATAAATTATTCACAGCAGTTCATTTTACTCAAAAAAAATTGATATTTCACGAAAAAGTTTCAGAATCGCCATTAAAATTGTTTTTTTTTTAATTTTCAAAAATCCAAAAATGAACTTAAGGAACTGAAATTTTGGTTAGGAGGTTTTAGAACATGTTCTTGTTCAAACCGGAGCATGCCAGTTCAATAAATTCTCTCGGTAGATGGTGATTATAACTCAATTTCAAATTACAGCAGTGCAATTTCTGCCAAAAAATAATTAGTTTCTTCACAGATGATCTGAGTTGTGTCATTTTGTCGATTACCACTCACATAAAAACACTAAAAAAGAAACAAAATGTGATTAAGTTTTCACGTTCGAATACTTCAAAGCAGATTATCCATTAATCGTTCTCGAACAAAAATCGACGTATTCATAAAAACGACAATAACGCGTTGACAAATGAACGCAATATAGTTTACCATTTAATTTGACGAACACTTGGTTGTTTTGTACAATATAAAAGCAAACAATTGCCGCCATTTCACGAATTATCGCGAACTTTCAAACGTGTTCACAAAAAGTTGATAAAAAAGAAAAAACCAACCAACGATGGAAACCTCTTCAACAATACATGCCGCTGTGGCCATCATTATCGGAGTAAGTACAAATTTTTTATTGTATTGTAGTCCGATAGGTAATAAACTGAGCGTCTGTCACTGATTTCAAGCACTGTTGGTGTTGGTGACAATTTGACCACACTTTTGCCCCAAGAAATATCATTTTAAAGTTGAACTAATTTTTCAATATGATTTCAGGTTAACCTAATCGTTCTCGTAAAATCAGATGCGAGCTTATTGGTGAACTCCGAGACGACCGAAACGAAAGTAGAGCTTTTACCAAGGGAGTATCATCAAGAATTAACCCAACTTTTATCACCCGATTTATTAAAACAGATTGATCCACTCCATTATCTAATTCGAAAAGCGGTAAAAATACATTATAACGCGTTGCAGACAATCATCATGGATTTGGAACGTGGTTTATCTTTAAGCAATCGGCATCCTAATCGAATTCCTCCTGTTTACCTGCCATATGCTCAACTTCTATCAAGACTATTGCCTTGTATATACCGTCTTGAAAATGTGAAAACTTCCATCAAACAAATTCAGAAACTTCACACAAGCGATCCTCTTCCATCACAATCGGATGATTCTACGTTTGACCCTAAAGCGTCAACCGATCCTGTGCACCCAGTAGTCGATCCTGAAATTTCGCCCCTATACTCCTCCGATATCTTCACGGACCCAAATCCTCCATCAGTGCTTATTGATAAATTACTACGTGTGCCGGGAAACACTTTCTTCAGAGTAGCATCAAAGTTGACTGAAACTAGAAAAGGTTTAACCAACAAGCACGGCTATTCCTGGTATGAAACTACTCTAAATCGATATCTAACAGGAGCATACAATGGAATATTTTTGAGAAATTTACAACGTGCTGTGGCTCGATTGAAATTGCTCCAATTGCCTACCCTTGCAGTTGATCAGAGTCAGCAGAAGGAGTGACGAGTTTTATCATTAAACCATGATTTCAGAATGACCAAATCGGACACTATTTTTTAATCGATATATGTACATGTTTCCAATTTTATAATAAAATATTTTTAAAATTTTGAATCATTTAAAAGTGTTGGCAAATTATTTGAAATTAATGTTTATCAAGGGCAGCTTACACATACTTAATGGTATTTTTTTCAGCACCATTTGAATTTTCTCGCTTGAAATTAAACGAAAAAAACCTCAATGAACATAAGTATTCAACAAATTTTCATTGAAAACTTCAAGATTTCTGAATCAAATCCAGGACTTTTTTCATTTTCAGCAAGGATGGCGGTCCCGAACGATTTTGTTCGAGATTACGGGTAAGGGGACCGGGCTCAAAATATAAAGGATCAGGATCAAGGGTCGAAACTTGGGTTCAGGGTTTGAAGATTCAGGTTTAGATCCAGTTCAGAATCTACTCGTAAAAACAATGGGCATCGTAAAGGATCGGATTCGGATAAGATTACATTTTTTTGTCTGCCTCTTTGTAATGAATTTGGCATAAATTTTGCTGGCTACAGAAATCGAGATACACAGAATGGATGCAGAATTACACAGGAAATTTTTCATGAAAAGTTTCTTTGCCTTCGAGGGTCTTGAAATTGAAATCAGTCTAAAAAATACCAAATTTTATCCTCAAAATATCTACTTCTGAAATTACAACTTGTACTGTACAAAAACGATCGTACTTCCCATTTTTTTTTCAATCAAAAAAATTCAAGTTTCAATGTGGCCAAATAGGCTTGAATAAACAGCAAGCCACCCATCAACGTTTAGATATCTGAGACCCACTACACAGCTTAACGACACTTTCAATTTTTTCTCAATTTTTCAAATCTTATTTACTTAAGACTCACAACTACCCTTTAACCTTCAAACGCCGTTTTCATTCATTGGTTCTAATAATGCCTACAACAAAATTTTGATCAAAACCAGATGACATAAACTAAAAATGTGACTGATTTGACCATGGTAGGTATGCAACAATTTTTTTTTTTTTTGAAAAATCACTACTCTTTTCACAACTTGTTTTCTACAAAATTTTCAGAAAGTTCCCCCTCAAAAACAAAAAATTGACAAAATGAAATTTTTCACAGGAACATTTTTTCAAAAAAATTGAAATTGGAAGAAACTTTGTAGGTATGCAAAGTATTTTCTAATGTATATCAATTTTTTCAATAATTTGAAGGTTTTTGTTGCACGTTTGAATTTTCTCATTTTTTCATTACCTACCAATTTTTGACTAAATTCACTGCTTTTTCACTACTCTCACAACCAATGTTTAAAATCACTACTTTTTTACTACTTTCACTGCCTGCTAGATACGCTGTATTTTGAAAAAAATAACGCTCAAGTTAATTTGGACTGTTTTTATACATACCACCTTTTGAAAATCCGAAATTTCCAAAATTTACCCGAAGGTACCAGAACAGCCGGAAAATAGCTCCGAACGACTTAGCGTATGGAAAATTGGGTACTAAGTAGGTAAATCTGATTTCAACAACTCAATTAGATAAAATATTGTGGTTTCAACTTTCAAAAATCTGCTAAGGGTACTCCAAAACTAACACTCAAAATGGTTCGAAACCGTTTCCAATCGATTTGTAGGGTCGAAAACAGGGCGCAGATCAAGTTTCAACTCCCTTCGTCCATTTGGTAGAATTTAGATTTTTTTTCATTTTTGACCCAAGTTGGATTTTTCAATAAGTCATCAAAAAACAAAATCGTTAATGAAATTAAAAATTTGATCTACTGTTTTCAAATTCGTATTTGGAAGATCAGATCACCGTAGAAATTTAAAAATTTGCTAGAGGATCCAAAAAAGTTAAATTGCGATTTGTTGCTTTTTCTTCGAAAATTTGATACAAATTGGTTAAGAATTCTCTTTAAAATTCATATTACATAGGTACTTAAACAAATCAAATAAAATCAAATCGTTTATTGCAGTGGACAGCTTTAGCTGTATTTACAATGTCAATAAACTAGGTATTAATTACAATATTAACATAGTAGGTACTTCCGGAGGGGGGGGGAGTGAATCGAAAATACAGATAAGTAATTAAATTATAGTTTGAAATGAGAAAGAAAAAAAAAGAGAAAATTAACACAAAACCATGAAAAAAGAAAAAAAACATATTATAAGATACAGCTCATGAAAACACAGTAAAATACTCTTTTGTGAGAACAATAGAAAGTTTAAAATAAAATAGCACAAAAAAAAGGTTTAAATAACAACAGGTTATAAAAATTACAGTAAGAAAACAACTTAATAATCTAGCTGCAACATTTCTTCAACACTGTAGAACGCATATCTTTGTAGCCAATATTTGAGTTTATTTTTGAAAAGTTTTTTGGATCCTATATTTTTTAGCTCCTGTGGTATTTTGTTATAAATTTTTGAGGCCATGAAATCAATGTTATTTTGCATATTTTTCGTTCCTAAATTTTCACTTGTGGCCAAATTTCTAAATCGTGTTTCATATGTATGAGGGAACATCAATAAGTGCGTGCACTTTTGCTATAACTTTTGAACGGGTAGATATTTTTTGATGAAATTTGGAGAAAACATTCTTCAGACCTTTGAGAAGGTCTTGTGATAGTTGGTTTTGAATTTGGTCCCAGTGTTGATAAATTACAGCATTATCCGTAAAGTGAGTTTTCAAAAATGCCATCCAAGAAGGAAATTTGTTCAAATATTCATTTTCTGTGGTTACAAGAAAAATCTGCCACCTAAATAAATAAAAAATAATTAAAACGTATCGTGCTAATGCTATCTTGAAACAGATTGTGTTCAATCGGAGTAATTTGTTTAGTAATGGTCGTGAAAGCTTAGCTCATAAGAAATGCAGCAGTGAAGCAAAAAAGTTGTTTTTTTCACTGCACCTTTCATCAAATGAACAATCGTGACTGTTACTGAAGAATTACTCTGATTGAACACAATCTGTTTTAAAATAACATTAGCACGATACGTTTTATTTATTTTTTTATTCATTTAGGTGGCAGATTTTTCTTGTAACCACAGGAAATGAATATTTGAACAAATTTCCTTCTTGGACGGCATTTTTGAAAACTCACTTTACGGATAACGCTGTAATTTATCAACACCGGGACCAAATTCAAAACCAACTATCACAAGACCTTCTCAAAGGTCTGAAGAATGTTTTCTCCAAATTTCATCAAAAAATATCAACCCGTTCAAAAGTTACATATAGCAAAAGTGCATGCACTTATTGATTGCCCCTCGTATGAGAAGGTACCTTGAAATTTATTATTCCATTCTTTACCATAATACATAATTGAAGAATGTACTCACGTGGAGCTGGCAGTATTTTATTTTCAATAAAGACTGGCCTACAGGAGTCTCTTGGATGTTTTTGAAACATTATTCTTGAAAATCTTTTTTGTATTAGAAGTACATGATGGAGTAGGCTGTGGTTACCACCCCAAAGTGCTATTCCATAGCTCAGATTAGAGTGAAATAGGCCAAAGTATGCGATTTTTAAAGCATGAGAGTGTGTAATTTCTCGGAGTTGTCTTATCAAATAGGTATAGGTGGAGAGTTTTTTAAATAGTCAACTTGGTTATTCCATTTTAAGTCAGAATCTATTATAACTCCCAAAAATTTAGTTGATTCAATTATCCTGTAATTTTCAGTTATAGAGGGAGGTACCTTCCCAAATCCCAAAAAATGTGTTTTATTAAAATTTAATATCATTTTTGTTTGCTGAAAACCAAGCTATCAACTTATTTATAATGCCCTGAATGTGATTGCTGTCAACACCTTCATTTATTTCTAGTAGAGCTGTTATCATCAGCAAATTCTGTAAGACTATATCCAAAATAGGTTAATAGATCATTGATATAAATAATGAAGAACAGTGGACCTAGATAGATCCTTGAAGTACCCCTTGCGTAATAGGTTCTGCATCAGAAAATGTGCTATTGTTAATTTTTACAATTTGGACTCTATCAGACAGGTAGCTTTTGACCCAATCTGATAGTGTTCCTCTAACACCATATTTCTCCAATTTTTCTAGCAGAATTTTATGGTCCACCCTATCAAAAGCCTTGGATAAGTCACAAAGAATTGCCAATAGGCTTTTCTTCTGTTGGAGACCATTCAACACCTCATGAACAAATTTATAGATTGCAGAAGTGGTATTCATATTTTTCCTAAAGCCAAACTGTGATGAGTGGAGTAAGTTATATTTTTCAAAGAAGGCTGCTAATCTTTTGTGGAATATTTTTTCAAACACTTTAGAGAAAACTGGGGTAATTGATATTGGTCTGTAATTATTCAGTTTATCTTTCTCTCCATTTTTGAGGACAGGCGTTACCACACTATTGCGGTAAATACCTGAAACAATCTAGAGAGTGCTCAATAAGAATCAATCAACGTTTTATATAGGTACTAAAGTTTATTTTTGGCTTTTCCAGAATGATCTGAAATTTCTGGAGAAAATTGAGAAATGATTGGGATACCGACTTTACACCTAATGAATAAAGTGGGAGTCGAATTGAAGGAATCATTCATGGTAGTTTATTTTGTGCAAAAAAATATATATATTCCACGAGAAAGTTTTAAAATCGCTCTTAAATAGTTTTTTTTTTCAATTTATTAAAATTTCAAAAATTCGCCAAAATCCAAAATAAACTTTAGAACCTAAAATTTTGGTCAAGGGATTTCACAACATGCTCTTGTTCAAATCGAAGAGCGTCAGTTCAATAAATTCTCTCGGTAGTTGGTGATTACAACTTAATTTCAAATTACAGCTGTACAATTTCTGCCAAAAAAATAATCAGTTCCTCCACAGTTGATCTGAGTTGTGTCATTTTATCGATTACCACTCACATCAAAACACTAAAAAAGGAACAAAATGTGATTAAAATTTCAAGTTCGAATACTTCAAAGCAGATTATCCATTCATCGTTTTCGAACGAAAATCGACGTAATCATAAAAACGACAATAACGCGTTGACAAATGAATGCAATTAATATAGTTCAACATTAATTTGACGAACACTTGGTTGTTTTGTACAATATAAAAACTAACAATTACCGCTATTTCACGAATTATCGCGAACTTTCACTTGTGTTTACAAAAAGTTGTCAAAAAAGAAAAAAAAACAACCAACGATGGCAGCCTCTTCAACGATATATGCAGTTGTGGCAATCATTAATGGAGTAAGCACAAATTTTTTATAGTACATTTATCAAGTCCGATAAGTAATAAACTACTGAGTTCAAGCCCTGTTGGTGACAATTTAACCATATTCTTGCCCCGAGAACCTTCATTTCCAAGTTGAAATAATTTTTCAATACGATTTCAGGTTAACCTAATCATTCACGTAAGATCAGACGCAAACTTATTGGTGAACTCCGAGACAACCGAAACGAAAGTGGAGCGTTTGCCAAGGGAGTATCGGCAAGAATTAACTCAACTTTTATCGCTCGAAATGCTTGAACAAATTGATCCACTTCACTATCTAATACAAAAAGCGGTAAAAATACATTATAAAGCGTTCCACTCGGTCATCGCGGATTTGAAAAACGGTTTATCTTTGAGCAATCGGCATCCTGAATCGAATCCAGGACTTCATTTATTTTCAGCAGGGATGACGGTCCCGAAAGATTTTGTTCGGATCACGGGTCAGTGATCCTGGTCCAGCTAGAATGAATGTAGAATTACACAGGCAATTTTTCAAGAAAAGTTTCATTGCCTTTGAGAGTTTTGAAATTGAGATCAGTCTAAAAAATGTCTTTCACCCTTGAAGTATTTACTTCAAAAATTCCAACTTGCAGTGTACAGAAAAGATCGTACTTCCCCATTTTTTTTTAAATTGGAAAAATTCAAGTTTCAAAGTGTCCAAATGGGCTTGAATAAAAGAACCAAAAATTTCAAACCTTCAACTTTTAGAGATCTGAGATCCACTCCACAACTGACCGATACTTTCATTTTTTTCTCGATTTTACAAATCTTACTTTGAATTCAGAACTACCCTTCAACCTTCAAAAACCGTACCTAACAATTCGAAAAATTGCATTCAGTGGTCCCAATAATGCCTACAACAAAATTTTGAGCAAAATCAGATGACATAAACCGAAAATGTGACTTTTATTTGACCATGGTATCTGACACCATTTTTTGTGTTGAAAAAATCACTACTTTTTCACTACTTTCACTGCCCCTTAAATACCCTGTATTTTGAAAAAAATGACGCTAAAGTTAATTTAGACAAATTTTGGATCATTTTTTAGAAAATCAGAAATTTCCAAAATACACCCGAAGGCTCCAGAACAGCCTTAAACCATCCTTAAATCGACTCAGCATATAGAAAATGGGGTACTAAGTAAATTTCATTTCAACAACTCAATTTGGTAAAATCTGGTGGAAATTTGCTAGGGTGCTCCAGAACTACCACTCAAAATGGATCGAAACCGTTTCCAGTCGATTTGTAGGATCGAACACCAAATTTCAGCTCTCTTAATCTAAGTATTTGGTAAAATTTTGATTTTTTTCCATTTTTGACTCGAGTTTGATTTTTCAAATCCTTTGTAAACTCATAAATTTGATCCACTGTTTCCAAATTCTTATTCGGAAGACCAGATCACCTTGATTCGAACCCGATGGACAATTCTATCAACTGAGGAGCTGGATATCAATTCAGAAATGAGGAAAAACTGTAGGGGGTCGGGGGGAGTCGAAGGGGGTCAAATGTGGTATCAGAGGAAAGGGGAAGTCACCATGACCTCAAAACATGAAAGTGCCCAAATTTTTGGGAACCGGGGGGAACGTGGGAAGGGGGGAGAAAAAAAGTTACTGCGTTTTGATCTGAAATTTGCTACAAAAATCACGCACATTTTATATCAAAACGCAGTAAATACATCGGCACTCTCTTACTGAAATAAAAACACATGAGTAGAGAACCATTTTGATGATTATTATCTATTAAAATAGTAAAAAAAAATATTGAAAATTAAGGCGCCGTTTGCCATACCATAGTGACTGAGTGATGACACAAGATTTTGTTTTTCATGTTCAGGCCAAGTGTGATTATTGATTGAACAATATGTTGGAAATTTTTTAAAAGTCTGTAGTTTCATTACCAACAGTAACCACCTTCTGAAATCAATGTTTACCAACCTTATAACACAAAAAACGCTAAAAATAGTGTAGTTACTGCGTTTTGAAGCAAAATTGCTGGTTTTTACTGCGTTTTGATGCAAATCTCAACTTTAACTGGGATTTTCGAGGTGAAGCATGGCAGATGGATTTACGACGATGGCTTCAATCGATTTCCCGTTGAATTTTACATAGGAAAACACTCTTGTCTCATTTTTCATAAAAATGGACTTACGGCGTTTTGATATCCAGCTCCTCAACTGTTTTTCAAATTCCGTGATTTTAGAATTTTTTAAAAATTATTTGCCATTGAAAATAAAAGGTCACAGGTTTAGACGTAACAAATTATGTAACTTTTCTCATAAGGATTATAAAATTACTTACCTACTTACTTATTCTCATACGCGAGTTTGTATTCTATCATTTTTGGAAGGAAATTGTACTCACCTGAAACAAAAAAAAATTAAGATGTACTCGTATTATGTAGTTAGTTATTGATCAATCAACAAATACTTACATGAAATGATAATGGTCGAAAGCCAAAGTAAAAATTCTGACGATCTCTGTGTTTACTGAAGAGCCAGAAATGAATATTCACAAATAATGTGTCATAAAAATATTGATTGTGAAAATCACTCAAAAATATTAAAAATTAATAAACTATCAGAAATGTCTCATTTTCAGGTGGAATTTTGCATGGACTGTTTATATTAGGTATTGAAAAATACCAAGAATTAATCGTAAATTCTCAAAATTGAATGATGATTTGTCAAAGCTGCAATTTGTCAAATTTAACCTCCCCCCACCAATATTTTTTTTACAAAATTTCCACCTTTTTTCAACCAAATTTTCAGAAAGCTCCCACTTGACTCCCCCCCCTCCCCACACACACACACACACACACATGTCACAAAAATCCTATTTTTACAGAGATGGAAAGCTAAAGATGAAACTTAAGCTTTAGCTTTTGGCTCTTCAAATTAATGAAACTTTCTAATGGCTAGCTTTTAGCTTCCAAAAATCATTGGCTTTCGGCTTTTACTTAGCTTTTGGCTTTCAGCTTTTGGCTTTTAATATTTTCACACATTGCTACAATACAGAAATGTACACCATGGATATTGTATACTCACAACAACAACAACAACAATAACAACAACGGGAAAATCGGGAAAATGGCAAATGGCTATAATATATTTGTAATTACAAAAAACTGAAACTGAAACTAAACCAGAGAGACATGCAAATAAAGGTAAAAAGCTGAAAGAAAGCTGAAAAAATAAAGCTTTTGGCTATAGCTTTTAGCTTTCAAAAATTCCAAACTTCCTTTGACTTTCAGCTTTTAGCTTTCAGCTTTCGGCTAGCTTTCCATCCTTGATTTTTTAAATTGTTTGGATTTTTTTTTTCGACAAATGAAGGGAGAACTTTTTAGCACAACTTTTCAAATAAGAGCGCTAAAATTTTTTGGTATTTTTTAAAAATAAAAAAGCAGTGTTGAGGGCGGATCTAGGAGCGGAAAAAATTGCAAAAAAGTGTTCATGAGGCTCCAATTTGAAAATGTGCATTAAAAACCAGCACCAAAAGTTACTTAGGTACAATGGAATCCTTTGAACCAGCACTTTCCGATTCACACAAAAACGGACCTAATCAAAATTTCAGGTCCCAAAGTTTATTTTTGAATTTTTGATAAGTGTCAGTCTACACGATTAGAAGACCAGAAAGTAAACGCAATTTGATCAGTAGAAATTTAAAAACTCCCTAAGAGGCCCCAAAAAGGTTAAATTGCAATAGGCTACACGTCAGCTGATATCTAGACGAAAAAATGTTTCTTTTTCCTTCGAAAATTTGATAAAAATTGGCTAAAAATTCTATTTTAAATTCATATTACTGAAACTTTGCGGTAGCTACCTGAAACTAGGGCCCTATAGCTATAGATGCCTTACCTGAAACAATCTAGAGAGTGTTCAATAAGAATCAATCAAAGTTATAGATACTAAAGTTTATTTTTGGATTTTCCAGAACGATTTCAAATTTCTGGAGAAAATTGAAAAATGATTGGGATACCTACCTACTCTAGAATGTCTAAAGTGGGAGTCGAATTGAAGGAATCATTTGTGGCAGTTCATTTTGTACAAAAAAAAAATATACATAAATTTATATATTCCATCAAAAATTTGCCAAAAATTCGAAAATGAATTTTAGAACCTGAAATTTTGGTCAGGGGTTTTAGAACATGCTTTTGTTCAGACCGGAGAGCGTCAGTTCAATAAATTCTCTCGATAGATGGTGATTATAACGTAATTTCAAATTATAGCAGTGCAATTTCTGACAAAAAAATAATTAGTTCCTTCACAGTTGATCTGAGTTGTGTCATTTTATCGATTACCACTCACATAAAAAGACTAAAAAAAGAACAAAATGTGATTAAATTTTTACGTTCGAATACTTCAAAAGCAGATTATCCATTGATCGTTCTCGAACGAAAATCGACGTAATCATAAAAACGACAAAACCGTGTTGACAAATGAATGCAATTAATATAGTTCACCATTAATTTGACGAACACTTGTTTGCTTGGGACCGCGAACTTTCACACATATTTACAAAAAGTTGACTAAAAAGAAAAAAAAACATCCAACGATGGCAACCTCTTCAACAATATATGCAGCTGTAGCAGTTTTTATTATGGTAAGTAGAAATTTTTTATTGTGTACTAGTCCGATAAGTGAGCTTTTTAGTCACTGATTTCAAGCCATGTTGGTGACAATTTGACCATATTCTTTCCCCGAGAAACTTCATTTCTAACAATATAATTTCAGGTTAACCAAATCGTTCGCATAAGATCAGACGCAAACTTATTGCTCGTGAACTCTGAAACGATCGAAACGAAAGTGGAGCTTTTGCCAAGGGAGTATCGTCAAGAATTATCCGAACTTTTATCACCCGATATATTTAAACAGATTGATCCACTTCACTATCTAATTCAAAAAGTGGTAAAAATACATTATAACGCATTGCAATTGGTCATCCCGGATTTGGAGCGTGGTTTATCTTTGAGCAATCGGCATCCTGGTCGAATTCCTCCTGTTTACCTGCCATACGCTAAACTTCTATCATGGCTATTGGAATGCATATACCGTCTTGACTACGTGAAAAGTTCTATCAAACAAATTCAGAAAGTTCAGACAAGCAATCCACTTCTACCACAATTGGATGATTCTACGCTTAACCCTAAAGCGTCAACCGATCTTGTGCTCCCAGTGATGGATACTTCCACGCGTGATCCTGAAATTTGGGCCCTATACTCTTCTGATATCTTCACAGACCCAAATCCTCCATCAGTGCTTATTGAGAAATTACTATGTGTGCCGGGAAACACCTTCTTGAGAGTAGCATCAAAGTTGACTAAAAGTAGACAGAATTTATTCGAGGGGCACGACTATGCCTGGTATGAAATTACTCTAAATCGATTTCTAACAGGTATAGACAATGGAAAAGTTTTGAGAAATTTACAACGTCATGTGGCTCGATTGAGACTGCTCGAATTGCCTGAAGCAGTGACGAGTTTCCTCTCTAAACCATTATTCCAAAATGACCAAATCGGACACCATTTTTAATCGTTACATCTCTCAATTTTATAATAAAATATTTTTCAAATTTTGTACCATTTAAAAATTGTTGCAAATTATTTAAATTGTTCATCAGGTGCAGCTTTTACATAATGGGATTTTTGTCAGCACTATTTGAATTTTCTCGCTTGGGATTAAACGAAAAAAGATCAACGAACATAACGAAAATTTCAAATTTCAGAATCAATTTCAGGACTTTTTTCATTTTCAGCAGGGATGGTGGTCCCGAAATATTTGGTTCTGGATTAAGGATCAGGGATCTTGGCTCACAATATGAAGGATCAGGATCAAAGGTCGGGTTTCGGGTTCAGGTTTAGATCCGGTTCGGGATCTAAAAATAATCGGCATCATAAAGGATAGGATCGAGATCAGGTTCAATTTTTTTCTCTGAATCTTTGAGACAATTTTGGCATGAATGTTGCTGGCTACAAAAATCAAGACACACAGAATGGATACCTAATTACACAGGAAATATTTTCATGAAAAGTTTCTTTGCCTTCGAGGGTCTTGAAATTGAGATTAGTCTGAAAAATACCAAATACCCTCAAAGTATTTACTTTTGAAATTTCAACTTGAACTTTACAGAAAAGATCGTACTTCTTCATTTTTTTTAAATTGAAAACATCCAAGTTTCAATGTGGCCAAATGGGTCGAATAAACTATCCGAAAATTTTAAACTTTCAACTTTTAAAGATCTGAAATCCTTTCCATACCTCACCGATTTTAGGATTCAGAACTAACCTTCAACCTTTAAAAGCCGTAACATATCGAAAAATTAAAATTGCAATCAGTGGTTCCAAAAATGCTTACAACAAAATTGACTGATTTGACATGGTACTCGTATCTAACAGAATTTTTTTTTGAAAATAATCACTACCTTTTCACTACCTGCCTTCAACCACATTTTTAAAAAGCTCTCCATTCGACCCCCCCCCCCCCTCCAAACACACACAAAATTAACAAAATCAAATTTTTATAGGAAAATTTTCAAAAAAAAAAAGATGAAATTGGAAGAAAATTTGTATACAAAATATTTTTTAATTTCAATCAATTTTCTCAATAATTTGAAGGTTGTTGCACGTTTGAATTTTTTCATTTTTTCATTACCAATTTTTGACTACATTCACTACTTTTTCTCTACCTTCAGTACCTATTTTTGAAATCACTACTTTTTCACTACTTTCATGGTACCCCATGTATTTTGAAAAAAATGACGCTTAAGTTAATTTGGACGGTTTTTAGACCACTTTTAATATAATCTGAAATTTCTAAAATATACCCGAAGGCTCCAGAACAGCCTGAAACCACCTCCAAACGACTCAGCACATTGAAAATGGGGTACTAAGTAAATTTCATTTCAACAACTCAATTGGATAGAATGTTGTGGAAATTTCAATTTTCAAAAATCTGCTAGGGTGCTCCAGAACTATCACTCAAAATGGATCGAAACCGTTTCCAATCAATTTGTATGGTCGAAAACAGGGCACACACCAAATTTCGGCTCTCTTGGTCTATTTGGTAAAATTTTAATTTTTTTCCATTTTTGACCCAAGTTTGATTTTTTAAAAATTCATTAAAAATCAAAATCGTTTGTGGAGTCAAAAATTGTATCTACTGTTTCCGAATTCGTATTCGGAAGATCAGATCACCTCAATTCAAACCTGTTGGACAATTATTTCAGCTAATTTTCCAATTCCTTGATTTTAGACATTTTTTTGTTTTTTTTTGTTTTGATTTGCCATTGAAAATAAAAGGTTACTTACAGGTTTAGTAATGACTAACGTAACTTTTCTAAAAAGGATTATAAAATTACTTACTTATTCTCATATATATACGCGAGTTTGTATGCTATCATGTTTGAAAGTAAATTTGTACTCACCTGAAACAAAGAAAAAAAGGTAGATTAGTTAATTATAAAATTATTGATCAATCAACTTTTATATACAATAAAATAATAATGGTCGAAGGCAAAAGGAAATTCTGAGATCTCCATGTTCAATAAAGAGCCACAAATAAACATTCACAAATAAAGTAGGTATCATAAAAATTGTAAAATTGATTGTGAAAATCACTCATAAACATCAAAATTTGATAAACTATTAGAAAACAACAAAAATTTGAGAAAATGTCCCGTTTAGGTGAAATTTTGCACAGACTGCTTGGATTATTGAAAAATACCAAGAATTAATCGGAAATTCTCAAAATTGAATAATGATTTGTCAAAACTGCAGAACGTGTCATAAGATTTGTCAAATTTACCCACCCCCCCACCCCCCCCCCCAATAATTGAAAATTACCAGAAGCTGAATTCATGGTATCTAAAGGATTTTTTTTTAAGTCACTGCTTTTTTCACTAGGTACCTTACCTTTTTTCAACGACATTTTCAGAAAGCTCTCCACTCGACTCCCCCCTCCCACACACAAAAAATTAACGAAATCAAATTTTTCACAAGGAATTTTTTTTTAATGTAAAGAACGTACAACAAAATGTTGAGCAAAATCAGATCACATAAACCCAAAACGTTACTGATTTGACACAGAATTATCCAAAATCACACAACGACGTAAACCAAATTCGAAAAAATTGCTAAAAATTAGAAATTATTGAAAATTTATTGAATCTGTTCAATCACCGCTGTTCCACCTTGAGACCATTTTCTACATTCTACCCCAAAAATTTAACGATGTTTTCAACTTTTTAAATAATATGCATTTCATCAAAATTATTGTCTGGAAAATTTTCCTTAACCAACTCCCCCCTTTCCCCAATGAAACTATAAAATCAATTACAAAATTCGACGATAATTTCACGCATTTATTCACCAACTTCACAACGAATTATGAAAATTTTCAACAGCAACAAACTAACCAACCAAGACCATTAGGTACATAAATCACGTGAAACTTTCAAAGAGTAGAAAAAGAAGTAGCGTGTACTACAGATCGGGTTTGTATCGCATTACCAGAGCCCCTCCTGTTATTTGCGTTTGCTTTTGTAAAGCGTGACAATATCGTTGTGTTCAAATGAATTCTGGTTATATCCGTGTGATTAGCCTAACATCTTTATTCAATATAAAGCCTACTGCGAGACTACCCATTTTATAATAGAACGCCAAATTTGTTTTTTCAATGAGCCCCAAAGTACGACAGTCGAGCTACTCGATGACAAAAAAATTACCAAGTGTACTCGCCACGATGTATTTTTCCAGGCACTATTTTCACTCCAGATTCGCTTCGTCATCAATACGAGTACATCAATTCGTGGAAGTACTCGCGTTTCAAAATCCGACTCACACGTAGGGTGATTCTTATTCGTTGATAGTTTACCAACCCCTTAGATAGATAACGAAATCCTTCGCTCAATCGGTTAAATACTGTAGCCCATTAGGGTGGAAAATAAGAAACATACCCCAAATCGTGTTTCTCTTCAATAACACCAGAAGTCAACCGTCCGCCAATTCATATACTTCCAAACCACTTAACTAAATTCCCATTTTTCCTGTGTACCATACACACCGCATGCATTTTCGCCTTTGCCTTTGGGAGTTTGGACGGACGCGAGTATACAAATGCTGCTGGTCGCTCGCTCGTTAGCTCTCTCTCTATTTTATCGCAATAAAAAGCCATTTTTTCGCGACTTCACACCGCTGCGCCAGCCGCACCGATTACGTAGCCTATTTTACTTTTATTATACGCGCAGGCGTCTTTACAGCGGTGAATTTTCCTAATACCAACGAAGGAATTTCAACTCTATAGAAGTTACGTTTTCAGCCTTTCATTGTATTCGTATAAGATCTTTTTTTATTCGAAGAAGTATCCAAAAAAAAAAGTTAATAATGCGTGAAAAAATACATTTGCTACGAGTACAAATATTTTATAAGTTTATTAGAAATTGATAATTTATTGAGTTAGGCGGCCATTTTTCTTCTCGTATTTAAATTACCAACGTTTATACGTAGCATATTTGAATCTATGGCTTCGATTTCCGAGTAATCGTCGAATACCCTTACATATATTTTTTTTAGACACGTTCCTGAATGCATTTTCTGGTCGAATGGAAACGTAACTTGGGCCATTTTGATACACATTTGTTTCAAATTTGTCAGATTTCCGAGCAGTCGACGAAAAAAGGCGCAATTTTTTTTTTCGGAAATGAACTCGTAATCGGCAGAAAGTGTATGGGAGAGAAGTGAATTTTAAAACGAAAAATAGCGCTCGAAAAATTCACAAGGAAAAGAGTATTAAATTTTATGTAAGTGGATTCAACTTTTAGAAGCCTTTCGAACCTTACTTTGAAAAAAAAGAGAGAGACAAGGCAGTATCAAGGGGTTAAATCAGGAATGTAATATTCGAACTCAGCGACCTCGAATTAGAGGAAATTACCATGATTTGGATTTTTTTTTTCAAAGTGGGGAAAAGGACGAGACAGACTGAAGACAGGGCTAAGGGAGTTGGGCTATATCCAAAAAATGAGTAGATACTTACCTATGTAGCATCTTTGAAAATATAACAAAAGATCTGCACATATTATTTTCAATTTTTTGTGTTTTGACCGCGTTAAACAAAGACACTGGAAGGGGAAGGAGGCTTTGGAGGAATTGAATCAAAAAATATTAGCGAATGTTTGAATTTCACGCCTTCAAAATAAACACAATCAACGTGCCACAACACTTTTGAAGTTTTTTCGAATTTTTCGAATGTTTGAACGCTAATTTTCAACTTTTATATGTATTTGTACTTATCGAGAAAAGTTCAACTGTCAAAATGGAAGTTCGATCTTGAATTTTCCGATTTCAGCTGATTTTCAACCCCCAATCGTATTATAATTTTTCAAATTTCGCAAACAAAAAAAAATTGCTCAAAGTTGAATTAATCTGAAGATATGAGCCATCAAATGTTGACAGATCGTGAAGAATCATATGAAAAATTACAAGCCCCCCTCCCCTCAATCATACACTTCGATTTGGAGTAAACCAAGCTAGGTGAAAATAAGATCTCCTACCCCCCGCCCCCACGTAACTTAATTTTCAAGAGCTCAAGCAGGTAAAAAAAAACATTTTCTTGAGTTGTTTCAAACAAAATAAACCAACGTGCATCATTATTAAATTTTTACCCCTCTCCCCCGCCCCCCTGGTAACCGTGGCTGGTGATAATTGGACATCTTTTCGAATTGCGATTTTTTTCAAGTGATCGGGAGGGTCATGTGGACTATACTTACACTTTCTTTTAAATTTGTTTTCACTTTATTCTGGAATTTATAAACAAGTTAAAAGTTTTCTTCTGAACTTGCATCCCTGGAATTTCGCAGTAACCACCTAAACCAGCAAATGGTCTAGAGGGTGCTCAATAAATACTCACCAAATTATAGGTGCCAAAGTTCATTTTTCAGGGCTCGAGGTCAATTTTTTCAACATCAAAAATAACTTTAGTAACCAAAAAAGTTCGAAAGAGTAATCAAAAAGTGACCAGAAGGTGACCAAAAATTTACTAATATGAAGCATTTCACCTTACCGAAAAAAATCACGAAAAGAAACTTGATCCGAGACTTTGACAACTTTAGTAAAAAGTATGATTTTTTGAAAATTTTTTGTCAAAAAAGTTGGATTATTTCGCAACTTTTTGGTAAAATAAAAATACGTTTACATAGTAAGCCTTTTGACGACTTTTAGCAAAAAAGTGATAATTTTTGGCAATTTCTAGCACATAAACAAAATTTTGGGAAAAAGAAGACACTTGATTTTTGGAAGAAAGAGGAAGATCAGACAATTTTAGCAAAAGACGGAGCTTTTTATCAATTTTTGGGGAAAAAGTAAAAGCTTTTGGCCACAAAGAAAACTTCCACAGTTTTAGCAAGAAACGAGTTTTCGGCAACAACCCATCGTTAAAAAAATGAGATTTTCTGGCAAAAAAAAAGTGCATGAAAATTTTAAACATTTATGACAAAAAGCGAAACTTTGACAATTTTAACAAAGGACTCTATTTGTCAACTTTTGGTTTTAAAAAAACGTACTTTTGAACAATTTTTGGAAAAAAGGAATTTTTTTGGAATTTTCTGCAAAAAAGCCAAAGTTTTAGGAAAATTTTGGCCACTTTGATTAAACGTAAAATTTTTTCTATTTTCACAAAAAGCTCAAAACCAAACTAATTTTAGCAAAGGACATGACTTTTCTTCGCAATTTTGGTTCAAAAGCGAAACTTCTGAGCTATTTTCTGCAAAAAAGTGAAGCCTAAATATTGGAAATTTTCAGGAAAAAAGAGAAAATTTTTGGCAATTTTGACCAAAATCAAGACTGAAAGTTTTAGCAAAAACTTTTTTACAATTTCTGGCCAAAAAACGAGACATTTTCGTTGTTTTGGTCGATGAAGTGAGACCTTTTCGCAATTTGTTGGCAAAAATGAGACTTTTTGATGATTTTTGGGAAATTTTTTCAAAATCGAAAATTTTTAGCAATTTTTAGCAAGAAAGTAAGGTTGACTAGAAATTTTTATTAAGAAGTGAAAACTTTGGCAAAATTTGACTTGAAGCAAAATGTTGAAAATGTTAGAAAGCAGCCGATCATCTTGTTGGCAAAAAAGAGGAACTTTCACTTTTTTTTTTGAAACTTTGAGACAAAGGGGAGACAAAAAAATTTGCTAAATAAGTACATTTTTTACGATTTTTGATACATCTAAAAGGGAATTTTTGGGCAATTTACAAAAAAAAGAGGCTTTTTGCTATTTTTGACGTTAAACGAGACTTCAACATAAATGAATCAATAAAAATTTTCGATCAAAATTTTGAAAAAGTACGAGCTTTGATTTTGGGCCTTTGCAGAGTAGCTAATTTTGAAGTTTTTGGAGTAAACTAAAAAATCGCTGGAGACTCCGAGATTGGTCCAAAACCAAAAGTTCTGGTGTGTGGAGTTGAATTGAAGAAATTATTCACATTGGTTCATTTTTTTCGATAAAATTTTAATTTCACGAAAAAGTCTAAAAATCACCCTTTGAATAAATTTTTTGATTTTTTTCAATTTTTAAAAATTCGACAAAAATTTGAAAATGAGTTTCAAGAGCTGAAATTTTGATGGGGGGGGGGAGAAGAGACCAGAAGATGCTCTTTCAATCTACCTCGGTTTCGTTCATATCGGAAAGTGACATCTCAAAAAGTTCCCTCGTGAGTTTTTTTTTTTTACACTTCCCTACGAAAACCTATATCAGGGTATCTGTCAAAAAAATTCATCATCTTATACCTACAAAAAAAAAATTTAATCCTATTGAATTTTGAATTTTTCTAAATGTCTAATCAACAAAATTGCAAAAACTGCTGCAAAAAATAAACCCACCAGCGTCAATAACCCAGCTCATTAGTTAAACACTACAAACCTCGACAAATTACAGGTTTTGACATTCGCAAAATCAGCATCCTACTTACAGAATTTATTGAACTAACCCGACCCCAATCAATTCTCAAAATATTATCTTCCCTCTACACAGAAAGATAGAATATAAAAAAGGTCAAAACACAGTTCAACTCTCGGAAGTTAATTCGACGACGACGACGTCACGAGAGTTAAGATAAAAACCACTCACGTGCCTAACACGCTCCTAACTTGATAAATGTTAATCAAAATAAAATCATCTGCAGAGATGAGGCGGCCTCGGCCAAGCTTGCCTATATTCTCCAATGGACATCTCTACAATCGCTAATGATTAGGAATTTCTACCTCAGAGGTAGAAATCCATATAGGATAAATGACTGCTCGACATGAGGTAAATAGGCATCATATTTCTCAACTTCAGCCATTCCATAATAGGGGAGAGGGACACACGCAAGTAAACACCAACTTGGTAAAAAGCTGTATAATTTTTCATATAGTTTACATCCAGGTACATATAAGTATTTAATACAACGAATATTTTTTCGATGTACGAGTAGGTATACAAATAATAAACCTGACAAATCAAATAAACGCCTGGATGGAAAAACAAACTGCACACGTGACGACGTAGTAGTAGCTTTACAACCGGCAGGCGGGACAGGTACAAATAGGTAATCGATACAGGGGAATTTTTTTTCGAAAAGAAAGCATCTCATCTCATCCTGATCGCGATTATCATCACGACTTACTCTTAGCCGTTCAGTACGTACATATTTTCGCGATCAACACCAATTAAACACAGGTTCGAATCTCATCGAAGATACAATCAAGTACACTGTACACTATGAACCACATACAAGCTGACAGTTTACGTCAATCGTATCAAAAATCCATTTCAAATGCAGTGGGACCCAGAGTACAGTATAATACCAGTATATACAGATACAATCAAACCGTACATTTATTAATATTCGTAAACTATAATTTCAAACGTAACGAAAACCAACCTCGGCGAGATATTATCGACCAAAATCATCATTCGCGTCCATTCTCCATCATGCTCATTCCTCACATTATAGGTACATATCCAAACATCCGAACGGATACCCACAGATATAATATACCTTACTCAGGTCTCGAAAGCGGGCACACATCGGTGTCATAACAACAATTTCCAACGATTATTCATCGCTAATTATCATTCGGATATTGCCTAGATAGACCTCCCATCGTTTTATCACTAGCATTAAATGCTCTATGATGCAGCAGGCAGGCGTTCGACAAAACATTATAGCTCAACTCAGCCTCCATTAATCTGATTTTAAATGCCTCTTGTATAAATGTCGAATTTACCCACGAACCTACTCCTATACTTACAGATAGATAAGTATATTATAGTACGATACTTGAAACACTACACAATCGTACGATAGGTACACGAAGAAACGCAGAATATCGTGATTAAAAGCAATCATCGAGATGACCCTCCAAATATACACGCGTTTTATTGGAAACCTATTCAATTTGACAGATTTATTCGCCAACAATACATTTAGATACGCGTTTAGCTAGCCTAAAACAGCCTAAAGGTTTGCGTGCCAGTGTCATTCTGCTCCCTGCGCTCTTCTAAGTCAGCTGTGTGATCCGGCGGCCTTTATTACCGCATTCGTCACCACACTCTGCACGCCAGCTAGTGTGATATCCTAATTAAAATCCCAAACGATCCGACCACCACTATACAATCTAAACGAATATATTAAAAGGTGATTTTTTCCTCGATATACTTCGACATCTAGGTAACTAAAAAAAAAACCTCCTCGTTAACAACCGCGTAAAACGATATAAACTTGAATTAGGTTGTAAATATGCGCCACTAAAGAATTTCGTCGCTTATATGCGCATCTCACAGCATACCTACATATACATATACGTACCTGAGATACCTAATACTAGGTATTTTCGTGTACGTAAATCTACTTATACGTATGTTTAATTTAATCTAATACCTTTACATACGTATAGACGTGTTTATTGTTATTCAAAAACAAAAGACTCCTATAGTATACTTATACCTTTAAACCAGTTCATTAATTAATGTGAACATTTTTATAAAGCTAAATGCACGCGTACCCTACCTAGTACCTACCTATCTATAGTAGTATAGTGCACTTGCTGCAGAACGAATGTCTCTCTAAAGCTGCTGCTTTGTGTCCAAGTCTATCGGTACCTATAACTACCTATGTATCTCTCCTTTTAGAGCACGTACAAATACCATACGATTAGTTCACCGACGACTACGTATGTACATTTGATATCGATCTAAGTATATACTCGGAAACAGTTCAGATTCAAGCAGATATATCGGGTATGTGTTAACGTACAAAAATGGCATTTCAATTTTTTTCCCCGAGCACTTCTTTCTTCGAGTCGTCGGATTCCTTTAAAGTAACTAAATGAGGAAAATCCGCTACAAACGAGTCCTCCTGCTGCGGTAACTTCCAAGCAGAAAATACAAATAAATTGGCATTTGGCAGCATAATTGAAGTTGTACGTGAAAATAATTTTTACACCCTCCTACCTACCTCCTGAAAATCTAGGATTAGAAAATAGGAAGAAGATTTAAAAATTGTAGCAAAATCAAACCTCTTCTATTACTCTCATATGTACTAAAGATGAAGGTGTAAACTTGTACCCAAATTTTCATCAAGTCGCTATGGAAGCTAGAAAGCTGTTTTTTTTTTTTTTTTTAAATAATTGAAAGTTCTCAATGAGTACTTAACGGGGAAAAACAGCAGGGGGGCAATTTCGATTTCAAGGACACCAAATTTGGGAGAGGGAGTCCTAAAATCAACATGAAACATTTTTGAAAAAAGTTTTTCTCCAAAGTTTATTTCAATCTCAAACTTAAAATTTAACGAGATTTAGTCCCATAGCATTCGAAAAATGTTCCAAAAACCAAATTTTTGAAAGTTTTGGACCTTCTTTCCAATTTATATGTATCAATAATGCAAAAGCAAAAATGTTCTACGGAATTTTATTCGACCCCATAACAGATAGAAAACTGATTTTTGATTCCCCCCCCCCAACCTTTAACGCTGAGGAGAAGTTCAACTGATAAATTTTAAGCATTTTTGTGTGAGAACTGAGAAGTTGGACTGAACAATCAGATTGTGACACTTGAAAAAAAATCAATTTTTTGCTTGTCTACATCTCTTTTTTTTCTCAAGAACTTTGCTGTGAAGGAAAAATTTATACTTCAAAACACACAATTTCATTTCCCTTTTTCAGTAACTTGGCAGCCCCCGAGGAAATTTTTTAAAAATTATTACAATATTGGAATAAAATATGTAGGATAAAATAACGCAGGGATTTTTAATTTTGATCGAATTTGGGAAGCCAAACAGTAACGCAGACAACCTCGAGAGGCCAGACAGGCAGACAGACGACCATGAAAGGCTAGACAGATAGGTCAGTGAACTCGAAGAGATCTGCACGAATGCTCGTCGATGACCTTAAGAAGCTCGACAGGCAAACAGATGACTTTAAGAAGCAATACGGACGGGTCAATGACCTTAAGAGCCTAGACAGGCAAACAGACCACTTTGAGAGGCTAGAAAGGGAGGTCAGTAGCCTCGAGAGTCCCGACTTATGGGTCAATGACCTAAAGAGGTTAGTCAGACAAACAGACAGACGACCTTGGGAAACTAGACAGCCAAGTTAATAAGCTAAAAATCTGGTTCGGATGATCAAATGCGACCAGGCCAGACCACATCAAATCAAATTTTAGTTAGATGACTCATGTTCCTCGGGGGGAGGGAGGGGGAGGGAGGGAAGGGAGACAGCTGTTCCCCAAACACTTTATCATTTCGAGTTATAATTTGGAGACTAAAACCCTATTATTTTAAGGGGGAAGGACAAGTCCAGATTTTTAGTCGAGAAAATTGATTTTACTGGTTTGAGAATAGAAATTTTAAGATGACTCATTCCAGTAAAACATTAGTGAATGCTTACTCGTATTGATTTGTGAAAATGGCAAAAAATTGAACCATTTTACTGCTAGTACATACATATTTCGAAGAAATGGAAAATAACAATTTTCAAAATATCTATAATATTGTGATATTTCTTGTGATTTTAAGTTGGAGGGGGGGGGGGTGGAGTTTGGTTCAGATTTTATCACGATTTTTAATTGGTTGTGTTTTTATCTGATCCGATTTCGATGAAACTTAAAATCTCACAAAGCCTCCACGATTCCTAACGAATCCTTTATTAAGTCGATCTGTTTTCAAACGAATTCAGAATTATTTACCTACGTTTAAATTGATTCAGTTCTCAGTGAATTGTTCGTGAAAGTATTAATTTATTTAAGGGAATCATTCATGAACGAATTGATCAATTCTTCAATTTACAAATTAATTCGTTTGCTAATGATTCGCCAAAAATTATTCAATTCGTTCACGAATGATTCGCCAAAAATTATTCAATTCGTTTGCGAATGATTCAGCAAAAACTATTCAATTCGTTCGCAAATGATTCAGCAAAAATTATTCAATTCGTTTGCGAATGATTCAGCAAAAATTATTCAATTCGTTTGCGAATGATTCGCCAAAAATGATTCAATTCGTTCGCGAATGATTCAGCAAAAATTATTCAATTCGTTTGCGAATGATTCAGCAAAAACTATTCAATTCGTTCGCGAATGATTCAGCAAAAATTATTCAATTTGTTTGCGAATGATTCAGCAAAAATTATTCAATTCGTTCGTGAATGATTCACCAAAAATGATTCAATTCGTTCGCGAATGATTCGCCAAAAATGATTCAATTTGTTCGCGAATGATTCAGCAAAAATTATTCAATTCGTTTGCGAATGATTCAGCAAGAATTATTCAATTCGTTCGTGAATGATTCACCAAAATTATTCAATTCGTTCGCGAAGGATTCACCAAAAATTGGGTAAATGAATCGATTTATTCGCGAACGAGTTACTTATACGAATCAATTCGTTCGCAAATGATTCACCAACTAATAATCAATTCGTTCGCGAATGATTCGCCAAAAATGATTCAATTCGTTCGCGAATGATTCGCCAAAAACTATTCAATTCGTTCGCGAATGATTCAGCAAAAATTATTCAATTCGTTTGCGAATGATTCAGCAAAAATTATTTAATTTGTTCGTGAATGATTCACCAAAATTATTCAATTCGTTCGTGAAGGATTCACCAAAAATTGGGTAAATGAATCGATTTATTCGCGAACGAGTCACTTATACGAATCAATTCGTTCGCAAATGATTCACCAACTAATAATCTATTAATTCGCGAGTAATTCACCTACAAATCAATCAATTTGTTCAATCTCTAATCGGTTGTGAATGATTCGATTCGATTCACTTTGCTTGAAAACAGATCAATTCCTATACAACAAGTAGTTTCACAAAAACCGAATCAATAGGTAGTAAATTAATTGATCCTTTTGCGAATGATTCACCACAGAATCAATCAATTTATTTAACCACCAAAAGTGACTCAATTTGTTCGTAAAAGGTTTGTATTTGAAGGAAAGTTGATCTTCTCACGCATACTTAATGCTTGAGTGTTTTATAAATAAAAATTTTTCAACACCAGTGTTTTGTTTTTTAAAATTTTGAATAAGCCTACAGTTATTTCATCGCCTATTCCTATCATCTTTTTCACAGCGGCTATTATTAGTTCCTGAAGAAAATTTTTTAGAAGTATTAGTTTTTCAGTTTGTTTGTTTAATTCAACTCAAAGATTTTTATCTGAGATAATATCACCTTAATACGGCTTAAATTTATGGTCCTAGGCGTCTTCAAAGTCGGGTAAGCACGAGTAATTTGATTTATTTATGATAGCAATTCATTACGCGAGATTCTCGGTCTGTTAAGTAACACCAGTTGATATATACAATATTACTATATTAAATAACTGAGCATACAGTGAATATTTCCTAGCTTAGGCTGATGCAGTGCTTTTATGTACTCGTAGCTGCTTACATGAAGTGGGTATAATGTCGGATTTAATTTCTTTAACGTAATGCCGCCGGATTTACGACAATTGGCGATCATTTATTCAACATTTAGACGATTTACGCCTACTTAATGGTTACATAAAAATATATTATATTAATAAAAAAAAAAATTTTAAAAAGGAGAAAAATGTTTAGAATTATTCGAGTCGAAATATTACAGAGCAGTTAATTGTACCTAAGAATAGAATAGACTAGGTGTAGGCATGGATTTTGGTCGGATTTTATCAAAGAAATGCTGGCTAGACAAAGTTTTAAATATGGTCAAAGCATCAGGTTAAGGGGAAGAGAGTATGAGACTATTTTTTTTCGTAAAATTTATGCTCAAATATTCACGTTTTCTGACTCTTTGTTGAAAGTCACCCTCAAAATGCGATCCTAGATAGAAATATGATCAAGAAAAAACAATTCTATGAGTAGTGACTGATCAATCGAACATTTTGAACCTTTTTTCCTTCATTTTTTAAATTGGGTTCACAGAAATTAATCTTTCAAAATGTGATCTCAATTTCAAAATGAGTAACCAGAAATGTAGTTTTAAGGAAAATAACTAGAAACTTGATTTATTTCATAAATTTATTGAATTGGGTTCCCATGCTCAGAATGACAAAAAAAAAACACCAAAGCCGATAACCGAGTGAACGAGAAGTTTATTTGTCAAAAAGATTGCAAATCTAAAACCATATTTATATCACAATAAATCTAATCAAAAACGAGTACATACATCGTGCAAAAATGCATAAAATCGCATCGAATCTCGTCAATCTTCTAAATTCCAAGCTCATCTCAGACACTTCAAACTTCATAGACACCTTCGCATCTCTTGGAAAAAATCAAATCTACGTTAACAATGCCGAGTTTAATTTTTCTCATGATTGCATCCTAAATCACTTACACCCCTCCACCTTCACCCCATCCTTCAGAATCACCTTTTGGGCAATTTCTGCCACCTTTATCGTTCGTACGGCGGTTTAGCTTAATTCTAAGGAAATCTCCACAGCATCAAGTACGCTATTAAAGTCAACGATACTTATCAATCTGACGACCACGGAGGCGAATAGGATACAGCGAACATAAAAATAATATTTTAATTTCCTACACGTCCAACTCGCAGATGAAAGCGATCCGCTTGCGATAAAGTCGCCCAAAAATGGAAGGCATATTATTCGTTGACACCTGGACAAGGTTTCCAGGCAAAGGCATGGCAAGCAAGCGAACACACGGTTAGATGATATGTATTTATTTCCATCGTAGCGCGAAATTCTCTATAAAAATCCTTCAGCTTATTTGCACAAAGCTGCGAACTCTTTTTAACAGAGCAAACACAAAAGCACAGGGTTACATTTCGTACAAAATAATACAAAAATGGAGTAAGCCTGAAAATTTTTTTAATAAGTTACATCACGTTTACACCACGATGAGGTGTGTTGTGTACGTACACGTCGTATTTATATTTCCGTACATAGGAGCGACCCAACCATTAAAAAAGAAAAACGGAAATATAAAGTTAAAAAAGAGGAAGACGCGTGATCATTTAAAAAAAAACTAGAAAAAAAAGGGTTGAAAAATGCTGTTTGAAAATTTGCGCCAAGCTGTAATCGTGCATAGGCATCTAAGGTTCATTCGGTTGATAGGGGTTCATTATGAGGGTGGAAGAAGAGCGACGACGACGATAAAACAACCAGATATGATTACAATAATGGTACCGCTGAGAAGGACATTCCCATTTTCCATGTTTATTCGACAAAATCGGCGGTGGCAGCAATTGCCGCAGCACACCGAGCCAAAAACGTGTACAGAATAACCTTTTCGCGCCGAACGAGTATTTTTTCATCTCCACACTCTTCCTATAAGTATATAATACACCGCTGATGGTACAAATCGCGTACTTTATTTGTCATCGTGTCAGAGGGGGCAAGGGAAACAGCGAGCTTTTGCAGCTACACGCGGGAAGGGCTGTTCGATTCGAACTATACGACGACATCACGTAAATATCGAATTTAGAACTCGATATGGAGCTCATTCAAGCTGGAAAATTGGTCAATTTTCATACCCTATCATCGATTAAGGTGCTCGTAATATTTATTCGTAGCTCGGTTAATTCACTTTCTTAATGATGCACCGGAGACAATTCGATGCTGAGTGGATGATGATCCATGGACGGTATCGTTCGCGAATCGTCGTCGTCGTACAGTGTAGCAGCAATGCTGCTCCTGCTGTTGTTGTATGTCTCAATAAAACCATTAAAATACAATTTGAATCTGGCCAACGTTGTCGTTCTCTCTGTCGTTTCTCATTCTTAAAACACTCCCAACATACTACGCTATAGTATACGATCTGATACGCAACCTTTCTCTTATCGGATGCAATAAAACCATCTCTTAAATTATAGACGCGATATTTATGTTTGTAAAGGTTATTGCAAACAACAAACAGGGTATTCTCCGTTCATTTTAAAACACACATACATACATATAGAGACGTAATGTCACACCGTAAGAAAAATGACTCTATATGTACATCCCTCCTCCTTCCACCTCACTCATTCACATATATGTATGCTCTTCTACAGCAGAAAAATACACTCACACACATACAAAGGCACACGATTAAGAAACTACAACAACATACGAGACCATAAAGAAAAAACATATCGAACAACGAGTAGATATATAAGGGAGTGTGCACACGTTCAAAGGTGGTTGTTTTTATTAGATCGTTTGATACGATATAAAAAATCTACGTTTCGTAGGCACCCCCCAACGTCCGTATAGACCGCACGACTCCTACAGGGATGAATCCCGCAACATCCAACATCCCTTGACCAATTTTTCGCTTTTTAGTACATCTTAATATAATACACACAGATAGTGGAGAGAAGATAAGCGAGCCCACGACGATGATGCGGTCACACGATGTCTCATTTAATACCTTTTCCGAGCTTACTGCATGGTTTATTATATCTCTACCTGGCAGGCAAACGTGCCTACAACATATCGTACATAGGACGATGGCTTTATTAAAATGCTAATCGAAAATGGCCACCTTTTACGCAGGACAACGCACCACAGCTCGATATTAAATAGGTAGGCAGGTACGTCTACCTACCAAAAGTTGGCCTGATTTTAAAAACTCAATTTTCGAGCGTCATATGTGGCAGTATGTATGTACTCGTATTCGTACATACTACGTATATACCGATTCAATTTCTTCTCTTCAGCAAAGAGATTCTTTTTAACGACCATATCAAAAAAACTACCCCCCAGAGAGCGACTACAAAGATTGGACAATTTCGAAATTTATGTCCGGTGTAATTTTACCCGTGCAAACAACCGCGAGCCTACACTTTTTAGAGAACTTTTCAACAGCTAACTTTATGGTGATAAACTATGAAGGTTTTATTATCCGTCTTAACTACCCGAGTGCCTTGTTTTTCGCCTCGTACAATAGCGTACTTAACTATTACACATATAACCAAATAATAATCCGCTCGAGTTCGAGGTGTACACAGATACAGTGTTTTTTTGGAGGTTGTAGTTGTTGAGTTTTTTTTTAGACGAGAAAACACCACGACGCACCTATTTTAAATTACGTTTTCTCTTCGATAACGATCCTGCGAGTTTAAAAGTGACCATAACGCGAGAAAATTGCCTCCCTAATTCAAACGTATCATTGTTGAGTACACTCGAAAAAAAAAACAGATATGGTACTGTGGATTTTAAACACCCAATCGTTAACAATTCTGCTACTCTTTTTACGTTTACATAAAAAAAGAAATTGGAAGATAGGAGGAAAAGATAGGGGGTATAGCATAGGCAGATATGATTCAATTAATTAAAATCCCGACTAAATTTCCCTTTCTCAATAGCATTTAAATCGACTGATTTTTTCAAGATACATACGCATTTTCACATTTCCCCAATCTCAAATTAAAGCAGCAATAATGATTCTCATAAGATCTCAAATCACTTAATCTAAATTTCCAATTGAAATTCGTTCAATTATTTCCATGCTATTTTATAAAATTCAAAAACAAAAATCAAAATTGGAAAATTAGCCTCAAATTGCAAGATAAAGTGCCCTTTGTAAAATTTCTCAAAAGAGCAGGGATACCCCAAAAACAAACCTTTCACTATTTTGAAAAAAAAACTTCTGAAATCATGAAAAATAAAAAAAAAAACTTTCCAAAATTGCCCTTGAGCTTAAAATCGAACCCTATGTTCCTGCAGTGTTATGCTTTGTGGATTGTAAGAAAGCACTTTATTGTGTCCAGTGGCAGAAATCGTCAGTGCCAACAGGACAACATTAGGGAGGTTCCACCAAGAAAAAGAAGTTTGCCATGGCTGCATACTGTCTCCTCTTCTATTCAACATCCATGCAGAATACATCATCTGGGAAACACTGCAAAGGATCACAGATGATGCAGATGAAGCCGATGAATGACCCAGAGGTGTCCTGATAGGTGGCCAACAGATCACCCACTTGCGGTATGCTGATGATACCACTTTGGTGGCCCCAAATGTCAAGTACATGTCCGTGCTACTCAAGTGCCTGAAGGAAGTCAGTGCAAAATATGGCCTACTGATCAACAGGACAAAGATAAAAATTTGGATCTGTCATTGAAAACACTGGTGGTTGTGAAGCTGAGATCCGTCACCACTGCCAACTCAACACAACTGTGATGACTTGTTTGAAGCAAATATGGAGCGATTTGGCGATAACAAAATTGTCAACTAACAATACTGGCAACTCTGTTGAAAAATGATGTTCAATCCTCCAAGCGGCCTGGTATGTAACTAAATCCTATCAGATCAGTTTGTTATGTATTACATGTGGTACTAATAGCGGCGAATAGCTGTGAGATTTGAATCAACCAATCACAGCCCTTGACATGAGTATTACTTCCATACCAAGCTGCTCAGATAGCACCCTTGTTGCGACAAAAACGCCCAATGTATTTTAAATGGAGTTGCCAGTATTTGGTGATAAGCAGGACCCTCATTTGACTGGTCAACATGCTGCTGGTCTTCTCTGTCTTCTTGTACGCATCAGAGACTTGGACCATTCGCGAAGGGGATTGGTGATGGACCAATGCGATGGAAATGTGGTGCTGGAGGTGGCTGCTCAGAGTTCCTTGGATGGTCAAAAGAACAAACGCCTCAATTTCTGAGTGAAATTGGTGCGACCAAATCACTATCAGTGGTGGTCCTTGGTTGGATACTTGAGTACTTTGGACAGCTACAGGAGCGGATGCCCTGGAGATGATTTTTGTGCAAGGCAGGGCTGTTAAATTATATGTAATTTATTTGCTGGTAAAATATGGTATTTTACTATATTTTACCAATTTGGATATGAAGAATTATTTGTAGTTTGACTTCGAAGTTCTGAACTTCTGAGTTTCTGACCTGCCCTTGAAATAAATTTTCATCGGTTTGGTGTTATAAAAGCGGATCATGAAAATTTTTTTGGAACTTTATAGGGAAAATTTTTGGTAACTTTCAAATCATAGATTTCCATGGAAATTTGGAAATTTACGCAGGAAAGTTGGAAAAAAGGTGTTCAATTTTGCTTTTTGGTAAATTACGGTAAAATACATTAATAAACTTTTGGTAAAATACCATAAAATACGGTAAAATGCCGCCGCAATTTACCGACATAAATTACCTTACAGCCCTGGTGCAAGGCAGAGTAGAAGGAGCCAGAGGATGATTGTCGACCCAGTGGACTGACACCATTTGCAAAGCAACAGGCCACAGCTTTGACAAATGAGTGAGAAGTGCACACTGCACAGGACAGGGAACAGTGGAGAGCGCTTACCCGCAGGATTACATAATTGGAATGGACACAATACCCCCACCAAGGGTGATATGATTTGATGATGATGATATGAATGTGTAATGTACTTTCATCATGTTCAAAGATTACCACACACCAATTTAACTAGAAAAATTAATATTATAAGAGGTATTTGAGGTGAAAAAATAGTAATTAAAAAGATAACTTGAAGGAAAATTATTAGATTAATAAATTCAGGGATGCTACTCAAATTTTTCTCAAAAAAAGTAACTTTAGTAACCAAAAAAGCTGGAAAAAGTAACCAAAAAAGTGACCAAAAAAATTTTCAATGCAAAAAATATAGGTGAGGTGACCGAAAAACTCTGATCCATACAAAACTACTACATTTTATTTTCAGAGGTGTGATGAAGCGATGTGTTGGAGGGGGGGGGGAGACTGAAATTCTCCCAACTTTTCACGCTAGATTTTCCCCAACTTTTCCTCTACCACCACACCCCCCCACCCAACAACAAGATTTTTTTCAAATAATTGGTCAGATATTGATGAGATTAGATATGTTTTTGGAATTTGTCGAGTTGATTTTTCCATTTTAGTAAATGTTTGAAAATTGTAGTAGCAGAATTCATATCTGCCCGAGCGAAGCGAGGGCGAAAGCTGCGAAAAATGTATGATTCGAAACATAAAACAACCTCATTTTTTAAGCAAGAAGTTGATTTTCGTGGCTTCAAAAGCTTCAAATTTTGAAAGTTTTCAGAAAACTACATATACCTAGGTACCTATTTGTTATTTGTATAAAATATGAGTAAAAGCCCGAGCGAAGCGAGGGCGAAAGCTGCGAAAATTGATGATATGAGACGTAAAACAACGTCATTCCTGGTGATATAAGTAAAAAGTTGATTTTCTTGGCTTCAAAATTTTTAATTTTTCAGGAAATTATTATGCGTATATTTATAGAAATATGAAGAAAAGCCCGAGCGAAGCGAGGGCAAAAGCTTTCGAAAATTCACAATTCCTGAGAGGTAAAACAACATTATTTTTTATGAAAAGAAAAAGAGTTCTGGGTAAAATTTTGAAGAAAAAAAAGGATATTTGTGAAAAAACACGGAAAAAGTAACTTTTAGTAACCAAAATTTTTAAAAAGTAACCAAAAGTTACTATTAGTAACTTTTAGTAACTTGGTTACTTAAAAAGTAACCGCGTAGCATCCCTGTAAATTCTATCTATTGAGTGAATAAGCATTTCTTAACATTTAATATTGACAAAATATTGACATTATTTATGTGGCTGTGGTTAGGTTTATACGATTCCAACGTCTGTCCCTTTAAATCTTCGAAAGTGTATAAAATGTTCACAATTTTAAAATTTTTTGTTACATATCTCTTTATTGTATCATGCTTTTGCGCACCATCACCTAATGGTGTTGAGATACCTAAACCCAAAATTCTTATTGAGTTATTGATATTGTTCAGGAAGTGCAAAATGTAAGTTATCATTGTAATAATGTTGATTACAAATTCATTTCAATAGGTTTAGGTACATGATTACTAATTCTTTTGCATTTATACATAGGAAGTAGCTTCTTTTGAAAATTTATTGAATGAATTTAATCCTGCAACCACCTTAAATGAAAACCAAACCCTGGCAAAAGGGAGAATTTTAGAAAGATTTGAAGGGATGGTTAAACGAGCCAGTAAAGCTGAAACAGAAAATAAAATGCTCTTGAAAGATCAAGGTGGTTTGGAAAAGGAGGTACTTATTTGATTTTTAGAATTTAGTATTACTAATTGTTGAATGTTGAATGAAGAATTTTATGTTCATTATATGTGAATTTCTTTTAGGACCACATAAGTTGGCTTGCACAGCAAATTCAGCGTGTGTAATTGTACCACTGTCCATTAGAAATAAGGCTACCAAAATTGAAAATAAACACCCAAAAATTAAATCCAGAAATTTCGAAGGATATGAAACCTTTTGAAAAACCACTCGTTCAACGACAATATCAGTGGATGGAACTACTGAATTGTAATTACGACTTATACATTAAGAAACTTCTAGTTGACTTGAATGTAGCCTATTTAAACATGAAATCCAATACTGAAGACACATATGAACAGTTTAAATTAAACTTTTGCTATGCTATTGCAACAGTGGTTGAAGAAGTAAATAAAAATATTGAGAATTTGAATTTGAAGGAATGGAACAATACCTTGATTTAGGTATAAGTGATCCAGTAATTGACCCCTATATAGCCATTTTTTATAATTCTATTGTAGCAAGAGGGGAAAAAATAGTTTCTAGTAATGTAACGAACAAACACTGTACCTACTACTGTATAAATTGTATAATTATAGGTATGTATATTGAACGTATAGGTATTATTTTTTATTCAATAAATAAATCTTGTCAAAATCCACCAACTTCTTCCATATTGACTGTTATCGTATACGTAGATTTTATTTCTATTTCGTTCGTTCAAAATAGGTATCATATTTTTAATCGGAAATATTCGTCCATTATCGGTTTTGTTATCTTATACCGGTAGAGGCGATCGCGTTTTCGTTTCAATATCTACGTTTTATTATGTATGTATATGCGAATGTAGCTCGATGCATTCTTGGTATGCGCGTAAGCGCTTCGGTTTTATTTTTTTCTTTGTTACCATTTTTTTTCGTGTAATAAAGATTTTTTGTACAGTTTTTTAAATATGACGGTTTTATTTCGCGTGAAGGAAACAATGGTCCTCCGAGCCGGATATAATTACCAAAAGTAATTATGTTTTTTCGATCGTTTTCGTATGGTTAATGTTGGAAGTTCGTTCGGAAAGTTTTTGGTATAAGGTTTGTAACAGTTCATTCGCTCGCAAGGTATTCGATTCGGTTGGTTTTCGAAAGGTTAAAGTGATTTGTGCACCATGTCGGAGCTCGGTAAAGAATTTGATAAGTTGGAACGTGAAAAACGTTGCCTACTCCATTCGATGCGGTCTGATAAAGCGACGATTATTTCATTACTCGAGCAAACGGTATCTAATGATGTAATCAACGCGATTTGGGCGAATTTGGAATCTTGGTCAAGCTGTATCGAAACGTTGCAGAAAGTAGACGATGCGTTGATGGAGTTTATTGATTATTCGAAAGGTAATGGCGATAAGGAAGAAGAGAGAATATTGAAAGATTATAACGATTTTCGTAAAGACCTGACGTTATATAAGGGTAAATTTAAAACGGTTAAAGATACCTTGACACCGGTGGAATCGCCAAGACGAGGTAGAGCTTCGATGATGAATTCTACATTTTTTGAAGCTCAATTGACCAATCCGGTCATAAGATTGCAAGACCTTCCCGTGCCTGATTTCGACGGTACAATTGAAAGTTATCCTGATTGGTTCGCTGAATTCGAAAATATCGTTGATAAAAACGAAGATTTGAATGATTTCCAGAAGATGTATTTGTTGCGTCGATGTCTTACTGGTAAGGCAAAAAAGTATTTGATTGATTTCGGTACAAAGGGTGAATATTATTTGACTGCAATGGAATTTATTCACAAAAAGTTCAACAATCGGCGTCGTATTATTGCTGAACATTTTCATCAGCTGTATCATTTGCCTGTGATGAAAAGCTCAACTATGCGAGATGCGCTCGATGACGTTCAACGAATTATTCGTGGGTTGAATGTATGCGGGATTCAGACTCAAGCTTTTTCCCCATTTGTAACATATATTGTGTCGCTGAAAATTCCTGAGAAGCTTCGAATTGAGTGGGAAAGTTCTCAACACGATTTTTCTTGTTACCCTCCGTTCGAAACAATGTATTCGTTCCTGATCGATAAGTGTTTTGCGTATGAAACTGGTCCCAATCGAGACAAGGAGAAAGATTCGTCGAATGAATCTAAAGTTGCTACTGGTTCGTCGGTCAAAGGAAAACAGTCAGGTTCAAAACCATCGTCAGTTCCGGAAAGGAAGTCGTTTGCTGGTACTAAGGGTCAAGGACCACCGCCAAAAACGTCGAGTTCTCCGCCATCGTCGTTTCCGCCAATTGTCTGTGTTGGATGCGGCGAGCAACATTATCTCGATATGTGTAAGTTTTTTTTGAATAAATCGATCAACGATCGTTTTGAATTTGTTAAGAGTAATCGGTTATGTTTACGGTGCCTAAAATCGGGTCATAATGTCGCTATGTGTAATCGTAATATCAAATGTAATTTGTGTAGCGGTAATCATCATAGATTGTTGCATAGGGAAACGGTTCGTTCAAATGTTCGAAATGAAGGAGGTGGTATGGATGGTTCTGGTAATGGTACGAGTACTGGTAATGCGAGTGGATCTACCGGCAGTGCTAATAGTGGTACGAGTGGACAGAGTAATAGCGGTTCGACTGCTACATCTAGTTTAGGTAGCGTTTGTGCTTTAGGTTCGTCGAAGTCAGTATTTTTAGCCACTGCGGTAGTGAAAGTGCAAGGAGTAAATTGTACCGAAATGGGTAGAATTTTTCTGGATCAAGGGTCAGAAATGACGTTAATCACGAGAGAGTTTTGCGAACGAGCTAAGTTGAAAATGGAAAAAAGTGAATCACCTACAATGTTAGTTGGTATTACGAACGACACTGTTCAACTCAACTATTCGGTGCCTTGTGTGTTGCGTTCACGGTATTCGAATTTTAGTATTGCGATTAAGGCCGAAGTTGTTGAAAAAATTCCCTACGCGGTAAATAAGTCGAATGTGAAAAGCGTGATTGAGGGTTTTTCGTTGCAATTCGGAGAATCAACAGATCTTCCTTATAGTTCTGTTGATATTTTATTGGGCAGCGAGTACGCTGAGTTTGTTTTGAAGGACAAACGTCAATTTGTTGATGGTTTAGTTTTCAGAGAATCGTATTTCGGATATGTGATTTCGGGATCTGCTGAAAGGTGTTCGTTTTTCGGTCAGAGAATGTCATTTTGCGGTATGTCTAATTTGGAGCTCTCTGAGCAGTTTCGCAAGTTCGTTGATGTCGAAGAGATCCCTGATCCAAAAAAGGAAAAAATTGTCGAGCATGAATTGATCGATAAACATTTTGAAAGTACTTACTCGATTGATCAAGAAACCGGTAAATTTGTTGTTAGATTGCCCTTGAAGGAAAGTGTTAAGGTATTGAATGGATCGTTCGGTAAAGTGTGTGCGATGTTGAAAAAATCGGAGATTCGTCGATCTGATGTTGTACAGAAAGCGTACGAAAATATTTTTGATGAATATTTATCATTGAAGCATATGACGAAATTGAGCGGTGAGCCTGATTTGAAAGCTTACTACATGCCACACCATGTTGTATCGAAAGGGGAAGACTCTCATCGGATTGTTTTTAATGCATCGTTTACGGATAATTCAGGTACTTCGTTGAATTCTCATTTTTTGGTAGGTCCGAAAGTTCAACCTGATTTGGCGGTAAATTTGATTCGTTTTCGTAGACATTTGATCGGTTTTGTGTGTGATATTTTTCGGATGTACCGTGATATTTTAATCCACCCTGATGATCGCATTTTTCAGCGTATTGTTTTCCGATTCAATTTTAATGATGAAATCGAAGTGTTCGAGCTGAATACTTTGGCGAATGGTATAGGACCAGCGTCGTATATCGCGCCAAAGTGTTTAGAAAAGGTCGCATCGTTTATTAAGGATTCGGATAAAATGGTTAGCGATATTATTATGCGAGATTTTTATATGGATAATTTGGCTACTGGTACAGATTCGGTTGAGGGTGCGTTATTAGTCGTCGAGTTCATGAAGTTTTAATGAAGTACGGTTTTCCACTTCGGAAATATCAGTCGAATTCGCCTGAATTTTTAGCTAAAATTTCGAGTGAATTAATCGATACTGTGAAGGTTTGTAATGGTAAGAAATTTGTTATGTTATTGGGTTTATTGTGGTATTTAGATCTTGATGAAATTGGTGTCGATATTCGTGAGGAGGTGCTACCTTCCATTGTGACAAAAAGAGTAATGTTGTCCATAATTTCTAAAACGTTCGATATTTTGGGAATTCTAACACCGGTTATGATTCGTGCTAAGCTTTTGCTCCAAGAACTTTGGAAAGAAGGTAGACTCTGGGATGAAGAAATTTCTGTTGAATTGAAGGAAGAGTTCGCTCAATTTTTATCTGATTTATCGCTTTTACGTTCGTACTCGATACCTAGATGTTATTTTCGGAATTGTGCAATTGTGAAGGTACAATTGATAGGATATTGTGATGCGTCTGTAAGAGCTGCGTGTGCCGTGGTTTTTATACAATCAATCGATCCTGATGGGATTATTCGGGTGAATTTTGTCTGTTCGAAATCCAGATTAGCGCCTCCCAAAGGAGCGGTTATTCACCGAATGGAGTTGATTGCAGCAGTTTTATTGGCCAAATTGATTAAATTTGTAAGTTTAGAATTATGTATCGAAGAAATTTTCTGTTTTTCGGATTCTCAGGTGGTTCTGAGTTGGATTAAAATTGATCCGGTAAAATTGAAGCAATTTGTTTCTAACCGAGTGTCAGTTATTAATTCGTTAGTTGATAAAAGTCGTTGGTTTTATGTCGAAGGTTCTAAAAATCCTGCAGATTTAGGAACGCGTGGTATTACTGCATCAAAGTTTTTGTCATCGGAGTGTTGGTTGAAAGGAGCGAATTTTTTGCATGAAAATGAATCGTTTGAGCAGTATGTTTCAGTTGAATTTCATTTAGTCGAAAAAATTCCTGAAATGAAGTTAGAGAATGTGTGTAATGTAATCGCAATCGTAAATCATCTGGTTTTATCTATTTTGAATTATAAGTCTTCGTTTTATTTTTCTGTTTCAATTGTTGCGTGGTGGATACGGTATGTGAGAATTTTAAGAGAAAGATGTTCGAGACGGAAATTAGGAGTGTGGAATAAAAGTTTGCCATCAAATGCTGTCGAAAGGAAAGAAGCGATGAAAAAATTAGATAGGTTAACGAATGAAGAAAGAGATGCGGCCTATACGCAAATAATTCGAGTAACACAGTATGCTGGTTTTATGCAAGAGCAAGAATCGTTGTTGAAAGGTAAACCGGTAGATAAGAAAAGTAAGTTGTATGCGTGTACGGTAAAGTTGGATCCGAATGGAATAATAAGAGCGACAGGTCGAACTGTGAATGCTAGTTTTGAATATGATACGAAGTATCCTATCGTTTTGCCGGTTGATTCACGCTTTCTCGAACTGTACATTCTATTTGTACATGATAGGTTTCATCATGCTAATACTTCGTTTATATTGAATTTTATAAGAGCCAAGTTTTGGATTGTAGGAAATTTATTATCTCGAATCAAATTCTTGATACATCGTTGTGTCGTCTGCGTGCGTGAAAACGGCAAGTGTCAAGTTCAATTGATGGGTGATTTACCTGCGGAAAGAATTACAGTTACAAGACCTTTTTCGTATGTTGGAATTGATTTGACAGGCGCTTTGTCTTTGAAATGTACGAATCATCGATCTGTAAAAAGTTACAAGGTTTATTTGGTCTTCTTTGTTTGTATGACAACTAGGGCTATTCATATCGAAATTGTTGCGGATTTAACAACTGAAGAATTTTTGAATTCTCTTGTGAGATTTACGAGTAGAAGAGGTTTACCTTGTAAGATTTTCAGTGATAACGCGACCAATTTCGTAGGTGCGTTAAACGTTTTGAATTGTTGTAAATTTTCGAAATTCTTACACGAAAATAGAATCGAATGGAAAACCATCGCGCCTCGAAGTCCACATCAAGGTGGTATTTGGGAGGCGGCGGTGAAAGCGGGTAAAGTTTCGTTGTATCGTGCTATAGGTAATCAACGGTTGACGTTATTGGAGTTGCATACCGTTTCTACGAAGGTAGAGGCTATTTTAAATGCGCGTCCTTTAGCGTATCGTCGTAATAATTCTTTTGTCGAACAGATTACCCCCGGTCATTTTCTGATTGGTAGCGCAATGTTTGAATTACCTATTGATGAAAACGCTTCAGGCGTTAGAATTAAGGAACGGTATTTTTTATGGCGTAGAATCGTGAATTCTTTTTGGAATACGTGGAAACACGATTATTTCAATCAGTTGAGGAATCGGACTAAGTGGAAAGGCGAAATACGGAATTTGAGAGTCGGTGAAGTTGTTATTTTGTCCGTGAAAAACCAAAGTTATTTTTCTTGGCCTTTGGCTATCGTCGAAGAGGTTTTTCCTGATGAAAGAGGTTTAGTGCGGAATGTGAATATTCGTTTATCGGATGGCGAAATTCGTCGCTCATCCGTTCAAAATCTAGTAGCTCTGCCAATAGAAAACAAGGAATGATTTTTCTTTGAATTTTTCTTGTGTTGCCTGCTAGATTCCCGATTTTGTCTCGTAATATAGGGTGGTTGTTCGTGTTAGCACGCCTTATATTTTTTTCTCGGATATGTCATTTTTTTTGAATACGATGTAATTAGATTTAGAATCGTTGGATCGTGTATTTTGTTATCATTTAATTCGCGGAAGTGTAATCGTAGAAGTGAACTTGTTTTTTAATTTTTGTTTTTGTTTTTTAATTTTTTTTTGGAAAAAGGGATTGTGAACCCCTTTTTGGGGGGGGGGTTTGTTATCGTATACGTAGATTTTATTTCTATTTCGTTCGTTCAAAATAGGTATCATATTTTTAATTGGAAATATTCGTCCATTATCGGTTTTGTTATCTTATACCGGTAGAGGCGATCGCGTTTTCGTTTCAATATCTACGTTTTATTATGTATGTATATGCGAATGAAGCTCGATGCATTCTTGGTATGCGCGTAAGCGCTTCGGTTTTATTTTTTTCTTTGTTACCATTTTTTTTCGTGTAATAAAGATTTTTTGTACAGTTTTTTAAATATGACGGTTTTATTTCGCGTGAAGGAAACATTGACAACAAAGCGGTGGGAAAAGATTGTGTTCGAGCATCTTGGAAAATATTGCTAATATAAAACCTTGATGTCCTCATAGTTCATATTGACCTCTAAGGTCTTTCTTCTGCAGTTCTTTCAGGCAAATGAGTCTGAAAACGTCATGGCAGGCTACATTTGCTAAAATCTCAAGAAAATGTGAAAAATTGGTGGATTTTAATCAAGTTTAGATCAGTGTTACTGGAAAGATGTAACACCCTATTGTCATTTTGTCTCCATATGACTGCTTAGCTAAGAAAAAAAAAAAACATTCCAAAACTTTTCCAAGGAACCTCGTACAAAAAATTTGTGATACTTCTCTCTAAATGAAGGGCGGTTTTCCAAAAGTGGAAAAGTCAATTTTTTTGAAAATTGAGTTTTTCACGCCATTGTGTTCTATAGGTCGTATCTCACCTATTTAATGCTTAACCTACCCAAAATACCTATTTATTTACTCGCAATCCAGCTTTTCCGTAGGTTGCAGATCGCAATCGTTTTTCCAAAACGCGATAAGTCACAATTTATCCAGTGAACCCTTGAATTCGGTGTCAAAAATATGGGTTGAATTTTTTGTACCTACTGTAATACTTCGTGTTCGTTGAAGTAGAGCTGTGAAAATTGTTTTTTTTCAATGCTTAGATAGTACGGTAGCATTAGTTAGGTACTTTTTGTTTTTATTTGATTGCCAAAATGAATCATTTTTGTTAAAAATACAGGTTAATTTTTTTGTAATCGATTTTTTTTGGTCTTCTTCTTTTGAATCGTGATTTTGATTTACAGTTGACTTACATCGATTTGCACCACTGGTTTTATCATGTAAATGAAAAACTGAAAAATCGTTTTTCCAAAAGGCGATAAGTCAGTTTACTTTTTCTACCGCAGAAGCGCTGCGAGCTCGAGTTACATCGCAAAACTCACACGTATGTGTTGAGGTAGACCTAATGCAACATGCAGGACAGGTTGCAGACTCCAAGTGCATCATGGCTTCAAATGGGCACTAAAAATGTCATTTATCTCGAAATCATGATTTTTGACTTATCGCTTTTTGGAAAACCGCCCTTCAAATTTAAAGCAGTCAAATTTCACTGCTTAGCAGTCACGACATTTTGCCTTTTTAAAGCAGTAGTTTTTTTTTACTGCAAAACAGTGAAAAATTACTGAATTGGTCAGTCAAAATGATTTTTTACTGACCAATTCAGTAATTTTTCACTGTTTTGCAGTAAAAAAAACTACTGCTTTAAAAAGGCAACATGTCGTGACTGCTAAGCAGTGAAATTGACTGTTTCAAATTTAGAGAGTTCTTTCAAAGATGAAAAAAAATCACTCAATTAGATAAGAGATGAAATTTCACTTGGAATCGAAAACTTTTCTAGAAAAATTACGAAATTAAAAAATATCCATTTGTGACAAAAAAAATTTCCCGAAATACCATAATAAGAATCACCGGGTGCTCAAAAATCGTCAAAAAAGGAAAAACAGTCGGAGAATATTGTAATCAAAGTTCATGGAGACCTTCATTTTTGAACTGAAGGTCACTCAAAAAAAATTTTAGTCCCAGAAAGGACCCTGCAAGAACGATATAAGTCCTCAAAGAGGTGGTATTTTCGAGAAAAAAAAATCATGATTTATTTCGCTATGATCCCTGTGGAAAATGGACCGACAGTAAGATATCATATTTGAAACTGAGGGAATATTTTGAAATACGGTGGTATAGGTATCAATTTTTTTACCACCATTTCCAATCTCAAAAACTTTGAAAATTTTCTAATTTTATGACCAAGTTCATAAATATTTTTTTTTTCGAAATTGGACAAACTTCAGCAAAATTGAGGTAAGGTCGCAGCCATATTCAAAAAATTTCATAATCATTAAATCTGATATGTACTAGGATTTAAATTTTTTCAACTTTTGAGTACAGTTTTGACGCCATTTCCATAATCAAGATAGCCGAAATTGGGACAAACGATGAGTCATGCATCAAACTACAAAATTAAAGAAGAAGTCCTCCTCCTCATTACAATTGGAAACACGGTAAAGTTCATCTCGTTATAAAATTTCCAATCAATATCTTCACCTATATGTATTTCCTCTCGAAGCCTACACACACCATCACGTGGCAACCATGCAAGCCACGAGTACTACATCTGTAACAAATGGCCATCGACTGGCGATACGTTTGCACTGGTATTTTCACAAATAGAAAAATCGTACCAGTACCAAAGGGGCCTATGCGAGTTGAGCGAGCACTGCACAAGCACACAACTCGACTGAAAAGTGTTTAAACACGTTTATTTGAATGTAATTTGTTTAAATCATCGTAATTACGATAAAACGTGTTGCTATAAATTTACAATGGTATTGAATTACACGTTTAGTCATGATATACTCCGGGTACGTGTAGCATGCTGTCTCCTTCTCTCTGCCGGCCGTGTGTCTGATTTATCGTCAGCTCGCCAATGTTATTCGTCAAAGATGTAAATTGACTCATCACTGATTATCATCGCCGTATCAAAATCGTGTTTGTAACTGCTTCTCGCGCAGGCTTTTTCTACACACATTTATAAGCGCAGCGCGGGTATTTTTCAAAATCTTATAGTACAGAAAAGGTCTGCGCTGTGCGCTATGCTTCGGATGGCGCGATGAAAAACGCCATAAAATCAGCGAATGGTTAACATATTATAATAAAGAAAAGAAGAGCGTAACAGTTACACATACGAGTACAGTACACATAGGCTATACCTATACCTATACAGATACACTATACAATGAAGATTTATAACGTAATACCATATACAGGATGTCCCACGTACAAGTTTCGCAGATTTATTAACGCCATCGTTCGGTATCTCGCAATCATCGTATATCACACACAGCTCGGATGAATTTGCCACGAAAACCTTTATCAGGCCAGCATCTACCAAACGACGTCCTCCAACGACCGCGCAATAATCGTGCCGATGCCGAAAAATCAACCTATCTGGCGATTTTTTTCCTTCTTTTTTTTCATCAACCCTTTGTAATAAGCGAGCGAACGAGCGAATATTCGCGTACATATCGTGCCGATGCCATATATACCGCGTATATTCTGCCGCACATCGTCGATCAATATGTAAACAAAACAGACTTGTCACTCTGCAAATAAATAGCAAATAGTCGAGTTGAAATATGCGGCCATCCAGGGAAATATTCTTCTCTCGGTAATCTGGCGAAGTAAACTTTCTACATCGTTTCGCATCTCTTTTCCTCTGCCTCTCTGTTCTTTCTGTTTCTTTTTCCTTTTTCTCTTGTACGCGTAGCTAATAAAACATCCCCGCAATTCGCATCTACGTACATATATACTCTCTATTATTACTTCATTTTGTCTTTTACAGGGGTGATTTGTAATCCAAACTCTCGACATTTTATCCATCCCTTTATTTTATGAACTTTCATACTCTACTATTACCCTTTTACATTTTGGGTTTTCTTTTTTCTATACTCGTACACAGCAGCGATGTTTTTGCTAGCGCTGGGTTTAAACGTCTCATCTATTGGGGTTACTTTTTTGGCGAAATTCTGCCCTGGAATTTGAAAATAATTACATCATCATATGTACTTACTCATCGCTACTCATTCGTTAGTTGACGATTTTCGTAGACCAAAAATATTCCAAATGAGGTAAGTAAGTTTATTTGATACCAATGTTGTATTTTTCGAAAATTTTTTGATTTTGTGTGCACTTCTCCTTTGGAATTCATTTTCAGGTTAGAGATCAAGTGGTTTTCAAAAATGAGTTTTGCACCTTAAGAAATCCACATTTATTAACTACATACCTAATTATTTGTATTTTTTGAGAAAATTTTGAATTTTGCACCTCCTCTCTGAAGCCCATTTTTCAGTTTGGGGTAAAGTAGTTTTCTAAAATAGAATCTACGTCTACAAAAACCAAGATTTCGATATCATACAGTAATTTTCAAAATTTTTAATCTTGTGCTCACCCCCTGCCCTTTGGAGTCTATTTTGAGGTTTCGGATCACATGGTCTTTGAAAATGAATTCTTCACCCTTAAAATCCTAGAATATGCGATACCATATTGTATTTTTTGAAAATGATTATCAATGTTGTTCTCCCCCCCCCCTCCCTCCATTCAGAGTCCATTTTAAGGTTTGGGATCAAAATGATCTTAAAAGCTGAATACCCCTATATTTCAATATCTAGGTACTGACATTGTATTTTTTGAAAATTTTCAATTTTTCACTTTCTCTTTGGGGCTCATTTTGACTTTTAATTGAATCAAACGGTCATCAAAAATGAAATCTGCGCCCTTGAGAACCCATGTGTCCGAAGTTTGAACCTTTTATGAGCAAAATTTCAGGTTTGTCCAGCTAAATTTTTCATCTGGATCACTGTGCATTTGGGCTCAATTGGACTCCTACTCTGCTTGGGAAAGTTTCATTCATAAAATCCTTTAATTATAATCTACCAAGGCAATTATACGGTGAACTTGTGCAATTGAGCAGCCTTGAAAATGATACAAAATTGAGATTGAAAGAGTATCCGGAAATGTTCATCCTTGGGCAATATTTCGGGTCCTTAATTCCATTTTTTTTATTTTTCACTAAGTTTTGAAAACTCAAATTACAATTTGATGAAAATATAAAGATGTAAAACCGAAATTTTGATTTCAGATACTCAACTTCAGTTTTTCTACTCGTATTTTTGTCAAATTAAAAAATTTAAATTGGTTGAGGTTCTAAGAAAAAAATCAAAATTTTACCAAATCAAGGCAGAAAGTTGTTTATATTAAACTAAAACAAGGGAACCTCTTGAGGTGTCACACTCCGATTCGAACGGGACCACGATTTTTGGAAAGAGCATAATTTAAAGCCCCCAAAACCAAATTTTCAGCTGCCCAAGTTCATTTTTCGATTTTTGGCGAATTTTTGACAATTCAAAATTGACTGTTTTTGGCGATTTATGTTTTTTTTAAAGTACGTACTTGATCAGTAAAAACGGTTAAAATAAGTCCCAAAACTAATATTAATTACCCAAATCCAAATTTCACAATTTCCAGCCATTCTGGAGCCTCCAGCGCGATTTTTCAATTTCTCCAGAATTTTGAATTTGCTCCAGAAGGCATGAATATGAAGTTGGGCAGCTAAAAATCGAGTTGTATATTACACTCGACCTGTTTAACGAGTATATCTACATTTGAGCCGATTTTGTGAGTGACACCTCAAGAGTGTTTTTTTGACCAGATTTTTTCAAAATTAAAAAATCCAAAAAATCAAAAGATAACCGCTTGTTAGGAAATTTTTGAAAGTGCGAATCGCTATATTTCTTCAAGAACTAACCCCCGGAGCGCAAATTCTACCATTTCCAGCCGTTTTGGAGCGAGAGTGACACTTCAAAAAACCACTCTTGAGGTGTCAGTCTCAAAATCGGCTCAAATGTGGATAAACTAGTTAAACAGGTCGAGTGTAATGTACAACTCGATTTTTAGCTCCCTCCAACTTCATATTCACGCCTTCTGGAGCAAATTCAAAATTCTGGAGAAATTGAAAAATCGCGATGGAGGCTCTAGAATGGTTGGAAATTGTAAAATTTTGATTTGGGGGGTTAGTTACGGACAAAATACAGCGATTCTTCCAATTTCAAAAATTTCCTCACAAACGGTTACTTTTGATTTTTCAATTTTGAAAAAATCTGCTCAAAAACCACTCTTGAGGTGTCACTCCCAAAATCTGCTCAAATGTAGATTAACTCGTTAAACAGGACGAGTATAATACACAACTCGATTTTTAGCTCTCCCCCCAACTACATATGCACGCCTTCTGGAGCAAATTCAAAATTCTGGAGAAATTGAAAAATCGCGATGGAGGCTCTAGAATGGCTGGAAATTGTAAAATTTGGATTGGGGGGGGGGGGTTAATTTTGGACAAAATACAGCGATTCGCGTGAATTTTGAAAATTTTCACACAAACGGAAAACTTTTGATTTTTTGGATTTTTCAATTTTGAAAAAAGCTGGTCAAAAAACCACTCTTGAGGTGCCACTCCCAAAATCGGCTCAAATGTAGATAAACTCGTTAAACAGGTCGAGTGTAATATACAACTCGATTTTAGCTGCCCAACTTCATATTCACGCCTTCTGGAGCAAATTCAAAATTCTGGAGAAATTGAAAAATCGCGCTGGAGGCTCCAGAAATAGCTGGAAATTGTGAAATTTGGATTTGGGTAATTAATATTAGTTTTGGGACTTATTTTGACCATTTTTACTGATCCATTACGTACTTTTAAAAAAAAACATAAATCGCCAAAAACAGTCAATTTTGAATTTTCAAAAATTCGCCAAAAATCGAAAAATGAACTTGGGCAGCTGAAAATTTGGTTTTGGGGGTTCTAGACTATGCTCTTTCCGAAAATCGCGGTCCCGTTCAAATCGGAGTGTGACACCTCAAGAGGTTCCCTTGTAAGTATATTTTTGACCCCCCCCCCCTCCCTCACGAATTGACTGATTGCGGTTTCGAGTCATTTTGAAGGTAATTGTACTTACATGAGTTCTTTTGTGCAGATTTTCAAGCTATACAAACAAAACTTCATTTTTAATTTTGAATGAAATATTCATTTTAAAAAAAGTAGGTATTTTTTGCAATAGTGAGTTCAAGGGGTAAATAGAGTAGGTACCTACCTACGGAAGTATAAATAATCACGATCGAGAGAGAAAGTACTTCAAGAAAAAGTGGAAGGGGCAGATCCTCGAACTTCAGAGAAATAACATCATATCTACAGCTGACTGCAAAATCAGCTATAATAGACAACGAATAAATGGATTATTTATCTACACTACATACATTCAGTTTCCCCGACTTTCAATTATTTTAATGTGGATGAATTTTTCGCGAGCAAATGACGCTCGTAATTAAATTCCGCAAAAACAGATAATATCACGAATTCACGATATCGCATTACCAATGCTACGCGAATATCTCGAATATAAAATACTCGCAATTAAACGCAGAAATGAACTCAGTAACTCGTGGCAACCATTAATAAATCTAGCTGTAGTCCGATGTATATAATAGAGAATCTCGTAATAAAAGGGCGTGAAACGGTGAAATATTACACCCGCGCGTCAACGCAAATTTAAATGTGCATAGCAGAAAACTTTATCGTGCACTGCTGATGAATTCGATAATTAAAAAGTATAAGGACAAATTGAGCAAATCGTTACTAACTACATAGTTGAATACTCGTACTTATAAATTTAAAACACAGCGATACGAGAAGAAAATTTCCCGCTATCCCTCCCTCCTTTCCACCTACCAAAAAAGAGGATTTTTTACAGGAATAATCGAAATAAAAGGGAGTAGCAATAATTTCTTGCAATTTTTGATCTGGGAAAAATATCGAGTAACCAAATCCTTGCAGGTAGGTATTTTTTCAAAACCAGGGTGTCTACCAAAATTTAATTCTCAAAAATAGCGACTTTTCGCGACTTTTCGCGACTTTTTTTCGCGAATTTTAGCGACTTTTTTTCAGTTAAAAGTACCCCCCCCCCCAAAAAAAATTTCCAACGTAAAAATCTTTTTTTCAATAGTTCCCACACCCAATTTTTCAACAAAAAAATGGGATTTTTCAATAGTTCCCATGTAACATGAAAAAAAATTTATGAAGAAATTTTTTTAGTTTCCATGTGACATAAATAGTCATCCAAATTTTCGAGCTTTTCTTTTTCCTTTTCCATCTACTTAACTTTCTTCAGTTCTAAAATTTCAATTTCTTCGATTGTTCTTTTTCTAGTCATTTCAACCACTAATTTTTCTTTTTGTTTAAGCGAGAAGTTCATTCTTTCACTTCAAAACTTTGAAAGTTGAATGATATTTTTTCAGAAATGTCGATGTGTAAAAAGAAAAGAAAACAAGCCCGAGCGAAGCGAGGGCAAAAGCTTTTGAAAATTTGACTTTTGAAAAGTAAAAAAACACGTTTTTCTTCCATCACGGGCCCTTTCTTTATTGTCGGACCCTCCAGAATGAGCGAGTCCTAGGTAACTCTCGACGGTCCTGCTCCTCCAGCAATCTAACCATAATTTCCAAAATATTACAATAGGTACATATTTCTAAAAATACACCTACATGGCCCGTACGAACCTAGCCAACTGAGGGCAAAAGCACTGGTAACACGAAAATTCACAATTCTCCAGAAGTGAAAAAATATCATTTTTAATGTGAGAAGTCAATTTTTCTATCATCAAGACTCAACGTTTAACTAAAGAAAACGAAATAATATGCCCGAGCGAAGCGAGGGCGAAAGCTTTTGAAATTTTGAATTTTTATGATTATTTAAAATGCTAATTTGGCAGTAGCATTAACATTGAATAATAATACGAAAAGTTTTTAAAATTTGAAGTTTGGACAATTTATAGCGACTTTTTGGTATTTTTAGCGAAAATCGCGACCTTTTAGCGACTTTAGCGCCCTATTTTCAAAATCGCGACTTTTCGCGACTTTTAACGCTATAGCGACCTGGTAGACACCCTGAAAACAGGCTTTTGTACAAGGGTCTATTCATTTATTTAAAACTTTATTTGCGCTATTTTTGTTTTGTTTTTTGTTTTCAAAAGTTGGCCGATTCTGTAAAATTTTCAACATCGAGATAACCATCATTTTTGTTCGAAAATTTGATTTTTATTTGCGTGAAATTTATTGTCCTATGCAGATTAAATTATTAAGAATAAACTGAAACGTCAAAGCTCACGACTTTTTACAGTTTTAAGAAGGTTTGCAAAGTTTTGAGATTTATTTTTTTGTTTTTCGTCAATTTGGTAAATTTTTCGAAAAGTGAATTTTTATCAATTTACATTTGAGTTTATATTTTTTTTTCATACGCAAAAAGTTCATTAAAAATATCGCAACGAAAAAAAAATCCGATTCTCGAAGTTATATTTTTTCCCTTCCTGTGTAGCCTTTTGTTCATTCGAAATGACATGACTGAATCTTTTTCGTATAGTTTTTCTCACTAACCATTAAAATAAACTAGAGGCTTTGAAAAATTGGAATTCGTCAAAATGCGCCTTAACGTATTTAAACTCATTTCACGATGAAAATAATTCGCCAAGAGAAAAACAACGTATAAAGGACTAGGGAAAAAAATGTGAAATTCTCTTCCAACTCGTAAATATATATCTTCGCAACGATATTTTAAATTACTTTAAACGAAATACGAGTTTTACTTAATTAAACAGAAATGGCCTTTTCTTTCTCGAGGAACATAAAACAAAAACAGAATTACAAGTTTAGAAGAAAACTCGCAGCATACTGCAGGAAGTCTATTAATGAATAGCTTCTGTTCGCTAGACTTTTTACCCGGCTCGCGTCTTGCTCTAAGTCGTTTAACAAAATGAGAAAGTTTCGACGATTTTGCAAAACCAGTGGGATCCAAATTTCGAGGAGAAACTTGGTGGAAATTTCGCGTTTGAGGGTTGGATTTTTCAGGGCGGATATCAGATATAGTGGCTAGTTTTAGGGGGGGGGGGTGTGGTGTGATTAATCTGTATGGTGTTGTTTTGATTTTTGGCTTTTGTTTGTTTGTTCTCCTGTGTGTGTGTGTCTTTTTTAAAATATAAATTACATTTTAGAGGAAATTAAACGATTTTTTTTTTCAAATATCATTTTTATTTTGAAATTAATAATTTGTGTTTTCTGATTTTTTTTCATTTCTTTACATTCAAGTTTTTGTTTCCAACGTATATTTCTAGATTGAATAAATTTTTCAATTTCAGTTTTTTTTTTTTTGGTTGATATTTGGAGAGTATTCTTATCGAGATGACCTTTTCCCCCAACAAAACAACGTCTTAATTAGCTCAAAAAATGAATCTAGGCTCACGAAATGAACGAGCAAGCAAACGAACACAATTTTGGGCTGAACTGCGACGGAACAGCTACGCAGAGATACGCGCCACGCTGCTATAATACTCGAAGACGTAGATTCAGGGGTAATTTCGGTGTAAAAGCACCCAAGTTGGGCTGCCGTGGCGTCTCTCTCATACCCCGAAGTCTAAAGCTCTTTCGGGAATAATCGATTAAAACCTCTCAGCCAATCACGAGTGAGGTATTTACGAAATGGCGGCTCCAAATGAAGTGCTAATCTGGGAGCAATGTTGCCATCCTTTCTCGTTATTACTCTTAAACGCAAGCCTAGAATGTATTCGCGTATTTGCAGGCTTTCATTTTATATTACGTAATAACAATTTCTTTGCCAAAAGCTATAAACCTTTTCCCTTGGTTTTCGTCGTCTCGATGTTTAGGTTCGTTATTCCGGTGTCTTGGCGGGGTATTAATGGCTTAATTTTTCTTCTTCTCTGCTGCTCATCGCTCGCCTTCTTCTTACTGTAACGATACAGTTGGAAAAAGCGAAACGTTTTATTTTATTTCATTTTATTTCGCTTCTTCTTTTCGTTTGTTGATACATCCAACTCTTGGCAGCTTTTCCTTTTCGTATTAGCTAATAAGAGATGCGTGCTGAACTGCTGATGCTCTTTCTTCTTCTTCCTTTTTTTTTTCAATCGAAAATTCGTTCTATTTGTTCGAATCAAGCTGTTATATTGTAGACAAAGTAAATGGAATAAATTGTGTTTACATAAAAAAAAATTACCACGAGCTCGTTCAGCGCAGCAAGCCCCACGTCAACTCGATGAATTAATACCTACTCAAACTTAAGTACATACATTTGGCCTTATCGTCGGTATTCAGATAAAAATACAGTAAATACAATATTCGACTATACGACTTAATCGACTTGATGACAAACATCAATGAAATCACGCGATGACGAAAACCATTAAAGATAATGCATTTTTATATTCGAACAAAATGTTTTACAAATGCGCATTGCGCACGAGCTTTGTTCAATTTTTAATCGAAACCAACGAAGGGTTTACGACAATATCAAAAATAGGCCTACATCGTGTATTGTAATTTGTCATAAATACGATTTAAATTTTAAAAATACTCCTACTGCACTTTTACTCCATACTCGATGTTTAACTTAGGTGCATTTCGAAAGGGCGAAAAAAATGTTTAGAGTATGTTTTCGAGGTTTGGGTACATAGAGCAAATGTCCCTACCACTTATGCCAACTAATAACAGAAATATCGCTAATTTTTTTCACGCTTGATTGGATTTCGGTGTAAATATGTTTTTATGAGGGTGTCGTCGTCTCATATTCGCCGTATACCATCACAAGTGTAGCACATGCCATTGCCATAGGCTCAGGCTCGTGCAGATGGTTCTGTTTTCTAGGAAATTACTCGTACACGTGTGTGTGGGAATTTTAAAAATATGTGTGAAGTGGCACTTCTTTAAGTACTTAAGCAGGTATTTGAGATTTTTACGAGTGTTTGTGGTATTCAGATGGAAATGTGGGAATGCGGAATATTATCACAGGTAGCTGTGATCTTTGGAAGATCGTTTTGTTGAATTTTTAGAAATGAATTCCAATTGAATGAAGTATGTTTCCTGTAAAATTTAGGAAAGTTTGTTCTTCAGCTCATATTTTCCTCTCTGACAAGAGAACCTCTTGAGGTGTCCGCCTCCGATTTGAACGGGACCGCGATTTTTGGAAACCCCAAAATCCAAATTTTCAGCTGCCCACGTTCATTTTTCGATTTTTGGCAAATTTTTGAAAATCCAAAATTGACTGCAAATTAAAAATTCTGGAGAAAAAAAGTAGCGCTGGAGGCTCCAGAATGGCTGGAAATGGCGGAACTCGGTCTCGGGGGGGGGGAGGAGTTTTTTGTGGACAAAATACAGCGATTCGCGCGAATTTCAAAAATTTCCTCGCAAACGGGAAACTTTTGATTTTTTATTTGAATAAAAAAAAAAAAACTGGTCAAAAAACCACCTTTGAGGTGTCCCTTCTGAAACCGACTCAAAGGTGGATACACTTGTTAAACAGATCGAGTATAACACACAACTCGATTTTTAGCTGCCCAAATTCATATTGACGCCTTCTAGAGCGGGAAAATAACGTGAAAAAGCAGTGGCAAAAAGGAAAAAATTGGTACATAAATTTTTTCTTCGGGAATGTGTTCGGATGGACCCTCTGAACCACCAAAAAAAAAACCGACTTTCCTACACCAGGAGGAAAATTTTTTAGAGGGCTGAAACCGGTTCCTATTCACGTTTTTTGCGTTTTACTCTGTAAATATTAGGTTTTTGAGAGAAACTACCATGACGAAAAATGTTCCCCTTCAAATTCTTGACAATTTGATACTACGCTCGATACCCATTGCTCAAGGGGGGTGCCAAAAAAAGGGGTGGAAAGAGTAGGCGTTTCAAAAAAGGTCAGTACAATAAATTAATCAAAATTACCACTTAAAATCATTCGTTTTCGCTCAAATTTTTTTTACAAAGTTTACTCACCCAACTACTAATCAAACTACCATTGGTTTGTCTTCAACCCTCCTCGGGGGTTCGTGAGGGTTGCTTGATTTTTCAAGTAACACACTACTGAATCATATATTTGAAAAACAAATCTGGACGTGTAATATGTCGAATAGTATGTTTTCGAGGTCGCTGAATACGAATATGAACTTATTTTTTGCGTACAACCCCTCAAAGCTCCTCTGTGCCCCAAATAGGGGGTCAACATTTTGAAAAATGGTGAAAAGTCGAGTGATATATCGAATGGTACGTTTTCGAGGTCGCCGAGTGCGAATATGAACTTATTTTTTGGGTCACACCCCCCAATGTCCCTCTGTGCTCCAAAATGAGGGTCATAAATTTTGAAAAATCGTGAAAAGTCGAATGATATATCGATTTTGTATGTTTTCGAGACACTGAACTGGAATATGCACGTTTTTCCTGCTTTACTTACGATTCCTCGAAAGTTTCCTCACGCCTCCTAAATAGGATAGGATTTCGAAAAGTCCCCAAAAAACGTGTAATACGTCGAATAGTATGTTTTCAAGATTTGCTGAATACCACTGTAGACTCATTTTTATATTTCTCTCATTTTACATATTCAAACGTCCCACTAACGCTCCAAAATTATCCTCAATGTCTTTAGTAGGTAAGATGTCAATCTTCTTGTCTATCTCAGTATTTTCATTTCGATTTTTTTCCTGTAAAGTTTTCGATTTCATTTATTATTGGTTACCAATCGAAAACAAAACGAAATAATTTTTTTTTTGATGGAAGAAAACATCGAAAATTTGTAGTTCGTACTTCATGTTTTTTAAAAAAAACATACCATTCGATATATCAGTCGACTTTTCACGATTTTTCAAAATTTTGACCCTCATTATTGGGCACAGAGGGGCTGTGAGGGTCTGTATGCAAAAAATAAGTTCACATTCGTACTCAGCGATTTCGAAAATATACCATTCAATATGTCACTTGACTTTTCACTTTTTTTCAAAATTTTGGCCTTTTTATGGGGCGGCAGTTGGGAGCTGTGCGAGGTTGGGCCCAAAAAATAAGGCCATATTCGTGCTCAGCGACTTTGAAAACATACAATTCGATATATCACTCGACTTTTCACGATTTTTCAAAATTTATGACCCTCATTTTGGAGCACAGAGGGACATTGGGGGGTGTGACCCAAAAAATAAGTTCATATTCGCACTCGGCGACCTCGAAAACGTACCATTCGATATCACTCGACTTTTCACGATTTTTCAAAATGTTGACCCCCTTTTTGAGGCACAGAGGGGCATTAGGGGTTGTATGCAAAAAATAAGTTCATATTCGTATTCAGCGACCTCGAAAACATACTATTCGACATATCACACGTCCAGATTTGTTTTCCAAATATATGATTCAGTAGTGTGTTACTTGAAAAATCAAGCAACCCTCACGAACCCCCGAGGAGGGTTGAAGACAAACCAATGGTAGTTTGATTAGTAGTTGGGTGAGTAGACTTTGTAAAAAAAATTGAGCGAAAACGAATGATTTCAAGTGGTAATTTTGATTAATTTATTGGACTGACCTTTTTTGAAACACTTACTCTTTCCACCCCTTTTTTGGGCACCCCCCTTGAGCAATGGTTATCGAGCGTAGTATCAAATTGTCAAGAATTTGAAGTGGAACATTTTTCGTCATGGTAGTTTCTCTCAAAAACCTAATATTTACAGAGTAAAACGCAAAAAACGTGAATCGGAACCGGTTTCAGCCCTCTAAAAATTTTCCTCCTGGTGTAGGAAAGTCGTTTTTTTTTTTGGTGGTTCAGAGGGTCCACAGGGGCGTAGCAAAGTGATTTTACAAGGGGGGTAAATTCTAAAAAATGCCAACTTTGAAATGTTAAAAATGCCAACTGCAAAATCGATTAAAAATTTTCTCAAATAAAACAGCTTTGCTTGTACTTTTTTCGCTCGGGCTATAAATTGTGATTTGAGGTACCTAATACTCCCAATTTTTGTATTTGATCCAATGTTTTTATTTAACATTACTGGAAATTTTAAAAAATTGAAAATTACCTAACGCAATTTTATTCAAAATTTTATGTAGGCCTATAATTGGGGACTAATTTGATTTTAAGAGCTTAAACAAAAAACGAAATGGAATTGACTCAAGCAAAGCGAGGGCAAAAGCTTGCAAAATTTCATAAGTTGAGAGTCAAAAAAACGTAATTTTTCAATGTCAAAAATGATATCTTCCAATCTTGAAATTTTTCAAATTCGAGACTTACCTACCTACCTAATATTTTTGTAGAAATTTAGAATTGGGAAAGTGAAATGCAAATGGCCCGAGCGAAGCGAGGGCAAAAGCTTTTAACAATTTGTAACACAAAAAACCGAAGAACGTCATTTTTGATGATAGAAAATCATTTTTCTAATCTTTGCATTTTTCAAATTCTCGCAATATTTTTCTAGAAAATGCAAACTTACTGTGAAAAAGGAAAACAAATTATCCCGAGCGAAGCGAGGGCCAAAGATTTTGGAAATGTACATTTGTAAGGAGCAGTTATGGCCTGACCGCCTCAGGGGGTATTATGGGAATACGTCCTTGAGGAGGTCTATATTGTACTCGTCACGTATGTGAGGATTATGATACACACCTCGAGAGGGTGCTCCCTCTAGAGAGTAACGTGTTAACTACGATCAGACGATCTGAGGTTAGATCCAAGGATCGTCTGAGCTCGATCTTCACTTGTTCGCGGAGTGGCCAGCCGTGTGGCAATGTCATTGATTAATTTGTGAGACTGAGTGTCTCCCTTGCCTTCAATATTTATCGAACCATCTTTGATGGTAAATACTTTTATTTTTATTCAATTGATTAACTCCTCATCATGTTAGTCGTTTGATCGCGATGATGAGGAGGTATTTTTATAAATTTGCCTGAAACTACCCAGTGAGTCCGGACATTGAGGTAAGTCAATCGAGATAATGTGTACTTAAAAACTAGTGCTGTCGCTAAAGGTCTTAGTTTTGGGGGACCGCAGGAGAGGCAGTAAACGTGTACAGTTGTTTGAGTTGATTATTTAATCGATCTCCCTCATCCTCTTAACGTTGATTATGATTGCCTAATCGTTGTTGTAATTAGCTTCTTGTCTTCCAATGGCTCCGAGAACCATTGAATTTCATCCCGTTCCTCGACCAAATGTATAGGGAACTCAATTTATTGTGTTCGCCTTTTAGCCCACTACCACCTTTGTGGTATAAGGAGTGCCTTAAAAAAGCCTTCTATGACCGGTGAGCCACCTGCTTAGGCGTAACTGGCTTGAGTCCTCCGAATTATTATGATCATATTGTTGTATTAATTATTAATTGCAATAAATTATACATAATTATTCGATTCTTAATCTTTGTCAGTGTGAGTGACTAGGTGAGAGAATCCATTTGTGAGATGAACGATGTCATCTTGAATGATTTAGATAGGTAAGTGAGTTATCCGAGTACGCAAAATTATTCACCCCTTAGGAATAATTTTTATCATCCCCTTGTCGAAATTATTATCATCATATTCACGTATCTATATCATGACGGATCGCATCGTTACATTCTTTGGCGCCCGGACAGGGACAATTGCCTCAAATTACCCTCAAATTTGAGAAAATTGTCTATACACGAATTCCCTAAATTTTACTTTTGCATAAATTTTCTTTCAAACTCGATTCTAAAAGCTTAAAACGAGCCTGTACGAGTTTAACATTATATTCAATCAAGTCTAGGTCATGGCCTTGGCTTACTAAATTCATTCTTTCATGATTTTTATTTTACTTAAGACCAAAAAGCTTAAAACGAGCATATTTTGAGTAAAAATTCAATTTTTCACCTAATGAAAGAGATTTTTCCTCGGACATTATGGTATCAAAAAAGTAATTTTTTAATTCATTTTGAGCCTCAAAAAGCTTAAGGGAAGCATGGCTCAAAGTTCAAACTGCTATCATGAGTGTTACAAGTCTTCTGATGATCTTCTGATCATTACGAAACGTAATTTTTCGAGTCATTTTTTGAGCTCCAAAAGGCTCAATCTGAGCACAGTTCACTTGGAAATTTCACTTCGTGAAATACGAAAACCGTTTTATTTTTATTCTTGATAATAAATTTAATAATTTCGATCTGTTTTCCAAACATGAGGAAGCTCCCTTTGAGCACTGTTTGAGTAAAAATTCTATTTGGTAATTTTCTAAAAAATTATTTAACTCTCATGAACTGAAATTTCATCATTCCTTAGATATGGCTAATTGCATAATTGCTTGATTTAGTTGACTCGTATTTGGTGAATATTTCTGCTATTTTTCCCCAGAAGTGGGGCAAAAATCATAAATTGATTATTGTTAGTGTTGATCTAATTGTGTGCCAATTTGAGACGAAAGATTGATGATCAAGTGACCTGGGATCTGGGGCACTTGGTTCTGGTTTTTTGGCTCGCATTTTCCACACAATAGGATACACAGAATGGCAATTTTTCCCCTAGATCTGAGCCGAACGTCATTGGGTGATTCGCAAATATGGTTATACCTCGAGGAAGTTTAATAATTTGTCACCTTCTAACTAATGTGTTTCGAGACTTTTATTTTTTCCAAAAAACATTTCTCTCAATCCACATCATCCTCCTTTCAAAAGCCAGTTCAGTGTGTTATGCTCTCAAATCACTGCAGAGATTTGCGTCGTTAAGACACTGAATCGGAACAGAGTTATGCTTATTTTGATGCTATCTGGAGAATTTTCTCAGGTGGAGAAAAATTTCCCCAATAACATCACGTTTTTTGTTGCCAATTTACCCCTTTTTCATGAAAATTGGCCCACATATCAGTGTACTCGACTCTCGAATTTTCTCTGAAAACTCCATATTGAAGAGACACTGATTAGGCTCATTTTTCAATTCTAAATTGATGGTATCTGTAAGACATTTTTCCCCAACAAGAAAAAGGTCTTCAGATAACATCCACCATACCCTTTTCTATCATTATTCATAATAAAATTATGTATTTTGAGACCATTTTTTCCAATGTACTGTGTTTTTGAAATTTTTATGAAAAATTTGAAACACAGATACATGGTCTCAGGCACTGTTAGAGCCACGTTTTGCACTCTAAAGAGAAAAATGTGTCGTCTATAATTGCGCCAAAAATCGACCCATCTGACCATGTACCCATCGGTGGAGTCTAGCTACCCATTGTACCCACATAGGACCACGTTCTCGGACAGCTTTCGCGCCAAAAACGTAAGTAAATTCCTTCTAGAATAACCTAGCAAACCATCGTTGAACTTGGCACTCATTTCCAATCCATCGGTTGATGACTTACAGGCCTCTCTAGGTGAAAATCGCCAACCTTCTCGAAGATCACGCGATCCTCACATACACAATGAAATTGGCGCAAAATCTTACCTATATTTCACCCAGAGGTAGCCTCATATTCTTCTCTCGCCGAAAGAGAGAAATACTCAGCTTCGGATAATTTATTCCAACTGCTAGCAACTCAGCTCAAGGTAACGTTGCGGCAAATCTCTAAGCCCAGCTGTACCTCTAACGAATTCTTATATGGAGCCAAGATTATGGCAAAATCTGACTCTCTTCCCCCCTCTTTCCAATCGTTTCGTTTTCTCTTTCATCGTCATCAAGCCGACACCAAGTAATTCTCAACCAAGCGATGGTACCCGCGAATATTCTCGAATAATCCACCTTCCACACCCCACCATCCGCCTCATATGAGATATACTCATTTGCCAAGTATAATCGAACCATATAGAGAAATTTGGCAACTTGAAAAATACTCTTCATAGCCAATACTTTTCACATTCGAGAAACTTTACCATCAAACGCGATATTCGAATAGAAGTCCAGAGGCGAGAGTCTCCCCTTCCCTCTGCTTACTCTCTATGAGATTTGCTCACTCTCGCTTGTATTTTTCAATATACAGCTAGAGCCAACTGCTGAAATCTTACCAACTCAAGGCCAATTTCGAATATTCTCGAAAAACAGTATACCTTATGTTTTCGATATTTTTTCAACAGAATATATTAAGGCAACCCAACTCCCCCTCCAACCCACCCATCCTATATCTGCTCGATTCTATATAGTTTGAGAAAGATAGAAAGAACGACTTGAGTGTTAGTGAGAGCCTAAAATTCGTCTCCAAGGTTGAATTGGCCAGATTCGCGGTGAGTCTTGGCCTTGCTTTGCCAACTCTGTCGAAAACAGAATTCGCTTACCAATACTATAGCAAATAAAGATACCATATACTTGTATAATGCACTCTGTTTTCTCTGTCAAAGTAGTAGTAAGTTGAGAGGCACTATATAGGTTGTCTTACCAGAACGAAGAGTGCACCTCACACCTCAAGTGAAGGTCAGATACATGTTTGCCACATAATCAAGATACACAACTCAGTCGTTGAGTGCACTTCTCCAATGATAGTGATTTTATGCTGCCTTCAAATTGGACTTAGCGTATTTTCAACAAATTCTCTGGTATCAGGTAATACTGTATAATTCTTGAGATACGATATACCTCGTTGTATTCTCAACCTTTATTTGTGAACAATTATTTGAGATACGATATACCTCGTTGTATTTTCAAATATTTGAATCAATTCCGCGATTATTAAATTTTTTTTTAATTTCGTTTACCTTTAAAATGGAATCTTCCAACAATGACGTTCGCGAAGTACCAGAACTGCCGCCAGTACTTACTAAAGAGGAATTGTCGACTTCCTCAACTCCTACTCAAAATGAGCCCGGACGGTCGCAGCCTAATACTGAGCAGGAGAATACAATACCCACGAATCCTAATCAGGAAATGCCTGTATTGTCGCAGGAATCTATCGAAGAGGAAAAATCCACAGTCTCTGTCTCAACTCAAACAGACCCTTTACCTTCTTCTGACTATTCTGAGGAAGAATATGGGTTCTCTGACTCGCCAGATATGACCACTGATTCTTATCAAGTCCCATCCCCTGAACTCTTGGGAGAGAGAACAGAGGAAGCTGCCGAAGCCCTGATTGAATTATCTGACGAACAAGTCACTACATCTCAAAAACTTCCGAGCTTTGCAACTTTGAAACCCCTCTCACCTCCTTCTAATACTCACGATAACTCGATTTTAATCATGGTACCATCCTCCGATTCACCTTCAATGACCTTTGAAAATCTCACGATCCCAATGCCCGAAGTTAAACTACAATGCCCTGAGGTATGCAGCCAATCTGAGCCGGCCAATGAGAAGGAAGAAACGGAAAATATCACGATTCCAGAAGCGTTACGTGCCATTTTGGACAAACCCAGTGATCAAGAACATCCAACTGAAGAAGCTCCGATGAATTTGATGTCTGCCAAAATGATCAAACCTGAATCCAGTTCTCCTGATTCCAATTCCACTTACGATATTCCTCCTAATACTCCAAATACCCAGTCGGAACCACCCCCTTTATTTTGTGAGAACCATTTTGGACGATTTTCATTGGGTTGGCGATGGTTTGAGCCATTTTATGGCCCGCGGCCCAACCTCAATGCTGAGGACCTTACCCGATTATTTACGTGACCAGCTGTCCCTCGATGATATTTACAATAAACTTTATTCTGAACCTTTTCCAAAAAATTCAAAATTCATCTTATCTGCTGGTCAACTTGAGTTGAATTATTCTCGAAAGCCCTACAAGGTGATTGAGGAAAATCTCAGAAAAATTGTAAATCTTCTTTTGCTCAAAAAGCAAGCTGAACTCGTCATATTACTTTTCCCTTTGGTAAAACCCAAAACAGCTGAAGAGCAAGACGTGAAAATCTTCCGGTACAATGATTTTAAGAAAATTTTCATGAATATTGCTGTCGATCCTCGTGTTATTTTCTTAAGAGGTGTATCAATGAGATTTTTGCTCGTCGAAACTGTAACCAGAAATGGTGAACAGTACCTTCGGCCAATGTTGGGAAAAAATGACGAACTTCAACCCCTCCAGTATAAGTTCCATTATATCCCCATTCTTCATCGATATTTTCCAGCAATTGCTGAATACAACGATGTAAAGAATGCCCTTATTAAAGAAATTCAAAGAATTATGGAATATTTAAAAGAAGATTCGGTCGATAAAATTCGACCTGATATCACTGGTGAACTTAGGCAACTTTTCGACCCCCACCTTCCCCACATTGATCCCAGTTGGCCTGAGGATGAAAATGAAATTGAAGTGTTTGCACTCAATAATTCAACCCCAGTTCCAACAGGGAAAGTTAAACAAGGTGAAATTATTCCCCAAAAGCTGCAAGAGATGTATGATAATCCAGTCATTCTCTCGGAGTTACCTGTAACTGACGAGGTTTTAGGTGAGCTCGCAATGGAAGACGAGCCTGATATACCTAACCATAATTTAGAGATAGGTAACTCAGAGACGCATAACGCAATCCCAAATAGGATGCTGCCAGTAATCCATTCAATAAGGACAAAAGAAATTGAGTCACAATTATTGAATAAAGACCTCGATGATCCTGCTTGCATAATTCCCATATTGATCAAAGATCACTATATTGCTCTCCAATTGGATACTGGAGCCCTACCTAATGTAATTTCTCAACCTGTCCTTTCCAGAATGATTCAAAATGCTCCAAAATGGATTCGCTACATTCGTTTGGATTACCGAGTTCAATTGAATTTGGTAAACAATACGAAGGTAACGACGTTAGATTTTGCAGCAGAAATCAAAATGATAATAGGACAGGAATCAGTTCGAATCCCATTTTACATAATTGAGTCAGATGACAACACCTTCATTTTGGGGCGTTTGTCAATGAAATTTCTTCGTATGACAGTTAACATACACAATAGATTAATCTACTGTGAACCCCCCTACTCCAGCCCATTTCATGTACCCTTTCTTCCGGTCGATGACCCCAATGTCGTCGCAAAAGTTCAATCTATGCAAGCAGACGTAGAGAAAATCCTAAGCGACGAAAGTACATTTCAAGCAATTAAATTGGATCCTCCCTCCTCATTTTTGAGTATTGATACCCAATTATTCAAAAAACCCAAACCTGTGACTGATAAATATCGGCTGAAAAGGTTGAAACACAGATACACAGATCCCCCCAATGCAGCTTACATCCTACTCGATCGTTTAAAACAGGAAAGACTTCGCGCTGCTCGTATCGCTCGCGAAAAACGAGCATTACAGCGAGAATCTCCCTACAATTCCCGAACTAGGCCTTTTTACAATAGAGACCTTACAGGGGCATTTTTCTGCTACTCCCCTCCCAACTCCCCTGAGGCTGAGATCATCAACGACGAGGAATTACAAAACCAACTCGTAGATGCGCTGGAATACATTTCATTGGACCAATCAGCAACTCAACCGCAGGCTGATAAGAATAACAATAAACTTGTCAATCTCACAAATCACGTTGTCATCAATCCAGATGAACTCGTTGAAATTCCTGAAATAAACACAAACCCATAAATTTCACGAAATAAAAATTCTCACAATTTTACCCATTTTTTCACTTTTTGACAATGGTAACTACCTTACGTATGTCCCAATTACAGTAAATTACCTCATTACATCGTAACCACTGTCTATTCACTCACAAAGTTTCAGCTTAATTTTCAAAAATTTCACCCCAACGAATTTTTTTCATTATAGCCTTCCATTGAAAATCAATTGTTCAAAATGGTACGATACAAATCATTTTTCTCCCTACTTATGTCCCATTGTAGAATTCCAGTTTTTTCACCATTTTTTGTACATTCAAAATCCTCAACTTCACCACAAAACTCCAAAACAGCATGAAAAAGCATCGATCAGAATCTTTATAAGCATACCCCATATGAATCCTAACAATTCCCATATCATTTCCTTAATTATGCTCCAATTGTTCCAGAATTCATTTTTTCTGACTCCAATAAATACGATGCTTCAACTAACCACTACTCCCTTTTACTTATGCCCTAAACATTGATCTTTATTTTTCAAAAATCCAAAATTCTCCAAAACAAAATAATCATTTCTTCTCCATTTCAGTTACAACCACTACATCTCATAAAGCAGAATGGATTAACTACATAAGCATTCCACTTCATACCAAAAACAAGTATCATTGCAGAAAACTTGTATATTTGAGTAATTTTAGGGTATTTTCAGCAAATTTGTCGTCGTAACCTTCCCTGTAGAAAGTACTTAGTTCATTTGCCTTCAATATCCTTGCTAGCTGTCCTACTGACACGCAACACAGCGAATCCAACGGCCATGAACCTGTTTTCTTCCGCAAAAACTACTTCCTACCTTCTTCCCTTCCACCCACGCGATGTTATTACACACACTCCATTCATTGGAATGTGTAATAATACATCACACCAACTTATTCGTCATCTTTCCCAATTGCTCCTAAAACTAACTTCCAAATATCGTTCGTCGACAATCATTCTCCTTCCCCCTTGCATGATAATATACCTACACTTCCACACATTGATGCAAAACACATACAACGTATGTATTGTATAGGTATCAACAAACGACTCAGCAAGTTTGTACTGGTTACACATCAGATAGTGTAGGGAAGAGAAATGTAGCTGATTCTCTCGACGACAAGCGATAATTTCTATAAAAACCCACTCACACTAATAAATATATTTGCCACCTTCTCTCCCCTTTCACACCCGTTTGTACCTACAAAGATATAAAAATAAGAAACAGATAACGATACCATGGTAGATTTTGCCGGCGTTGCAATTCTGCCAATCTTCTCAACCTTTTTTCCAAATTTCTGATCCATTTCTATTGTACTACTATTGATTTGTCAGCTGAAACAAAAATCAAAACAACATTGTATTGATTTTAGAACATGTTTAAAGCAATAAACTTGGTCCAAAATGTCATAATCGTCCAGTTCCAATGACGTAATTTTCGACTTCCTGTTACATTTTAATACCTATCCACCATTTTCTTTTCCCCATCGATACCCCTGACTTTTCTTGGAACAATAAAGCGATAACAGCCACAAAATCCGAGCTTCTAGACCAAACCGATATTTCATCATTCCATCACTTCGGTCTTTTCTGCTATAGCTATAACTTGTGTCGTATACGTCTATGGTAAATTTACGAATTTTTGTCAAAATATCTTCCTGCCACTTGTCTTAAGTTGTGTCTTGTGCGAAGCATATAGATTTTGAATCTATTTGATTAATTGTAACCTGGCTGAAGAAGCTAAACTTTCGTTACTCTAATTTAATTGTTGGTGAAAATCATCGCGAAAAATCTCGATCTACTGTTTGGATACGAATTATTTCGTCATCGTTTCTCTCATGTAAGTTACAAATTTTATCACATCTTTTACCATCTTTTCTTTCGTTTGTAGTATTTTGTGTCCTATTACTTTCTTTTCTCTTCAAAATCTCTTCATGGATGTTGTCACTCACGACACATCCAATTGAGACATTTTTACACCCCAACTAAGCCCAAATTGTGCTCTTATTTGTTTCGTCTTAATTTAGCATGGACCAAAATAACAATTTTATCCCAGTGATGAACCTCGTGAACGTGCCCGCTCACGGGTGGATCCTGGCACCAGACATGCCCACGAAAATTTACCTAACAAACGAAACGAGGCCGACATTTTTTAACTGCCGCCAATTGAAGGCTTTCCTCGTAAAAAACGGCATAACCTCAGTCAGATGGTATTGGCCATGGGAGGTACTCTCCCTGGCGCAATTATTCGACATCGACATCCAGAATATACCCAATCTGTATGAGTAATTCCCACTCATGTACCTAACCTAGTCCAAATTAGGGAAAAACCCAATTTTGGCAACAACTTTTCGATCTGTGGTTAAAAAATTCAAAATTTACATAATAAACTTCATTTGTCCCAATTTTGTATTAATTCGTATTTTTTTTTTTTTTAACGTAACTTCAATAAAACATAACCGACTGTCGTGATGTGTGAATTTTTTGGCCTAAAAAGACAACTCTTTCTTCCGACACACGACTCAAAATTCATCTCTACAACGTGTAGGTCTTCTCTTAAAGATACCTATTCTGTCTGATCAAAATACCTTCGTCTTAATTTTCTTTATTTTTCTTTGTTTTGTAAAGTAACCACAAAGACAGGTATCCAAATTTCCTTTTCAAAAAAAAAAAAAAATATCCTATTTTCATCTCCCGACGTCTGTCTTCCAAAAATAGGATATAATGTATTGACTAGGGATGGACTAGGATAGCACTATCTCAAGACTGAAAACTTTACGCTTGATTTTGTATACTTAAGTATTTTTATGAATCGTCTAGACTGTCAGGTCATCGTATTATTAACCTATCATTTTATTTTACCACTGTTCTCGTTTCTCTTCGTTTTATTTTTTTTATATATATATATACATAACTATATAAATATCATAGCACTCGAGTACAGATCTACTCAGCTGTATGTACATTTTAAGTATATCTAACTTGAATAATCAAAACCCTGAATCCTACCTATGTTATACTCAAACTTTGCGTCATTCATTATTTATTCTCTACAATACTAACCTCGATCAATTAGGTACTATGAAATAATTCACAAATTCTGCATACCTTCTAATTTTCAACCACCACACCAGCGAATTCGTAGTAGGGACCATTTCGATCATTTTTCCCAAAAATTTGTCTTGAGAATCGAATCAATTTTGCTACATTTCTCTTCATGTCATCGAACATACACGGAATCCTGAAACAAGTAAAGGTACAAATATGTTAGTTTCGTACTCAAAATACGGACAAAAAATTTCATTATACCTAGCTACGATTATCTAAATTAATTAAACTAAAATAGGTTAAAAAATTAATCACTTTGGAAGATTTGTTTATCAAATTAGCAAAAATGATCATCTTTTTTCGACGCCAGAACTACCTACACTGCTTCAGAAACCTGAAACCGAATCCCTACCAAAAACCAGTTACGCACAACAAACCGGCGTTCTGAAACACTAGTTATCAGTAAACAAACCATCATCGAATGAATGGTAAAATCTATACTAATGTACATGATTTCGTTGTTTTCTCTGTTCTTTGTTTTAGTTTTCGGGACAGTTTAGTTCTCACCACTCGCAAAAATTAATCCATTGTGCCCTAGATGCGGACAATCAATTTATGAAAACGAAACTAGCGATAAACTTGCGGTCACTTGTTGGGACCATTATTATCATTTCGGCTGCATACGAGAAATGATTGCACAATCACAAATGCTAGATCGCCATAAACAAAAAATGACGATGTGTATCATGCCAGGCTGTCAGACCGCTCTAAAACAGCATGACATCTACGACTGCGCACCCTTAAAGCGCCCCACGACTCAACGATCTGACCCCCGAGTAGACAAAGTAAAATTCAAAGAAGCGCTCCAGCGTCGTGACACTACCATCGCACACCTAATGGCTGAAAATTATAGCCTAAAATTGGCAGCGACGACCAGCAACGTGAGATATGGTCTAGCACTAGAAGGGATCGCGAATGCTGCTTCGGTAAACGCTCCCACAGCCTCTACAACGATTCCTCCGGTCAGCGCCCCCTCAACTTCGAACATCCCATCTCTATTCGACCGAATTTTATCACCACCTCCTGGCTTCTGCAATGCTGCAACGAATTTGACACCGGTACAAAATATTCGACCTCATACTCAATCCACCGATCGCGACTCACTTCTCATGCCACCGCCTAGACGCCCCTCGGACGCTGCATCGTGCTCATCTAATTCGTCATCTTCGTCTCAGACACCGATTTTTCTACCATCCTACGATCAACCCCTGCTCACCGCTGACGGCAGCGCTATCATCATGCCAAGACCTCGTTCCACCTCCGACGCTACTACTCGAAATACGACACATTCTTCGCACACGACTCACACACCCCGATCCGCTCACTCAGAATATGGAGGTTTTCGAAAAGGGATGCACGACGAGAATCATGAAAGAGCGAAAGAACAGATATACGCGGAAATGAGAGCCCGAGGTCGCGGCATCTCTCCTCTACACCCTCGCCCTGCCATCCCTCCACCGACCAAAAAGAGAGGTACAATCGAAGATAAGGGCTCAAACCACACCAAATATTTCAAAAAATTTGGAGCTCAATCGACCGACCTTCTCCCTTTCTACCCCCTCAATAGCTACCCCCATTATTTTACGGCGGCTGGCTACAAATTTAATGAAACTACCTTTGGCAGTGTTTTCTTCGCGTATACAACGTTACTCATCGGCGACGGACACATCGAGACCCTGGTTCGTTATTTAGAAATGAATAAGCCATACGACAACAGACTAGATATCTCCCTTTACCGAAGAAATTTACTCCTAGCTGATTTGGTAGCATACCTAAAAACCTACGCTCGCCTTCCCCCAAAAATAATTCTTTCAATTGGCAATTTCGATACAGTTCAACGAACTCCACACGACGAATTCCTCGAATCACTCAAATTACTCTGCACCGACGTCATCAACAAATTTGGAATCACTCACGTCGATCTTGTTCCCCTTCTCCCGCATCCACGTGAAAACCGCGAAGCCTGTAACGAAATCCGACGAGCCCTGAACATGGATTGGTCAGAACACACCTCAGCTACAGTAACCTGGATCGAAGGCGTATTCGATGAAATTAATTCACGCGTCCCACGAGTAGATCATCATGGTCCCTACTTTAATATATTAATGTATATCAGCGTCTCGCGCAGATTGAAAGATCGTTACATACCCGAAGTTCGACGCAGATACCGTGATGCTGCTCAATTTGAAAACAACGCAACGCTCGAACCTACACAAAATGCCGCAGCGGTAACGATGACTGAAACACACAATGCAACGGCAACCGTTACTATTACAACCTCAACGAATACCGCGACGTCTTTATCTACGGTTACCGCGACGTCGACTCCTACAACATCTACAGGGGCAAGAGATACTACCGCTACGAGCACCGCGACGCCTACCAAACCGAAGCCCACGGTCGCCGCCGCAATCATCGCTTCGCTTGCAAATTCAAAACCTACCCCAATGAACGTCGACAATTCCACCGAAAATCCACCGAATGCTGCCTCCACGATTGAAAGAATGGAAGAAGATGTAATCATCGAAGAAATTCCTCCTACACCTCCGTCCACATCTTCGGTTGCGAAACCAGCGTCGGTACCTTGGTCTAAATACTCTTCTTTCAAGCTCGCGTACGAGAAAATAGCTAACGATGTTTCGGAAAAAACGAAGAAAGCAATCCAAGCTCGCGAAAAAGAAATGGAAACAATGGAAACCGAAATCGAAAAAGAAAAAGAAGAAGAAGAAGTGACTTTCCTCACCGTAACTCGTCGCGAACCAACGCATCTACCGAACCGTGCTAAAAAGCATTCAAATCCACCGAAAAAAGACCAGGTCGTTGACCTTACCTCCCCTGAACGCACCAAACCCTTCTCTGTAGCCAACCGACTGATAGTGCAACGGCCTACAGATTCTACTTTACCACCCCCTGCGGATAAACCTCTCGATTTGACTATTTCTGGAGCCGAAACTGAAAGCGAATCTGAAGTTTCGATGGATGAATCCTAGACTCTAACTATAACGTTCGATTTTCCTTTTTCCCTCTTCTATAAATAATTTCCAAAATAAATTACTCTCATTTTATTGTTTTTATTTTATTATTTTCTATATAATATTTTGGTACGGTGAGCCAAAAAGTCAAATTGATTTCATTTTAAACGTTTATTTTTTTTAGGATAAGCATATATGTTTTCGAACACAGCGTATTTTATTTAATTTTTCTTTAGAATACTGAATACAAGACTAGTAAAACTGTATTTAATTTTGCATGTAATAATCAAATAATATGTTTTCTATTTCAAATAATATCAACGTTATCCAGGAAACCGCCTCATTTATTGATCTAATAATTTTTCGACATTAATTTTGACATTTGTTAAAACAGCTTCCTACAAATGAACGATGATAGAAAGACACTTACCATAATTGAGACCAGAGATTATGAGACCTGAGATACTTTTACCTTGAATTCAACCCGATTCCAATAAAGATGAGATCCGAATTTGTCAAGTTCGATTTAATCTTACTCTAAAACTAACTACAATTACAATAATCTAACTAAACTATATGAAAAATTCTGTGTACGAAATGCACTCACCTATTTTTGTTTCTTCGATAGCTAACATCCATCGTCGTAATTGATCTTGCGCAGATTAACTGAAATCAAATTTGGCTGTGATAATTGCAAACTAATCGCTACATAATTCTTCACGAGCTCGAACACATAATCCCTGTATATAAAACAAAACGAGATGAATCAGTTCAACATATCATCAAATCAAATGATTAGTTATTACAATATAAATTAAGAATTTTCACAAAAAGCATATGTATTTTTTACGTTGCACTATTATGGATGTTTTCACAATGCAACAAATATGTATAACTGAAAATTTTTTCCACACATACTCATTATCTTGCAACGTTACAAACACACGAATTTTTTTTTTACAACAATCATTGACCCAATTGTATATGATTTTCGTGCACTCCGCACACCTTAAAAGCATTCAACCTATGTATTTTTCAAAATGAATTGCACGAACTGTTATTTCAAATGTGCACATACGATGTATGAATACGCAATGATGCAATGTACAATTTTTACATATTATGCCCTATATGAATTTTGCATACCCCTATATTTCTGTGTTAACCTTAGTCAAAATTTACTCCCGAAAAACTAACCCCTGCACATTTTTTGCGTGGACGCACGCCACAATTTTGCACACCCCAATTTGGAACTTCTTAGTAATTTCTCGAAATAACACCTCCTAAGGGGATCGCTTGATACGAAAAAGCGTTTGCTTACCTGTACTAGTCACTGTCTACTGTCCTTCGCCGCTTACCTGTACTAGTCACTGTCTACTGTCCTTCGGCGCGACTCTATTTCCAAATTGCTATTTTCTTCCTTTTGCGATTTTCTGTATGAATATCCTCATAGAGTTTTCAGATGCATTCTTCGATTTTCTTCATTTGTTATAATTTTGGCACCGCATCTGAAACAAAAAGCAAAACATAGTATCGATTAAAAATTGCAGTACGATTTAGGTAAAAAAATATGCTAAAATTAGAACGACTTATACGAACTTTTCCCATAAAAAATTCCGGATTTTGGCATTTTTCTCGTACCTGCAACAAACTAGAAAAACATATCATAACAAAAATGAAAAGAATTTTAACAAAAATTGAATTAATTCAATGACATTGACCAAAGCTACGTACCTGTATAACAAGTGATGTTCTTCATAGATGACCCCATTCTAGATTCTAAATTGCTAGATAGGAAAAAAGTGGGATACTTAGCCTTCTGACACGTTATGATCCCAAATTGATTTTTTTTTTTAACCCTAAACCACGTTACCTCATTCTACCTATGTCTCTCTCTTGCCCAACTTTTGACTCTGTTTTTACTACTGCGATCTTGTTTCAGTGTATTTTGTGGCTTTTAACTGGTTATTAATAACCTTAATGCCAGTTACTGTCACAAATGCAATGAACTGGAGGACAATAGTACTTTTAAATGCACTACCTCCACCCCATTTTTGAAAACTCGTCTCTCTAAATTGATTGCAGTTTGACGCAGCAAAACAAGGGGGGCAGTGGGGCTCATCCCCTAGGGATGATCAGGTAGGAGGGGAGGGTGAGGGGTCAGCCCCTAACTTGCTTCTTTACGCTTTGTCCGTGTTTTCCAACGGCAAACTGCCCTTATCAACCCACGAAGGGGCATAATGTAAGGAGCAGTTATGGCCTGACCGCCTCAGGGGGTATTATGGGAATACGTCCTTGAGGAGGTCTATATTGTACTCGTCACGTATGTGAGGATTATGATACACACCTCGAGAGGGTGCTCCCTCTAGAGAGTAACGTGTTAACTACGATCAGACGATCTGAGGTTAGATCCAAGGATCGTCTGAGCTCGATCTTCACTTGTTCGCGGAGTGGCCAGCCGTGTGGCAATGTCATTGATTAATTTGTGAGACTGAGTGTCTCCCTTGCCTTCAATATTTATCGAACCATCTTTGATGGTAAATACTTTTATTTTTATTCAATTGATTAACTCCTCATCATGTTAGTCGTTTGATCGCGATGATGAGGAGGTATTTTTATAAATTTGCCTGAAACTACCCAGTGAGTCCGGACATTGAGGTAAGTCAATCGAGATAATGTGTACTTAAAAACTAGTGCTGTCGCTAAAGGTCTTAGTTTTGGGGGACCGCAGGAGAGGCAGTAAACGTGTACAGTTGTTTGAGTTGATTATTTAATCGATCTCCCTCATCCTCTTAACGTTGATTATGATTGCCTAATCGTTGTTGTAATTAGCTTCTTGTCTTCCAATGGCTCCGAGAACCATTGAATTTCATCCCGTTCCTCGACCAAATGTATAGGGAACTCAATTTATTGTGTTCGCCTTTTAGCCCACTACCACCTTTGTGGTATAAGGAGTGCCTTAAAAAAGCCTTCTATGACCGGTGAGCCACCTGCTTAGGCGTAACTGGCTTGAGTCCTCCGAATTATTATGATCATATTGTTGTATTAATTATTAATTGCAATAAATTATACATAATTATTCGATTCTTAATCTTTGTCAGTGTGAGTGACTAGGTGAGAGAATCCATTTGTGAGATGAACGATGTCATCTTGAATGATTTAGATAGGTAAGTGAGTTATCCGAGTACGCGAAATTATTCACCCCTTAGGAATAATTTTTATCATCCCCTTGTCGAAATTATTATCATCATATTCACGTATCTATATCATGACGGATCGCATAGTTACACATTTTAAAAACTAAAATAGCATAAAAAGCTATCACAATAATTGTATTATTTGGAAAAATAAATAAGCAAATGAAAAAATGAGTCAAGTATAAATTTGTCAACTGAGTAGGTGCAACATTATTGGTTAATTTGCCAACATGAGTCCTCAGGTATTGTATCATGTTCGCATCAGTTGGCAAATTTAGAATAAGAATAGCCGAATTAAATTTAAATTTATGGCGTTGATTCTGTTGGTTTTAGTTCTCTTCTATACTCAATTTAAAAATTCCAACTTTTTAAGTAATCAAAATAAATGAGAATTGTCGATTTTCGAACAAAATGAATAATTTCCTTGAAAAGTTGGCAATTTTGAGTTTCCAATTCTCAAGTACTCAGTTGGCAAATCAAAAATGTACCTACAATATTACATTTGAAATTAATTGTGTGTAGTCGGCAAATTTAATTTAATTTCAACAATTGCAAATTGTCAACTTTTCAACTAGATAATAAAGTAGAAAATAAAGTTGACAATTGTGAGTTCTGAAGTTCTCAGTTGGCAAATCAAGAATGCCTCAACAGTTGGTAAATTAACTTAATTGTAATATCGAACTCTGAGTCAAAAACGCCAACTTTTCAACTAATGATTAATTGAAGAGTTATCATTTTTGAATTTTCATCCTCATAAACTCAAAAATGCCAACTTTTCAATTTTTCAAACCTGCCGGGGGGGGAGTACCGTACCCCCAACCCCCCCCCCCCCGCTTGCTACGCCCCTGAGGGTCCATCCGAACACATTCCCGAAGAAAAAATTTGTGTGCCAATTTTTTCCTTTTTAAACCTGCTATTTGCCCGCTCTATTCTGGATCAAATTCAAAATTCTGGAGAAATTGAAAAATAGCGCTGGAGGCGTCAGAATGGCTGGAAATGGCAAAATTTGGATGGGGGGGTTAATATCAGTTTTAAGACTTATTTTGAACATTTTTACTGATCAATTACGTACTTTTTTTTAAAAAAGCATAAATCACCAAAAATAGTCAATTTTGGATTTTCAAAAATTCGTCAAAAATCGAAAAATGAACTTGGGCAGCTGAAAATGTGGATTTGGGGGTTTTAGAACATGCTCTTTCCAAAAATCGCAGTCCCGTTCAAATCGGAGGCGGGCACCTCAAGAGGTTCCCTTGTGAGCCATACTTTATTTTTACTATAGTCCATCTGAAGTCTCTCCTAAAATGAGCTGAAAATGTTTTTCCGGTCATTCCATGTCGAATTGTCGACCTTTTTGCACTTGGGGTCGGTGATTTTTCAAAATACAAAGAGGGGTCAGGTCATCTGAAAAGTATGTTAATTGAACTCAACACACATTTCTCTAAATTGACTAAATCATCTTCATCGAGTAAAATGATTTTGGAGAAAGAATAATTATGTACGTATAATATAATGTAGTTAATAACCATCTCCCTCCCCTCTTCAACATGGAACTCACAAAAATATAATTACAAAATTACAAAATCTTACCTAAGGTAAAGTACCAATTGTGGTTATACTTTTTTCAACATGCTCTGAGAAGCCCAAATTTCAACTTTTTTCAAATTTTTTTGATTTTGTTGTGTAGTGTAACTGTTGAACTACATAATACTTGGGAGGAAAAAAAAAATCAAGAATATTTCATTTCTTAGTAGAGAATCTTAAAAACTTCCAATTATCCGCTAACCGGGCCCCCTGGCCCGGTTGCGGACAAAGACTGCTCTAAATAGTACTAAATGAAATCAAAAATTCTCAAAAATATGCAGAGGTGGTTATTTCATCTTATTACTATCCAAAAACTTCCGCAGTTATGAAAAATTACATATTTGACTCGCTTTTCTCCATCATTGAAATTTTCCCTCTAAAAAATTTTAAAATCTGCATTTTTATCATTTTGAAACTTCAATGCTTTTGTACATAGACTTCATGGGTGAATTTTCATGTTGTCATGAATGCAAGGAAATGATTAAATGTTACAGAAAAAGATACGAGCGATAATTTTTTTTTTTAGCCCATAGGAACGATTATCCACAACCGGGACCCCTATCCACAACTGGTACTTTACCTTACCTATCGTTGGCTTTAGCTCCAATGAAAAGAAGACATCGAAAATCATAAAATTCATACTCTTCTCAATCTGAAACAGGTAAAAAAAATAATCCTTAGTTGCCAGAAAAAATAAATTCTCAGAGAATAATCAAGGTTGCCAATTATTGTTGATTAAAATGCCACTTTGCCTTGCATCAAGCAAAGTACGAGTACAGTTTCACACTCGATGGAAATTTTTTCAAAATCAGGAGAAATGAAAAATAAATAATTTATAAGAATTCACTTATTAGTTCGGTTCACGAGAGGACGACGATGTCAACTTTAGAAGTACTATTTTTTTCTCACAACTGAAAATCAGCCAATATAGGTAGATATGAAAAATTCTTTTCATCATTTCACATCCTACAGTAAAATTTTCAAAAAATTGAAAACACGTTCGAGAAATTCTAAAATTGAAAATAGCAACACAAGTTTTTATCGACAGCTTCACTCACACAATCCTTAACTTTCAATTTGTTCGTACATTCCCACGATCTCCCAACATATTTATTTCGAAACATCAAACCCCTGCTAAATAGGCACCTAAATAAAACAAAAACACGATATTCATTTCACCAGCACCTTTTCGACGCACTTCACCAATCTCCTCCGCTCTTCTCTCTCTCTAACTACTCTTACATAAGCAAAAAGGATACTAAACACTGAACAGGTACCACCCCTCGCACATGTGAAATTTCTCAAAAACTCATCTCAGTCAACATATCGCCAAAATGACTGCAGAGCAGTCCAGCTAAACCGACTCTTTAAGCCATATTTCAACGTCTACTTGGCCAGCAGGAGGTAAACGGAATCCCGGCTAATAGCCCTATTTAATGTTCACTAATTATAGGGTTGCTCAGCTTCACGTATCTTTAACTCTATACTCTTAAGTAATTTATACCATGGTAGAAAAAGTTAAACTCTCGGGGTTTTATTGGCGGCACCCAATTCTCCTCATATCTATAGTATAGATACATTTTATTAATAGTTATTAACGCTTGCTTTGGCTGTTTTTTTTTCATCTATTCTTTTTTACGAGAGTATAGAATTTTTATATTGTTAATTACGAGCAACATTTGATGTTCGCGTGTATATCGCATAGGTACAATATATAGTCATAAATTTAGGAATTTCTTAAAGCGACCTCCATATAGTAATAACGCGATGCTCGAATGATGATGGGTCGCCGATCGTAACTTTGGAAAATGTCCATAATGGGCGGGTTTGACGGGTTGTAATTAAAAAAATTTCATCTTCGACTTACTAGAGCTAGGGTACCCTAAATATATTGTAATTCGAGACTATACCAGATATGACATCTGAATGTGGTGTTTTTGTGTTGTTTTATGGAGTTTTTTAATGTTCCAATCTACTCAAACGTGCCGATAAAAATTACTCGTATCTTTCCGCGATACACGATGGTGGATCTTTTTGTAGGTACCCATGTGGTATTATACGATGAGGCTGAGGTAAGTAAATTTGATACTTAATATAGATTAATAAAACAGATAATACGGGAAACCCACGTTCATTTGTAGATAATAGTCTTGTTTTCGTTCTCTTACAGTATCCCTTCATGTACAGTATGATCTGAAAGTCCTAATCGATCAAAATGTAGCTTTTGACTAGAAAAAGACAGCGGGTGAAGTAATTTCAAAAGGGTTGTGTATCTGATGACAAGTTCTACCGAAAATCTCAGGCTCGTGCACAGGGTGTTTCAAAAATCACAGGTTTTAACAGTAGGAAATCGCATACCCCATATCACTTATAGTCTGCTTTCCCCACTCTACCCTCCCCCCCTCAATATATATTATATGAAAATCATTTCAATAAACTAATACATTTTTGAAATTGACTTCGAGGGTTTTAAACAATTCCATGAAAAACAAAATACATACGAAAAAATAGCAACTTGATTCGTCATTTTCACAGCCCATCCTTTCATTTTTTACGCTATGGTCAAGATCCCAGTAAAAAGGTCATCTTTCTCTCGCCAATATAATCAAATAAAACCTTTTTTTTGACATTGCACAGAAAAAAAATTACAAGATCAAAAATGATGAGCTTTTAGCATTTCACCATTTTTATTTTGACTGTTGTAAAATGTGATTTTTTTAACAATTTTTTTTAACACGACTGATTGCAAGCTGAAAAAAATTTCAAAAAATTTCAACAATTTTGAGACCACTACTAACGTACTTTTTAGATCCATTTTAAAAAATGCAGTAAAAAATGGGTTCAGGGATAAAAAAAAAACATTGATACATCTCACACTCCCAAAGGTTAAAATCGACCTACGATTTTTTTTTCGTCTACGAGACTTTCACACCCTACTGTGAGTAAGGAGATTGAGACTAAGTAAACCACATAATTTTCACACATTTCATTTTTTTTTTTTCTGAAAAACTGCTCAATTTTGAATGTTAACATTTCAAAACATGGTTGAGTTTAAAGCTAATCTGTTTTATAAAAAATTTAAAAAGTTTAAAACAGCTCAAAATTGAACTTTCATAGTAAAGCTGTGCTATTAATGAGATCCTTTAGAATCTATACCATTCAAAAATTGAAAAAATTACATCGAGGGATTTTTTTCAACTAAACATCTTTTTAAACGGATTCTCATTACGCCTGGTGCGTCAAAAGCGTTTAAATTTGATCCAAATCAATGAAAAATTTTAAACGTTGAAGTTACTGAGTTCGGATATTGGCGTATTTCTTTGATTAACCCTCCCAACCCCCCCCCCCCCAACCTATCATAACCTTCAAAAAATACCAGAAAATCAAAAATTACGGGACTAAAGTCACAATATAATAAATTTTTTTTTGGAAACCTGAATGCCTCAACCTGAACGCCCCAGCAGACCCTCATGAGAAAATAATTTAAAAATGTTGAAAACGTTGAGTAGCACTTTGCTCCTTATTGATTTTAGAGATGTTACTATTCATTTTTTGGATTCATTCATTGGTGTCCTCTAATCTTCCATAAACCCTCAATGGTTCAAAAAAATTCTTCATCGTCAAATTTGAGTAGCATTGATTTTTTAAATAATCGTAAATTCTCGCCAGAAATTCTTGAAAAGATCAAAAACCAAAAATAGATCCTTCCAAATTCCAGAAATCCCCCCCCCCTCCCCCGAAAAAATTTCGGGAGATCACTGAACTAATTTCAAAAAATTACTAGGCTAGCAAAAACTTCTCAATTTAGTACCTACTTAAAAATAATAGAAAATCACAGATCATTTTTTTCTCTCACAATGATTTCTTTTGAACTTCCCATCCCCTCTCCCCCTTCAACGAAACCAAGCTAGATCGAAAGAGCATCTCTTAAAACCTCTGTAAGCATGATTTCAAAAGCTCAAGTTCATTTATGAATTTTTCAAATTTTATAAAATTGAGAAAAGCTCAACTTCTTATGAAAATATAAAATATAATGTTTTCGAGACAAAATGTACTAATCTGAATAATTCCTTCAAAGCAACGCCCACACATCAATAATACGAGTAGCTTTGGACCATTCTGGAGTCTCCAGCAATTTTTTAATTTTCTCCATAAATTTCAATTTTTTTTGGAAGGGCCGAAAGTGAACTTTTAGAATCTATAAGTTTGGTCGGTGCTTATTGGACACACTCTAATTAAGCGAAATCTTGTCGAAAAAACTGCTCGTGATACATTTTTAATGAAAATTTGATTCTTTTCACATTTTCTGCATGGATTTATTGGTCCAAAAGTCACTTTTAAACTCACACTTGTGGTATTTCGTATGTAATTTAAGCATTGGCCAAAGTGATACGTGGTCAAGTTCATTTTTGGCTGTCCCAAAGCGATTTGAAATTTTTGGAGAAATTTTAAAATTCACTGGAGGCACCAGAATGCCTCAAAAGTAGAAGTGGCTGATGTATGGGAGCTGAATAGAAGAAATAATTCGCATTGGTTCATTTAGCTCACAAAAATTTTAATTTTACGAAAAAGCTTAATAATTGTCCCTAAAACAGTTTTTTCAAAAATTCATCAAAAATCCAAAAAGGAACTTTGGGACTTGAGATTTTGCTTAGGAGAGACCAGACTGCTCTTTCGATCTTGCTTTCGTTCAATTCGGGTAGTGGGGGGGAGGGAGGGAGTTCAAAATGCTCGTTTATTAGGATTCTTCAAGAAAAAACACATCTAACGATTGGTCAAACGCCCTAAAAATTTTGATGCGAATATTCCAACCAGCTCACCCTCACTTCCTCGTAAATTTCTCCAGCTAATAAAATTTATCTATACCTAACACGACTTTAGGGTCACACAGTGCACTATTATACGTAGGTACGTTGGTAGTCGCCAACTACAGCAGTTTTGATATGCTATATTTGAGGCAACCCCCTGTCAAGTTGTAAACGAAAACAACCCCACAACCCTCTCGTCATTTCAGTAAGATCATTCATCATCCGAACCATTCGAACGTTTAGCATCACACCTTGACGTGTAACACCGAAAACCAGTCAATTTGGAAATTACATAACAAACGTTAAGTGCTTCTCGTGGGTGGGATTTTGAACTTGGTATGCTAAGGTATACGTATCTGTGCGTCCGTTCTGCGTACTACATACTATAACTACATGGATGAAAAATACTCTATGTTCCGAAATGAGGCCGAGTGGAAACTTGTAGGTACATAACTATACAACCCCGGATACGTATAGTTGGGTTTTGTTTACCATTATTAATTCTTTCGGAGTAAAACTGACAGATTTTTTCCCTCCTTATACCTTCTCTATACTTGATACTTTGAAGAGTCAACGTAAACAAGTCGAAGAATTCTCGATACCGTTGATTTTTAATTAATGATACACACTACACATAGATGAGTTATCATATCGACGATAACTTTTATATACCAAGATGAGTACGTATCGTTGAAAAAAAAAACTTTACACATAAACAATTTCATAATAATATAAGAGTGGCACGAGCTGAACAAGGGTAGAAAAAAAAATTCAAAAAGCGAGACTAAAAAAAAGAGAAAATCTTACTCTATACGTTTGATATATGATCCATTAGAGTTGATGACAATGTAACTAACAAATTCGCGCCGTTGTCATAGCAACAAGACGCACTACGCGCGTATCAACTCTCGATGAAAACCCAAACCCAGCACCATCGTCACCACCACCACCAGTAGCAGCCTCACATTTGAAAAATGGTACACGAAAAGCGAACAAGGGAGGCTGTACAAGGGACCGGGATGGTTGCGTTGTGAAAATTATACTCTCGTAGAGCGTAGAGCCAGAGCCGAGAAGGGTGTTCCCGAAACGCGCGCCCTAACAAGCTCCTAAGTGCAGCGCAATTTGAGTCTTCCGTCACGGATTATGAGCGTAATGGGTTTAGGCAAATAGACTAACAACAATATAGCGCCGGTTGCTTACTTTTAATCGCGAAAAGGGGTAACAGCTATCAATTTAACGGGCCTGAAAGAAAATCCTATTATCATTTTACCATTAAGCTTTCTCTCTTGTCGTCTCTCTTTCTATTTCACGTCTCTCTCGTACAGCGAGCTCTTTTCGCCATGCTATGGTATTAGAGAGTACACAGCCTCTCACTGTGTGTAACCTTTGTATTACGGGTATTCTTTCCATTGCTGCTGTTACCGCTGCTCCGGCTGTTAATCGCGTCAAGAGTTTTACCCAAAATCGGGTCCTCAAAATTGTCGTCGAGGGTTTTTACTGGTTGTGGTTGTTTAAAAGTGAAAGTTTTAAATGATCAAAGAAACTGAATACATTAAGTGTAATAAGCCAGTAGGGGAGGGGGAGGAGGGGGTCGTTTTTCATTTCATGGTAGAAAAGTTTATTCGGAAAAAACTGAAAGTTGTAACCATAGGGCTCAATAGTATTGTTTCTGTTCAATATTTTCTTACTCTTGTCAAATCATTCTCTCAATTTTTTTCAAGTTTTGAAATTCTGTGTTTTATGCAGATTTTGCCAGCTTTTGACAAATTTTATTTTACTGAAATAATTTTGAATAATTTTAACGCCTAATGGGTTCTATGCAATTTTATGTGAATATCGCTAAATGTTTTATAAAACTTCACTGATTTTTTTTACAATTTTCAAGAATTTTAATGCATTTTTTGTATTTTTTTTAGCTATTTTAAAAAAATTTGGATGCACGTTCAACACTTCTTTTGCAGTTTAAAAAACTTTAGATGCTTTTTACAATTTTTTATCACATTTGAAAATTTTTTGGCGATTTTCACAACGTTTTGACAAATTTTGCTTGATTTCCATAAAAAATTATTAGATATCAAATTTGGAACATTTTAAAGCTTTCTTAGCGTTTTTGGGTTATTTTAATCACATTTTAATAAGGCACCACCACTCTGCAAGAAAGGAGAAACTACTTTGCTCTGAAATACTATCTCAAGATTGCCATCAACTCACACCACCTAAATTACTTCAAGATTTTTCATTCAAGCCTTGAAAACCAATACTCTACCTACAAACCTTTTAGAAATCACACTAGAGAACTGCTTGTCCCCTACAATATTGATTCTACCAACTTGAATGCTATCAAAGAAAAAACTCAATCATACAAAAACATTATACCACCAAATTCAGTCACCTCATATCGCTTAAGCAGGAGAGAAGAAGTAATTTTAGCTAGAATCCGCATTGGCCACACTACATTCACACACAGCTCACTCTTTTCAGAAAAATCTCTGAAAAAATACCCAACTTATGATACAGATGTAACCATTCAACATATATACCGGACTCATGCATACTATACAAATCAAATGTAGAAAATACAGGGTGTCTGCTAAATCCAAAAAACAAAATTTCATAGGTACCTTTTTCGTACATACTTTTATCGTATTTTTTTGTACACTATATTTTTAATAGTTATATTTTGTAGATACATTGGAGGGAGGGGGTGTATCATGACATTTCGGCTACAAAAATCAAAATTTTAACGTTCTGAGCAGTGCGGTCTGGGTTGTCGACAGCCGATGCGAGCCCAGAACAAATACATATAATTTGGCTCATAGAGGTTTTTTGAGAGAGGGGAGGGGGTTTGACTGAAAATTTGTCAACAGAACTACGGAAAAACTGTCGGTTTTGCTGATTGATATCATATTTAATAAGACTTACAAAAATGTTCATTTTCTGTTTTGAATTTTTGGTGGCCCAAAAGTGATTTTTCTCCAATTTTAAAAGAAGAAAAAAATTGGCCTGAGCGAAGCAAGAGCAAAAGTTTTTGAAAATTTGATTTCAAAAGACGAAAACGATACTTTGAAAAAAAGAGGGAAAAATAAAAATTTTGAGGATATACTATGGTAATTTTGTCGTCAAATTAACATCCAAATCCTTACAAATTTTGTAAATTTGGTATGTTTTTGACGTTTTTTCATACTTTTATGAGTCATTTTCCAATTTTGTACCTTTTTTGTAAATTTGTACTTTTTTCTTCCTGTAGACACCCTGAAATATACTGAGCAGTGACTTTAAATATGTTCATCTGAAAGCTGATAATAAAAATCTGTGCCAAAAATTGTTCATTTTTCTAAAAGTGCCCAACTTATTCAATGATATTTAAACACATTATTTTTTCTTACTGCTTTTCTCAAATTTTTTCAATGTTATTTTTTCTTTTGCATGTTATATATTTCCTATTTATTTTTCTTGTTATATATTTTTTTTTATATTGTTGAATGTATTTGTAATCATCTGTGCAAAATGAATTAATGTTTGTAAAATTGTAATCTGTGTCAAAACAGCAGACGCAAAAAAGCCTAAGTTGCTGGGCGTCTTTAAATAAAAAAATAATTTATTCATTCATGACAATGCCTTATGCAATTTATGCTAAAGGGTATTCCCGGTTAAGATAGGTGAAATGGCCCTGTTCCCAGATTTGGAAAATCATGATGGATTATTGTTGGGTACCTCCAATAAAAATTTTCGAGCGGAATTTCCGCCCCCCAACCCACCCCCCTTGGTCAGTATAGCCAAAAAACGCGTTTTTTGCGCGAAAAATTCGGTATCCATGAGTGGTGGGGGTAAAATTCTGGTACCACGCGGAATGTGTAGGGAAAGCCTGGGCCTTTCAACACGATTTTTTTCAAAAATTTTTATCATAGTGGTGGGGGTAAAATTGACAAAAGAAAACTTTGAAGCGCCACAGCTCCGAACTGAAGGGTACTACACAAAAAATGTTTTCGCCAAAATGTGTCTTTTTACAAGTACTTTCTTCCTACTAATCCATGAAATTGAAATTTTGTCTGCAAAAGGCTCATATTTGCAAAAAACTAAAAAATAGGTACGTGTTTTTCGAGTTTTTTTGCAAAATTATGCGAAATATGCGAAAAGTGTATAGAACAAAAAATGTTGAGCGTCGACTTTTACCCTAGAAAACGTGTTCAAAAGGTTGTCAAAACGTTCATCTACTGAAATTAGCTCAAATTGTAATCATGAACTTCGTGAATAAAAAAATACCAAAAAAAATTCAAATTGAGATCAGAGCGATTCAGTTATAATTTTCACAGTCTTCTTATTTTAAACACATTTCCACAATGCTTGGTCAAAAAAAATCCTTCAAAATGAAAATATCGCAAGTCAAACTTACATAAAGTTGCCATAGAATGGGCAAATTATCCAAAAATTGTTCAGAAATCTAACTCAAAATTAGTATTTGCAGAAAATACAAATTTCGATTCCAATTTCAATTTTCAAAAATTTTAACAAAAACTTTTTCAAATCCAATAAGTACCATACATACATGTTCAACAAATCTTACCAAAATTCAAAATCTTGACCCATCATGAGGGACAAATCGTCTGAAAAATCAATTTTTCAGCATTTTTGAAGATCCTTTACCCATTTATGTACTAGATATTCTGAAAAAAGTATATGTTGTGTATTGATTTTAAAAATGGAAAAAGCAGCATTTTTGAGACAAATTCTGGCAAACGTTAGAACATTTTGACAATTTTTTCAAAAACTGTACTTTCAATCTATTTTGGCTAACACAAGATTTTATTAACCAATTTGGCATAAAATAGAATTTGGATAATTCATCAGAAAAAGGCCTTTGCCCACAATATTTTGTCAAAAAAGTGGAACTTGCAGACAATTTTGACAAAAAGCTGTAGTTTTGAAAATGTTGGCTAAAAGCAGAAGTTTTTTTCACAATACTTACCTATACCTATAGGCATGTAATTTACCTATTTATTTTGAAATAACTGAGAAAATATTGAATTTTGACAATGGTTTGGCAAAAAACAGGATTTCTTTAGGATAATTTTGGGAAAATCAAGAATTCTTGCCAATTTAGGCAACAAGATTTTTTGAACATTTCGGCAAAAAGCAGCAGTTTTCTTTTGGAAATTTTTACAAAAGTTAGGAGTTTTTTTATAATTTTGACAAAAAAGGAACTTATTTACAATTCTGACGCAAGCGAGATTTTTTTGACAATTTAGGCAAGAACAGAACTTTGCAGACAATTCTGGCAAAAAATATAACACCAACTTCTTAGGATCATTTTGGCAAAAGAAAGAAAATTTTGAAATTTTGGCTACTAACAAAGTTTTTTGGTCATTTCTACAAAAAATATTAGGACTTTCTTGATAACGTCAAAAAAAGGTATTCTTTCAACAATTTTGGCAAAAAACAGGACTTTTTTGGAAATTTGGACAAAAGATAATTTTTTTACAATTTTGGCGAAAATGAGACTTTTTTTTTCAATTCTGGCGATAAGGTTTTTTGAACATTTTGGCATAAAACATGTACTTTTTTGGCAATTTTTACAAAAAGGCATAGGTAATTATGGCAAAAAATTGGAATTTTTGAAATTTTGGACAACAGGTTTTTTTGTTCATTTTTACAAAAAATATCAGGATTTTTTGATAACGTCATTTAGAAGAAAATGTATGTATTTTTCGACAATTATGACCAAAAACAGTGCTTTTTTTGATAATTTCGACAGAAGTTAGAATTTTTTTATAATTTTCACAAAAATGTGACTTTTTTGATAATTTTGGCAAAAGCAGGAATTTTTGACAAGTTTGCAGTAGCGATTTTTCGCCCCATACTATGTAGTGACATGACCAACTTGACAATTATCAGATAGTGCACAGTGCAGGTGCAATAATACCTCATCTCATGACTTTGCTGCAAAAATGTGATGTGTGCGTGCGCTTAGCTCAATAGATGAGCGTTTTGACAATCTTTTGAACACGTTTTCTAGGGTAAAAGTCGACGCTCAACATTTTTTGTTCTATACACTTTTCGCATATTTCGCATAATTTTGCAAAAAAACGCGAAAAACGCGTATTTTTTAGAGTTTTTTGCAAATACCTATGAGCCTTTTGCAGACAAAATTTCAATTTCATGGATTAGTAGGAAGAAAGAACTTGTAAAAAGCCACATTTTGGCGAAAACAGTTTTTGTGTAGTACCCTTCAGTTCGGAGCTGTGGCGCTTCAAAGTTTTCTTTTGTCAATTTTACCCCCACCACTATGATAAAAATTTTTGAAAAAAATCGTGTTGAAAGGCCCAGGCTTTCCTTACACATTCCGCGTGGTACCAGAATTTTACCCCCACCACTCATGGATACCGAATTTTTCGCGCAAAAAACGCGTTTTTTGGCTATACTTACCAAGGGGGGTGGGTTGGGGGGCGGAAATTCCGCTCGAAAATTTTTATTGGAGGTACCCAACAATAATCCATCATGATTTTCCAAATCTGGGAACAGGGCCATTTCACCTATCTTAACCGGGAATACCCTTTTGCCAAATTTCATCAGTTCACTAAGTACTTTGTGGTGCTTCAAATTGAATTTAAAGCTTTTTGCAAGTTTCAATGACATTAAAAACTGAAATTTGTTAAGATTTCATCATTTTTTATATGTTTTCATGTTATTTTAAACACATTTTAACAAGAATTAATGCATTTTTTCTGCCAAATTTTCATATTGTTTAATGATTGTAATGCCCATTTAAAAAAATTGTCATCCCTTTTTCAACATATTTTCTCGATGTTTCAATTTTTCAGAAATTCAATCACTTTTTGGTTACCTACGGTGAATGATTTTAATTCTTTATACCCATTTTGATAACATTTATGACATTACATTCCATTTTCAGCAAACGTTAACACGTTTTCACAATGTTTTATTCAACTTTTACTAAATTTGTTCACATTATTTTTTTAATATTTTTTATAATGTTTTATGCAACTTTTTCTAAATTCTGCTGACAGTTCATCATTATCCTAGAATTTTTAACTTATTATAGAACCACTCGAGGTGTCTTCCTCCAATTTGAATAGGACCGCGATTTTTGAAACCAGAAAGGGCGGAAACCCCATAACAAAAATTTCAGCTGCCCAAATTGATTTTTTGATTTTTGGCGAATTTTTGGAAATCCTAAATTTATTAATTTTGATACTCGGGTAATTTATGTTTTTTTCTTTCTTTCTTTTGACTATTAAGTTATTACAAAAACTAATAGGCCATTTGGTTGGTGAACTTTATTCATGGGATCATTAATTAGTAATGATCACTTCAGTAATAATCATACAGTTGTTTTACAACTACATACCTAAGGCAAATGAATAGACAATCGAGTTGACATTTTGAGTTTTATTTAGGTGATCAATAAGAAGTACGAGTACAATAAAATCGTGCTGATTTTGTGTTTGAGGAATTGAAATTCAAAAGTGCATAAGTGAAATAAGGTGTTGACGATTGTTAACATTAAGTTATGTATATCAACGCGAATGCTTCCTTTGCTGGAGAGTTCGAAGTTTTTGCGAATTCGAATAGATAGTATTGACCATGTCTGGAAATATTGATAGATTTATAGGGTATATTCCAAAAGCGACGATTGTTAGAGGTCTTTGAACGATGGTGAGAAATGTAAGAATAACTTGACGGTCTTTAGGCTCGAGATGATACCATGGACTGCAGTAAATTTCCATTGCGATAATTTCATTCTGAAAAATTAAATCAGTAGATAATATTATTATAATTAGATTAGATATGAGAAAATCTAGTTTCTTTTTTTTCTAGTTTGGTTTTTCTATGTAGGTACATTGAAAATCAGCTAGGTACGTAGTAATATATCTGAGATTTCCAATTTATGTATGTACATATTTGAAAGAAAGAAATTATTTTATCGTCACATCATCAATTCTAACAAAATCATTACTTTTTTTCAAAAAAATACATACGAGTATTATATGATTTAAAAAAATAAATTTTCAATTGAAAATCGACCAGAAAAAAAGTTAGCTCCCGGGGAAGCTACGAAGAATAGTCACGGGCTGGCATTTTTAAATAAATCATAGTTTCGGGCAAATCTGCCAACAGGTGGTGTTTTCTCCCATAAATTATTAATTATGATTATTTAATACTTACCATGTTGAAAAACAATTCTCCCATTATGCAGAATATCAGCCAACACAAGGCAATGTCGCTCAACACCAATATAATAACGAGAAAAGTGCGGTGATAGTATCCAGTTTCGGTGATCTGTTCGGTTATAAAACATCAATCAGTATTTTACATAGGTATGTATTTCAATGAGCATAAATGTCTACCAACTCACAGTTGAACTTACCGAACTGACGAAAAATGTGAAAATTACTCCCATAGAATTCATTAGTAAGTAAACGATAGAAACGATGAAATTCATTTTCTCACCATATAGTTTTGCAATGCTACAACAAAAAATACGAGTAAAACAAAGGAGTTCAACTGCTCATACATATATCCTACGAGGCTACGAACAATTGAAAAATTGAAAATATTTTTGTATTGTGAATTTAACTCACCGGTACAGTCTTTGATGTCGTTTAATGACGAGGGTTGTGTTTGAAAGAAATTTGTCCAGTGCCAGAGCTTTTTTTATTTTCATTTCATCAATTTTTGTTAAACTACTCGGTATACGTCCTTCATCCATGGCCAATTCCAAATTGTACGTTTCATCGATACTTCGAAAAACCGAATACGATGTATGGCGTAAAAACAAACCCAGCAACTCAAATCTATCATACATATTGGCGATAATAATGAAAAGCATTATTGGCAAAGACACGCAGCTAATTCCTTCGGGTAGGAGAGTAATGGTTTGTATCATTCGAAAGATGGCACGTACTGCAAATGTCTTAGAGCAAGGAATGTACATCGGGTACAATGTGATGAAATAGTCATCGAAGTTGGCATAATTGTCGAGGTTTTGCATCGTAAAACCAATTACCATGTAACAGCACACTAACACGATGATTTTGATTTCATTTTTCTTCAAAAACTCAACGAAGAATGAAGCATAGTTTCCTCTTATATTCGCTGTTGTCGGCTCAGGCTGAACTGATTCGCAATCTTCGTCATTGAAAAACTCTAATATTTCTGAGAACGAATTTCTCGCGAAGAATATCCAAAGAATATAACAATATTTCGCCCATATTCCACCTGTGGCAGGTGCTGGTATCAAAAAACCGAAGTAATCAGTTATCGGCGCGTTGAATAAGTAAAATAAACACGAAGAGATCACGAAAATATCTTTGACGGTGTTAAAAATGATCCAGAATTTTCTGAAGCTCGTACGCACATCGTTATGAAAATAAAATGCTCCGCAACAGCAATACAATATGAAAATCAGTTTGGTCGTTGCATTTTTATATCTCTGGTCGAATTCGTCGGTGAAAATGAGATCTTTGAGTTTACTCCCAATGATAGAGAAAAATATTTTCATTTTTTGAAAAACGCATCAAGCTACGCGAAACTTATACTTATATCGAATTTGGAACACTTATTCATCGAAGAGAGCCTCAACACTACTGCGGATTAGTTGTTGGAAATGTGTATATATACCTACATCATTATGAACCTACGCACTTTACTCTATACATAATGATCTGAGTAAAATTTTTCCAATGCCAGAATTAAAAATTTTGTCATTAGGCCTAATATAAAATGAAGTAATTTACCCAAGAAGGTAAGACGTAAACTTGAATATAGGTATGTTTGAAATTAGGCATTAAGAAATTTAGGCAGGTAGATAGGTACCGTACATCATCATTCATTTTTTTAAAGTGAACCACAAATGATCGATTTTTCATTTCAACTGAATACATTTATCTACCTTAGCCGTATCTGAGGGCTAGGTACCTACTCATCAACAGATTATGAAATTTTTTCGACTCTGAGTCCTTTGCGCCACCTTAGTTCTTCATTTTTTTGAAAATTTAAAGACAGCAATACAACTAGGGCCATGCAAATTCAAAAAACAGATAGTGTCGCGGTCCTGATATTACGTCAAACATTTAAAAAACTTGAATAAAAACCTGTTAACTTTCTGACACGAAATCAGACTTTTAAAAGCTTGAAAAAAAAGTGATTGAATTTCTGACATTGTGTAGAACCCATTTTTAGTTCTCAATCATCAAAATTGTTTTATTATCGCTGGGACTTGAATGGGACATAGTTTTACATCAAAATACATACATCACTTTGCCGGTTATACCTGCCGATCGAAATCACTATAATACCGAACAGAAATTAAACGTTTTGTAAATTGGTTTCATTTTTTTTTTTTTTTGGAAAATCTCTTATTTTTAGTACAAGCTTAAACGTCAAAAATAATATGTTTTGAAGTTGGTTGTTGTATTCGCAATACAACTAGAATGCGGAGAAGGAGGGGAAAGAAATCAACGATTTCCGATATTTTTTCAGGCTTCTTAAATGTGGAATTATGATTTTTTTAATACGATATAATCGACTTTTCGCCCATTATGAGCCATTCGAACCGTTATTCGTGACTTTCCAGTCTGTCCGTCTTTAAGTAATAATAAGTATAATTTTCATAAGAATATGAAGTCGGTTGGAAGAAAACCTTGACAATGCGATCAACTAGAATCCATTAATGTAATTTATCTACCCTTGAAAAATTTGTGACCTTTTAACGTTCGAATGACAAAAGGCACGAAATAAAGGGGAAATGAGTAAGAAGCAGAAATCGAATGAATTATTTCAACGTTGGTGCGAATTTCATTTATTCAAAAGAGCATTATCTTGTGGAAAAAGTTCCAAAATATCCTCGATACCTCTAGGAATCAATAAAAAATAACAAGCAAAGAATCAACGGGCCTCATATCCAACTACGTAGAAGAAAATGTTATGCGATGTTACATTGAAATTGATCGACGAAATTGCTTTTTTAAAGGTGACGGCCAAAATCCATTTGTGACCATAACGTATGGCAGTAGACTCACTATACTTGGGTATAGGTAAATTAAAATACGAGCAACATTTATTTTTTATAACTCTTTAAGTAGGTTGGTAGGTACCTATAACTTGAAAATTTACAGTATTACTCGCAAGTTTTGAGATATAACTATTGCACATTCTAAAATGACTATAAATGAATGAATATTAGAAATGCCTAAAATTTAACAAAATAAGTTTTCAAAATCTAAGCGCCAAAATTCAATTTTGACCATGAGGATCGGCGGTACTTTGAAAAATCATCAAAATTGACTTTCACGACTTTTAGCCTAACTTGCAAATTGAAGGGGCTACAAATGATTTTTAATTTCAAAAAATCGCGATGAAAAAAGTAAATGCGGAAATGAATACTAGTTACTTCAAAAAATAAACAAATTTTGTTATGATCATTTTTTTTAGGTACTCTAAAATTCAAGTTTACAGGCATCAACTTCAAGTCAAATTCTCCTTTCCTTCCAAAAAAGCCATGGTTAGATAAATACCTTTCAATTGTTGAGAAGATTTTATAGAGTACGTAGTTCAAGAAAACAGCATCTGGAAAATTGTACAACTTCAAATTTCAAATTGTGGAGCAGGGAGGGAGAGGAACCAATTTCGAGAACCGAATTTGTGTAAAAATGGACGAATATTCTCATCATTCCTAAATTAAGGAAGCAGATTTGGTGTCGAAGAGGGTATCTTTTTTCATCTAATGAAACTCGCATCAATTTATAATATTGTAACGTTGATTTCTGATTAAGTATACATTTGAAATCCAAAAACATACCTAATTGGAACCTTTTTTCTCTTGAAGGGAAACGTGTGGCAATTTTTTTAGAAAATTATTCGCAAACAATGGCAAATCTGAAATTTTTAATACAAAATATAAAATTACAAAAATTGGAATCTTGATAATTTGAAAAATTGTGTGAGTCGAAAACTAATAAATCTGAAAAAAATTGTTGAAAAATAATCTTCAAAGTTTAAAATTTATTCTTAATACGAATACATAGTTGATTATCGCAAAAAATTTTCTTGAATTTTAGACACGTTATTATTTTGGGGAAATAGTTGGAAAATTTCATACCCTATTTTCGACCTGCCAAATCGATTGGAATCTATCAACTACAACCCGTTTTGAGTAGTTCTGGAGCCTCCAGTAGATTTTTGAAACTCGGAATTCCCACAAAATTTCATCAATGGAGTTGGAAAGCCGCGACATTCATTCTGCAAACTAATTTTAATTCGCTACGAAGTCGACTGCAGGTGAATTTCAAGTCGTTTTGGAGCCTCCAGTAGATTTCTGAAACTCGAAATCCCCACAAAATTTCATCAAATGGATTTGGAAAGCCGAAATTTACTTTGCAACTAATGTCTTTTGGAGCCTCCAGCGATTTTTTAAAAATTACTGGAGCCTCCAGTACATTTTTAAAACTTGAAATTTCTCCAAAATTTCATCAAACGAAGATGGAAAGCCGAAATTTACTCTGCACACCAATTTTAACACTCTCTGAAGACAACTTCAGTTGGATTCAAGTCATTTTGGAGCCTCCAGATGACTTTTTGAAAATTACTGGAGTCTCCACCAAGTTTTTTAAACTTGAAATTCCCACAACATTTTATCAAATGGAGTTAGCAAGCTGAAATTTACTTCGCAAACTAATTTCAATACGATATGAAGTCCTCTGTATGGTGTTTCAAATAGTTTTGAAGCTTCTAGCTACTTTTTGGAAATTTCAATTTTCCAAATAACGCCATACAACCTCCCAAAAAGTCGTTGGAGGCTCCAAAACGACTTGAATCCACCTGAAGTTGACTTCGTAGCGTATTGAAATTAGTTTTCACAATGAATTTTGGCTTTCCAACTCCATTGATGAGATTTTGTGGGAATTTCCAGTTTCAAAAATCTACTGGAGGCTCCACTGCTCAAAACGGGTTGTAACAGATACCAATCGATTTGGCAGGTCGAAAATAGGGTATATTCCAAATTTCAACTTTCTAGGTCACTTTGGTAAAATTTTGATTTTTTCCCTCATTTTTGGCCTAAATTTGATTTTTAAAAATTCACCAAAAATCGAAAAAGGCACTTTAGCACTTGAAATTTTGACAGGTGATATTCGTTTGTCTGCTCTTTCGACCTACCTTTGTATGGATTAAAAAATTTCGTACAAGTCCTATGTTGGAACGCAAAATCTGCAATTTTGGCCAATCTGTCAACCAAAATGGCCGCCATTTTGTAAGGCCACTTTTTTTTTTGAGGACAAGGGTTAGAAATGTTCCTTAGGACTTCCCCTTTGAGAAAAAAGTTGTCCCGGAGGATCGGCAGGGGATGCAGTAGGTCCTTATGCGGGCCCCGACTGATCATATTCAAGAAAATTTTTCATATGAGCACAAGTCAGCCCCTTCACCCAAAATCAAGGCAACCATACCTACTTGTGCTCAGCAAGATTTATTTTATAGGTGGACAGGTGGACACAGGTAAACCCAAGTCACCCATGAAGCATCGTGTATATTTTTTCAAAATTTTCTACTTGTACATATTCTTTTTTTTTTACCAGAACACTGCGCTAAAAAATCCATTTTACCAATCACTGGTTCATTTACCACTATATAATATTAAGCAGTCGGGGTAAATTTTCGTTTCCGATATTCGAAAGTTGGAGAGTTTATAATGACTAAAAGATATTAATGTTTACATAAGCGGGGATTATTTCATTTGTTGCAATTTCGAATAAAGGCACGGGCTGGGAAAAAGGTGCTTTGAAAATTACTCGCTTGATAAAAGCATTCGGGTACGACGGTTTTCATTTTCGTATAAATGTTTTTCTTATTAAAAGATTAATTAAAACTTAAAACGCATTATTCGCAACCTTATAATCCTTGTAACGTATAAAAAATAAACCAGATTATAACAGAGAAAAAAAAACTTTAAACCTAAACTCTCGAGTGAAACCACATAGATCATTCTCTCTATACGTTATAGGATAATCTTCGGTATAGGCGCGAAAGATGTTAAATTAGTACGCTATTGTTTTGCAAATTTGATTCGGTTTAAAGTACATATCTCGACGGGTAGAACGTTAACGAGCTACATTACCCGGGAGGGTTGTTACCACACGTTGGATATGCTTTTTAAACGTACGTAGTTAGATAAATAGTCGTATTATTGTTCCAATGAAATGGTAACACTCGTCTAAATCGAATGAAATTATATCTAGCGTGCTGAGGGTGCGAGTACGCGAGTAAGTATATAGTATGGTTAAGTCGTGTAACACTATCAGATCAATTCGTTTATAAAACATTTACCCCAATACCAAACATCCCTTTAATCGTCCAATCATCTCCTGCTGTTTATCCAAGCTATAAAGGGTGGCATTTTGTATCGTTTATGTGGCCTGTTCTATACCCTACAAAATTGCATATAGTTTATTCTTATCTTCATCACTGGGTACACCTACATCTACATAGACACGTATGTGTGATCTTATTAGCGAACAGAATGTCCTATATCTGAATCTACGTACTTATAGATATATTAAGATTCAAGAATCAATTAACCTTTCACACCTGGCTGCGATGGCGCGGGCGAAGCTACGCAGATACCTAGGTAACTACGAGTATGATTTAAAAATCAATCAGAATAAATCAACGATAAACGCGTAAGGCAATTTGCGAAACGAGTTTGCAAATTAGATCGTCCAAGTATCGCTAATCGTCCATATTTAAGATGTAATTCGAAATCCGTAATAAGAATAACATCCATTAATCACCTGGCTGGGATTAAAATTCACCCAGGTTCGTCATATCTATACGTATTCTTATTTATAGCGAATTACTGGATAGAAATATTACCCCCTTCAGGGGTTCCTCGAACACCTTTAAGCTTGTTGATGGGCTCGTAGTGAGTTTTGATTTTCTAAACGAGCATCTATCATCTTTATCCTCTGCAAGTCGTCCAGCAGGAGCTACTACAGCAAAGACTGTGCCTTTGAAGCTTCATCCAGGCAGGGGAGTGCTCAGCAATTTGGGGGTCCAAGCCAAATAGGGACCCTGGACCTTGGGTCCCAGCATCCTGGTGAAGTGAAATCTTTAGTTCGTATACAGATTTATACGTGTTAATGCCACTTGCTGCGAATGACATTCTTCCAATATGGTACACGGTCCAAGCACGTTTTCAATTCGCCTCTAATGATGACCATTTAATACACTGGTAAATCTGCAGGTACCGGATAAACAATATTGTTAATCGTGGCAAGAGTTCCATTTAACCACAAGACTTCTGATAGACTCCGGAATACAGAACACAGACTGTTCGGCAACAGGTAAGCGTATTATTAGGCTTCTGTATAGAGAGACCTGTGTATACGTATACGATAAGAATAGTGATACAAGAAGCTAATAATAAAATAAAAAAGACCAAAGTAGCCATCTACCCCCTACCAGCGTAACACATGCTTTGGTAGCCTTTGAAAGGGAATTCGTTAAGCGTTTGTAAATAAGTAAAGGTTATTTATCGAAAATCAATGATGTGAGAAACGTCACTTTAAGGGTGTTTTCTTCGAATCGAAGCCGGCTGCTGACTCTGCTGGAAGTCTATAAAAAATGTATTACACATTTCGATCGTCGCGTACTCGCCGAGCTTATTATATATCTTTTATTATATAGGTATATGTGCTACCTATATGCCTTCTTTAAGGTGTGTAACAATCGTTCGATTCAATCAATTATTTAACGCGTTGCAAAAAAGGTGCCAATCTTGATGGGTTTTATGAAGTCGTCAAATTGACTTCTGCGCATTCCAATAATACCTACATCTATGTACGATGGACTCGTATTAGTGGAAATCTATCGGCGAGAAATTCTTCGCAGGTACAGTTATGGGAATATTTCAAGGATGGAAATCGTCAATGGATGATATCTTAATACAGATACATATAAACGATTAATAAGCTTATCGACACAACTCGAGAGTAGGTAATTAAAAAATAAAAACAACAGGAAGAAAAAAAACAAAAAGCATACGAGGTTTTTTGCATCTAAGCTGCTGCCTGCAGTAAAACTATTATAGATTTTAACGATTTATGTACAGCAGGTTGAAGTGAAGAAGAGTAGGTAAAGTGTTGACTTCCGAGAGAATCAATTAAAATTATTGAAAGCTGGTTTATAGGTAGCTATCAGGATTTTTAGGATAAAAAAAGAAAGCAAAGAAACTTATTCTAGCACTTTGAATTTTTATCTGCTCAAGCAGATATCTCAATTTTTGGCGAATTTCACAAAAATTAGATACCTGCCTACGCAATGTAAAATTTTTGGATTTGAAAAATGGTGAGAAACCTAATGAGATGACCTTACCCCTTCCCATGTGCCTTTCAGTTCTTACAGCAGTTCCAGCTATCAAAAGAGGTTGGTACAGCCCCACAAAATTTGGATCTCTATTCAGAAAATTTTGGATGTTTGTTCTCTTCCATTCAGTATGCAACCTCAAAATTTTGGGAAAAGATAAAAGTATGAAAGAACATCATAGGATCGAATACAAAACATGAATAGATATTTGGACTCACAATCAGTTTAACCTCTCTCCATTGCCCTTCCATGATATTTTGTTGCGGTAGAAATCTATTTTCAAAAACAGAAAGAAAAAACAAAAGAAACAGGGAAATACCTCTCTTCCACTCTTCAAGCTATTTCGATAGATTTTTCGAGAAAAAAATTGTAAAGTTGAAAAGCGACAGGTGAAATCTTCATTTTTTTGGATCATCGAGTTGAAAAAAAAATCACTCCTTCAAAACTGAAAACGTAAGTTTCAAAATTTTTCATACGCAAAACATCAGGGAAATGTGGACAAACATCATAATGATTCAGAACAAAAATTAAATAATTACTAGAACGAAAAATTGATTTTGAAAATGATTTCATCTCTAATCGTTTCACAACAACTGACTGATCTGATGGTAAATTTTTCAAAAAAATCATTTGCGAACGAATCAGACAAAAATATAAAAAATCGAAAACATTAAAAAATTTAGAATTGACTCGTAATTAGGAATCGAAATCATCTGTGAAAATGGAATTAGAAAATGAAATTATCGTTCACGGACGACTGATTCATCATCAATTTTTAAGCAAATCATTCTCGAACGAACCAGTCATAAAATTAATTTTGAAAAGGGTTCAATTGTTTACGAACGACTGATTCATAATTAATTTTCAAACAAGTGATTCGCGAACGAGAAACAAGTTAGATATAATTACTCACAAATCACAATGAAAAAAATAAAATAAAATTATGATCATTGCAAAAAACTCAAAAACAATTTTAAAATGATTCTCTTTCTCCACCTTTTATGAACGACTTATTCATTATTCATTCTTCAACAAATCATTCGCGAACAAAGTTAAAATTAATCCAATAGAAGAAATAAAATATCACAGAAAATGAAATTTCCGCAATCGAAAAATTTTCAAAAAATTGCAGTACCCATTTACAATTTACATCTACGAGTATAAGTATCTCATATCTAGTCTTTAAAAATTGCTTCATTTTCTTGCTCTTCGACTCTCCATCGAGCATCGATTTCAAAACTTAATGTGGGAAAAAATGTTCAAAAAATTACAGTATCAACTCCTGTGTGTAGTCTTAAAAAATTGCTTCATTTTATTGCTCTTTTACTCTCCATTGATTTCAAAATTTTGTGAACAATCTGAGATGTTTTCAACATATTCTAAAAGATACCACGATGCTTTCAATTTTTCAAAAAAACGAGATATTTTGAGTATTCCTTGAAGCGAATGGCTCACAAAATTTTACAATCGATAGTGAGCAACAAAATAGAACGTTAAATAAGTACATATTTCGAAGACAAAATTTTGTATTACGAAGATAGAAGCGTAGGTATTTTTATGTTGATTCAGATCGATTCGATTATAATTAGCATCACTGAACTGAAATTCTAATAACCTCATGTAACAATTAACATGATATATTCAATTCTCAAGAAAGTGACGGAACCAATGAAAAAGTCGCTGACATTGAATAAAAAAATAATATTTTCGTATTTGCAGCTCCAAAAAACGATTTCTTCAATTTTCAAGAAATTTTCAGGGGGTCAATGGGGGCGTTGGAAGGGCTTAATCAAAAAAGTAAGTCGATATTCGTATTCAGCGCTCCCAAAAACCTAATAAACCATACGTCACACGATTTTGTCAATTTTCAGAAAAGTGAGGGTGGGGGCTATGGGTGCAATGGAAGCAATGGGTATGTTGGAGGGGTCAATTCAAAAAAATGAGTTCATATTCAGGTTCAGCGTTTTTGAGAACATATGAAACGATATGTCACACAATATTTGACATTTCTTTTCATATTTCGACCGGAATTTTTGAGCTCATCGCCCCCCCCCCTTCAACGCTGATTCCTCGAGTCCCATCACGAAAAATTTATAGTTGTAAGTATCATAAAAATTTATGTTTCCTGGATTTCTTAAAAATAACTTCTACATTGTATAACTCCAAAATTTAATAACATTTTGAATACATAATAGCAGCGCTTTCAAAATAGGCTCATTTTTAAACTTTCCAAATTGACAAAAATTTTCAACTTTTTAAATCTAAAAACCTACTGAAAAAAAAAATTATGTACAATTAGAGGATTTTAACCCAAAACCAGGTTGATTTAACATGGAATGACCCATTTGGAACCGACAAAGGAGGAGTTGCGAGAAGGTCATTTTTTGGCCCCAGCTACTGGTAGTTCTCGACTCAACCACTCTTGAAATGCTGTAATAAATGTCCCAAATACGAATCTGTGGTTAGTTAACCCAAAATGACCATCTTTTGGGCTCCAGAGGTTCCCAAAGTTGTGAATAAAAAAAGAATATGCGAGGATATTTTTCTATTTTTGACCCTCGGGGGCAGAATTGGGGGGAGGTTGATTTTTGGAAAATTTTGGAACCACTATTTTGAACCTACCCTTTTGAGCTCCGCCAAAAAGATTTTTACAGTTTATTAGTATCTGAAAGATCTCTATCCTACCTAATTTTGAGCTCAATAAAATTTTGGGCTGGTACTCAAAAATCTAATTTTCCAATTTTTGTAATTTCTGTATTTTGGGAACCTCTGGAAAACTAGAAATCTGTGATTTGCGCCAAACGTAACGTTTTGAGGTTGGATATTCAATAATATAGATGAAAAAGTTGAATTAAACTTCCTACATATTCGTAATTTTGAACCCTTTTTTTAGAGCCCTCCACTTTAGGCACCCCTACAAAATGCGTTTATGCATATTTTTTCAAATAAATCGAAGAACTTACATTTGAAATACACATAGCAAGTGCTGGATAATTTTTCATATGATTTTCCCTGTAACTTTCAAAATTAAGTGATTTTGGGTCAAATTCTAGGATTTTTACTTCGTTGAAATCGTGAAAACGTGATTTTAACATCTTTTTGAAGAGTAAAATCACAGAATTTGACCCAAAATAGTTCAAACTGAGGGTGATTTTTTTGTAAGACACTGTAATAAAAATTGACCCATCGAATTGCTAATTGCTGGTTGGAAACATATCGATTATGTGCATTTTCTGTCCATAATTTACCATTAAGTAGCTATTTCTAGAAAATTTCAAATCTTTTCAAATCAAAACTGAATGAACAAAAAACAAGAATTTTTTGAGTGGCAATGTAAGATCAGTAGTTTAATGCAACGATTTTCAAAATTAGATCGTTCATTAATTTCAAAAAAAAAAAGGATGGAATTTTCTAAATTAATACATGATTTACAATCAGATTTTTAAAATCTGACCATTTATTGCAGATTTCAGTTCATTAGGTCAAAAAAATCTCAAATTTTATGATATTTATTATAGTTGTTCCAGTAGCTACGCTTAATAGGTCGCCTTTAATCGCCATTTCCTCGATTTGTAATACGAGGTGTTTTCACTGAGACTGAGACTGGATCTGGATTTTCTCAAGATAGGCACTTTCATTCTTTTTATGGAAAAAATGTTCGACATATCTACGTCTCAACGATTGTATAAAAATGTGGAGACAAATAAGCCGGGTCATCAACTTCGAAGGTGACCATTTTTTTTCGTCTGTGATTCTGAATCCTTAAACTAATGAAATCTGACGGTGGAGATGAACCTTTGGTTTTGGAAGATATTGTACAAAATATTTATTATTATTTTTTCCTAACGCAGCTCCTCTTCAACGTGAAGTACCATCGAACAGCTAATCATCCTCATCGAAGCTTTGGTACATAGAGATCATGTTGCCACTCAATAATTCCAGTCGGTGCAGTAACTGATAAGAGATCCAAAGCCAGTGAAAACACCTCGTATTCTTCATCCAGCCAAAAACTGAAATCACTGATAAGAACTGCATAATTAGAATGAATCTTTGAAATCGAATATTATTTCCATCTCCCGCATGCAGAAGCATCTCAACAACTCTATCATCGCTCATCAATTTTCTCAATAAAGTTGGTATCTACATCGCGATACGCAGATATATCTCGAAGCAATAAAACTCGAATTATTTCCACATTTAAAACTTATTCCGATCAATTGACTCGAACGCGACGACATCGCAAGTTACTAGCTGTGAAATACGAATAATAAAAATGTTATTAGGTGTACGATACACGAGGAAAAAATACATTAATCTTCGCCTACGAAGTTTGACAAAGTCCACGAGCACCGTGTATCAATATCTATACTCAATAGAATGGAGAATATAAGCGAAGAAAAAATGCATAAAATTTCTAACCAACGAGGGTCGGCTTGGCTCAGCTTATGTATTATTTGTATCATCGGTTCACAAAAGGGTACTACAAAAGAATGGCCGCGCTTTTGATTTTCGAAAACGGTCAATGATTCTGGCTTTATAATCTAACAAAAATCGGCGAATGTTTCGGATACGGTATTTTGCTAACAATGGATACGTTTTATAACGTCATTACAAGCCATTTATGTTTCTTAATAGAATCCATTGTATACGATTGAAGCGTCGAGAGACTGTTATTTTTATAACTGGCGCCTGCTTTTCATGTGTATTATCAACATTTTTCGCAAGTTTTTCGCATCATGAGGTAATAATCGCGAACCGACGATACATTTTGATAGCTGTAATCTAAATAATAGACATGATCAGTACGAGCTATAGAGATACAAATTTGCTGTTGATATCATTCTTGTATAGTACATATTAATAAGAGCAATGTTCAAATGATTCCATAGTCTACTTACGATCATTAGCGAGCTCCGGTGTTCCAGTTTCCGGCGGTGGAAGGACAAACACGAAAGGATCACGTTTGATTGAAGCACATCGATCAATCTCCAACACAATTTTCAAAACACAAACACGAGACACCAAGCGAAAAACTATCGAAATGATTCTGTTTTACAACATTATTCCACGAAAATTCATGAATTTGTTAATGAACGAACTTCGTAACAAAATAATTAATCAAACTACGACAAAATGTCAACATTCGACAAAAAACTGACAAAAGATCCGACATTTTGAATGTTTGATTTTGATTTGTTTTTGTTGACATTTGACTCAGCTGTTTTTTGTTTTCGTTCTTCAAGGATTCGAATCCATCATCCAATCAAAATCGTTTATCCTTTATAAGATAATTTAATAATTTAATTTTAAATTTATTATTATTTTTAATTTTAATTTTAAATTTTAATAATTCTTTTAAATTTTAGTCAAAATTATCAATTATGTAATATTAGGTGATCATTGATCACCTAAATATGATCATTGATCATATTCATGGATCAGGAAAAAAGATTGACACTTGAAGACAGGTTAAGATGACCAGGAGATGACAGAAACTAGAAAGACCACCTTGGCCACATTTTCTGCATTTTGGAAAGAAGAAAGAACTTTTCCTTTTCAGCCACCTGACCTACCAAATTTAAATGAGTGAATAATTCATCTTCTCACCTTCTGTGAAAAATAAAATGAAACGACTTACAGAATTCATTGCAAAATGCGATCGCATAATAGGTACCTTTGGTAATTTGGTATCGGTCTCGATCATCACTAACGTCATTTCTCATTCCTATACCTCACTGACTTCACTGACTTGAGCTCAAGAAGAACTTCATTCTCGAGAATTCAGCTAGATATTCAAGATATCTCTACCTCTGGCCCCATCAATTCCAAAATCACATAAAACAGCCGATTATCTCGCAACAACGCATTTTAATCGCAGGAAACAATTTTCAAATCGTCACCCCTATAGATTTAAGTTTCCCATCATAAAATATTAGCGCAGTACAAAAGGTACGCGAACTATCAAAAACATTAAATGCTTCGATAACGAGATAAACCAGCCATCTTGTTTCTTCCGGACACCATGCTAAAAGGGACATCATTCGTATATTATTTTCGCTAGAATTATTCAGCAGGGTAATAATTGTTACACGCGTATCCCTGCTTTATGAAATACGAATAAACTCAAATGGTAGGGTTAAACTTTGGATGTACCTAGTAGCTATTGTTCACGTACTGTTGCTCAACTGAGATTTATATTCGTTACAAATTCATTATGTCGTTGTTCGTTTGTTTGCCACGAGAAAGGGGTCATGTTCAAATAAAATAACTAGGGTAGCTATGGCCGGATATTTTCATTCGCAATGAAAATTGGCGACCGGAATGGAATAGTTCGGTGACGATGACGAGAAAGTAAACGAATCCAGCAGTTTTGAGAGTTGTTCGAGATGGAAGATGGAATTGTGATGTTTTTGAGTAAATTGATGCGTTTATCGTTGATTTATGAAACTAGATAGGTTTGAAAATGAGCTCTATGGTGATTGTAAGAAAGAACAGATTACTTACGCATCTTTTCGGTCGAGAGGTTCATCAGTTGACGTTCAAAAGGGCATTTCTGAAAACAAAACAGCTGATTTATAAATAAAATTTGCATTTCAGCCCTCAAGATCATTGACCCCTTCCTCACTTTGCTGACATCATCATAATTCTGAGTTGGAAAAATATACCTACCTAACCTAAGCGTAAGTATTCACAAATGAAGATCCTAAAACTACATAATAATGCTATCTACAGGAACCTCGTCGTAACAAGAGACGAAACAGAATAACACAGACCATTTCACATTCTGTAATGATGAACTAGTGACTACAGCGATACTTCGACTTCTCTTTCAATGTTTAATTTCATTTTTTCAAACAATGCTCTACATTGAGCCACTGGTACTCAAGTGAATACTCCAAACAAACCTTTGACTTCTATTACTTGAACCGAATTCTTCTCAAATCCACATCGACGAAACTAAATAAAGAGATTAAGTTCAAATACAAAACGATCCTTGCGCTCAAGTTTACTCCAAAATTACTTCAATTTAACAATCAGTCTCTTAAAATAAAAACTGAAGCGTAAACTAACAACGATTATCTTAAAAAGTACGTTAAAAAGCATTTAACGATTGCGGTAAAAAAAATTAAAATCATACTGTTTTACAATGAAAATAACACAAGAAAACACGACTGCTATTTTGATGTAAGTACAAAAAAAAATACATAAGATGAATTCTTAATCGATACTAAAACTCTAAGGTATGTTATGCTTTTCTTTGTATCTTCGCCTAGCATCTTCGATTAGTTTAGCTTTTCTTTCTTGAAAAGTAATATGTTGTTGAGCCATGCTGGATGTTGGACTAACTTTCGTCTAAAATAAATCCATAATTATTAGTACAGACAGGTGATAGCTTCGAATTCATAAAATTGACTGCAACATTTACGTACCTCTGTGGAGGGTGACGACGAAGGTCCTGCTACAGCTTCCATTGGTCGTTGATTAGCATACATGTCAGTGGGTGAATATTCGATTCGATTCTCTAATAAATTCGTTATCGTGATGTCGACATTTCCGGTGATTTCTACTCAGTAAAATATACAATCAATTTAGTAAAACGTTAAATCAGCTGTAAGCGAATAGCGAATAAAAGTTACTCACCAAGATCTCTGAAAATCACTTCTCTAGGAACATGCGGAAGAACTTCGGCAACTTGCATTACCATTCTTTGCAGCTCGCGATGATTACTTAAAATCATACTTTGTCGATTAAGAATAAATTCTCGGTGTCGATCTTTCAAAAAACGTTTCTCATACTCCGCCTATAAAAATAAATTATTCCAAAAGCTCAAGTACAAACAATCGCAGAAATTGAAAAGAGAATTGAAGAATATTAACCTTATCAAATTTAGTGAAATTAGTTTTCGCCAAGTTCATATTTTCAGCTATGGCAGCTTGAATACGTTCGGCGAAGCTTTCACTACTTTCCTCGGCATCTTTTTCAATAACTGGTAAATACCTATGCAACAAAAAGAAACACGATTATAAACCTATTCGTTAGTATAAATCAACAGAAAAACAAAGCAGCTGCTTACTTAATCGTATACACCGAGTAAGGTACAAAGAAAGACCAAAAGTAATCAGAATACCAGCTGGAACCGAGCACTGATGCTTTGATATCGACAATAGGTGATCGTTTCAAATGCACAGCCACAGGTTGAACTGATTCTATTTCTGAAGCCCACCAAGATGAAAACCTATTTCAAAAAAACGTCATAGTTAGTCATTGAAATTTATAAGAGAATCGAAGTGGCAAAAAAAACACTCACTTCAACAACCCTACAACTCCACTAGTGGTGTCTTCTTCTGGGAATACCAAAATTGGATCATTATGCTGGCGCAGTTCTGATTTCAAAGCAGTAATTCTCACATCTTCCGTTGAACTAGATTCTTTTTCGGGTATATTCTTTAAACCAATTCCATATAAAAGCCAATTGGGTAGATCACAGTTTACAAACTACAGCAAGCAACATTCGTGATTAGAGAAATTTTCCTACAGATGGGACAGTTTGTATAAAGGACACTTACAGTTACGCAATTAGTTAACAAATGAATGGGAATGTGGTCAAATATTGATAAATGATTTGAAACAATTAATCGAGCTGATTCGTTCCTCTTACATTCACTAGAATCTTCTTCGACGATGATACCCAATACGCAACAAACCACACGTAAAATGAATCTAAACACAAAACGAAGGGTATTAGTACATTCCACGTACAGTACACGATTATATTGAACCTATGGAGTTCAGAATAATACAAACCTTCGAACTGATACTTGAGATCTGAGAAGTGAGGCAGCTACGTAAGCTTGAAGTACCATAAACATTCTAATCATGGCCAATAAGATGCCTACAGGCGAATACAACAGTAGAAATATAACTTTCCATGTTATATTGGAAAATCTGTCAAAAATACACATCGTGATTTAAACATGAAAAATAGACACCGGATCAAGTTCCTACGAATAAATACTAACCTGTCTTCGTTAAATAAACGCCCTATAGTTATTTCTGACATATTGAACGATTTTTTGTTATCACTTGATCATTGTATTCCTAGAACTTCCTGTATGATCAGTGGGATACAATTTGTACAGAACTGTTGAAACCAATCACTCGTGAAACATCTGTCAGTCGTCGTACACAGTACAATGAACGGGAATTGGATCCTTGCACTTAATATGAAACAATACACCACAGAAATTAATTAAAATAATTCATTATTCAAAACATATTCAGCGTTGACGTAATATTTTTGCAACTATTTACTTTTTTCTTCAAGAAAAACTCAACGACGTAAACTGTTAGGTCGGAATCTACCGCGACAATTGGCCGAAAAATCAAAAATTCAACCAGTGTTGCCTTGTAGAAAAATCTAAAATTGATTCGAATTTCGGAAAAAATTATTTTTTTCAAAATTTAGAGGCGTAAAAGGAAATATAATGCTTTTTACTTGTAAGTAACTCTAAAATTTACTCAAATTTATCATTTAAATTTTCCAAAAACTAATAATTCATAAAATTTGAAAAATTCGCACAACTTAAAATTTTTTAATAACGTGTTGGTAACATTTGTTTAATTTCAAGATTGATAAGAATGGAATTTTTGCACTGATAATAAATTTCTTACGGACGTAAACCCTTTCATTTTCAATTAACCATTAATCTTGAATATTACGTGAAGGTTATTAAGCTTCACGCGTACCGGTCCTTTAGTAGTAATTTGCTCGCTATTGGGAGAAAATAACCTTCGTTATTAGGTGAAAATAACCTTCGCTTAATCGGGTCATATTCGTGATTGTAGAGCATATTGTGAGTCAATTGATCATATTTCAGTGTCTTGTATCCTTTTAGTATTGTATTCCAGTTCGTTCGCGTTAATTTATTTAATCCTCGCGAAATTTCCACTGCTTTGAAATGTCTGCCAAGTATGTATGCTATTTATCTCACTGATGAGCTATGTGTTTAATTGTACAACCGGTTTCTTATGCACTGTTCATCTTACAGATCAGATATCGCTTTAATTGGCTTGGCCGTTATGGGTCAAAATCTAATCTTGAATATGAACGATCACGGTTTCATAGTCACAGCTTACAACCGAACAACCGAAAAAGTTGACTCTTTTTTGAAAAATGAAGCCAAAGGTACCAACGTCGTCGGAGCGTATTCTTTGGAAGAAATGGTCAAGACTTTGAAGAAACCTCGTCGTGTTATGTTATTAGTCAAAGGTATAACTTCATCGATTACTATTCGAGTATTAATATTCTAATACATATTTAAAACTTTCACATAAACAACCGCTTATTGAGAAGTGAAAGTAAACATGAGGAAAATCTGAGGATTTTTTCCCCTTTGATTAGTAGTAAAAGGATGTGATGCAACTTTTCAAAGAAAATTTTCAGACTTATTTCATCATGAATTAAATTTTCCTATCTTTCTTTCAAATTGTATTTAATTTATTTTGTGGATATTTTCAAAAACATTAATTGATTAAATAGGTAAGATGAACAGAAGATTACTGTCAATATAACTGAAATTGGATACCTTATCCTTAATTACGTGTAAATTAAATAATCTTCAAAATCGATTATCAAACCTATTTAACTGATATAATCTGATGCGTTTTTATCTCTCTATGACTCACGATGTAATTAAATATTCGTGTAAGTAATCGTTTTCAATTATGTACTTAAATGTCTTCTGAAAATGACCATTTAAAAAATACTCGTATATCCACCTTGGAATATTAAAATCGCTGAATTGAAATTATCATTTGACGTGAACTGCTATCGGGATCGTTTTGTCAGCACATTATTATCGTTTTACAGCAATTACCTACTTAAATGAATCATAACGCCTATTGCAATATTCACACGAAACGATTACTCTGTCTAAACGAAGGTTACAGATTTCGCACTTTTATTATACGCTAACGTGACCTTATTTTTTTTTACAGCCGGAAGCGCCGTTGACGATTTTATAAAAAAATTAGTTCCACTTTTAGAGGAAGGCGATATAATTATAGATGGTGGTAATTCCGAATATCAAGACACAATCAGACGTACCAAAGAACTAGAAAGTAAAGGTATCTTGTTCGTTGGATCTGGAGTATCCGGTGGCGAAGACGGAGCTCGTTATGGTCCATCTTTGATGCCCGGCGGTAACCCAAAAGCTTGGCCTCATATTAAAGATATCTTCCAGGTTAATATCACAATATACTTCCATGTTCTTTTCAACTTCAAAATTCAATCTTTATATTTTATGTTTGTTTTTTTACTGTTGTAGAGTATCGCTGCTAAAGTAAACGGTGAACCGTGTTGCGATTGGGTTGGTGAAAATGGTGCCGGACATTTCGTTAAAATGGTCCACAATGGAATCGAATACGGAGACATGCAACTTATCTGCGAAGCTTACCACTTGATGAAATCTGTATTGAAATTATCCAACGATGAAATGAGCGCTGTAAGGAATCGATTAATAATTAAATTATACCTATCCTGGCTTCCCTCGATATTTTATATGAAAAATGATGAACTAATAGGAGAATAATGTTACAGGTATTCGAAGAATGGAACAAAGGTGTACTGGATTCTTTCCTTATTGAAATCACCAAAGATATATTGAAATTCAAAGATACCGATGGTTTGTAAAAGTTCATGTTTTATTGATTTTTATGTTTTTATATCGTTGGAAATGAAGCCAATTGAGTATCGATTTGACCTGATATTTTTTCACCTGTCTCGTAAATACTGTATTGAGACAAAAAGGTGTAATTTTATTTGTATATTCGTTCCCACCTCATTTTTCTCTTTCGTTTGATAATTTGAAAAGTGGAGAAGGAAGTTACGAGTTTGTTGTTTTCTGATTAACCAACACAATATCTTATCGTATTGTTCAACATTGTTGACTCGTATTTAATGAAAATTGATAACATTTTACGTTTGCGTAATTTTCTTGTTTTTGAAAACAAATTAAAGTAGCATTCAAAATCACTTACAAAAGTTTTGAAAGTGGAGTTAAGAAAGCCTGTAATTTTAATAAAGGGTTCAAATTACCTAAATCTTCAATCAATTATTATTCATTTTCAAGATCTTATGAACTGGAAACGGCAGAGGGGGGGACGAGTGATGAATGACATGCCTCGTAATTCTAGTCTAAAAATATAGTCAGTTATACATACAAGTATTTTTAACGTTTTTGGTAGTTACTGAAGTAAACTTTTTTGGTGACATTTTTCGAAACTTCTTCCCCTTCTTCTCCTCTTTGAGGCTTTACTTACAGTGTGATTGGCGGCATCATCATGAGTATTTTTGGATGTTTTTTAAACATAGCTAGCTCTTCACATTTCTCTTTAATTTTGAAAAAAGTGCCAGAAAATTTCAATAAGTTGTTTGAAGGCTTTTATGGAGGTCTAAATTTTAGGAAAAAATCGATTTTGAAATCATACGCTTAAAATTTTCAAAAAACTAAGCAGCTAAACTTTTTTTCGGAGAACACTCGTAATTTTTCAGCTGTTCTTTTCCAACTAAATTTTTAATTTGAAAAAAAAAAATTAAAATTCAGCAAAAACGTAAAATTTTTATTTTCTTCAAAAATACTCAAGAATACGTACTAAGGTCCTAGAATTTAAGATGGGCTGCTAAAAATTTGCTCCCGAACTCATGCCAACTTCTTAGAGCCAAATTTCATATTTTTGATTTCAACTGAAGCCTCCAGCTATTTTCTTCGAACATTTTATTTATTTGAAAATCTACCAAAGACGCGGGAATTGAAATGGAGCAGTTGAAAATTTATTTCCCATTTAATGGGAAACCTCCTAAAATATAATTTCATACCTTCCAGTCGATCTGGAGTCTCCAGCAAAATTTTTATTTTTCTTCAAAAATTTTCAATAAATCACCAAGGATGTGGAAATTGACACGGACAGCGAAAAAGTTTTTCCCAAACTGATATCAATTTTCAGTGAATTTTCTGACATGAAACCTAATTTTACGTGCCAATCTGGAATCTCCAGCAAAATTTTGATTTTCAGCAAAAAATTCACAGAGACGTGAAATTGGATACGGATTGTTGAAAATTTGTTCTTAAATTGATATAAACTTCCCTTGGCCAAATTTCATATTTTCCAGTCGATCTGGAGCCTCCAGCAAAATTTTTATTTTCTCCAAACATTTTCATTAAATTACCAAGGACGTGGAAATTGACTCGGACAGCGAAAAAGTTTTTCCCAAACTGATATCAATTTTCTGAAACCTAATTTTACGTTTTCCAGCCAATCTGGAGTCTCCAGCAAAATTTTGATTTTCTCCAAAAAATTTCAAAAATCCACTAAAGACGTGTAATTTGATACGAATTGTTAAAAATTTCTTTTTGAATTGATATAAACTTCCCTAAATCAAATTTTATATTTTCCAGTCGATCTGGAGCCTCCAGTGAAATTTTCTTTTTTTTTTCAAAAAAAATCACCAAAGACGTATAATTTGATTAGGGTAGTTGAGCATTTGTTCCTAAATTGATATCAACTTCCCGAAACTGAATTTCACATTTTTCAGTAGATCTGGAGCCTCCAGCACAATTTTTATCTTCTCTAATATAACAATTTTTAAACATTTTCCAAGGGTATTTAAAATTTATACGGGCAGCTAAAAATTAGTTCCCAATTGATATCAATTTCTCGAAAGCAAATCTCGTATTTTCCAGTCGATCTGGAGCCTCCAGTGAAATTTTATTTTTTTTCAAAAAAATTCACCAAAGATGTATAATTTGATAAGGGTAGTTGAGCATTTGTTCCTAAATTGATATAAACTTCCCGAAACTAAATTTCACGTTTTTCAGTAGATCTGGAGCCTCCAGCACAATTTTTATCTTCTCTAATATAACAATTTTTAAACATTTTCCAAGGGTATTTAAAATTTATACGGGCAGCTAAAAATTAGTTCCCAATTGATATCAATTTCTCGAAAGCAAATCTCGTATTTTCCAGTCGATCTGGAGCCTCCAGTGAAATTTTATTTTTTTTCGAAAAAATTCCCCAAAGACGTATAATTTGATAAGGGTAGTTGAGCATTTGTTCCTAAATTGATATAAACTTCCCGAAACTAAATTTCACGTTTTTCAGTAGATCTGGAGCCTCCAGCACAATTTTTATCTTCTCTAATATAACAATTTTTAAACATTTTCCAAGGGTATTTAAAATTTATACGGGCAGCTAAAAATTGGTTCCCAATTGGTATCAATTTTTCGAAACCAAATCTCGTATTTTCCAGTCGATCTGGAGCCTCCAGCAAAATTTTCATTTTTCCTAAAAATTCGTCAAGGACGTAGAAATTGAAATGGGATTCAAAAATTTTCAAGCGATGTAGAATTTGATTTGGGTAGCTAAAAACTTTTCTCTCGACATGTACTGGCCTCGACAAACCAAATTTTCGTATTTTCCAAACGATCTGGAGCTTCCAGCAACATTTTCACATGTTCAAAAATTTTCAAAAATATGCCAACAACGAAGAAATTGAAATAGGAGTACAAATTTTTTTTCTCAACATGAATACTGACCTCCTAAAACCAAACTTTGTACTTCCAGATCATCTGGAGCCTCCAGCAAATTTTTGATTTTTTCACCAATCTCAAAAGTCTGCTTAAGTTTTGGGATTTGATATAGGCAGCTAAAAATATGTTCCTGGACTGATACTGATTTCTCAAAATTGAACTTAATGTTTTCCAGCTGATCTGGAGCTTCCAGAAAAATTTCGATTTTCTCCAAAAAATATTCAAAAATCTGCTGAAGTTGTGCAAATTGAAATTAACTTCTGAAAAGTTTTTCTAGAACCAATATGATCCTCCGAAACCAAATTTCCTAAATTCATAGATGATCTGGAGCCTTCAAAAAAGTTTTGATTTTCTCCAAAACTATTCAAAAATCTTCTGAAAATTTGTTTTTCGCGTAATTTTTTGAGGTCTGACCTAAAAATTCACCCTTCCAGCAAATTCCAGCGGGAGACTTCGAGTGTGATTTTGTAATCAGACTTTGGAGTTTCGAGAACATACACATATTTATTGAAAATGGTCAAATCTGAAATTTCTTAACCTCACTGGAGGCTGCAGATCTATTCTAGATGGCGAAATTTTGTCTTCTGGGCCCATCATTGGTAAAATAACAAATTTTTATAAATTTTATTGGGAAAGTAGGTACTTGGTTTTAAAAATTGGTCTTACACTTTTTTACTTCAAAAAATTCTCCATTCGTAATTTTTTAAAAATCCAATTAGAAAAAAAAATCGCCAAAAATGGAAAAGTCAATTCGAGTTTCTGAAATTATTCTCCTCCATTTCTCATTAAATTTGGCCGATATCTGATAAAATATTCCCAAATGAAAATGCATCAGTCTGTCAATGGCTATTTAAAATATTACGATTCTTTACTAATATTCGCTTCAAATTCACAGGTAAATTCTTAGTCGAAAAAATCAGAGACAGCGCCGGACAAAAAGGTACCGGAAAATGGACAGCTATCTCAGCTCTAGATTACGGTGTACCAGTAACCCTCATCGGAGAATCCGTCTTCTCCAGATGTCTATCATCTTTACTCGACGAACGTCAAGAAGCATCGAAAGTTCTGACTGGACCTAGCGAAGTTGCATTCTCAGGAGACAAGAAACAATTTCTAAAAGATATCGAACAGGTTAGTTAAACTCCTGACAATCATTTCACCTCGACAGAAAATCCGTAGCTGTTATCTGTGCCTGTGGATCAATTCGCCAAAAAAATAAGTTTTTATTCTTTTTACCAAAAAAAAAAAAAAAAAAAAGGCAACATTGAATATGAATTTTTAACACTTTGGTTTACGACCTAACAAAACTTATGAAGAGAAATTTACGGTCACTTTGTGTAAAACTCTCGTACGTAATTCAAGATTATTATCGGAGCCGAGAAAACGACGTTAAATTGTTTATAATTCCGAATAAAAACAGAATAAGACTCGGCGTATAGTTGAAGGGGGTTGGATGGTCGTAGACGTAGCATAGGTTTAAGGGTGTGCTTTCGAGTTAACACAGAATTGTGTGAGGCGCGGACATTTGAAATATTTATAAATCGAAAGCACGTCGTAGTGTAGCGTTTATTTGATACGAGTTTATATATTCTTATGTTTTATTTTATAGGCTTTGTACGCTTCTAAAATTATATCGTATGCGCAAGGTTTTATGTTAATGAGAGAAGCGGCAAAAGTTTATGGATGGAATTTAAATTACGGCGGAATCGCGTTGATGTGGCGTGGTGGCTGTATAATTCGCAGGTAAGTTATGGCTCATTTGAATTTTAATACTTTTTGTGTAATATTTAAATAATCACGCCGAGACTCTCTCGCTCTCAAGTGTCGACGATTACTCTTACTCTCGCTCTCAAACTAATGATTCGCCTTCGTCTTCCTTCGCAGTGTTTTCCTCGGTAATATTAAATCGGCCTTTGAGAACAATCCGAAATTAACCAACTTATTGCTCGATCCGTTCTTCCGGAACGCCATCATCAACAGCCAGAAATCCTGGAGGAATGTGGTCGCAACCGCTGCCACTGTTGGCGTACCTACGCCAGCTTTCAGTACCGCTTTGGCTTTCTACGATGGATACAGAAGTGCCAGATTACCAGCTAATTTATTACAAGTACGTATCAGATTATTGAACATTGGGAAGCATAAGTAAATAGGTCTTCTTGAACTAATTTGTACGTACAATTTTTACATAGGCTCAAAGAGATTACTTCGGAGCTCACACTTACGAATTATTATCTCAACCTGGAAGATTCGTTCACACAAACTGGACCGGACATGGAGGAAATGTATCTGCAAGTACATATCAAGCTTAATATTCCTGCCTTATGGCGAAACATCTCTACGTATTTGAATTACCATACTCTTAATCGTGTCATCAACGTACTTAATTTGATTACTTAATGTTATCCGCAGAATGTCTAAAAATGTATAAAATGGCTAGGTTGGTCGTTGAATAGGAATCTCTTCTCGTTATTTACGAGTATTATCGTTCCCTTATGATTTTTTTTTCAACCATTCCATCGAGCTTTTATGATTTTTTTTAAAACGTGTTTTTAATGTGAAATTTTATACTAGATTTGAAGATGCTTAGATAGGTTTTCCGTTCTGTTCTCATTTTTGGTTACCAGTTTTACGTACCTATTATTTATAATATATTATTGTGTTTTTTAATCGTGATTTTTCTTGATGAAATTACCTACCTGTGTTTTCATATATTGTTGAGAGCATGATACGACGATGTTGTTATTGATAATTCTCGAGTGTATTTTAAGATTGAAATATAAATTATTTGAGAATATTACGCTGGATTGATGTTTTTACGGAGTTTTTCAGTTGAGCTTTGGGCGAATTCTTACTTCTTTCGATTTTATTCTAATTTGTTTGATTTTTAAGGTAAGTTGGTATAAGCTGGAGAAAAAATTGTGTTTTTTTTTTTTGGTAAACAATTTCGAAAGTTACTTTTTTCCTCGTGAATTGGCCAAAACTCTGCCTTTTTGCTGAAATGGTAAATGGCTCGCTCTTTAACAAAACGTTGTCCAAATTTTCACTTTTCTGCCAATACTTAATTGCAAAGAACATAATTATATACTTTGCTTTTTGTTAAAAATTTTCAAGTACAACTTATGTTCCCAAAATTGCTAAAAAGTTCTGCCCTTTGAAATTGTTGATTTCGTTTTCTGCCAAAAATTAGGTACCTACCTGAAGGGGCAAAAATTAACATTGGATCGATTGCCTGATGAGTTGGTGACTCCTTGGTGGATGCTGGTTACTCCTGGGGACCGATTCGCCAGAAGTCACCAGGTGAGTTTTTGACTGTATTGAAGGATTTTTCATGATGAAAAAATCACGAGGATGTTTTCAGAGCCTTTGAAACTTTTTTAGAATGCCCGGTGACTCCTTGGTGGATTCTGGTGACACCTGGTGACCAATTCACCAGAAGTCACCACTCGAGTTTTTGAGTATTTTTGAAATGTTTTTATGATGAAAAAATCACGAGGATGTCCTCAAAGCCTTTGAAACAATTTTTTAATTCCTGGTGACTCCTTGGTGGATTTTGGTGACCCCTAGTGACAGATTCACCAGAAGTCACCAGGTCAATTTTTGACTTTTTTGAAGGGTTTTTCATGAGGAAAAATCACGAGGATGTTCTCAGAGCCTTTGAAACATTTTTCGAATACTTGGTGACGCCTTGGTGGATTTTGGTGACCCCTGGTGACAGAATCACCAGAAATCACCAGGTTAACTTTTGAATATTTTCAAGTGTTTTTCATGATGAAAACATCACGAGGATATCCTCAGAGCCCTTGAAAATGTTTAGAATTCCTGGTGACTCCTTGGTGGATTTTGGTGACTCCTGGTGACAGATTCACCAGAAGTCACCAGGGATTACCGGACATTTTCCCGAATCCACTTCCCCGAAAGACGTTTTCCCAAATGACAAAATCCCGATTTGTGTGTTCCCGAATCCATTTACCCGAATGCCCTGCACCCGAACCAGTAACTCGAACGTCCAAAATCCCGAATGCCCATATCCCGAATGCCTGTAACCCGAATGCCTACATCCCGAATGCCTCGGTGTATCCCGAATAATACATAGTACATTTACCATGGAAATAAAAATGATCAGGTGTAATAGGTACCTATACCGTGTAAGCACCTCAGGTTACTCATATGAAAATTGAATATTCTACGAGTATAAAAAAATGGCCATCAGTGACAGGAAATTATTGTTGCGAGGATGCCTATATGTGAAATCAAAGATGAATACAGATGGAACCAAAACGTATTGAGAGATCAGACAGACGGATCAAAGACTTTAAGAGGCCAGATGGGCACCTTTGGGAAGCCAGACAGACGACCATGCGAAGCTATGGAGACAGTTCAGAGATCTTATATGGCCGATGACCTTGAGAGGTTGAACATACGGGCCAATGACCTTCAGAAGACTGATAGACAGTGGATTCGGGGAAGTGTCCGGTTACCGTCACCAGGATAATTTTTGACTTTTTTGAAGGGTTTTTCATGATGGAAAAAAAAGAATGATGTCCTCAGAGCCTTTGAATTTTTTTCAAATGCTTGGTGACTTCTTGGTGGATTTTGGTGACTCCTGGTGACCGATTCACCAGAAGTCACCAGGTGAATTTTTGACTATTTTGAAGTGTTTTTATGATAAAAAATCACGAGGATGTCCTCAAAGCCTTTGAAACAACTTTTTAATTCCTGGTGACTCCTTGGTGGATTTTGGTGACCACTGGTGACAGATTCACCAGAAGTCACCAGGTTAATTATTGACTTTTTTGAAGGGGTTTTCATGAGGAAAAAATCACGAGGATGTTCTCAGAGCCTTTGAAACATTTCTTGAATGCCTGGTGACTCCTTGGCTGATTCTGGTGACTCATGGTGACCAATTCACCAGAAGTCACCACTCGAGTTTTTGACTATTTTGAAGTGTTTTTCACGACAAAAAAAAAAAACAAAGACATCCTCAGAGGCCCAGAGCCTTTGAAAATGTTTTGAAAGTCAGGTGACTCCTGGTGAAAGATTCACCAGAAGTCACCAGGTGAGTTCTTGAGTATTTTTGAAGTGTTTTTATGATGAAAAAAACAAGGATGTCCTCAGAGCCTTTGAAACAATTTTTTGAATGGCATGGTAACTCCTTGGTTGATTCTGGTGACTCCTGGTGAAAGATTCACCAGAAGTCACCAGGTGAGTTTTTGACTGTATTGAAGGGGTTTTCATGATGAAAAAAAAAAAGAAAGATGTCCTCAGAGCCTTTGAAACTTTTTTCGAATGCCTGGGGACTCCTTGGTTGATTCTGGTGACTCCCGGTGAAAGATTCACCAGAAGTCACCTGGTGAGTTTTTGAGTATTTTTGAAACGTTTTTATGATGAAAAAAAGAGGGATGTCCTCAGAGCCTTTGAAGATGTTTTGAAAGCCTGGTGACTCCTTGGTGGATTCTGGTGACTCCTGGTGACCGATTCACCAGAAGTCACCAGATGAGTTTTTGATTGTATTGAAGGGGGTTTCACTATGAAAAAAAGAACAAGGATGTCCTCAGAGCCTGTGACACATTTTTGAATGCCTCGTGACTCCTTGGTTGATTCTGGTGATTCCTGGTGACCAATTCACCAGAAGTCACCAGGTGAGTTTTTGACTGTATTGAAGGGTTTTTCATGATGGAAAAGAAAAGAAAGATGTCCTCAGAGCCTTTGAAACTTTTTTCGAATGCCTGGTGACTCCTTGGTGGATTCTGCTGACTCCTGGTGACAGATTCGCCAGCAGTCACCACGTGAGTTTTTGACTATTTTGAAGGGATTTTCATGAAGAAAATCACGAGGATGTTCTGAGAGTCTTTGGAATTTTTTTTTGAATGCCTGGTGATTCCTTGGTGGAGTCTGGTGACTCCTGGTGACCGATTCACCAGAAGTCACCAGGTGAGTTTTTATGATTACTTTGAAGTTTTTTTCATGATGGAAAAAAAACAAAGATATCCTCAGAGCCTTTGAAAATGTTTTGAATGCCTGGTGACTCTTTGGTTGATTCTGGTGACTCCTGGTCCTGGTGAAAGATTCACCAGAAGCCACCTGGTGAGTTTTTGACTATTTTGGAGGGATTTTCATAAAGAAAATCGCGAGGATGTTCTGAGAGTCTTTGAATTTTTTTTTGAATGTCTGGTGATTTCTTGGTGGATTCTGGTGACTCCTGGTGGCCGATTCACCAGAAGTCACCAGGTGAGTTTTTTGACTACTTTGAAGTTTTTTTCATGATGGAAAAAAACAAAGATCCTCAGAGCCTTTGAAACATTTTTTGAATGCCTGGGGACTCCTTGGTTGATTCTGGTGACTCCTGGTGACCAATTCACCGGAAGTCACCAGATGAGTTTCTGACTGTATTGAAGGGTTTTTCATGATGAAAAAAAAACAAGGATGTCCTCAGAGCCTTTGAAACATTTTTTTGAATGCCATGGTGACTCCTTGGTGGATTCTATTTCCTTCTTTGGTGGGTGGAGTGGCTATATTGAAGTCGCAAGTACCTAATTTTCACCCTCCCCTCTTCCGCTTCTAAAAATATTTTTGGGAATACATATTAAAAAGTAACTTAATTTTGTTCAGGAAGATTAAATATTTTAGTACGTCATTTTGAACCTCTTTGAAATATAGAATTTCTATTAGGTACATTTTTTTTGCTCTTTAAGTAATGATGTTCCATAATTCAAAAATTCCAGGTAACCTTGATATATTTTCTAATTAGATAATTTAAACCTAAAAAACATTCAAAATTTTTCGAAAAAGTTACCTGCCAAAATTTATTTATTGATTTTCATTTTTTTAAAAATTCGTTCATTTTTAAGTTGTTTTTTGTATCAATCTTTCGATTTTTTCGAACTTTCCTTATTTGGGTGGGACTGCGTCCTCCGCGTGCCCCCCCCAAAACGCTGCAGTTACGAGTATATAAGTATTACCTACTTGAATTTCTTAGTTCAAAAAATGTTTAGTTTGAGAGTCTGTGCAAGTGTGCACCCTGCCTATGATTAATTGAGAGCAATATTGGTTTTTTAATCGAACGTTCTCTCTCAAAGAGAGAAACAGTTCACTTACGAATGTATACATTTGCCTGCTCTTTACCCATTAGAAAAAAAGGCAACCAGTAGACTAATTTTCCAATTAAATTTTTAATTAATAAAAGAAAAACTTTACAAAATGGTCGAATTTCGATACCAAATTAATATTTTACCCGGTTTAATTCTCTAGCGAAAACACCAACTCTTATATAGCATTAGCACACTTTATTCGGTCAACTTTGTCAATCAGCTGTCAAGTTAAACTTAAGCAGATGTCAGTGATCTAATAAGGTACATACACAGCAGTTGCCACTACGAAGTAAAAATTTTATCACCTGTAGGAATAGAAAAAAATAGTATCGCCAATTCTCTAGGCAATAATTTAACAGCATCTGAATAGCTGACAATATACAGACGAAACCATCTGTAAGTGTAATTTTTTCCTGCTCATATCTCATAGGTACCCATAGCGAAAATTCCTAAATCGATAAAATATTCGTCGAATCAAGTTTGAAAAATATTTCCGATCAACTCGAATAGGTACCTTATCTTCGCGTATATATAGAAATTTCGATAAGAGGAAAAAGGAAAAAAACATGTAAAAATTGTATAAAATGAAAAAAAAAAAACTCGCATATCAAAGAGAAGAGCACATTTTTCAATCTGTTTTCCCGTCTCGCGTATCTTTTGATCAATTGAATTACACCTTGCTTCTTACCTCTTTTCGTCGCGTTCATTCTATCTACCTAAACACCTAATTCGAATTTTATTCTTTATCAATTTCTTTCCTTTTTTCCCCCTTCGCGTTCAACGTTCCAAGTACATTTTTACTTCGTCGATCGAAAAAATAGTTCAAATTCGCTGGGGAAATCAGTTTCTTCGAATATGTACGTAAATTAAATAAATGTTTCATTTTCTGACATTTTCGAGGTGAATGCAGTCTTATGCTACATGAAGAAAAATACACCTACGATGTATGGAGTTGTTTTTAATGAATTCTATAGATCTATCTATATGTTTTTTTTATTTAATATTATTGATTCATCGCCTTACTCTCTAGATCGACTTCGACTTATAGGCAACTCCTCGTCTCCTCGACAAATACAGGCAGACCTTATTACGTATATGTTTATGCACTAGCCCTAATTATTCTTCCAAAACAACTGAAAGATCATCTACAGTCGAAATTGCCGTCTACTTACGTGTTCTTACAGCACACAAAACTACCCTTTGTCGTGTAACCAGAACCACTGACATGGTTGAGCCGAGCCAATTAACCCCTACACAAATCTGCGAGTATTTAGACGTGTACTTATCTAAAATGTTGAAATCTTAGCAGGACTTTTACTCGCTGAAAAGTTGGCAAAATTTTACAAAAGTTTATCACGAGAGGGTTGGAATGAGTTATTTTGCATGTGAAGTACCACCCGGGGTGCCATACATGTGGTTTCACATTTCACGGAAATATCGCCGTTTTGAGTTATAAAGCAGAATTTTAAAGGAAGAGTTTTAATGAATGTGTTCTTCTCGTGCTATATAGTTACGCTTACACATATAGGTACTACATGAGATAAGTTAGAGCAAACCGATGTTGAGGGTTAAGTTTATTATTAAGTTGCCATATTAACTCGACGTAGCAGTAACTTAAGTTTTCTGCCATTGACATGTACGTATACTACTTTACCTCGTCAAATGTTTCTCTTTCTCTCTCTCACTCTCTCGTATACAAATTTCATATCGTAGAAGGCGAGCAATATGCTCATCGACGATTAGATTGAAACTAGTAGGCTTATCGTGTAGGCTGGAATCTGAAAATAGTAAAATTAGGGTTCGATATTGTATACACCGTGTATTTGATCGAAATTATACGTATAGATAGATACGTAGGGAATGAGATTATTCGTGGGATTGCGGGAAATTCTTTTCGCAAAAAAAAGCACCACTCCAAGTGGATAGTACCGGAGCGCAAATTATGAAAATAAAACTGACAAATATTGCTAACGTTTCTATGGTAACCGCGAAAAACGGCAAAAATTTGTTACATTTTGTTCAATTCAAACTTTAATGACCCACGTATGGGCATTTAAGTCGAGCTATACGCATGATTTTCTAGGTGAAACGCTGTTAAATAAAAATTTATCCTGGTTTTTAATAAACATCGTGTCGCTGTATATTACAAAAAATCCATCTTACAGATTAATATTTCAATGCAAGTGCTATAGAGAATAATTGAAATTTCGAATGGAGGTTTTTTTCAAGGTTACCTTTGAGCGTAAAAAATGCCTATTTGGAAATGGAATCTCAGCCTTAAGTAACTTTTTTTCAGTTCTTTTATGATAGAATTTGTTAAATTGGGTAATGTGGCCCTCTACCCCCAAGGTGGCAACTTTGAGGTTTCAACTGGAAAAATTGGAAATATGTATAGGTATAATAATTACATACCGAATGGGGCCCTCAAAATCTACCCCCAAACTTTCTCCTGCTGTTTTTTCTCAGGTTCGGATAGATATACTTGAAGGCGAGCAAAAATAAGTCAATCTTGAAAAACTGGAGTTTTCTTCTTCTTTGGGAGGGGGAAGGGGGGAGGGAGTGAGGGGGATGTTGTCTGAAAATTTGTCGACTGATTTAAGAAAAAAAAGTGCCAGTTTTGTCGAATAAAGTATAAAGACGAGTTTTTAAGATGAAATACAAAATAGAAGATAAAATGACAATTTTTCCAGTTGATATAATGCTCGCATTAAGTTAGGTTCATTAAAAAAATTGTTATATTCATTTTTAAATTTGGAAGTTTCAAAGTGGGATTTTTTTCAGTTTAGGGATAAGAATTAGAGCGAAGCGAGGGCAAAAACTTTCAATCCAAAATTTTATAATTTGAATTATGAGTCTTTAAAATGAAAAGTAAACAGATCCGAATGATCGAAGGCAGGGCTCGTACTCAACTTTCCCCGCAAAAAAGTAATTTTATAACCGAAAAAGCTTGAAAAAGTAACCAAAAAGTAATTGAAAATAGCCACAAAAATGACAAAATGTGAGCAAAACATTTATACAGAAAAAAAATCACAAAAAAATAGAATAGGTACTTAAGTATTAGATACGGATTGAAATGGTATTTTTTTTGAAAAATTGAACTATTTCGAAACTTTTTGACGAAAAATCGAGACTTTGACAATTTTTGGTAGCAAAGTAAGGATTTTGGCGATTTTTGACGAAAAAAGAGCAATTTTTGGAAAAATAAAACGAGGCTGACGATTTCAACAAAAGGAATGGTTTTATGACAGCTTCTAGCAAAAAAGCGAGACATTTCAACAATTTTTTTTAAAAAAAGTAAAAGAATTCAAAATTTTTTGAAAAAACGACTACTTTTAGAAATTTTTTTGAAAAGCGAGGATTTTTTCACAATTTTTGGCAAAAATCAGGATTTTGACAATTTTAGCAAAAAGAAGAACTTTGTGAGAATTGTTGCCAAAAAAAGATACTTTGGCAGTGTCTGGCAAATAGGTACCTAAACTAAACCAAGCTTTTAGACAATTTTGAAAAAAAAAGAGTTTTGTAGGAAAAAGACAATTAGTAAAAATCAGCAATTTTACGTAAAAAATCAAGACTCTTCAACAGCGAAAATGATAGAATTTCCAGCAATAGAGAAGATTTTAGCACAATTTTTGTGAAAAAAACTAAACTACTTAGTGGTTTTGACAAAGAACCGAAAATGTTGATAAATTTTAGCAAAGAAAGGCCTACTGTTTTTGGAGAAGGGTCATTCCATATCAATTCGACCAACGTTTTTGAGTCATGTCTTTCGATTTCGCTCAATTTTTTTTTACAATATCTACCCACCCAGTAAGTAAGAAATCCGCGATCAGTTTGGTCCCAGCCCCCTCAGGGGGTAGGTGGGGGGCTTCCATTATTTTCACATTGTCTCGAGGTACTCAACTTCAGCAGCGCATTCCTCCAAAACTATGATACTTTGATCAAAACTGATTTCACAGTTCAAAAAGGTATTGAATTTTGAACTTTTTGAGCATTTTGAAATTTTCAAAATTTGAAAGTTGAACCTTCAAATTGAAAGTTTAAATTTCAAAATGGCGCTGTAAGTGGGGGCTACCATTTAAAATGTTGAAAAAATTTCCATAGATGTACCTTTGATGCTTTTTGGAAATATTCAAGTTTCGAGATGGGATCTCTTAATGAAGGGGAGGAGAGCACCCCCACCCTCAATTTTGTGCAAAACTTTCGAAAAAAAATCTGGGGCATGTGATGTATCGAATGGTATATTTTTGGTAACGCAGAACACGAATATGACGTTAGATTTTTGATTGGGCCCCATCCAGGGCCCCAGCACCTCCCAAAAGGGGTAAAAGTTCAAAATAGGGGTTTTTTCGTGCGACACATCTAGTACCTATGTTTTTGGTGACGCTGAACACGAATATGACGTCAGATTTTTGGTTGGACCCCATCCACGGCCTCCAACAAATTTTTTGGACTTTTACAAATTGCGGGAGGTTTTGGGAGCCATGGATAAGGTCAATTTGAAAAACTAATAAGGCTATATTCGTGTTCAGCGATATCGAAAACATACTATTTCATGTGTCACACGATTGAAACCATTTTTTTTTAGGTTACCCCCTTGGAGAGGTTCTGGGGACCGTGGATGGGTCCAATCAAAAATCTGACGTCATATTGGTGTTCAGCGTCACCAAAAACACACTATTCGATGTGTCGAACGAAAAGACCCCTACTTGGAACTTTTACCCCATTTGGGGAGGTGCTGGGGGCCGTGGATGAAGCCTAATAAAAAATCTAACGTCATCTGCGTTACCAAAAACATACAATTCGATACATCACATGCCCCAGATTTTTTTTCAAAAGTTTTGCCCAAAATGGGGGGTGGGGGTGCTCCCCTTCCACCAAGAGATCTAATCTCGAAACTTAAATATTTCGAAAAAGCATCAAAAGGTACTTCTATAGACATTTTTTCAGAATTTTAAAATGGTAGCTCCCACTTACAGCGCCATTTTGAAATTAAACTTTCAATTTGAAAGTTCAATTTTCAAATTTTGAAAATTTCAAAATGCTTAAAAAGTTCAAAATTTAATACCTTTTTGAACTGTGAAATCAGCTTTGGAGGAATGCACTGCTGAAGTTGAGTACCTACCTCGAGACAATGTGAAAATAATGGAAGGCCCCCACCTGCCCCCTGAGGGGGCTGGGACCAAACTGATTGCGGGTTTATTACTTACTGCGTGGGTAGATATTTTTAAAAAAATTGAGCGAAATCGAAAGACATGGCATTCAAAATCGCATTTTTTTGGTCGAATTGACGTGGAATGACCCAGAAAAGAGCACGAATTTCTAGCAATGATGGGCCAAAAAAAGCGTTTACTCGGATAGATGTCACATCTTTGTCCAGCCAGAATTTCTTGATAGCCTGAACACACGAAGAAAATTAATAAAGGTCTCAAAGGGTTGAGTACGAAAGGTGCGATATAATATTCTTATTGCATTAAATGTTGAAGGACTCCTCAGAGGTGCAGTTCGACCACGACAACAAAACGTTGAAGCCCTGGAGTCGGGGGGGGGGGCGGGGGGGGGGAATATGGGTCCCCAATAGGGGACATTTCCAAAAAAAAAGTCGTGGTTTTTTCGCTCCAGCTGGCCCCCACCTAGCCTGTTTTGGGAAAAATAAAGTAAATGTCTAAGATTCTGCGTCTACCTATAGGAAATTTCCATCAAAATCCACAATCACTTTGAGGTTCTTACCGAGTGGTTGAAAATTTGCAAATCGCTTATTTTTTGGATAAATTCACATTTTGAAACATTTTTTTTTTCAAATTTAATATTTCAGATTATTCGTAATTTTGCCAATTTCTGAAACTGGGGAAATGGTCATAGATTTTGATGGCAGTAGTCTTAAGTCAACGCAAAATCTCAAAAATCTCATCTTTTGGAACGGATCCATTACTCCTGAAACATGTTGGATAGAACCTAGAGTGAAAAAACTCCCCCTCTTTGAAAGTCGATATCTCCCCTACAGAAGCATCCTCGGAGCAAAAAATTTCCAGAGTGACTTTTAAACGAAGGCAAATCGTTAATTCCAGATCTGAATACATACATATTACTCGATTAAACACAAAACAATAAACAAACACATGATGAAAACATACGAATTTATTTCTAAAAAGAACTTATGGTTCATATTATAGATTAGGTACCTAAGTAATAATTTTGTGATCATACAAAAATTCTTAATACCTACGTAAAATTCGCAAAAAAAGCACCATGATAAATTTGTAAACATCTCCTTCCATCACACACGAGTCACGACTTATAAAATTATCTTAATACATAATATGCTAACAGAAAAATGAAATAGAGAAGAAAAAAAACAAAAAGTAGGTAAATGCTAAAATGACCTTACTTATAATTAAATGCAAAAAACATATAATCAGAGCGTCAAAAACAATGTGTTAATATTGATATAAACGAGCTTTCATGGCCCTATTGAGAATGCTTTTTTAAATTCGATAATTCGTTTCTAGTTTTCTAGTTCTTGATAGTACATATGTACATATTTCGAATCCTGAATTTGTATTATGATTTTGAAACGTTTAAAAATAATAATACTTAATTTAAAAAATTGTACAAAATACATTCACAAGTCGATGTCGGGTCTATTGCATACCATTGAATCCCATTTCATTATACGAGGAGAAATCCATACTGTGATCCATTAAGGAGTTGAAATCTTCAGAGCCATTTACGTCGCTGACACTAACAACAGATACAACAAACCAATCATTAGATTATTGAATTATACTTGAAATGATCTGCTTAGCATAAGAATAACAAACCCAAATATCTAATAGGAAAAAAAAGAAATAAAAATAACAGCCTAAAAAAACAATACAGCGATACAAAATTGCATTCGAAAAAAATTGGAATGATGTGTTTGTGTCTATCACTCTGTCTAAGGGAAAAAATTGCTCATTGAAAACTTTCATTCATTCATTCATTCATTCATTCATAATTTAAAAGCACGTTAAGGTGAAGCTCGGAAATGAGTTGATTTTTTTGCATAAACAATTTATTAATTTTGTTATGTTAATTATGTACCTACTTAATGCTGAGAAATGATTGATCAGATTAATTGATTTTTTATTATGAATAAAAAGTTTAAATACTCGTATGATCAACGAGGAATACAGCGATAGTCGTTAAGGTTTAGGAATAACAGCCATTAGGTGAAATGAGTTATTTACCTATGCAAGCACTTATTTTTACGTCTCAATACCTATTATGATTTAGCGCAGAACCGATGATGGATCCGATGGGAGAGTTCGGTTGGAACATTGATTGTGGTGTTTGTGGAGCGCTGTGTATGCTCATCGGTTGACTAAAACCGGGTAGATGAGTTATCAATGTAGGTATCACATAGCCATTGGTGGAGGGACTTGGTGAACCTGGAAACAAACAGAATTATTTAGCTAGAAAATTGAGGTGTTATACTTAACTTCAAGGACAAAAAAAGAGAAGAAAATGCAGGGGAAAAAATACACACCAATTCGTTGACAAATTGGGGGAAGGAGATTTTTTTCACATGTTTGTCTACACATTGGTAAAATATCTCAAAAATGCAAAAATCTTCATTTTTTAGGTTTTTGATAGTATTTTTGCATTAGTGTCAAACTTGTAAATTTTTTTCTCGAAAATGAAAAAAAAAAATGTCCGTCCAATTTTTTGATACATATTATTTTACATAAAAAGGACTAAAACTGAGAATTTTTTCAGAATTTAAACTCGTGAACATCGTGGTTATATTTGATTATAAGTTTTTAAATCGATTTTTTTAGGTTTCAGAAAGTGGCAACACTGATTTTGACATCATTCGTCGATTACCCCCTTAAAGTACTACAATTTGAAAAAAAGTTCAAAATTCTATACCACGTACAACCGGAGCTATTTGCAACTTTAGGTTTCAGAAAGTGGCAACACTGATTTTGACATCATTCGTCGATTACCCCCTTAAAGTACTACAATTTGAAAAAAAAGTTCAAAATTCTATACCACGTACAACCGGAGCTATTTGCAGCTGAAATTTTCCATTTTCGGTCATTTTGGAAAACTTTTGAAGCCTCATAGCTCCGCCAAAAAAATCGAAAAAATGTCCAGTTTGCATCATTCGTTATTGTTTGATGACATCTACACACGATCTGATTTTGAAAAAAATCGAAGACCCCTCGTGCAAAAATCCGCCGATTTGGCATGACGAATGACCCATTGTAATATTTTGGATGAAATGTGGAAAAAATAAAATAAAATAACGTAGACAATAATAAAGATTAGGTAGGTACCATTAAACGGTGAATAATATTTTCCAAATGCTTCCTCCTTAGGTATATTCGGATATAAATAAACCAAGTCAGCTAAATCGTTCAATGTATCGGGCAACGTACGGACTGCGAAATCTTTGGATGTGAAGGGATGCACCATTGTGAATTGTTTTTGTTCGCCATTAACTGCAGAGATATGAAAAATAATCAGTTAAACGTCGTGTTTTACTCCACATCTAATTCGAATCAATTGAATTCTCTTAGAAGGCTTTATGAAAAATTTTATAATCATGCTTCGAAATGTTCATAAAAAAGTACCGAATAGAAATTAGAAAAAAAAACACATGCAAAATTAAAATCTAAAAGAATTTAATACCTATCCAAACTAGATAGGAAAAACAAACGCATTACCTGATGCGACCCAAGCGATAGTAATACCGCCTAATTCGGAATCGGAAAATCTTAGTAAGAATGTCCCATTTGGACACATGCTAACCATTTCTTTGGCTTTATCTCTACTTACAAATCCATGAATCGTACTGCAACATACATTAAAACAAAAAAAAAAAAAAAAAAAAAGAACTTTCATTATAGGATACTACTACAGAGCTACGAATGGGTACTTCATCACAAGACATAGGTAATAATCAATTACAGATGCACAGATAAATAAAATGTACTACCTATAACTAAGATAAACTCGAATTTTAACACTCACCCATCGACCCATAATGTTTTTAAATGATCTCTGGTCACTTTCATGATGGCGTAAAACCAATCCCAGAACGTGAAGTTTCTGCCTGGTAAATTTTCTTTACAGAATTGTGACCAGGAGAGTGCCATCGAATCGTAATCAAAATCATCTCTTTTAACTCTAAAGAGGAAAAATCATTCATTTCATGAATTATTATCGTGTTAAAATTTGTATACTCTTACTAACTAATGGAAGAATAATAAAAATAGGTAAATATAAATGGCACGTTAATACACACCCGAATAATTTTTCAGCCAAGTACTTGAGATTATCTTCGGATAAGCCTTTACCGGTCACTGATGCAAACTTCATGTTCAGGGCAGCTTTTGCTTTACTCCAGCTAACTTTATCAGGTACAATGAATGGTTTACGAGCAGCTTCGGCGAAAGCATTGTCCCAAGTAATGGTGGCCCAAGCATGAGGTTCTTGGTTACCGTGGACAATCACAGTTACAGGTAACGATAAGGTATACACGTGAACATCGATTCCGTCTCCCAGCTTGAGTTTTGAGTTGAACAAGAGCGTGAATTTTTCGTCTATCACTGACTCTGAACCTTTCTTTTCCGCTCGTTTGATTTTTTTCAATTGCAAATTTCTAAAAGAAAAACAGAAAATTAATAATCAACGCATGTATCCGAAAATGAAATTTGAAAAAGTCATTCGTATTAAATTTTGAAAAAGGAAACGCCTCTCAGGCAGTTTTATAATATAGTTTCTGTGTTGCTGAAATTCGTTTGAATTTTTTGAAAAGAAATGATAAAATTTTGTTGCAAAAAACGAGGATTTTTATTAATTTTCAACAAAAAAGCAAGACTTGGATAATATGCAGCAAGAAGCACGACTTTTTGAAAATTTTGGAATGTTTTACAAAAAATGACAAATTTTTGTCAATTTTTAAAAAAGCGAGAATTTTTGTCAAAATACAAGCTTTGACAATTTTAGCAAACAGCATGACTTTTCGGAAATTTTTAGGTAAATAAACGAGACTTCTGGACAATTATTGGAAAAAAGATAGATTTTTCATAATTTTTTTTTTCGTAAAAACGGCGAATAAAACGAGACTGGCAATTCCAGAAGAAATAGGGACTTCTCGTAAATCAGCAGAAAAAATATACCTACTTCAGGCAATTTCTGGTAAAAAACGAAGATTTCGAGTAATTTTTATAAAAAGGTGAGATTTTTGAGCAATTTTGTTAAAAAGCGATATTTTTTGTCAATTTTTTTTGCAAAAAACAAAGTTTTTTCAATTTTAAAAAAACGATCACTTCTGCGTATGAAAATAAGCAATGCTGCTTTCTCAACTCAAATGGGAAAACGAGAAAAAAACATTTACCGAAACGTAATTGATAATTGTTGTGTGGCTGGTTCGTATTCCATTGTTCCAGTATTGTTCAATATTTCACCGCTGACATCGCCTTTAAATTTGTTTTCAGAAAGCAGCATGTTGGCTTGTTGTTCACTGATGATGGAGACTCTGACCTGTGTAACGAGACGAAAAATATTTATTAGATTAGTTATTTCTTGAATATGTAAACAGAAATATCTTTCTATGTACATACAAACAAGTGTTAATTCAAAGTGCGAGGAAAAATTGTAAGACAAAATAGATTGGATTGAAAAAATTGCAGTCAAAGAGAACTTTTTCGACAGTATCAGCATGACCATTTCAGCTTTTCTCAAAATGGCGATTTCACCCTTACTAAGGAAGGAGTAAAGTTGTCAATTTTATGAAAATTGTTTTTAAAAATGAAAATCGACAATTTAAAACGTGAACTTGATTTTTGACCAAAGTTGCACACTGCAACTTTTCTGTCACCCCCGCAAGAGGTCATTAACCTCTGTCAATCTACGTTTTTCAGTTTTATCGCCGAAATTAAGGGTCGGAGATAAGGATTGAACTAAAATTTGTCCTAGAAGGATTAAACTTGGGATATATTCAATATTTTCAAACGTGCCAAATCGATTAGAAACGATTTCAAACCATTTTGAGCAGTTCTGCATGGAGCCTCCAGCAGATTTTTGAAACTTAAAATTTCATCAAAAGTAGTTGGAAAGCTAAAATTTATTCCGTAAACTAATTTCAACACGCTGGGGAGTCAACTGCAAGTAGATTTCAAGTCGTTTTGGAGCCTCCAGTGACTTTTTGGAAATTACTGGAGCCTCCAGCAGATATTTCAATGCTCGAAATTTCCATAAAAAATTTACCAAACAGAGTTGGAAATCCAAAATTCACTCTGTACTCCAATTTTAATACGCTATCAAGTCGACTACAGATTGGTTCAAGTCATTTTGGAGCCTCCAGCGACTTTTTCGAAAATTCCTAGAGCCTCCGACAGGTTTTAGAAACATAAAGTTTCATAAAAAGCAGTTTGCAAAGCTAAAATTCACTCTGTAAACCAATTTTAATACACTATGAAGTCGAATACCAGTAGATTTTAAGTCGTTTTGGAGCCTCCAGCGACTTTTTGGAAATTACCGGAGCCTCCAGTAGATTTTTCAATGCTCAAAATTTCCATAAAATTTTACCAAACAGAGACACCCTATTTTTGACATTATTCTGAGGTGGATCGCAGGCAGTTTCAATCCGTTTTGGAGCCTCCAGCAGATTTTTAGAAACTTCTGTTTTTCAAAAAATGTCACAAAATCTATCCGAATCAATTTTTGGCTTTCCAACCCCATTTGATGAAATTTTGTAGAAGTTGCAAGTTTCAAAAATTTACTGGAGGCTCTAGTAATTTCCAAAAAGTCGCCGGAGGCTCCAAAACAACACTTGAAAATCAGTTGAAATCTACTTGCAGTCGACTTCATAGCGAATTAAAATTAGTTTACAGAATGACTTTCAGCTTTTCAACTCCATTTGATGAGATTTTGTAGAAATTTCAAGTTTCAAAAATTACTGGAGGCTCCGAGAGTTTTCAAAAAGTCGCTGGTGGCCACAAAATGACTCAAAACCACTCGCAGTCGATTTAACAGCGTGTATAAATTGGATTGCAGCGTTAATTTCCGCTTCCCAAGTGGTATTTTGGACTTTCAAAAATGTGCTGGAGGCTCCAGAATTGCTCAAAATGGTTTGAAATTGTTTCCAATTGAATTGGCAGGTCGAAAATAGCGTATATTCCAAATTTCAGCTTTCTAGGTTAATTTGGTAAAATTTTGATTTTTTTTCTCATTTTTGGGCTAAATTTGATGTTCAAAAATTCACCAAAAATCGAGAAATATATTTTAACTGAACTGGTCATGCTTAAAGGAAATTTTACGTAGAATAATTCTTGTTCAATCACCTTTTTTCCCTCCGACCACCCTTCATTTCGGCGATACAGCCGAAAAAACGTAGATTGACAAAGGTTAATGACCTCTTGCGGAGGTGGCAGACAAGTTGCAGTGTGCAACTTTGGTCAAAATATTTTCGGGTCTACTTGAATCGAATTCACGTTTCAAATTGTCAATTTTCTTTTTTAAAAACAATTTTCATAAAATTGGCAACTTTACCACCTCCTTAGTAAGGGTGAAATCGCCCTTTTGGGAAAAGCTGAACTGGTCATACTTGAAAGTAAATTTAGCGTAGAACAATTTTTGTTTGAAAATTTTTCCTCTCGGGCACTTCATGTCGGAGATACAGCCGAAAAACCTGTATCGGCAAAGGTTAATGACCTCTTGCGGGGGTAGCCGGCAAGTTAGGGGTGCAACTTTTGATGGGTTGTTTTAGAGACCAATCTGAACAAATAATGCGAAATTCAGCTTTCTCCCAATTTTTTCGAGGTTCGACTAAAAATTTTGCTAAAATGACTAGTGATTTTTGAAAGGAAAAAAATTGTACTCATCAAAAATGTTGGATCATTCCCCAAAATTAAAATCTCATTTATTTAAATTTTCAAACACTTGATTAATTAATTTTTTTTTTAATTTGAACGGATTAGATATGAAAACGGGGAGGAAGAGGTCTCATAGAATAGTTTGTATGGAAAATTCAAGTTGAAAAATCACAAGTATTCTAGGTACCTACCAGAAATTTTATAGTCAGCTGATAGATTCCAATAGCTCAACTCAAAATAAAAGCATCTTTCCACGCACTATTTTCAACATTAACAATGTGTTCTCATGATCAACGTACCTGAGGAAGATTCTTATACAAATTCAGCTTTCCGGCAACCAATAAACGCACCTTGACTGAAAACTTGGTGTTGGTTTTCATAACCTGAGGAGGCTGTTTTACTATCACAAACGTGCTGCGAAACAAAAGAAAACATAATTTACATTTAAAAAATGTTTATCAATTCCATCAATGAAGTACCTCTACCTACTACGCTTTAAAACACCACATCTATCGCCAGAAAAGTATAATTTTTTATTAGAAAATACGACTTTTAGGTAAATCTTTAAAAATTCCCAATAAATCGAAAAATCAATTCACAAAGCTCGTGAAATCAATTTTTATTCAAATTTCAAAATAATACAAAAATAACACGAGGATGATTAAATTAACTGATACATTGGCAAGATTTAAGGGGCAGGAGGGAAATTTTTGACAAAAAAGCAAGACTTTCAAGTAGGTAATTTTAGAAAAAAATCGAAAATTTTTGAAGTTTTCGTAAAAATGAGCGATTTTTAGCAATTTTGACAAAACTTTTAGTAAAATGTGAGCTTTTTTGGAAAATTTGGGTACAAGAGCGAGACTTTTGAGCAATTTTTGACATTTTTGTCAAAAAGCGACGATTTTTAGCAATTTAGCAATAAACTCGTCTCATCGAGGAAAGGGTGAAAGACCTGATGAAAAAGTCAATTTAAAAAAAAAATCACCTGAAAAAAACATTTCCTTTTGGAGAAAAGTTATTTGAAAAAAAAAACTTACTTCGTAACTAAAGAACATAAAAGTTCAGTGAACTTTCCATTCAATTCTATAACATCATTAGTAGCGATTTTCGTTTCGCTGATAAATCGCTTCATCTGTTTGTATTGGTTCTGATTAACGCAAGATATTTCGGCCAAGCTCTCACACCTTCGAGAAAAAATACACCATTCATTAATATAAAAGTAAGGTTACATAATTTTTCAGCAAAAACATTCACGAAGAAAGCACAGAGCGTAGGATGATTACCAATATTGCATGGTATCCAAATGTGCAGGATCGAAATCGCCTCCAATTCCGTGTAGCTGCTGTTTTCGTTTCCAAGATACCAGTTCTGTGTTCAGTACTCGATGAATTAAATTGTAAACGTTCAAATAGGTAGTTTTTAGTTCCTCTGTGATGTGATCTAGGTACTGTTTTACCGTCCTTTCCTGCAAAATAAGTCCAAAGATACCGAAATAAATTAATTGCATACATTTAGGTATGGTTGTGAGTTTGCAAAATAGATTTTGAACGGGCACAAGGCCACAAGCATCCTCCCTCCCCCTGATTACCCTTCAAGACATCTTGAATACTTGACTGATTATTTTACAAAATAACTCACATTTTGTTGTAGCATCATTTCTAATTGCTCTTTATTTTCTCTTAATTTTGGTACCATTGCAGCTATATAATTCGGTGTTTGATACTGTGCCATGGTTTCTATGTTTTTCAAATCATCTGCGAGCATTACAAAAGAACAAATTACGCGTCTGATAGATGATACGTGGTATTTTGATAATAATACTTACTACATATAAAGACCGAAGACGACAACTCACCTTTAGTTTTCTGATATTTGTGGAAATTCAACGAGAAAGATTCCCGTTCCGCGAAGAGTTTTTTGAGATCGGAGGATATGTATTGCGTTTGAGTTTTGGCAGCATTTATGCTGCTGTTCAAGTAGGAGATATTCGGAGTACCCGTGAAAGAAGTACTTTCTTGGTCCATACCGTTCGAATTTGACATCTGTGTAACAGTAAAAAGCAACGCATGTATCAATCAAACACTCTAACGAGTAACGAAAATAACTAATAAAATGGGAAAAATAAAAAAAAAATAAAAAGTAAACACAGAGGCGAATCAAAGAAGTCATGTTATTTGGGGAGGGTAATGTATTATGTCGTCATTTTGCCAACAAAAAATTGTGATTTTTCCGAAAAAAAATCAAAATTTTAACGCGGGATGCTGAACATCAGTAACGTTTACAGAATGAAACCATAGAGGGAGTTTTATTTGTGATTGAGGGGAGGGGGAGAGCAAAACCAGATTTTTAGACATGAAAAACTGACATTTTAGGTAGGTAATTTTTCGAAAACTCTTCATACCTAATGAATGATTATTTTTTTGAAACGAAGGTAAAATTACTGCTCGAGCGAAAATTTCAATTTCAAAAAGACCAAATACTCATCCTATCTCGAAAAATGACTTCTTTCAATTGAGGAGTCGGCCTGCAAAGTGACCTAACTGCAAAAAATTGATTTCGAGATGAATGAGAAAAACGTGTCCTAGGAAAATGAAGTCACATTTTCGAAATATGTTTTCGGGAATCGAAAGGGTCAACCCTCACTCACTTAATCACCTTTTCGTTTCTGAAAAATATGAACACTGGTTCGCTACAGGGTGCAACAAAAATGAAAAATGCTGCAGTTAGGTCACTTTGCAGGCCGCACATACGTTTTTTTTTTGTTTTTTAGTGATACGAGTATGTACGCAATTTTCTTCGGTTTTTCATTGCGTATGTTATTTTTTATGAAAGCAAAGATTTATTCATTCATTCAAGATTTTTTTATGTACAGGAAGCTGGGTAGCTAAAACTGGAGTTGTGGCTTATTCTCAACTTACGATTTTACCATTTCGAATCACTCTGGAGCCTCCAGTGCGAGTTTCAATGTCTCCAAAATTTTTGAATTTCTTCAGAAGGGGTTAAAATTAATTTTGATTTCAACAAACAGTACCCTATAAAACACATTTTCGGAAAATCGTAAAAATAAGGTCACTTTGCAGGCCATGATTTTAATTTTATCATTTTCAAGGGGAGGGGAAGGGGTGTTACGAGTGAAATTGGATGAAGGTGATATATTCCTTTTGTAGGGCATGTCCTAAACTATCAGATAGCGTATCTATCTCAAAAATCATTTTTTTGCAGTTAGGTCACTTTGCAGGCCGACTCCTCAATTGGTTTTCGACTTTCATTTAAAAAAAAAATCAAATCAAATCAAATCAAATCAAGTTTATTCGTGCAATGGGCAGCTATGCTGCATTTACAAAAGTCATCTTAAAATTACTTATATGAAGTGACCAAAAATCCTGAAGAGTGACTAGAACTATCGAAAGTGACCGAAAAAAAAATTTCCACAAATCCCAAAAAGGCCAGACATTATCTCAAAAAGTGATCAAAACATCCAAAACAATTTACAAAAAGTACCAAACAACTACCTACAAACTTTTAAAAGTGATAAACACTCTCAAAAGTGTGCAAAGATTCCAAAAAGTGGAAAAAATATTCAAAAAAGGTCACTAAAGATTCCAAATATGACCAAAGAGCCTAAAAATGACATGAAATCTCAGAGTTCAAAAAATTCAAAAAGTGATAAAAACTATAAAAAGTAACCAAAAATGTCAAGAAATGGCCAAATACTTTTGAAAGTTACTAGAAAAAGTGACCAAAAAACCTATAATGTGACTAAAACTACCAAAAGGTGCATATCAGGAAAATTTCGAAAAGGGCAATTATCTCAAAGCAGAAAATCAGAAAAAACCAAAAATTTCAGGAAAGGATCAAAAACTACGAAAAGTTATAACGAAAAATGACCAAAAGGCTTAAAAAAAATTGCCGAAATTTCTAACAAAAGTACCAAAAAATTACAAAAAGGTCAATTATCTTAGAGCAGAAATTCAGAAAAACCTCAAACGAGGAGTATCGATAAGGCCATTTTTTGGCACCAGACAGTTATCGACTGAACCACTCTTAAAATGTTGTAATAAATGCCCCAAATACGAATCCGTGGTTAGTTAACCTAAAATGTCCAATGTTTTGGCTCCAGGGGTCCCCAAAGTTGCGAATAAAAAATTATTTTTGGAACCACTGAGTATTATTTTCAAAAACTTTTTTAGCGTAAAATATCTGTTTGAACTCGTTAAACATTATACGAGACAATTTTTCTGTTTTCGACCATCGAGGGCAAAAATGAGGAGGGTTTTAATTTTTGGAAAATTTTGAAACCACCATTTTGAACCTACCCCTTTGAACCCCGCTAGAAAGCTTTTTGCAGTTTATTAGTTTCTGAAAGACCTCCATCCTACCAAATTTTGAGCTCAATAAAATTTTGCGCTGGTACTCAAAAATCCAATTTTCCGATTTTTCATAATTTGGATATTTTGGGAACCCCTGGAAAACTGGGAACCTGCGATTGGCGCCAAACGTAACGTTTTCAGCCATACATCTAATTATCTAGGTGAAAAAGTCTAATTAAGCTCTCCGTATATTCGTAATTTTGAACCCTTTTTTTAGAGCCCCCCACTTTGGGCACCCCTGAAAAAGGTGTTTATGCATATTTTTTCAAATAAATTGAAGAATTTACGATTTGAAATACCCTAGCAAGTTTTCGATAATTTTTCATTCGATTTTACCTGTAACTTTCAAAATTGAGCTTTTTTGGGCCAAATTCTGAGATTTTACTTCGTTGAAATCGTGAAACCGTGATTTTAACGTTTTTCCGAAGAGTAAAATCTCAGAATTCCACCAATAGTGGAGGCAAATAAGAAAAAGAAAAAACATTTTTGGCTACCCAAGCTATGATGAAAAATTGTCAGGGGTGGTCCCCTGAATAATTCCTGAGAACTACCACCCCACAGACCCCCGGCTACTTTTTTTATGGGGGGTTGAACCCCCCCAAAATGGGTTTTTTGCAGTTTTATCCTCAGGGGTTGACTTTACGTCGAAAATAGCTTTAGTTTTGTGTTCTACGTCAAATTTCCGATCTAGTGATGTATCAACTGTCCTTCTACCCCTAAGGGGGGTGGGCCTAGAACCATTCAAAAATGAGGGGTTTTCTAAAAAACACAAAACAGTTATCGGTACATATGAGGGATGAAATGGCCCCCGAGAGCGTTCGGGTTGATACTAGCATGGAAGGTGGGTACCATCAAAAAACTACCGCGTGAAAAATTTCAGATCCACACCACCTCCCCTTTTTGGGGGACCCCCCTTTTCAGAAATTTCAAAAACACTTTTCTCAGCCCCATTTCAACCGATTTTTAAAATTTTTCAGTATGTTATTTATATCCTTAGTAGGAACCCCCACAAAAATTTTCAACCCCCTCCCCTCATATTTACCCCTCAAAGCAACGTTTTCAACTCATTTTATGCTTTTTAACAATAGTAAAAATTGAGGGGGCTAAGTGCTCTGGAGGGGGCTAGATGAGTGTAGCAAAAAATCTGACTACATATTCGTGCTCAGCGGTATCGAATCATGAGAAAACGACACCACACTCATTAATACTTAGTTATTTTCCCCAAAATTCTCATTTTACCCCAACCCTCCCTAAGACACATTTTTACACCGTTTTGAGGGGTAAGTGTGAGGGGAGGGGGGTTGAAAATTTTTATGGGGGTTCCTACTAAGGATATAAATAACATACTGAAAAATTTTCAAAATCGGTTGAAATGGGGCTGAGAAAAGTGTTTTTGAAATTTCTGAAAAGGGGGGTCCCCCAAAAAGGGGAGGTGGTGTGGATCTGAAATTTTTCACGCGGTAGTTTTTTGATGGTACCCACCTTCCATGCTAGTATCAACCCGAACGCTCTCGGGGGCCATTTCATCCCTCATATGTACCGATAACTGTTTTGTGTTTTTTAGAAAACCCCTCATTTTTGAATGGTTCTAGGCCCACCCCCCCTTAGGGGTAGAAGGACAGTTGATACATCACTAGATCGGAAATTTGACGTAGAACACAAAACTAAAGCTATTTTCGACGTAAAGTCAACCCCTGAGGATAAAACTGCAAAAAACCCATTTGGGGGGGGGGGGGGGGGTTCAACCCCCCACAAAAAAAGGAGTCGGGGGTCTGTGGGGTGGTAGTTCTCAGGAATTATTCAGGGGACCACCCCTGACAATTTTTCATCATAAAAGCTTGGGTAGCCAAAAATGTTTTTTCTTTCTAAATATGATGCTAATTTGCCTCCACTACAAAAACCCTGAAGTTATTAGATTTAGGTACAGAATGTGACCAAAAGAAAACTCGAAAGTATTCAATCAATAAGTTCCAAACAGGCTAGGTGTAGGTACATAGGTACTTCAAAAAGTGACGAAAAGTCATTTTTTAAAAGGTAAAATTTCACACAGTTATGCAATAGGTATCTATAATCTTTTCTCCCATTCTCCGACGCATTCTCATTTCTCAAGCTATTTTCAAACCATACTAGCAGATCCCATAAATATTTTTTAAAATTTTCACATTACAAGTTGTATTTTTCGACCAATAAACTTCGAATAAGGTTTATACCTATATACCTTCGAATACCTACACTATATTACACTTATTATGTACGTATATCTAATGCACTTTGTAGTTTGTAACTATACTGTATCTATGTGTGGTAAGCTTTGCACTTGCACATGAACTATGAAGGATCATTAATTCAAAAACATCAAAAACTTGGACAAGTATAGGTAAGTGATAGATCCACAGCAGGACAGGTAGCGAGTGTCTGGTACGAGTAAAATTAAGTACTTCTATTTTAAAAAAGGGTTTTTAGTACTTGAAAAAGTGCTAGAAAATCATTCTAATCTGAACTGACCGGTAGAAATATTATTCAAAGAGAGGTAGGTATATTCGTGAGAATGTAATAGCTCAAAGTTGAAGGATCAATCAATTTCTTAACTAATTTTTAGATCGATAATTTGTGAAGAAGAAAAATATAACCTATTTATTAATTAATAGAATCGATAATCAAACTGTTGACATTGTTGACAATAATCAATAATTTGATCAATCGGATTTCGATTTTCAGTCAAGTATTTGCTTGAATATGTTTCAAAATGATTCACTGTTCGCCTTTGATTTTTTTTGTGTGTGACTTGACCACAAATTTTGCATTTAAAGTCGATGAAAATTCAACGAAATTGAATTCACGCGAAATGAGGCTATATTAATTATGCAATTATTTAATTAGTTTCACTCAAATCTGTAAATTTATTATTGAAGATCTATTAAACTGACAGTGAAGCACTCTTCATACATAAGTTATATGTGGTATAAGTATTATGTAACATTATTCCACCTACCTATACACTAAAACGATTAATAAGTTAGGAGCAGCAATTTGATCATTTTATTGTAGCTAGATATCCAAGTATTGTTTAGACATTTGAATAGTTACTCACCTAGAATTCGTAAAATAAAGTCACTAAATCTTCGTTTTATCGAAATGTACGCGCATTACAATCACTATCTACAGTAAATAGGAGCACATCAACGCGAACTGGCTAAATTCTCATAAATAGTCATCAAACTCAATAGAATTTCAAAGCAAATTGACTTGCGAAAACACTAAACATTACTCACCAAAGGCTAGAATCAAACTGACTACGAATATTACACATTACACTTTACAAATAGAAATGCGATAGGAAGAAAACAACTGTAGTGGTTTAAACTCGCAGGTACATCCTATCCTGCTTTGTTGTGTTAGTAATACAACACATAGGAAAACCTGTTTTAAGGATGCTCTCTTGATTTCTTTTGTATTATACAACAAAAGACAGCTCTGGTACGTACCTACGGATACGTATGTATTGTACTGTAAAAATGTTCAGGCTCGCAAAATGCAAATATGTTGACAGATGAAATCACGAACTGGTGGTGCATAGTGTGACTACACAGACGATGACGTACTACAATACTGTTACATGTTGTTGTGTTTGCTCACTGCAAAACAACTGCCCAACTGGTTTCCCTTTTACTACACCAACCCTATTTACATATGTTATCTTCGATTTAGCGGTAACACACTTCACCCACATGACTGCTAGCGACCTTGAATATTGGTTTAGTGACTCATCTTTACACGTGCGTATTAGATTGAAAAAAATCTTTAAAAATTTAAATTATCAAAGTATTTCTTTATGCCAAAAATCACAAAAAGTCGCGCCTTTCGTCGACGTTGCCAAAAATTGCTGAAAATTGTATAAATACTTGGGGAAAAGTCTCGTTTTTTTTGACAAAAATGTCAATAATTGCCAAAGAGTGCTGCTTATTGCAAAAAATTAAAAAGTTTGCAAGGTCTTTCCGTTTGAAATCAAATTGATGAACGTAAATTTTCAAAAATGAAGCTGAAAAAACTTTGAAGCAGAATAGAACATAATTTATGCATGGTCGAAGATTATCGCAAGTCGAATTTTTACCAGATTTGTTGAACACTTTCGTCTCTCGCTAATTTATTTGGATTGGAATTGTGAAAATATCCAAGTTTTTCTATAAATTGCCAATGTCTGAATTTTCATTGAAAAATATTCGCCAAAACTTGCTAAAAAGTCTGGACTTTTACTTAAATTTTACAACTGTGAATAATTGAAAACTGAACTCCCAGTTTTCAGTTTTTTTTTACGCAGCCTAGTTCAAGTGTAACTTGGCAGTTTTTTCACCCAAGGTAATTTTTTACCATTTATTACACCACTAATCTACGTAGGTAATTAATGAATTTTTTTGAGTGAGGAAGCGAGTTTAAAAATTTACAGAGATGATAGTATGAGAATTTGAAGTGTAGGTAGAGGTACAGATTCAGTCAGAGTAATAAACAGCAAAATCATGATCATTTTTTGGTTTTACGAGTATTTTATCGAACTGAAAAAAGTCATACAGGTGCCCAGCACGGGTAGGGGCTTAAAATTTTTCTATGTAGTCGCCATCCCAAAGTAAACTTTCTCAATTTCTCATTAACTGTTGTCGAATTCGAAATCCATGTCTATGTTTTTTTTACTCTACCCCAAAGTAAGTACTTCTACTTACATCATGTGTATAGATACTCACTTGTTTCTGAGATGAATATATTTTTTCAAAATTAATGGCATAATTTGTCTATGAGGGGAGGAGGGAGGAGGGAGAGGTAAGTCCAAAAATATTTGTTTTGCACAAATCCATTCTATGAGGTGTTTGTTTTTGATTTCTGCTGAAATGGTAACTGTAAAATGAGTTCAGCGAGCTGCATTTGCACTTGTGTGGAAACCGCCCCTTTCAAATTTCAATTACCTATCAATCAAAATATTATCTATTCAATCTTGTCATCTTGTGAACTTGTGATAAATTTATGTATCTATCCTCCTCCTCCTCGAGAGTTGAGACTCGACTCGAGTACTAGTGGAATATTTGGTTTTTTAAACAATATTACTTTCTTCTTTCATATTCCTTATCGAAACACACAAATTTCCGAATCGGAATTGAAATCGAATCACGAAAAATTTTTTAATAAAAATTGAGAAAAAATTAAAAATCAAAATTCCGAAATCCGAAATGTCACATTGCCAGTGCAAACCGTAATTACGCCCCATACGGAAAAGAATCATTTCAACCATACTTAAAACAACGAGACGCATTGCATATGCAAATTAAGATTACGCTGTTATTGAATATTTTTATTCAAAAATAAGTTTGAAATTGAACTGCGTTTTCGCGAATTCCTTCGATTTCGTTAGAATTTCGGGCTTCTCAGTGATTAATCGAATTTAAACAGTGTATTTTAATTACTCCACATAATTCCAAGAATAATGACATCGAACAGAAACAAACATCAAGTCATTCAACGCAGTAGAACCTTCACTTCACCACTTCACCAGAGCTCATCAAGTCTCAACCACAACCACTTGTTGTATATAAGTAAGTACCTATGGAATGGATATTCTGCTCATCTGCGTCATAGGTACAGTTACTCTGCAGTTTATTGTATATTTTTCACTGTGATCAATTATCTGCTATATTACAAATTATTTATGTTTTGGTCAGTTCTACAACTTCCAAGTTCAATATGTGACAGTCGAATGGTTCGATATCCAAAGTAGCAGTGACGAATACAATTCAAAGGTAAAACACCGAATTCTTCTAGCCAATAGAACGATGGTCTCATATTCGTGTGGATCTTCTTCCTACGGTTATCAATGTCTACTTAAGTGAAATTCTCAACCTGTTGAAGTAAGTATCTTATGCTATTATTCAAAGTTGAAATTAGTTAAAATGTTACTCGACTATACACCAGGATTTGCCTAAATCTCACTATTGAAGTCATGATTCTTGTGAGTTACCCCTCACTCGAAGCATTTTTCTCTTAAATTACGCCGGTTGGCTCAGTAATGTACGTAAAACTACACCATTCTTTAGATGATAGTACATGATAATATTATATTACGCTGCGTTATGATACTCAAGTAATGTTGAAATATGTAAGTATAAAAAAGATAAGTACGTCCATTCTTTCAACAGCTCTTAAAAGATGTAAATTTTCTCATTGATGTACATTTTTTTTCCCAAAAATAAGGTATGTTGGCGTAAATGACAAACGTAGTAGGTACGATATAAAATGCGGTACTGCTTTAAAACTACGTACTTATTTTTACTTCGGTCGTAGATTGTGCAAAAGTACCAATGTAAATGAAGTTTTCTTGCTTTTGTTTTACATGTTTCGGTGTTTGTCTCATGTCTATAGGTACGTTATTGCATTCAATTTCCTTTTTGGAGCAAATTTCGATGGAAATTGCGGGGTAGATATTCGAATTCGAACGGGAATTTTCGTCGGTTCGAGTGAAAATAACTTAAAAATAACGTTTAATTTCTACATTTGCCAGACGTTCGTTTTCGTTGAGTTTAATATTTCATTCGTGAAGGGGTCCAGTTAAATCCAAGTGTACCTAATGGTTTGTCGGTGAAAATGTTTAGAAATTCCTCGACGACGAGTGATTTGAATTTGAAATCAATTATGGAGCTTGATGAAGGTTGTTAAGTTTGTGTTTGTAACATTGTAACTTGGATTGTCGACAGACAGGTGTTATGTTTGAAGATTGTCAACTGATGTATTTTTAGCTTATCTTATCTACTCCCTGTTCCGATTAACTATTATTGTACCTTATTTCGTAATTTTTGTTATCTCGCATCTCGCCCTTTAAGAGAATAAGCGTTGCTCATGAGTCATGGTTGTTTTGTGCTGGTCTGCTGGTTTTGCCTTTTTTCAAAGCTCGCGTTCTCTTTGCTAATCGTGCTGAAAGTAGGTATTGGAAATGACGTATGACTGTCGGTATTCGTTTCTTTGGTCTCGTTTTTTCTGAATGTGGATTGCCGATGAGTCATGATTCTTTTACTGTAGTAATGCGAGTTTTTTTGTTCCTCGATGTTGATGCTAAATTTGTCGTTCTCTTGACTAGACTTTTTAATCGAAAGCTCAATTTTTAAATTATTTAAACTAAAAATGAGAGATATGAGATTTGATTCGAAATTCTGAACGAATTATGCTGGTAGACTAGTAACTTTGTATGTTGGTGCTGAATATCTAAGTATTTTCAAAATGGCCACTTGCCGAAAAATTCCATTTTTATCACATCACACCCCTGAAATTCACATTTATCTGCTTGTATTTTTCTCAATTTTTCCGAAACTTCCAAATTATTGAAACATTTGAAACCTTTTAAATTCATTTGAATCGAGATGTGCGATTTTTATTTTTCATTTCGTTTCACTTTGTTTCACTTTTACGAATCTTAGGAAAAAATCGAGACCTCTTTTATTTTTGGCAGAAAGCCAGACGTTGGCAATTTCAGCAGTCTGATTTTGACCATTTTATATGTACTTAAGTAAAGGGCAGGATGGTAGGACTCTTTGATAACCTCTGATTAAGAGAGACTTCTTGCTGATTTCTGAGAAAAAGTGAAACCTCATTGGAAATTTTTGGAAAAAAGCAAGAATTTAAAAATCTTAGCAAAAATATTGTTTGGTAAGAAACGAGAGACTTCGACAATTACTTCAGAAAAAGATCTGGCTTTTTAGCTATATTTCTCGAAAAAAGAAAAGACGTTCGGACAATTTTTGAAACAATTTCAACTTTTTGGAATTTCTTGCAGCAAAGCGAAAATTTGAAGCCGTTTTTGGCAAAAAAAGAACTACAGTTTTTTTTTTACAATTTTTACCAAAGGCAAGCCCTTTTGCTATTTTTGATCTAAAGCAGCTCTACATCGATTTTAGCACAAGACAGAGCTTTTTAGTATTTTTTAGAAAAAAAGTGAGTCTTATTGGAAATTTTTTTAGTAAAAAACAGGTTGTTTCGGCAATTATTGGCAAAAAACTCGGAACTTTTTCGCAATTTTAGGCATAAGCGAGACTGGTAATTTTATTAAAACGAACTTTTGAAAATTGTTGGCAGAAAAACAATATTTTAGGACAACAATTTAAACAAAGAAAGTGACTTAAATTTTTTTTGCAAAAAAGCGACAATTTTTAGCAATTTATGAATGAAACGAGAAATTATCAACATTATCCTTTTCTTCCTGTCTCGATGAGTGAGCCCAAGCCCAAGATTTTGAGAAATCTAATTTTTAAAAATTGAAAAAAAATTAGGTTGTATGTATATGTACTTGAAAAGTATTCGAGTGCCACCTCCCTATCTTTCAATCAACTAAGGTAGAGTGGGGGTAATTGCAAAGCACTATTTGATTAGTGACACTTTGAGAGGGCGCCGTGAGAAGACTATTGCACGGATGAAGCTGAAATTTGTGCAACTTATACTTCAGGGGGTTCTCTATCAATGGTAAAATTTAAGTACAATTTGGTCCACAAATCGTGGAGAAAATTGAAATTTGGAAATTTGAAAATCGACTTTTGCACTGGGGTAAATGCAAAAGTGGGCGATATTTTTTATATTTTTTCATTTTTTTGCATTTTCAACACACTCACTGTATTCTACTTGTCATTTGCTAACTTTTGATGTATTCGTGGTCTTGATTCGGTTAAAAATTCGATAACTTTTACACTTCCCAAACAAATTTTTAGGGGAGTGAAAAAATGTTGAAATTTTTTTTTAAAAAAACTCGCTAAAATGAACAAAAAATTAACTATTGACCATTTCTGATGTTTTTTTATGTAATAAACTCGTCATAGAAATACATTTTTCGTCAAATATATTAGTAAAACATTAAAAAGGAGCAATAATTTTAAAATTCAGTAAAACTGTTAATCACTTCTCTAACGTGTAACTCATCATGTGACCGTGGAAGTTAATTTTTTTTGTAATTTCGAACCATTTTCAAGTTATTTAGGGCAAAAAAATATTTGTGGTAAATGCAAAAATGAAAAAAAAATCGTTTTTGCAACTACCCCGAGTCGATTTTTTCTGGGGTAATTGCAAAAACGCAATTTACAGCAGAAATTTTAAAAATATTTCAAATTGCGATATCTTACCTTAAACTTGAATCCTTCATGGCCCTAAGTCGTGAAAATTCCAGATAAATTGACAGTTTTTTCTATTTCACATGCATTTTTTAAAAAAAAACACCTCTCACTTTACTTATGAGTGGTTTCAACATGCTTTGATTAAAGTGTTTGCTATACGGAGCGACAAGTTGAACCCCGCGAGTTGTGACCAGGTGAATATGTCGGTGAAGGTTGTTGCTTCGACACCCCCTAGTTGGCACAACCAGAAAATTGATATTTTTTTGCACGAGGTCATAATTTTGCAATTACCCCATTTTTGCAATCACCCCCACGCTACCTTACCTTGATATAATTCGAACATGTTTCACTTGAAATTTTTCATAGCATGTACTAGGTAATCCTAATTGATTCTAGATGAACATTTTATGAACATTCTTTAACCATCATGTCATTCATGTCCTGGGAGAGGGGGTTGGTTTACAAATCTTTTATGGGTCAATTGTTGAATACAAGCGATCTAAACTAGAAACGAATTACGAAACTGTTCCCAAATTTGACAAAATTCAGTGAAAATTGCATAATGAAATTTAATTATTGTGGCACGGACGAAATCACGAAATTTTTTTTTGAACATTGATCATCAGTCAAACAAACAAAAATCGACTTGATCATTTTTTTGTCTTTGAAGAGAATGGAAAATTGCAATAAAGATTAATTTTTCCTGGTCTCGCCCTCCTCACCTCTACCTCATCATTTTCACTTTCACCACTCCTACAAAAAAAAATGAAAAACATTATTATATGTACCTACATAAATAGGTATTTAGAGATATCAGTCCAAAAAATTGCCACATATCAATTTTTCTCCAGTCTCACTCTCTACCTCATTTCACCCCAAAAAACTTCCGTCAATCGATGAAATATCGCCGAACTCGTTATCTGTTGCCTCAAAACAGAGATTTTGACAAATGAACGCTATCCTTATCAGTTTCCATTTCCTCCCCTCGCCCTTACAGCTCCTTCACTAACTTATAAAAATTGCAATTTGAATCAAAATTCACATTCAGACTCTATTCACTCCCTCAATCCCATTAATTGAGGGTGTTTCCAGGAGTGTGTTGCAGGAACCATAATATGTAGTAAAACGGCGGGGGAGCTAAGTATCTCTTTCAAAAACTTCGACTTTTCTCAATTGATTTAGACCTACATTAATAGGATATGAAATGTGAAATTTTGCATGATATGCTTTATCAACACAACTGTAGGCTCATTTGAATTAAAAACTCATAATCAGTAAACACCCCTCAAAAAATTTCAAGGACTTAAGATCTTTAAAACCACCAAACGCTGAAAAAAATTTCAACGAAACGTTGCAAAGTAATACAACACATACCCCCTTCCATCTCACAAAAAAAACCCAACGAATTACATCAAACTACTGTACAAAAAAAAAGAAAACCCAATATAAAATGACTCCTTCGATAAAAAAAAAAAATCTCAATAAAAAATGAGATCCTAGTTGTAAAAAAAAAATTAAACACCACTTCGCGAGTGGAAAAAAATAAATAAAAAATAAAGCAAAGTATATAGTAGTATAATTTGAAAGTAGAGAGAAGGCATCGATACACGCGTCTAATCACCTATCTCGATGACATTTACATAGGAAAGCAATAGCGCGCGAATACCAAACTATCGGAAAATATTACGGCGATAAGGTTTTTCCAAAACGTTTTACCATAAAATCGCGATAAATTCAGCTTGAAAACTATACTCGTAGTATGTATAGAGGAACGACTACACGATGCATTCTGCGAGTTTCTGGTGTATTTGCGGGCGAGGAAAAAAAAAGTAGTAGAGAATTCACACTTCTCATATATCAATGGAAGATATATTTAAAAAATTTTTTATACTCGACTTTAGCGGTGGAGAAAAAATGGCGAAGAGGGAAGGGATGGTAGCGTCTCAAAAATCGAACTTATCGGTTTCCTGGGTAGAGAGAAAAAGTTTTAAAATTTATTGACAAAAAAGCTTGAAGAACAATAGCAGATAGAATCTCAGACACTGAGACTGTTATGGTTATTTTATTGTTGTTTTCAGTTTTGCAAAACTGCACTTCCTTTCAGAGTTTTGAAAAACTTTCATAAATTATGTGGAAAAGTATTCCGTTGAGATATGGTAATAATAACGGTCATAATAATTTTACTAGAAATATAAGCCGTGTAATTCGATGTTTCGTGAAAGAGTGCGTAATCGCCGCTTTTTACTATAGAAAAAGGGCGTTAATTTTTAACGATATAAACGAAAAAGAAAAAGAAAAAAAAACGCCAAATCGGTGTTATTATCTTTCGAATGAATCGATTTTATTATACAACATAAGTATTCGAACTACATTTCCAAAACCCAGCGACGAAATATTTCATCACTTCTTAATTAAACATTCATTCGTATCTACGAGTATAATGTGAAATTACACAACTTTTTCTCACTCTGGCACTCTGGCAAGACGTCGAAATAAGTGCAGAGACACATTCGTAGCACGTTTATTAACAAACGAAATAAGTATAAGTATAAATGAAGTCAACCAGCGTTTTCGAATTGTTGAACAGTTTAAATTCGCAGTTCGTAGCTTTCACTCAAAACAATACTCTCTCGGAGTTATCGTTTAGAACTCCAAAGTTACATCACTTTGCAAACTTGAGCAATTGGAAATTACATGTACGATGTGAAATTAGAAAATGACAGGATAATGCAAGCAGTTATAAAACTACACCTCCATTAATGCTCGTTCTCGAATAAATCATTTAGTACAACTATAGGAATGTGCAACTGTCTTCGAATGTGATCGAATGAATTGGCCACAGGTTTGGATGAAATTACGTACTTAATGTAAGAAAGTCACCTCACCTGCGAAGTACTTATAAGACAGCAGCTAATAGAAAATTCTGATTTTAAATTCAAACTTAATGCAATTTTAAGAAGATTAAATGGAATTTAAAATTATCAGATCTTAACGAGTAATCCGTTGACAAGAGAGGTATCCGAACTGAAAACGAATTTCAGAACCAGACAAAGCTATTCGCAGATCAAAAATACAGAAAAAATATTCCACCAGTCACGAATTTCGGGAAATTTTAAAAAATTTAATTTGGACCTAAAAGGGAGAAAGTACTCAATTGAGCGGAAATGTTGAAACTTGAACTGCTTTTTTCAATGAGTCTGCTGATATTTGAATTTCAGAGATGAAAAATTTCCCTCACCCCTTTCTTCCCCTCGACCCTTATGCGAAAAAATCGTGTTTTTCACGCAAAAATTCTTATTCATCAGCAAGATGACCGAAATTGTGATATCTGTGCTTTGCATTGTACGTACCTATTCAAGCCATAAAATCTATAAAGAGAATTTCTAAGTGCTATGTATTTTGGTTTATACCTTTCTGTGATCTGCTGGGTCGACTTTACGCGATTTCAAGCTATTCTGTGGCCTTCGACGGCATTTTGGAAATTCCAGATTCCCCCCAAAAAAGTTTTAAACTGAGTCCAAATAAACTTTGGCACCAATAAACGCGATCAGGAACTGTTTGTTACCTACTTGACCAACTACACATCATTTTTCAAAGTTTCAAACTTCATGCGATGAAATTTCGTGAGGTTTGAACCAACTACGCACGTATGCAGAAGGCTCGAAAATTTTTCAAAACGTCTCGACTTTGCTTCTTAACGCCAGGTGTGGGAGGTGAGAGTAAAAGTATAAAGCCTACAGAGTTTTCAGGTTTCCAAGGCTCGTACTGAATTCTTTCCAAAACAAAAACAAGACAAACAGTGAGTAACTGTTAGTCGGGGGGCCCGCAAAAGGATCACCTGCAACCCCTGCCGATTCTCCGGGACAACTTTTTCCTTAAAGGGGAAGTCCTAAGGAACATTTCTAGCCCTTGTCCTCAAAAAAAAAGTTGCCCTACTTACAAAATGGCGGCCATTTTGATTGACAGGTCAGCCAAAATCGCAGGTTTTGCGTTCCAACATAGGACTTTCACGGAATTTTTTAAACTGCACAAAGGTAGATCGAAAGAGCAGGCAAAAATTCATCACCTGTCAAAATTTCAAGTGCTAAAGTGCCTTTTTCGACTTTTGGTGAATTTTCAAAAATCAAATTTTTGCCAAAATGTGAGAAAAAATCAAAAATTTTACCAAATTGATCTAAAAGTCTGAAATTTGGGATATATCCTATTTTCGACTTGCAAAATCGATTGGAAACTGTTTCAAACGGTTTTGAGCAGTTCTGGAGCTTCTAGCAGATTTTTGAAACTCGAAATTCTTACAAAATTTCATCAAATGGAGTTGGAAAGCCAAAATTCATTCTGCAAACTAATTTCAATACGATATGAAGTAGACTGCAGGTAATTTTCAAGGCGTTTTGGAGCCTCCAGCGATTTTTTGAAAATTACTGGAGCCTCCAGCAGATTTTTTGAAACTCGAAATTCTCACAAAATTTCATCAAATGGAGTTGGAAAGCCGAAATTCATTCTGCAAACAAATTTCAATACGCTATGAAGTCGACTGCAGGTGATTTTCAAGTCGTTTTGCAGCCTCCAGCGATTTTTTGAAAATTACTGGAGCTTCCAGTAGATTTTTGAAACTTTAAATTTCCCCAAAATTTCATCAAATGGTGATGGAAAGCTGAAATTAACTCTGCACTTCAATTTTAACACCCTCTGAAGACGACTTCAGGCGAGTTCAAGTAATTTTGGAGCCACCAGTGACTTTTTAAAAAGTTTCATCGCGTTTTTAGGAGAATTGAAATTTCTAAAAAAGTAGCTGGAAGTTTCAAAACCACTTGAAACCACCATGCAGTCGACTTCATATTATATTAAAATTAGTTGGCAGAGTAAATTTCGGCTTGCTAACCCGATTTGATGAAATTTTGGGGAAATTTCAATTCAAAAATCTACTGGAGACTCCAGTAATTTTCAAAAAATCGCTGGAGGCTCCAAAACGACTTGAAAATCACCTGCAGTCGACTTCATATCGTTTTGAAATTAGTTTGCAGAATGAATTTCGGCTTTCCAACTCCTTTTGATGAAATTTTGTGAGCATTTCGAGTTTCAAAAATCTGCTGGAGGCTCCAGAACTGCTCAAAACCGTTTGAAACAGTTTCGAATCGATTTGGCAGATCGAAAATAGGATATATCTCAAATTTCAGCTTTCTAGGTCAATTTGGTAAAATTTTGATTTTTCTCACATTTTGGCCAAAATTTGATTTTTGAAAATTCACCAAAAGTCGAAAAAGGCACTTTAGCACTTGAAATTTTGACAGGTGATGAATTTTTGCCTGCTCTTTCGATCTACCATTGTGCAGTTTAAAAAATTCCGTGAAAGTCCTATATTGGAACGCAAAACCTGCGATTTCGGCTGACCTGTCAATCAAAATGGCCGCCATTTTGTAAGTAGGGCCACTTTTTTTTGAGGACAAGGGCTAGAAATGTTCCCTAGGACTTCCCCTTTAAGAAACAGGTGTCCCGGAGAATCGGCAGGGGGTGCAGGTGATCCTTATGCGGGCTCCCGACTATGTAGAACCGAAAAAGTTCGAAAAAGGTACCTAGCTTAAAAAATTTACAAAACGTGAGCAAAAGGAGAAAATCACAAAAAAAACCTGAACATTTCAATCAAAGATGTGAAAAAAATTTCCAAAAAAAGAAAAGTCTAATAAACATTAATAATTATTAATGAAACTCAATCAAGACTTTTACAATTACAGGAAAAATTGGGATTTTTCGACAACTTTTGGTAATTTCGAGAAACATGTAGAACTTCTTCAAATTTTTTCCAATTTTTGGCAGCAAACGAGACTTTGAAAATTTTAGATAAAGACAGAGCTTCGAAACTGTACCGCTGAATAAGCGGTGTTTGCAAATTATTCATTCGTTATTGATACTATCAAGATGCTTTTTTTTTCTTTAAAAAAACAGGGTCAAAAATTGCGAATATTCTCACTTTTTTGCTGGGAATTTCGAAAAAAGTTTTATATTTTTGGTAAAAATTTCTGAAAGACATAGGTAGGTAAGTACTAGGTAGTTAGATACCTTCTTCTAGAATTGTGCACGATTCCTACAGAGTACTAATACGACCCTCAATTTTTGACGAATCATTCGTGAACGAATTAAAGAACCATTCACCAACGAATCGATCAATTCTTTAGTTTATGAATCAATTCGTTCGCGAATGAGTCACTTACACGAACCAATTCGTTTGTGAATGATTCACAATAAATGATTTAATTCGTTCTTGAATGATTCTCCAAAGATTGAGTAAATGAATCGATTCGTTCGCGAACGAATCTTTTATACGAATCAATTCGTTCGCGAATGATTCGTCAAAATTCAAAAATTGAGTAAATGAATCGATTCGTTTGCGAACGAGCCACTTATACAAATCGATTCGTTCGCAAATGATTCACCTGGAAATCAGATTTTTATTTTGAAGAAAAGTCGGTCTTCTCACGCTAAATGCGCGAGTTTTTTTTTCGAACTTATTTGGTTGATAAAGTCACTTTTTTGGAACAAATTGAGTGCAAGCCTGGTTTTTATGAAGCCAGCCATTAAATGTTGAGTGCCCAGTGCCCACTGACTGGAATTTTGAGCTGACAAAACATTTGCATGAATTTACTTGAACCATCTGGTTGAAATTGACAAAAATCAGGGATACTTTTTCAATATGTAATTAAACTACCTAATCAAAAACAGATTTGAATTAGACCTAGACGGCTAGACCTATAGACCTATACGTATCGTATTCAAGTTTTCTGTTTGGTCCTTTTAAAACAATTCAAAATCCTTAGAGATGATTTAAAATTTGTCGAAGCCTCCAGAATTGTCCACATTGTTTACAAGTGGTTGTTTTTGTAGTTGGAATGTTAAATCGTGTAATAATCTTGACGTAATAAATTTTCAAATTTGAATTTGAATTTTTTTTAAATCACTAAAATTTTAGTTTGGGAGGTTTTAGAATGTACTGCTTTGATCCATGCTCAATCTCGTTCGAATCTGAGCATGTCACTTCAAGTGATTCTTTCTTTGATTGTGAAAAATATGAACGCTAATGTGAGGAAAAAATTGTTTTTGGGAACTAAAGAGGCGATCTCAAATCCAAAACCATTCTACAGGAAGTATAAAATATTAAAATTACGCAATCCCCATGTTTTGACGTGCCTGCCACAAAATGCGGACCCACAGAGAAACTTTGAATCTCCTGCACCTGCAGCTCATATAAATCGCATAAGTCTATAATGCACTCGAAACTACATACGAGTATCCCAATATGAATTTGATTAACGTACTTAACGCAATTTCATGCACGTATAATGACGAAGGTGTTCTGCGCCAGGAGGAGCGCTCACATAGTCCCTAATAATCAACTAAGCGAGGAGAAGAGAAACAGTCGATTACTCGAATCACCTATCTTTCAATAATTAATCCGGGAAAGGATGAAAATTAACCTGGTTTAATTACGCAATTGCTGCTCTGGTACAGGGCACATCCAAACGAATTCTTGACAACTCGTATAAATAAGTAGGTAAATGGTACGAGTAGGTACTTAATAACTATACACATACGAGAGATCTTTTCACTCATATAATAGTCTGCAATTGTCGGTAAAATGACAAAAGGCTTGAAACGTCGAGTGTTCGTATGGAATTTGCGCGAAAAGCGAGTTAAACAAACGAGCTAGCACGGACGAGACGAACGCGTCAATTTTACGATTTATTTAATACTCATATTTTGAAATATACTGTACGAGCTCAGCTCTAGCAATAAGTACATACATAGGTAGGTAGATAGGTACATGGTGAAATATGTACCTAACGTAACGCTATCCGTGTTATATATGTTACCTTTGCATATTGTGGTACCCCATAAGGCCTGCGTATAGACATTTAAGGCAACACCGAAGGGAACTTCTAACATATGTTGTACTCTGCGTAGGCTATAGGTACGAGTACGAGTAGGAGTATTCAGTATAAATGCATATGTGCGAGCGAGAGTTCCATCCCCCTCCGTGTCACCAATTCGTTCACCCGACTATGAAATTTTATTATCGTAGATACATCGCTCGTGTATATGTAGAGGTATACCCCCGTAAAATTAATTGTAATATATGCGCAAATTTAACTTAATTCGCGTTCAATTGTAATGTTTATTATAATCCGCTTATTAGACATAAAGTAACCTCAACGGAATTGGCGAATATTTACTAAACCGCAAACTAACCGACAGTTCTATCAATATACTCGCACAACTTCGTGTGTAGTGGCTGCGCCTTTGAACTGGAATATACAACAAGCTCATTCTCTATACTCCCTGCTCTTCATTTCTCCATCAGTCTATCTTTTTCGCACCCTGCTATAAAACGTCGTTATCGGTGGGGTGTGCTCTTTCGTCCGATATCCTACTATAAATGTCTCAACAATAACACCACGAAACAGTGTACTTCGTTTGTAAACAAATTTCAACCATGTTTGGACTTGGGATTGTGGGAAAAGCGCGTCAGGTATGGAACTTTATTGCGCTGTGACGATTCAGTCGTATATACTACACTGATGTAATCGTGCAAGTCGTGCTAACCAGATTTACTCCAGGATATCTACTCAATTTCATAAAAAAAGCTATAAAGACAGATTTTTGCAAACAAGTATGTTAAAGTCGTTTCTCATGCTTTGTTACATATTCTCTAACAACTTCATCTACCCACATTGTCTCAAGATCCTTATGCTGTGCTTCATTTGTTTGAAACCATCTTGCACTTGTAATTGTTTGGAGAATTTTGTTTTGAACAGTTTGCATGATTTTTTGATCTGATGCTTTAGCACATCCCCATAACTGTATCCCATATGTGCATACTGGTTTAATTATCGTTTGATAAATTAGCCTTTTACCCTCAATCTTCATTTTTGAATGATGTCCAATCAATCAGTACATTTGGCGGAGTTTCAGGTTGATTTGAGTTTTCTTTGGGTCAATATGGTGCCTCCAGATAAGAGCAGAGTCAAGATGAATACCCAGATATTTAGCATGGCTGGCAACTGTCATTCTGTTTAATGTAGACTGTATATTGAACATCACATTTTCTCTGAGCAAATGTAACATGAGTTGACCTTTGCTCATTTGGCTTGATTTTCCACTGATCTGCTCATCTTGAGATTTCATCAAGGGCTTTTTGTAGATTCTCTGTTGCTTGGGCTTGGGATGAGTGAACTGATAAAATTGCAATTAAATACAGGATTGGTCCCAGAACACTACCCTGAGGCTCTCCAGCATTAATTAGATACTCGGTCAAATGCTTATGCTACATCAAGAAATGCTGCAGAACAGTATTTCTTTTCCTCAAATGCTTTTTCAATGATGGCTGCAACCCCAGGCCCGGACTCACCCACTGAGTTACCGAGAAAATCTCGGTGGGCCGCGACGTATTTGGGCCGATGAGGTAAAAACTGGGCCGCTTAATAAATTTCTGAATGAATTTTTATTCTCAGTGTCCTGCACTTTATAAAAGGGGAGAAAAAAATTTGGCTGATTAATTGAGGAGCCCAAAATCAGGGGGCTAAAATTGGATATCTCGGTAGACCACGTGTTCAATGGGTCCAGCCCTGTGCAACCCTGTGGACCTGATCTTTCATTGAGTGTTGATTATGTAACCCAAACTAATGATGTGCTATTTTGGCTAGAAGATCCATAAAATTAAAATTTTGGCTGCAAAAGGTTCTTACGTATTTAAAAAAGAAACTTGAAAAACAAGTATTTTTTCGCATATTTTTTTTTTAGCAAAATTATGCGAAATTTGTGACATATTACTGTAGTTAGCAAGGATTGTAATCTTGAGCTCTGTGAATAAAAAAATACCAAACAAATTCAAATTGAGATCAGAGCGATTCAGTTACAATTCTCACATTCTTTCCAATTTATACACGTTTCCAGAATGCTTGGTGAGAAAAATCCTTCAAAATGAAAATATTGCAAGTCAAACTTACAAAAAGTTTCCGAGAATGGGCAAAATATCCAGAAATTCTTCAGAAGCTTAGCGTGAAATCAGTAATTGCAGAAAATACAAATTTTAATTTTCAATTTCAATTTTCAAAAATCTTAACGAAATCTAAGTATTTCAAATCCAAAATGTACCATAACAGTCGTGTTCAACAAATCTTACCAAAATTCAATAACGTTGAAAAAAATCCTAAAATTGCATACTTACTTAATTTATATTTTTCAATGGAAATTGCAAACCTTAAAAAAATTGATCAACTTAATCCACGTACGTTTGGCTTGACAGTGAGAGGAAAAAATTTTTTGACCAAAATTGACCCATCAAGAGGGACAAATTGTATGAAAAATCAATTTTTCAGCATTTTTGAAGGTCCCTTACCATACTAAATAATTTTCTGAAAAAAAGTGAGGAGCTGAGAATCAAAACTCACATTTGCCACCATAAACGATTTTGAGAAAAACGCGAAAAACTGAGTTAGTAGTGTTGCCAGTTGAAAAAACTTATAATACCAAAATGAATCATTAGATAGCGCTACTAGAACATGATTCCCTGTGTTGACTGATTTTCACCTAGCTCCGTTCTGCTTTAATGTCCAGACAAAGAATGGCAAATGTGAGTTTTGACTCCAAGATTTGCAATCAAATTTTTTTTCACTGTTTTAATTACGACGATAGGGAAAAGTTTGATAACAAGCTGAATTTTGGTACACGGGGGTTTTTTGATACGCTGAACACGAATTTGGGGTGTCCAGGTGAATCCGGTGTACGCTTCCCCCTTTTTTGTGGACCTTAAGCCCCCAAATTTGTTTTTTTGCGTTCAAGTCTGAAAATATGCAATTTTATGCAAGATTTATGTTTTTTGGGTCGCAGAATACGAATTCGACAATATTTTTTTTGTAGGGGTGGGGGATGAGGGGGTTAGGGGGGCGAGAAATTCAAAATTTGACTATAATGATGTGTGATATGTCGAAATGTATGTTTTTGAGGGTGTAGATCACGAATTTGACAATATTTTTTTCGTAGGGGTCAATGGTGGGGGCTGAGGGGTGAAAATGGTTAAAAATTCAAAATTTGACTATAATGATGTGTGACATGTTGAAATGTATGTTTTCGTGGTTGTAGATCACGAATTTGACAATATTTTTTTCGTAAGGGTTGATGGTGGGGGATGAAGGGGGTGAAAAATTCAAAATTTGACCAAAATGATGTGTGATATGTCGAAATGTATGTTTTTGAGGGTGTAGATCACGAATTTGACAATATTTTTTTCGTAGGGGTGAATTGTGGGGGATGAAGGGGGTGAAAACGGCGAACAATTCAAAATTTGACTATAATGATGTGTAATATGTCGAAATGTACCAAGTATGATTAATTCAACTGAAAGTGAGTAATTTTCATCAATTTACACGATTTTAGTTTGTTATAAAGTCATTATAGAGGTTTAATTTACGTTAAAACTCCGTGTTTTGCCTATTCTGCTACATAAATAGGAATAGAACAAATTTTTGCACGTAGATGCACGGGAAATCCCAGGGGCTAGTACTTCAGATAGTGTATTTCAAGATGTCATTTGCCATTTTTGCCCCCGAATGCCCCGGCGACGACAACAGTCAATTATAGTGAAAAATCATGGTGAATTTTGTTTAAATGTTACAAATTTTTTCTTCCAGGGACTTTGACGGCTCTCCAATAGAAAATTCTCCATCCCCCACCCTTCACCTTTTCTACACCTTCAAAAACATACCTACATTTTGACATAACACACATCATTATGGTCAAATTTTGAATTTTTCACCGTTTTCACCCCCTTCATCCCCCACAATTCACCCCTACGAAAAAAATATTGTCAAATTCGTGATCTACACCCTCAAAAACATACATTTCGACATATCACACATTATTATGGTCAAATTTTGAATTTTTCACCCCCTTCATCCCCCACCATCAACCCTTACGAAAAAAATATTGTCAAATTCGTGATCTACAACCACGAAAACATACATTTCGACATGTCACACATCATTATAGTCAAATTTTGAATTTTTAACCATTTTCACCCCTCAGCCCCCACCATTGACCCCTACGAAAAAAAATATTGTCAAATTCGTGATCTACACCCTCAAAAACATACATTTCGACATATCACACATCATTATAGTCAAATTTTGAATTTCTCGCCCCCCTAACCCCCTCATCCCCCACCCCTATAAAAAAAATATTGTCAAATTCGTATTCTGCGACCCAAAAAACATAAATCTTGCATAAAATTGCATATTTTCAGACTTAAACGCAAAAAAACAAATTTGGGGGCTTAAGGTCCACAAAAAAGGGGGAAGCGTACACCGGATTCACCTGAACACCCCAAATTCGTGTTCAGCGTATCAAAAAACCCCCGTGTACCAAAATTCAGCTTGTTATCGAACTTTTCCCTATGGAATTTTGCAAACAAAACTAAGTTTTCATCAAAACTCACATTTGCCATTGGCAAATGTGAGTTTTGATTCTAACCCTTGGTTTTGAAGGTGAATTTCACACCAAAATGACTTTGTTCCAAAAAAACCGAATATGTCACATTATAGGTATTTTTTTTTTTTTGGCAAATGTGAGTTTTGATTCTCAGCTCCTCAAGTATACGTTGTGTATCTTATATCTATAGATGTGATAATGATAAACATAGTAGGTTCTAGAGGTATCATAGATATACTTGGACATTTTTTTCAGGTCGGATTTTTTTAAAAAAAAGAACTAGAAAAAATGAATGGAAGTGGAAATCGAGAGGAAAAATTTAAATTGACAAAGATTGATTTTAAAAACGAAAAAAGCATCACTTTTTCGAAAAATTGTGACCAACATTAGTACTTTTTGACAATTTTTGCAAAAGCTGTTCATTCAGCGTATTTTGGCTAACAACAAAATTTTATTGACCATTGCGGCATAAAACAGAATTTTTTGTATAACTTGTCAAAAAAAGGTCTTTGCCTATGATATTTCGTCAAAAAAGTAGAACTTATTTATAGAATTTTGACAAAAAGCAAGAGTTTTGAAAATCTTGGCTAAAAAGCAGAAGTTTTTTTTCTTTAAATTCATTTATTTTGGAAAAAACAGGACTTTTTTGGATAAATTTTGTAAGGATTTTCTGAACATATTGGCAAAAAGCAGGAGTTTATTTTGCCAATTTTTACAAAAGTTAGGAGTTTTTTTTATAATTTTGATTTAAAAAAAGGAACTTCTTTACAATTTTGACATAAACGAGATTTTTTTGACAATTTAGGCAAAAACAGAACTTTGCAGACAATTCTGGCAAAAAACATAACAAGGTCTTCTTAGGATGATTTTGGCAAAAGCAGAAATTTTCGAAATTTTGGCTACTAACAAAGTTTTTTGGTCATTTTTGCAAAAAATATTAGTACTTTTTTGATAACGTCAAAAAAAGGTATTTTTCGATAATTTTGGCAAGAAGTTGAGATTTTCTAATGATTATGGCAAAAATAGGAATTTTTAAAATGTTGGCCGGCAACAGGGTTTTTTGTTCAGTTTTACAAAAAATATTAGGACTTGTTTGATAACGTCAGAAGAAAATTTCGACAATTTTGGCCTAGAACAGTGCTTTTTTGACAATTTTGGCAAACGTTAGGATTTTATTTAAAATTTTGGCAAAAGCAAGAATTTTTGGCATGTTTGCAGTATCTGTGTCATTTTTTAATGACTTTCTTTAAAATTCAACTATAGGACAGTTTTTTGGTAATTTCATGCAATTTAAAAAACTTGATCTCTAAAAAGAGATTCTCAACACTTATTTCCGCGGACGTTGATTTCTTACGTTTAATTTCTGATGGAAAATTACAAAACCATTGTACACATACTCGTACATAGAAATCCGAAAAACAAACGTATAAGTTTTCGAATTTATATTTCCCTTCTCGGCTGCTTTCATCATCGTCTCATTCATTGTGGGAATCGATGCGACACAAGTACCACAAGAACTTTTGAAAAACATCCCTTTAGCTTATCTATTCTAGATTGACTTTGTGACATGAATAATGTTACTGACCTTTTTAACAACTTGTTATTTCGAAGAAAGGAAAAAAAAAGTGCTCGAAAATTGTCCTCTCAGCGGAACACATACTTACAAAAGTGTACTCGCTCGCAATTGTATCTATATTTTTCATCTTCGAGTGTATACTATAGCTCTGAGGCATTGAGAAAAGAATGATGATCGGAGTCGCCTTTATTAGTTCGAATAACCATTCAATTAATTCGGTTACTCGTTCGATCTTTTATGTACCTTTACAGCGAGCAGTTAGACTAACTGGAAAATATCAAATAAAGTATAAGTACATACACGTATGTGTATTGTAGTAGATGTATTGTACTAGTCTATACGTGTATTGTGCATCGTAATACGAACGAGAACCCCCTTACAGTACGATAAAAATATACTTATAGGAAAACGAGATAAATCAAAATATCCTTATACATAACAGAAGTAGTCGAACTTTTATCACTTAGCGTGAAAATCGTTTTAAACGAAATACTATACGACCCTGTTCGCCGCATCCTATCATCCCTGTAGAGCAGGGAGAAAGGAGGGAAACACATGTATAGATTGGTGGAACTGGAAAAGAAAAATTGGACGTATAATAAGAACATTTTGTGTATAGTGAACGTGTATAGTGTGAAGAGGACACGAAGCGAAGAGAAGCAGAAAAAAGAAGGAAAACTAGTTTAAAGTCGTAATCAATATATTAGAAATTAAGAAGTTACGAGTTACAACTGGCAAAGTTTAAAGATAACACTGAATGGCTTTTTCCGTTATAAATGATGGACTTGAAAAGTTTGCTCCGAGAACGGATATGAAATTAAAATTACACTTTCTCTGGGAAAATCTTGAAAACATTTCCAACTTATCTTTAAATTATGTGACTGTCGATAGAGTTTGATTTGTTAGATTGGGTTACAAAACGGGACAGTTTTATAATGGTAATTTGTACATTGGGCGCGATAATTTCTCTACGAAAATCTCTCTCGTCGTCGTCGTCGCGATTGTGCACAGCCCTACGGGGCGGAGATTTTTTTCCATTATGTAAAATGCCCCCGGAGATGGGTAAAAAAGTGTTGTTGATTTCGCGCGCGAGGACACCAGATTCCCAGACGAAGAGACGAGAAGAGGTCGGAGGGTGAAGAGGCGCGAGAAAAACATGGCGTGTAGACGAGAGAAAAGTTTTCATCGTTGGAGTTGTCTCTGCTGCGTTGATAAAGTGCACTCGAACCAAGACGACTTTGGGTTTTGGTGAGACGGTGTGAATTTTAAGATGCAAAATCCACCGGGGACAATTCATTACATCGAATGCTCCAGCGATTCATAAAATGTAAATACAAAACGCATACTACGTATATACAGTCAAGTTGCCAAACGAATAATTTCTCGACGGTTTTGCATTTCTCAACCTCTTTTCGTATCTGTACTGTAGTTCCGGAAACTGATGTCACGTTTGTGTGGCTGTAGGTATTGATGATGGAGATTTGGATTTTTTGAGGTGGTTTAGTTTTAGGCTCTGAGCGCTAAGATGTCTCGAAATGAGAGGAAATTAATGTACTTATTCAAAATTCTGTAGATCTTATTGAAAAAAAAAAAAAAAAAAAAAAAAATGGAAGTTGAGAAATGAGAAATTGTTGATGAATTTTGAGCAAAATGTTCGAGACTAATTTTTTTCATTTTTTTAAATTTTCAGGCTAATTCACGAAGACAAATCTGCAGTCATCTGAGTAAAAATGTGGGTCAATTGTGCATCTTCTTCGCTTCAACATGCAGTTTTTGGTGAGTGAATAGAACTAGAAATTGTCATTTTTACAATATTTTAATTCGTGCAGATGACTTTTTGAATGAAAATGAAAAATTCAATTATTTATTATCAAAAACTAACTGCCTAATTTATGCATAAAAATGAAAGAAATAAAATTTGGCATAAAAATAAATCTTGGATTTGTAATCAAAGAGTTGGGTTTGAAAATTTTATTTCTCAGTGAGATTTTCCATGAAAAATATCAAAGCATAAGAGAGAAAGAATAGGTAAGGTAAAGTGGGGTAATTCCGATGGCAAAATTCAAAATTTCAGCAATTTCTCATTTTTTGGATTTCCTGTACATTTTGGGGCAAAAATGATGTAACAACTTTATTCCTGCGTCCTTCAGCTACACATTGACTATATTGAAGAGTGATTTGTGTGAAGGCTTCATACATATACCTAATTGAAAAAACATTTTGGAAGGTTGAGTTATCAGAATTACCCTAAAAATGGGGTAATTCCGATAATGAGTTTTATAAGGAAAGGAATTCCCCCAGGGTAATTCCGAGCCAGTAATGTTGAAATATACCATTTATTGCATATTTAGGTTTTTATTTCATGTAAATTGAATCATTAGAACAAAAATTTAATTTTTTTTACAAATATGCATTTTTGAGGCATAATTTTTGAAAACTAGACCAACTAGAGAAAAATTCCCCGTTTTGAGGATTTTCTTTGATAATTTCGACCCCTTAAAACTATAATACATCAAAACAGAGAAAAAAACATTGCAGGACAATTTTGCTGGGGCTATCGGAATTACCCCGCAGCATGAAAAATAATCGACATTGTTTAATAATTCAATGCCACCATACAAATAATTATAAAAGCAAAATCAAAAGAGGTACTGACACTTTAACACGTATTCATCAAATATTAGCTTCTAAACAGAATTTTTCAACAAGTTTTGAACGATAAAAACGAGTTTCAAAAGTGCACTGTTTTTTGCGGCAAAGGATTTGGGCATTCAGATTTTGTACACTGCACAGACTTGACAAAACAGAGCAGATGAACCATCTGATCATTAATGGGTGTAGGTTAGCACTAAAACTACCTACTTTCTTCATAATTTGTGCCAAAATGTTTTTTGCAACAAAGCTAGGGCTTGCTATCGGAATTACCCCATATCGGAATTACCCCACTTTACCTTACTTGAAATTCAATCATAGATCATTGTAAAATCTATTATGTTGAAATAAGGATCTCTATATCTGACTCTCTGAATTAAAATTTGGCCACGAAAAATATTTCAAAAAGGGAAGTCCTTCCCAAATTCGAAAAATTCTTTTGAAAATAACTTTCGTAATCCTTAAAAGAGTATTCAGCCCTTCGAAAAAAATTGAGAGTAGAAAAGAAGATGAAAAATACTTGTTCAGAATTGAATTTTTTTATAAGTAAATCAGCATTTTTTTTGATCTGCCTATTTGAAAATTTTGCTTTTTTTATTGTCCCTGAGAAGTGTGTTTATTATAAAATTCGTCTTCTTCAGTTGAAAATTTCCACGAACATGACGACGCGACCGACGTATCATCTTAAGTATCAAATATGTTACCTAATCAAGCGCCTATTGTTAAATTTCAAACATACGCAGGTATTAAGTTCGAACTTACGTCTTACAATACGCATTTTACTCGAGAATGGTATTGTTTCATTAAATGCTTGTTTCGAAATGCCTATCTGCATTATTTGAATAGATAGGTATGAAATGAATAGAATTTTTCCACGTATGAATATACAGATTGACTCCTATACGGGTAGATTCGTCGATAGGTTTACACAGTCAGCAATAAGTATTTATAGGTTTTCTCGAATGAAATTAAAGCTCGGAATTTTGGCGGAATTTTCCACTAGAAGGAGGAATCGAAAACTGAAACTTGCTTAATGTTATCGCCCTCTCTTCAGAAATGAATATTTCCTGACAAGGGAACCTCTTGAAGTGTCACCCTTCGATTTGATCGGTGATTTTTGGAAAGAGCATGGTCTAAAACCCCTAAACCAAATTTTCAGCTGCCCAACTTCGTTTTTCGGTTTTTGGCGAACGTTTGAAAAAATTGACTGTTTTTGGTTATTTATGATTTGATCAAAATAAGTCCCGAAACTGATATCAATTCCCCAAATACAAATTTCATCATTTCCAGCCATTCTGGAGCCTCCAGCGCGATTTTTAAATTTCTCCAGGTTTTTTGACCTACAGCTTTTTTCATATTAAAAATATTCAAAAAATCAAATGTTTCCTGTTTGCGAGGGCATTTCCGGAATTTGTGCGAATTGAACTCGAATTTTTTCACTCATTTTAGAAGATGTTTGTAATAATAAAAAATTGAATTTAGACAATTTGATCGAAATGATCATTCATTTGTGCATAAATAAAGTGTGACAATTGGGCTATTTCCTATGCAGATTGATCTTTTTTCAAAAGGAAGTTTTAATGGTTATTATTAAGTGCTAAAAAACCGACGAGAGATCGATAGTTTTACGATCCATGCATTATAAAGTCGCTCGCAGAGGACTAAAATTAGTACCTAATTGAATTTCCAACTCCAATTGATCAAAACCTCCAATTCCACCTTTTTAGGAGCTGGTCAGTGGTGGGAGTGATGACTGAGATTTTGCCATGGGAACCGTACCTACCTAAATATAGCAAAAAAACACTTTTTTCCAAACTGACTCCATTTTGAGGACCACTGACTCAGCATCCTGTATGGATTAGTGGCTCGATTTTTTTTTTATAGCTTATATGTTGATTTTTACAGCCGAATGTAGAGATGCAAACGGAAACGAAGAGGCTAAAATGATAGAAATTCACTGTAATATTTTGTCTCCTAAAAATGTTTTCGATTTCCTTCTCCTGAATTTTTTTAAAGCTCGAAAAGGAAAAATTTTAACATTTCGTTCCCTTTTTTGGCAATTTTGAAAATTTCCAAGGTCAAATTTTTACATCACTATAAAATTGAAATTTAATAAGACTTGGACATCGCGCAAGGTTTTCAAGTTCGAAAAATTTTATATTAAAATTTTAAAATTCAGAAAAAAATTCGGTAAAAAGTAACATTTTTGACCAAAAAAAAATCCGCATGTATTTGAATTGAGAAAATTTTCCATTTTTAATAAAATAAGAATTTTATTTTAGAGAAGAAAAGCGCAAAAATGTTGAAATTCCAACATAAAAAATTAGGTATATTTTTTGGGAGTGATCTAGAATGATTTTCAATTCAGTGAAGAATATTTTTTCTTGGGATGATTTTTAATGGGATTTTTCTCGTTTCAAAAGAATTTTTTGTGTCGAGTGTTTTTGTGTTGATCTTGGACGATTTTTTTTTTCATGGTGGTTTTCGTATAAATGTTTTATTAGTGAACTAGGATAAAGCTTTTGGCAGTGATTTGGAATTTAAGTTGCAAACGAATTTTTGTGTGGTGATTTATAATTAATTTGTTTGTGTTGTGGCGAATGAAGTGTGTAAATGTATTTGTTACTGATTTCAAAGGAGTTTTTGCGGTGCTGCTGAATTTAAATCTTTTTTTGAAGAGGGATTGCAAATAAATGTGTTAGTAGTTCAATTTTTTCCCCATTTTTGGAATTTAATCGGAAAAATCGTTGAAAAAAAATGAGTTCACTGACTGGTTCACCGAGTAGGGCCCTCAAGATCCCCCCTTCCCCGTATGTTTCTACTCCTGTTTTTTTCTCAGGTTTGGATACTTGGATACGAGTTGTACAATTTATTTTTTTGCTTTTTTATCCAATTTCACGAAAATAAGTCAACCTGACAAACTTGAGCTTTTTTGAAAGGGGGGGGGGGAGGCTGAAAATTTGTCGACTGATGTGAGTGAGAAAAATACCAATTTTTGTCAAATAAAATGACGAGTTTTCAAGATGAAATGACACTTTTGCCTATTGATATGATACTTACTCACAGTATAAAGTTTATGAAAAAGTGTTTAAGTATGGGTATTGGCCCGACGAGCGAAGAAAAGGAAAAAGTTTTCAAAAAATCGGGTTTCGAGAAGTAAACAACAATGTTTCAAAAATTTGTTGTTTTTTTTCGATCCCAAATTTCAGAATTTGAGTGATGAGTTTTTAAAAATTTTGGATTTGAAAATGAAAACCGTAGACTTGAGAGCAAAAGCTTGTTTCGAGAAGTAAAAAACAATGTTGTTTTAGGTGAGAAAAACGTTTTTTGTCTTTAACATTTTTTAAAATTTGAATTAATATTCACATACGTTCAATTCGAAAAAAAAACAAAGGAGTCTGAACTAAGCGAGGGCAAAAGCTTTCAAAAATTGATATTTTGGGAGATAAAAAATAATGTTAGTTCTTTTATGATAAGTTTTTTTTTGATTCCACAATTTTAAAATTTTAAAATTTCAATTTCGAGACCAAAAAAAAATTAACAGAATCCAGCGAAGTGAGGGCAAATGTTTGCAAAAATTCACGTTTAAAGAAAGTGAAAATAGTGTATTTTTGGTTTAATCATGGCCCCCGGAAGCCCCTTGGTGTCTCGAGGTGCCTGACGATTACCAGTCAACCTCGTGAGCCAGTAGTCGGCCACTGCTTAAAAGTGAATAAATGCAAGATTACTGAACCAAATGCAAGTCCTCTTCAGCACTTTGACCGCCTGCAAGACGTGTTGTTAGTTAGGTACCTCTACTTATTCAGCAAAAATTCCGTGTCTATCGATTGTGTACAACTCAACGTCGACAATGAAAGTGAATTTATCCGAACGTCATTTTAGTCGAAGCCGATCACTAAAAGCATTTCCGCTTTTTTAGGACAAAGATAAACGAAATTTCTCATCCGGAAAGGGGCATCGTGAAACGAACCTCTGAACACAGCCGCGGTAAAACATTACGGGATAGAAGACCGAAGACGAGTTGCTGTAGGGAGATTGCTTAAATGATATCTCGTGTAATATCGCGAATAAAATTTGGCCAAAGATCACAAAGAGATTTAAAACGCGAACGTATACTTTAAAAGTATTAGGTACCTAAAATACGCCAAAAAACCATGGTCGATATTCGACAGTTAATTGAGGAAATCGCTTTCTATCAAGTGACAACTTTCAGCTCGTCGCCAGTTTGGAGAAGGCAGTGAGGAGAACGCGCCAGACGAACGTATTCCCGGTGTAATAAAAATTTCACCTTCATTCCCCGAAGGTAAAACGTTAAATCGCGCCTAACGCGTCGAATTAAAATTGATTTTCATTCCATTTAACTCGTAAAAAACGATTTGAACAGCGCCGAGTGTTTTTAGAAGAATATTACTCGTAACTTTTTTTTCCCAACTTTCTCTCTCTTTCGACGTATCATTCGAATAAATAAAAACAATACGAGTAGCGAAATAATTCCTATGTAGTGTATAGTGAATTTCTTCTCGAAAGAAGGGGTTGAATACTATACAGAAGAATATAGATGAAGTGAGATTGAGAAGGGAGCTGGTATTTGAAATAACAGATTTCCAGCGGCAGCGTGCATGGCAGAGGTATAGACAGCCAACAACACACGTAGCACCCTCATCCCATACGATGATAGCGTGTATGTAAGTAGATGAGGGAGGAAAAGGCGAAATACTTTTTTTTTTTTATACGAATAAAAAAATTTTCTTTACAAGACAAATTCCTTGCAACGAGATACTTTGCGTCGTTTTTCCCACACAATGAAATACACTGAACGGAAATGTTCGCTTTTACCAGCACAAGTAAAAACAATAGTTACTATTTTCGAACCAAAATAGTACTGATGTTTTCTTCTCTTCTTTTTCTACAGCTACTTGCTTTTTTTCAAGTACACTGCATCACGATATCATTGTTCGGAATTTTTAGTATTGTTTTTTTGTTGTTGTTGTTGTTTTGTCTCGTTCGTTTTAAAGTTGTATCATTTCTTCTTCTTCTTCTTCTGATACGTGTGTATTAATGTGTGGATGCTGATTTTCCCCCTCCCTTTCGACATTTTTCTTTTCTTTTTTTTTTGAAATCGAGTTGTCATATTTATAAACATGTGAACACGTGTACATGTGAACATGAACATGAGCACGAGTGAATAGAAAAACAAACGATACGATGTGTATAGCATAAAAGTACCTACGTATAGCAAAGAAAATAGGCGTCTTTGAACACGGGTATTTACGAAGTATGAATTGAAAGCGATTTCACAGGAAACGTTTTCAGGTGGGGTAGAAATTACAGAAAATGGGTAAAATTATTTGAATAGATTTAGTACATAGCACGAAAAAGGATAGGATTTTATTCGTACCTTATTCATAGCGAGCAAAATAGAAAGCAGAAAAAATTACCAACGTCGAAATTTGTTTGGCGCGAGAATTTCAAAACACAGACACACGCGTACAAAGACGTCGAAGGCGCGAAAGGTATTTGTACCCATAGCGGTAGGTATACCCATCAAAGGAGTGTTATTTGCTGGCATTTGGCGCTTTTGAGCATACCTGTATGTATTGTAAGTAAAACATGGCTTGTCGGCTCGTTTTTTTTTTTTTTTTTTTTTTTTTTTTAATTTTTTGCTTCAGACGTTTTCCCATTTTCCCATATTGATCTCGTTTTACTGTAGGTCTAGGTACATTAAGTTAAGGAAAGTTTATTTTACCTGTTTAAGACTTAATGCGAGCTATTCAAAGGTTAGATTTGGATTAAGCCTGTTTTCTATTTATTCATTTTTAAAATGTAGGTACTCGTAGATATATACTTCAAAATGCAGTAGTATTGATAAAATCTCATTTGATACCTCTAGTTGAATCAGTTTTTTTTTTGATTTTTTAAAGAGACCCTTAGTTCGCGGAGGTTATAGTATTGTGATGTACATACATATTTTGCTGTGTTCATGGCAGCACATATGCATAAGAAACGATTTACAATTTACCTATTCGAGGTTTTTATTTGAGAGGGGTGTAGGCAATCGCGTACATTTCGACTCGTAAGATAAAGTAATACCGTACGGAGATCGCCTACAACACTTCGAGTATATCTAGAAGTAATACCGTAGAGAGAAAACAAGCCGGCGGATCGAACCTTTTTCTACCCTTTTTTCTAGATCTCTGATTGGCTGAATCGTCATTTTTACAAAACAGCGTTAAGAGACGATCGCGACCGGCTTGCTTTCTCCCTATTGGTCAATAAATTTAAATCTTTTTATATAAATATAAGCTATGTCCAGCTTAGTTTTTAGTCTTTGTAACCAGTTCGAACCGAATAATATCTTTCCTTCAAACAGTTGTTTTATGTGTTCTGTTCTCTCGCGCTCTTTTCTCTCTCTCTCTCTCTCGCCTATTAAGGTTCATCAGCTCGTGGTCTTTATCACGCGGCGCGCACGGGGTTCTTATTCCGGGCGTAGTATTTTAGGCTGTAGAATTAGCTCGTGGTGGTTATCACGTGGCGCGCACGGGGATTTTTTTCCGAGCGTTAGACAGTTAGGGGTATAAAAAACGGACGGACCAGGGCGATACGAATTGCGGCCCTTACGTTCGACGCCGAGATCGCCGCGATTTGTTTGTAGGCCGACACGTAAACCTACAAAGTTGGTGCCGAAACCCGGGACTAAAAAATCAAAAAAATCGCGAAAATCAATAATGACTCCGTCCACAACTGCGACCATCTCTACACCATCCATCACACCGCCAATCACCACCATATCGGCTGCAACTTCTGGAACCACCACAACCACCTCAGCAAGTGGTTTACCTCCGTTTTTTTCAACTATGCCGTTCAACCGAGTTCCATTATCGGATTTTTTGCATTCTAACCCTTCACTGTGGTTCACATTAGCAGATCGACAATTTCGTACTCATAAAATTACCGACCCAGATGAAATTTTAGGCATTCTGTGCACTAAATTACCGCCAGATGTTGTAGCTCGAGCTAGCGATATTTTACAATCGAACGAAAGCGCAGACAGTACTCTTGCCAAATTGAAAGCTCGCATCATCTCGCTCTACAACGTGTCTGACGAAGAAAAATTGGACGAACTCTTAAAAAACGTTTCTCTAGGAACAAAAAAACCTTCAGTATTGTTGACTGAAATGCGTTTGCTCGCAGGACAGTGCCCTAACGAAGATTTATTGAAAAGGCTATGGTTACGTCGATTACCACCACGTATGCAAGAACATCTCTCAATTCATAGGGTACCATTAGACAGCTTAGCAGTTATGGCCGACTCGTTACACGCTGTTATGCTACCTAATATTGGTTCGATAGCTAGCCTTACACCACAACCTGAACCTTCACCACAACCTAACGCTCCACCTCAACTCTCGTCATTCGAACAAATGCTCAGTAAAAAAATTGAGGAATTGACTGCCCAAGTCGCTGCTCTCACTGCACACACCGCTCAAATTTCTGCGGTGACCATCCAAAATCAACGCCAGTCTAGAGGACGAGACCGCGATCGTTCTGAGGAAAGGCCTAGAAATCGAAGCAGATCTCGCTCTCGTACTTACGCATACTGTTGGTATCACTACAAATTCGGTGCGGATGCCACCAAATGTACCCAGCCGTGCAAATTTGTTCCGCTGGTTCCGCCAACTAATCAGGAAAACTAAGAACTGGGTTCGTGGCTGCGGCACACAAGCCCTTTTTCCCATGTTCTCGCCGCTTACACATCAAAGACAAAAAATCTCAACTTGAATACTTAGTCGACTCCGGCTCTGATTTCTCCGTTTTACCACCTCGTCTCTCCCGATTTCAAGGAAAAAAACAACTCAAACCAATTTTCTCTCTGTTTGGCGCTGACAACGGAAAAATTAAAGTTTATGGCTATGAAATTCTCGATGTCGACCTCGGTTTCGCAAAATCCACCGAATGGAAATTCATTATCGCCGACGTCGATCGTCCAATCATTGGAGCTGATTTTTTGTATGAACATGACTTGATGACTGATCTCCGCCGCCGCCGTTTAGTAAAGGGAAATAATTGGTATGTTCCTGGTACCATAAAAACCGAAAAAACACCATCCGTTCATATGCTCAACTCATCTGATAAATTCTCCGAATTACTGAAAACGTTTCCCGAATTGGTCAGGCCAGCGCCATTTCAAGAAAAACCGAAGCATGACGTTGTGCACCATATCGAAACTTCTGGTCCTCCTGTATTTTCAAAACCGAGACGCCTGCGACCAGATATGTACAAACGAGCCAAAATTGAATTCAACGATATGTTACACCTGGGCATTGTAAGACGTTCAAAATCACCATGGGCATCACCTCTACTTTTACGTCCTAAAACAAACAACGAAATCCGACCCTGTGGTGATTACCGACTCCTCAACCAGAAAACTACTCCAGATCGATACCCTTTACAACATATCAACGATGTGCATACCAGGGTGAAAGGTGCAACTATCTTTTCTGTCATCGATTTGGTCAAAGCTTTCTTTCACATTCCGGTTAATCCTACCGACATAGCGAAAACCGCCGTCACTACGCCATTTGGGCTGTTCGAATATCTGCGCATGCCATTCGGGCTGAAAAATGCACCGCAAACCTATCAGAGGTTTATGGACACAATTTTCCGGGACTTTGACTTCGTAATATGCTACTTAGACGATATACTTATCTTTTCAAAATCTGAGGAAGAACACCTCGAACACCTCCGATTAGTCTTTCAACGCCTATGTGATTACGGGTTAACCATCAACCCTGCCAAATGCCAACTAGGAAAACCCGAAGTTACTTTTCTGGGACGAAAAATTTCTCCTGATGGCATCACACCTAAGCAGGATAACATCGATCGCATTATCAACATTCCAGAACCAAAAACTGTCCATCAACTCCGGAGAGCAATTGGCTCATTCTCATTTTACCGCAATCATTTGCCAAAGATTGCCACTCTGTTGGCTCCATTGAACAACATGATTAAAGGGCATCCCAAACGACGAGACAAAACGCCAGTTACATGGACAGATTCCACCAGAGCCAACTTCGTTGAATGCAAACAATTGTTAGCCAATGCCGTTCGCCTTGCTATTCCAGATTTCACTCTTCCTTTCACTTTAACAACGGACGCATCAGACACTGGAATTGGAGCGGTGTTAAAACAAATTCGACCTGATGGTGTTGCCGAACCATTAGGGTTTTTCTCTGCCAAACTTGATGAACGCCAAAAACGCTACCCAACTTATGACAGAGAATTACTCGGTATCTACGAAGGACTCCAACATTTCCGACATCTCGTTGAGGGTCATCCAAATTTCACTGTATATACCGACCATCAACCATTAATTTATGGATTTACCAAACAACCGATCAGTAACAAGCGATATAACGCACGTCGAGCCGCACACTTAGATGAAATAGCCCAAATTACAACCAACATTCAGCACATCTCTGGGAAAAGCAATATCGTTGCAGATATGCTTAGCCGCATTCATGTCCTAAATGCTCCCATCACAGAGTTGGATCTTGCCCTTGCCCAAGGAAACTGCTCAGAATTGTATCAGTGGAAAAACGGCTCACAAGAAGCACCATTTCCACTCACCTGATACCTACTTCCCAACACTGGAAATCTGACAATTTGGTGTTTCATGGGAAATGATAATAAACCTCGACCTTACGTACCTAAAGAAATTCGATTTGATGTATTCAAACAATTACACAGCCTTTCACACCCAGGTCCAAATGCTACTCTACGTTTAATTAAAAAACGATACATTTGGCCGGGGATGAGAAAAGAAATACGGAATTGGGCAAAATGCTGCGATGCCTGCCAACGAACTAAAACTACTCGACACACTCATTCTGCAATACAGCCATTCCCACCTTCTGAGAAATTTGAAAAAATTCATGTCGATATTGTGGGACACTTCGCGGAAAGCAACGGTTTGAGATACGCACTTACAATGATAGACAGATTCACCAGGTGGATTGAAATAATTCCAATACCTAACATTTCAGCAGAAACTGTTGCAAAAGCGTTTGTAAGCGAGTGGATATCGCGATATGGAGTTCCGCAAACTGTCACAACTGACAGAGGTACTCAATTTACCTCCGAATTGCATTCCAAACTTATTTCACTCCTCGGAGCTAAACACATCACCACCACCGCTTATCACCCACCTGCCAATGGAATTATTGAAAGAGTACATCGTCAGCTCAAATCAGCGTTAATTAGTCATGGTTCCACATGGACTGATGCGCTACCTGTTGTTTTACTGGGTTTACGAACAGTGTGCAGAGATGACTTCCCATTCACTCCAGCAGAAGCAACCTTCGGCCAAAACCTTAGACTTCCTGGAGAATTCATAGAAGAAATCCCCTCTGCCTCTGCACTACCACTTCCGAGATATGTCGAAAAGCTAAAAAATGCTTTTAAACAATTTCGACCTGCACCATTCCAACACAAAACCTCGAAAGGATTTTTTGTTCACCCGGAGTTAAAAACAGCAAAAAAAGTCTACCTCCGCACAGACCGTGTTAAAACGCCGCTCGAATCTTCTTACACTGGCCCATACGAGGTGATAAAACGAACGTCAAAGGTCTTCACACTTAACATTAACGGAAACGCACGTGCTGTTTCAATTGACCGCGTAAAGCCGGCATTCTACCTGCTAGAAGAACCAACAGAAAAATCAACCTCGAAACAAATACCAGACACAACGGCGATTCCAAATACAGTACAAAAAAATACCAACGACCCACCTACTCCTCCACCCTGCATAAAGACACGCTCTGGACGAGTTATCAATAGGCCAGACTACTACGTCGCTACCCTTAAAAAAAAGAAAGTACACTGGTCTCTGCCATTGCAAACAATACATCGATACACCCTGCAATAAAATTGATCGTGTTAGTTTTTTCCCTATTTTTTTTTCCTTTTTTTTTTCTTGTTATTTCGTCACTTTCTTCCCCGGCTAATTCCATTCTACATTACGATGCATCGTCTCTGGACTTCAGTTTACCCACTCTCTTTTACTAGTTCACATCATTTTTTCACGTTCAGTTTATTTTCCTTTTGGTTATTTTTCTGTCATGTCGCGGAAACGCATCAGTAAAGAGGAAATGATGAAAATCATGTTCCATTTATTCGGCTCAAACTCGGACATTTCAGACGACGAAGTGGCCGAACTCGAAGAATCTATCCGCAACCCAATGACCAACGCCGACCGCCCTCCAACACCCAATGTAACGTGGAGCGCGGATGTGGATGCACTTTGGAAAACTTCCGATTCAACTCGTTCCCCGGAAAAAATTGAACCATCGCCATCAAACTCACCAACGGCACAGCCAAAATCTTCGATTGCGTCACCCAAATCTACGATTGAAATTCTACCTCAAGGTGAACAGTTCGCGCCTACAAATTCCAAACTGAAGGGTAAAAAACGCCGAAACAAAAAGCGAGGAAAAGGATCTGCCAAAAAACATGGTGATAAATACTATAAGGGGCTACTGGTTTTCTGAAACTTTGGTATGTGAACATTTGTTGCTCTGTTTTGTTTTCCCCAAATTATTGATAATTTTACAGTTATAATTTTGTTTATTTTTAGTCGTTTTTTTTCTCTTTTTTTAAAAAAATCATTTTTGTCATTTTTTTTTCTTCTTAATTTATCGTTATCGTATTTTTCTAATCGGCTCCGCCGCTATTGGGGGGAGTCTCTGTAGGCAATCGCGTACATTTCGACTCGTAAGATAAAGTAATACCGTACGGAGATCGCCTACAACACTTCGAGTATATCTAGAAGTAATACCGTAGAGAGAAAACAAGCCGGCGGATCGAACCTTTTTCTACCCTTTTTTCTAGATCTCTGATTGGCTGAATCGTCATTTTTACAAAACAGCGTTAAGAGACGATCGCGACCGGCTTGCTTTCTCCCTATTGGTCAATAAATTTAAATCTTTTTATATAAATATAAGCTATGTCCAGCTTAGTTTTTAGTCTTTGTAACCAGTTCGAACCGAATAATATCTTTCCTTCAAACAGTTGTTTTATGTGTTCTGTTCTCTCGCGCTCTTTTCTCTCTCTCTCTCTCTCGCCTATTAAGGTTCATCAGCTCGTGGTCTTTATCACGCGGCGCGCACGGGGTTCTTATTCCGGGCGTAGTATTTTAGGCTGTAGAATTAGCTCGTGGTGGTTATCACGTGGCGCGCACGGGGATTTTTTTCCGAGCGTTAGACAGTTAGGGGTATAAAAAACGGACGGACCAGGGCGATACGAATTGCGGCCCTTACGTTCGACGCCGAGATCGCCGCGATTTGTTTGTAGGCCGACACGTAAACCTACAGGGGTTTTGCAATAAGGGCCCTTGTGGTGATATTTCGATTTTTTCAGGAGAGAAAAAACATCGAATCGCTTCGATTTTTTCGATTTTTTTTTTTTGATTTTCGGGTGCAGTGTTGTCTTGCGCATATGTTGAAGGGGAAATTTTGACGAAATTCGTTCATCATCACCTGATATCCATGATTTAGAAAAGGGACCTTGTGGTGAACAATCGAATTTACACAACGTTATAGACTACCCTGCAAAAAAATACCGAGAAATTCGGATTCCACATGAAATTTTACATAGGTAACAACAATAAAATAATTTTTCCATCGACCTTTTTTTTATTTTTTTTTTAAAATCAAAAACAAACAAAAACTTTGTTTTTCAATTTCCCAAAAATGTGAGTTTTTGAGTATTCATGTTCAAGTAATTTTTAAAACGAGAAGTTGATGAGATAGGCGAAATCTGATTGCACCATTTGATTTCTCGTGAAAAAGTAAGTCGGAATCACCAATAAAAAAAAACATCGAATCACCACAAGGACCCATATCGCGAAACGCCTCTCATTTGTAAACAATTAAAATACTTCGCGTTGGGAATGTAAATAGTGAATGTGAACTATGATGGGTATGAACGATGGTGATCCCACGTACAACCAGCTAACAGCTATGTACAGTGACATTGTGAAACAGAATAAACTTCCAACAAAAACAATTGGAAGAAGAGCAGAGGCAAATCAACCACTTACGAGAAGTAGTAGCTCACTATCAAGCCAAGTCAAAAGAGGATGAAAACCATCTCAGCGAACAAACAACATCAACAGACGAGTCAGAGGAAAATCATAGCAATATGACAATAGACAGCATTAAATCTATCCAGTCAAAAGAAACTTACAGTGAAAAACTCAAAAAGAAACGTATTCCACCTGTTTAAGTAAGTGGAATTATGTTGGAAAGCATGGAAGAGTGTGAAACCCCTACAATGCAAACCCTCTCTAATGAAGATGTTGAAATAGCATGCTCAAATGAGTAAAGCTTTAGAGCAGTGTATAGGGCACTGGAGGCTATAAGGAAGAATCCTAGTCACAAAATGTATGGAATTGGGCACCATATATACATATCAGTTGAAACAAGATAAACCCTTTCAGGTAGTTATAAGAGGGCTACACCCCTCCACTTCACCCGAGGATATCAAATTAGAATTGATTAAAATCGGACATGATGCCATTAATGTCACCAATGTAATTATTAAAAAAACAGAGGTGAAAAAAGATGTAGCCTATCTGGAGAAATTGTGAGTAAGAAATCATATAAGGTGGCATTACCACTCTTTTATGTATATCTCAGCCCAAAAGAAAACAACAAGACCATTTATGAAATGGGGTTCTTGTTGCACACTAAAGTGAAGGTAGAACCTCCAGCAAAAAAGAGGGAGCTACCTTAATGTAAAAACTGCCAGCAGGTTGGTCATACCAAAACATACTGTGCAAGGAAACCCAAATGTGTTAAGTGTGTATTAGACCATGAAACAAAGCAATGTAGGAAGAAGAAAGAAGACCCAGCCAAGTGTGCCAATTGTGATGGTGATCATACAGCCAACTGGAGAGGGTATCCAGTATATCAAGCAAAAATTGCTGCTATATCTAAACCAAAGATGACAGTAATTGATCGTGTCAAGCAAAGGACTACTCAAAGCCAGGAGCAGATAACAACTCAGAAACCTGAACAAGCCAACATTGTCAAAAGAAACCTTCCAAAGAATAACACGGATGAATCGGATGAACCAGTGGAACTAGAAGAGCAGGTGAGCTTAAAAGACATTTGGGAACTGCTTAAAAAAATGGATAAAAGAATTTCTCAAGTTGAAAACACACAAAACAAGATCAAAGCAAAGAAACATCCATCAGTTAAAACCTCACGACTTAGTCATAGATATTATAAAAAATAAAGAGAGTACTCTCACTGGAGAGATACTTTATAAAATAGCAGAGTACACTCTCACTGGAGAGAACCCTGCACATGTAATGTAACTAACTTGTTTAAAGTCAGAAATATTACTTATTTAAGGTCTCCTTAACATTGTAATAAAGTGTGTTAAATAATAAAAAAAAAAAAGATCCTTGAAAATTTGTCAAATCTTGAGTTGAAGATGTAATACAACATGGTGACCAAATTTAATCACTCAAAAATTGAAATCAATGGGATATAAAACTTACAAGGGAATTTCTTGAGGTGTCCACCTCCGGTTTGAACGGGACTGCGATTTTTGGAAAGATCATGGTCTAAAACACCCAAAACCAAAATTTCAGCTGCCCAACTTACTTTTTCGATTTTTGGCGAACGTTTGAAAATTCAAAGTTGACTGTTTTTGGTGATTTATGCTTTTTTATTAAAAAAGTACGTACTTGATCAGCAAAAATGATCAAAATAAATCCTAAAACTGATATTAATTCCCTAAATCCAAATTTCGCCATTTCTAGCCATTCTGGAGCCTCCATCGCGATTTTCAATTTCTCCAGAATTTTGAATTTGCTCCAGAAGGCGTGATTATGAAGTAGGACAGCTAAAAGTCGAGTTGTGTGTTATACTCGACCTGTTCAACGAGTTTATCCACATTTGAGCCGATTAGGGGGGGGGGGGGGGTATCTCAAGAGTTGTTTTTTGAACAGCTTTTTTTCATGATAAAAATATCCAAAAAATCAAAAGTTTCTCGTTTGCGAGAAAATTTTGGATATTGGCACGAATCGCTGTATCGAGTTCAGAACCACCCCCCCCCCCCCCCGTTCGAATTTCGCTGTTTCGAGCCGTTTTTGGAACCTCCAGCGTGATTTTCTGAATTGGTTGTGTTTTATATTAGGTATGTCATACAACCGCGCGGAAGGCTCCAGAATGGCTGGAAATGGCGAAAGGGGGGGGGTTCTGGACGAAAACGTCTTGCACTTTGGTATAGAAATTTTAATTAAAAATCATCTTTCAGAAAAAACCTGAATTTGAAAATTTGAGGACCTCCTCATTACGAATTTCCGAATTTTCAAATTGAGCTTGAGCTGCAGAACTGATAAACATAGATCACGTTAGTGCGCTTTCGCCTTTGGCACTGTAAATATCTTCGGTAAAATCGTATCAAAGATGCAATCAAAATTTATTTTGAAAATTTCGCGTCAAAATTTTGGAAAAAGAATCATTTTTAGGTATGTACTTCTTTTTTGCAACTAAAATTTGTCGAGATAAATAAATTTTTTGAAAATTAATATGTAAATCAGTCAATCAATCGATCATTAATTTATTGTTTCAATACATACCTACAATATTACAAGTACTTTTACAAACTTGACTTACATTATTTATGTAAGTATTTTAAAATAAATCTGTATCAAGTTGGGAGTGATGACAATAATTCTCATGAATAGAACCTCCGAAAATTACATGGTAAGAAAAAAAATCAAAATGACATGCGAGAAAGCTGTTTCAAAAATGGTTACTTACCTATACTTATGTTAGACTGAATAATCACTCTTGGAAATTTTTTTAAAATAATTATTCAAGATGAAAAAAAAAGTTTAGCGGAACAATTTCCTTATGCTTGTATGTATTTATTATTTGGCCAACAGTTATAATTTTATTTCTCTGCTTAATTCAGTCTTCTTGAAAAATGCTTGAAATTTTTTGAAACATCTTGAATCTTTTTTCAAGTGTTTTTTAAATTAAATTTAAAAAAGGGAGAAAGAACTAAGTACTAATAGGTACATACGAGTACCTAACAACCTACATAGGCTTATTTTTTTATGCATAATAGTTAGGGTTAATTTTTCATCCCATATTCCCTTCATTACTCATTGCACTGAGGACATTTTTTTTTCTCAACTGCAGTTCGTCTGCAAAACAACAAAATAATTTCAATTTTTTGCAAAGATTCATTTTTTGGAAGGCAAGGATGAAAGAATGGACATTAAGAACGAAAACACCTGGCAGATATTGAAGCAAAAGTTTGATAAACGTCTTGCACTTTGAATTAAGTAGAAATTTTACTAATAAAAATCATGTTTCAATAATCAATAGACACTCTTCAGTCAAGCATCCACGTGATGAACGTTCGTGGCTGAGAAGAAGAAGACTCAACTTTGAAATTGGAGGTTATGAATTTTCAAATTGAACTTGAGCTGCTTGCCCACTGGTACTGTGGTTATAGACTAAATAATTATTCGTAATTCGTATGGAAAATTTTCAATGCTTAATTCATGATTTAAAAAAAAGTTCAGTGAAAGTGTAACCTTAAGCGTGTGTTTACACAGTATTTTGTCAACAGTTCATAATTTCATAAGTTCATGTTGTATATACAATAACATATTAGTAAATATGACCTAAGTAAGAAATTTTAATTTTCATATTGACGAAAAAAGTTTTTTAGCATTGGAACATCCCTTCCCCGCTTTCAATACAACTCAATTGTACAAAATTATGCCTCGTGTTTGTTATGTTTTCTAGTCTACACTGCGACAATAATGTAGGTACTATTCTTGTATAGATAAGTTGAGTAGATCATTCCCTGTTTTTCATGCCCCATCAATACATAGTATAAAAATGCTAATTTTGTGGCAAGAATTGAAAAAAATTTGGAAACAATTTCGAGGTTCGGAAAATATTTTTGGTTATCAAAGTATACTGGCTAATCAACTCTACCTTTTTTATTGCTTCAGTGGTAAGCTCTGGTTTACGAATAAAATTCACATTCAGGTGAAGTCTGTGTGGCTTGTATTGATTTTTTGCGAAATTATGATCTCGTATACGCTCACTTTGGCATATCTGTGGTTCGATGAAAATAAAGATCCTTTGATGATGTTTAACGTTGCGAGTTTCCTGGGTCTTAATAACGTGTCAGTGTTTGGATTACCTTTGATAGGGTACTTGTATCGTCACGATATCGAGGCTATGATCGATCATGTTAATAATATTTATATTTCCAAAGTTAGTTCGAATTTAGACGAAAAAAAAGTAATGCGTGATGCGAAACAAATTTTCAAGCTGTTTAGTTATTCCTTTCTTACATGTTGCGCTGTATTTTTATTCGTCTGTTTTTTGGACGTGGTAATATTTTACGATGAAAAAAAATTTAAAAATCATTTTTATTACACGATACCTGTTCCTTTCATCGATCAATATGGAAGTTTTGGATTTCTTTGCACGGTTAATTTGGGCATTTCACTGATCGCTTTGGAATTTTGCATGATATTTTGGTTGTCAATGTTGGCCATGGTGTTGTATTGGAATACAATATGTTGCGATGAACTAATCAATCTGCGAAAAACTATTGATGCTGGTGCTCGTAATCTATATGAAGATGTTGAAAGAAGTGGAGAACTCTCAGAAAATTGGAATCAAGCGTTTGACATTATCGTAAAGCGTAGCGTTGGATTGTTTCAAAACATCAATGTGTAAGCATTTTTATTGATCTAGATGCCTACTGGAGGTCTTTTTCAATTTTCAAACTCAATTATTTCAGACTTATTGACCATTTGAGAAAATTTGTTGAGGTGTCCAGCTCTTTTATGACACTATCGGCCTTCTGTTATGGCGTTACTGTGCTTTTTATTTGCTCATCTGTAAGTTGTTCACAAAACCTGCTTAGAAGGCTGTTCTCATTTGTAAGTATCTATGTGACTTCTACATAGAAAAACATTGTTGTGGTATTTCTTTGTTTGTAGGAACACTTTGCATTTGTTCTAAAAATTAAATAAATGGCTGCGTATTTGTGCTCTTGTGTGACCGCATTTTCGTTCTATTTCCTTGGGCAGAAGTTGGATTACTTGGTAATGATGACCATCTGATACTTTTGAAAAATTTACAACAATGTTGCATTGATTAAAGTTGTGTTGTTTTCTTCTTGAAATCAGATACTGGAAGTATCCTTCGCAGTCTACTCTACTCCTTGGTATCATTCGGTCGAGGTGCGAAAGCATGTTCATTTGTTGTTGTGCCAAACTCAATCGACAAAGAACTTCGCCATATTCAAAGTTTACGAGCTGCTGTTGAAGAATTTTTCACGTTACTTGCACGGGCTGTTGTCATGCGCGAATGTGCTACGTAGAATTACCAGAAACTAACTTTTTGTCTTTGTATCGGAATATTTTTTTGCGAGGGGAAACGGTTGTGTCTGATCAAATCAATAAAATTACCATGTTTGAACAGGTCTGATTTGATTTGATTAGATCCGATTGAATATTGTTGATTAGATGTTATTAAGACACTCTTCCAGTTCAATTTTGTCAGACCACGTCAACATTTGGATCTACCCAATTGCATAGATAATTGATTACTAGGTCGCTCCGCGACCTCGACCCCCTGCTAGCGCACTCGCTTCGCTCGTGCTGCTCGCCCTGGCCCTCGCTCCGCTCAGGCCTCTCGCTCCTTCGGGGCTCGCTTTTTTGACAACTCAACTCATGCCCCTGCTCTTACTATGTTTAAAAAATCAAAGTTTTCAAGAAAAAAATTCAAGTTTGAACAATATTTCTAGGTATCAATTTCTAAAATGAATTAACGACATTTTCCCCTCAAAAAACTTACGTCTATATCCCAAATATAAAAACCCTACCAGTGGTGGCGTAGCTAAGGGAGGGACGTGACTTGAGCCATTACCCCCACCCCTCACCCCGTTAGTGAAAATTAAAAATATTGCATGCGATAATGAACTGTTTTTTCGTTTTTTGGACCCATTTCTTTCAAAAAATTTCCACCGTCACTTCACTTGAGCAGTATTTGCACCTTCATTTCCATCAAATTTTTATACATTGCGAAGGGTTTTTATAAAATTACCTCTAATTTCAATTTTTCATGCCTAAAAATCTGTCCCCCCCCCCATTGAGAAAATTCTGGCTATACTGTATTGAACACTTCCCCTATCTTTACTTTTGACTTTTTTACGAACAATGTTCCACTAAACATTTCCAATTGTGCTGTTGAAAAAATTCCAACCCAAAAATGATCTCAAGTGCAGAACCTCCTCTCCTCACTATTCTAACAGACACTACATTCCAGTTTTTAAAAAATAAAATACTACTGAGCTGCTCCGCAGCCCCAACCCTCAGCTCGCGCCTCGGTAAATATGGCACATTTACAAACCATCACAGCTCGGACTACTCGCCTTTTACCCCCTCAAACAAAATAAATGAAAATATTTCTCCTGAAAATTCAAAAATTCAAAATCCCTAAAAAAAACTCCAAATGATTTCCGCGAAGCGAAAAATCTCTCTAGGGGGGAGACATCCCCGCATCTGGCAACCCTGGCGTTCTAGCCATGCTCGTTCCTTACATATACAACCCTGAAAAGAAACCAGTTGGTGTAGTAGCTCCGCCCACAACGAAGCAACGTATAACAGCGCGTTCAGTTAAAACGCTATTTTTATAGGGTTTTTTTGATTTTTTGGACCTTAAATTTTAAAATTTTTTTTCCAAAATATTATTTGACATATCTAGAGTGCAAAAGGAATCGATTAAGAAAAAAATCATGAAAAAAGGTTCATTGGGAGAGGCTGGGCGATTGGAAGTATGTTTTTTTTCAAAGATCTTTTAATATTGTGACGCTCTGAGCGATACCATACCATATGTCGGCAAAATTTTTTTTCGTTTTATTGTGGTTTCTGGTAGTGTTTTTCTTCCTCTTTTCAATGGTGCAAACAGATTTTCAAAATATTAAAGTCTGACAAATTTGCAAAATTTCAAAGTTGCGTATTTTTTGAAATTCAAAAACCAAAATTCTGAGAAAAACGTTTTTGAAAGTTTGGGTTATTTTTGTAACATTTTAATTTTTTTTTTTTTTTTTTTATTTTCTTCATCTTTTAATGGTTTTACATCATAATATTATTTTTTTTGACATTTTTTTATGAAAAGCACTTTCGTAAAACCGATTTTTCACCACTAAAACGACGTGTTTGAGATCGGTGGGTACACCCATTCCAAAGTATAGGCTTCATAGTATATGAATCGACAAAAAAAAATTTTTGATATTTTCTGACTTTTTCCATGAAAACGCGATTATCTTAAAAAAAAGTTTTCCGACTTATGGTATGGTATCGCTCAGAGCGTCACATATATAGATATGTACTTAGTTATAGGTATTTACAGTGGATTGCAAAAAAAATATGTTGGACGATTTTTATAAATTTTAGCGGAAACGTTCATTTTAAATTTAAAGTCGCTTAGTCGCTCAAAAAAAATTTTCAGCTCTGCATGTGTTCCAGTAGGGAAATATGATTTTTCTCGCTCTAGCTCTCACCTAACAGGTCATAATTGAGCTTTTTTGGGTAAAATCCTAGGCAGTTGCCAAGGGCCCAATCACCCAAGCAGGCTTCGTTATTCACGTGTGCCCGTCAGCTAGCCTCAGTCCCCCAACCTATCTTGGGAAAGGGGATTTCAAGGAGGAGAATTTGGTGCCTTGGGGGGGAGGGACAACAAGTGTTGGTCTCCCTTTTGCATTACAAGAGTTTCTGATATGGAGGATTTTTGTGAGGCAGCCACTGCACTTGCTAAGGGCTTCTCACCAGCCACTAACATTAGACTTGGACTTGAGAGCATAAACTAATTACAACTAATTAATTTAGGCTGAAAAAATGTAGGAAAATAGGTACAATTAGTTAAATTGGTCTATTTAGCAAATATGTACAATATTACAGTATAAGACAATAAATAAAAAACCCACACCAAATTTATTTAAGCGTAAGATTTTAAGAAAAAATGAATATATTCAAGTAAGGTATGCATAGGTTTTGAAAAATATAACTATACTTATACATTTTTGATTTAAAAAAATTATTAACCGGTATTAAGTCGGATTACAAACAATAAAATTTGCTAATATTTCCCTAGAATTACATCTAGCTTCTTCAGAGCGGTCTTCACCACTGAGGGTTCCTTCTTAATTGAGATCTAGTTTAGGTCCAAGTTGGGTGTGGTCTCTCTCCTGAATAGTTCCAGCACCAAGGGTGTGGCCTGTCACATGGGTGTGGCTTCTCCCATTGTCTTAAGGTGATGCATCTTGACGGGTTATTTAGAGGGCTTCCTCATGTCAATGTTGGGTTGATGTCTAGATCAGGATTGAAGCTGGTCCTCCTTCAGGGTGCATACTCTGACAGTGACTGAGTTGTCTTTGAAGCATTCAATGATGGATTGCTTCACTGTTGGGCACTCTTGTTTATCAAGACCACACCCTAGTCTTGGAAGAGTGCTATCTTTTTGATCTTAAGTTGGTCGCATTTGGCAGCAAGTGCTTTCACCATTGCTACAAAATCTTTGATTGACGGCTCATCGTTGTACTGTTCTTTGGTGATGGCATAAAGGATGAACGAGTAGTTTCCATTCCATCTTTTTCTGAGCTCAACTACTTCACCAACCTTAGCACCCCTTGACTGCAGAGTGTACTGGTTGCTGAAAGCTTGTATGAACAGGAGCGCACTGCCCCTGGATATCCTGAAGTCACGGCGAACACAATGGGCCAAGCCAAACTGCGGGTTGTGTCTCATCAGAGATTCATTTTTTGGAGGGAAATGACAAAAGAATGGACAGAAAGAACGAAAACACCTTGCAGATATTGAAGCAACAGTTTGAAAAACGTCCTAATTTTATTAAAAATCATGTTTCGATATACACTATTCAGTCAAGCATCCACGTGATGAATTCAGAAACGTTCATAGCTGAGGAGAAGAAGACTCAACTTTGAAATAGGGGGACCCCGCCGCGCCGCGCCGGTACCAATTTATGAATTTTCAAATTGAACTGGAGCTGCTTGCTCATTGGGACTGTGGTTAATGGTTAATTGGTTATAGACTAAATAATTATTCATATGAAAAATGTTTCAATGTTTAATTCATGATTTTAAAAAAAGTTTAGTGGAACTGTTTCCTTAAGAGTTTATTTACGTAAGTCAACAGTTATAATTTCATAAGTTCATGATGTACGATAACATGTATAGGTAAACATGGCCGAATTAAGAAATTTTAATTTTTAATAAGGACGAAAAAAAGTTTTTCAGCATTGGAACATCCCTTTCTCCTTTTCAATACAATTCGATCGTACAAAATTGTGCCTCCTGTTTGTTGTGTTTTTCAGTCTACACCTCGACAATATTATGTACTACCTATTCTTGTAGTTACGTTGAGTAGATCATTCCCTGTTTTCCATACCCCTTCAATTTAAAAATGCTAATTTTGTGGCAAGAATTGAAAAAAATTTGGAAACAATTTCGTGGTTCGGAAAATATATTCGGTTATCAAAGTACACTTGCTAATCAACTCTACCTTTTTTATTGCTTTAGTGGTAAACTCTGGTTCACGGACAAAATTCACACTTAGGTGAAGTTTGTGTGGATCTTATTGATTTTTTGCGAAATTGCGATCTCTTATACGCTCACTCTGGCATATTTGTGGTACGATGAAAAGAAAGATCCTTTGATGATGTTCAACATTGCGAACATTCTGGGTATAAATAACATGTCAACGTTCGGATTACCTTTGATTGGGTATTTGTATCGTAACGATATCGAGGGTATGATCGATCACGTTGATAATATTTTCATTCGCAAATTCAGTTCAAATTTTTACGAAAAAAGAGTAATGCACGATGTGAAACGAATTTTAAAACGATTTAGTTATTTCTTTTTTACATTATGTTTTGTGTATTTTATCGTCAGTTTTTTGGACGTGGTAATATTTTACGATGAAAAAAAGCTGAAAAATCATTTTTATTACACAATACCTGTTCCTTTCATCGATAAATATGGAAGTTTTGCATTTTTTTGCACGGTTAATTTGGGCATTTCACTGATCGCTGTGGATTTTTGTATGGTATCTTGGGTGTCAATGCTGGCCATGGTGTTGTATTGGAATACGATATGTTGCAATGAGCTAATCAATTTACGCAACGATATCGATGCTGGAGTTCGTCATCTGTATGCAGATGTTGAAAAAAGTGGACAACTTTCAAAAAATTGGAATCCAGCGTTCGAAAGTGTCGTAGTACGTAGCGTTGGATTGTTTCAAAACGCCAATCTGTAAGCATTTTCATTGAGCCTTTCATGCCACTTTAGATACCTACTGGAGATTTTTTTTTTGATCCTCGACCTCGATTATTTCAGACTTATTGATGATTTGAGAAAATTTGTCGAAATGTCCGGTTCTTTTACGACAGTGTCGACTTTCTGTTATGGCGTTATTGTGCTCTTTACTTGCTCATCTGTAAGTTATTTATAATACTGAGCTGCTTATGAGGTTTTTCTAATATGTGATTCTAGAAAAAAATGGATGTGGTGTTTCTTTGTTTGTAGGAACACCTTGTATTCGTTCTGAAAGTAAAATATATGGCTGCTTATTTGTGCGCTTGTGTGACCGCATTTTTGTTCTATTTCCTTGGACAGAAGTTGGATTACTTGGTAATGATGACCACTGATCAGTTATCTACTTTTGAAAATTTTATGACAATATTGCATTGATTAAAGTTATTTTTGTTTTCTTTTTAAAATCAGATACTGGAAGTATCCGATGCAGTCTACTCTACTCCTTGGTATCGTTCGGTCGAGGTGCGAAAGCATGTTTATTTATTGTTGTGCCAAACTCAATCGACAAAGAACTTCGCCATATTCAAAGTGTACAAACTGCTGTTGACGAATTTTTCGCGTTACTTGCACGGGGTGTTGTCGTGTGCAAATGTGCTGCGCAGAATTACCAGAAAATGAATTTTTGTCTTTGTATTGGAATATTTTAGCGAGGGGAAAAGTTTGGGTCTGATCATATCGACGAAATGACCATGGCTCAGCCAGGGATTGTACTCGGTTACTTTTTAAGTAACCAAGTTACTGAAGTTACTAATAGTAACTTTTGGTTACTTTTTAAAAATTTTGGTTACTAAAAGTTACTTTTTCCGAGTTTTTTTTTCACAAATTTCCTTTTTTTTCTTCTTCAAAATTTTACCCAGAACTCTTTCTCTTTTTATCAAAAATGATGCTGTTTTACCTCTCAAGAATTGTGAATTTTCAAAAGCTTTTGCCCTTGCTTCGCTCGGGCTTTTATTCATACTTCTATGAATATACGTAATAATCTCCTGAAAAATTGAAAATTTTGAAGCCAAGAAAATCAACTTTTTACTTACATTATCAGGAGTGACGTTGTTTTACGTCTCATATTATCAATTTTCGCAGCTTTCGCCCTCGCTTCGCTCTGGCTTTTACTCATATTTTTACACATAACAAATAGGTACTTAGGTATATGTAATTTTCTGAAAGCTTTTAAAATTTGAAGGTTTTGAAGCCACGAAAATCAACTTCTTGCTTGAAAAGTGAGGTTGTTTTATGTTTCGAATCATAAATTTTTCGCAGCTTTCGCCCTCGCTTCGCTCGGGCAGATATGAATTCTACTACTACAATTTTCAAACATTTCCTAAAATGGAAAAATGAACTCGACAAATTCCAAAAACATAATGTAATCAATATCTGACCAATTATTTGGAAAAATCTTGTTGGGGGGAGGGGGGTAGAGTAAACGTTGGGAAAATTTAGCGTGAAAAGTTGGGAGAATTTCAGTCTCTCTCCCCCCTCCCCCCACCAACACATCGCTTCATCAGACCTCTGAAAATAAAATGTAGTACAAATAGTTTAAAGTTTTGTATGGATCAGAGTTTTTCGGTCACCTCACCTCTATTTTTTGCATTGAAAATTTTTTTGGTCACTTTTTTGGTTACTTTTTGGTTACTTTTTGGTTACTTTTTCCAGCTTTTTTGGTTAACAAAGTTACTTTTTTTGAGAAAAATTTGAGTACAATCCCTGCTCAGCAGGTCTGGTATTGAATATTGTTGATTATGATGTTATCGCAAGACACTCTTTGAATTCAATTTTGTCAGACCACATCAACATTTGGTTCTAGCCAATTAGATACCTGATTGATTATACTTATAGTTGTAGGTACCTATGTACTTTATGGTGGATCGCAAAAAAAAAAAAAATAAGTTGCATGATTTTGATCTAATTCAGTAAAAACGTTCATTTTGAATTGAAAGTCGCTCAAAAAAATGTTCAGCTCCAGAAGAGCTCCAGTGCCAGGGGGGGGTATGGGTCCTCAAAGAGAGGGCTTTTTAGAAAAAATCATGATCTTTCACGCTCCAACTCTCCCCTAACCTGTTTTGGGAAACATGGCCCAGTTCTACATATTTTTTATGTCGACCTACACGTAAGTATGTCTAGATCTACCATTTCCATCAAAATCCAAGACCATTTTTAAGGTTATATTGTGGGATTAAAAATTTGCAGATCGCTTTATATTCGGGTAAATTTGTGTTTTGAAAATTTTATTCTTCTCAAATGTTTCACGTTAATCAAGCCAAAACATCGAAAGATATCATTTTTGAAAATTGAGACATTTTTTGGAAGTGATGTCAATTTTTTGGTAATTATTGCTAATTTCAAAAAAAAAAAAAAAATCGAGAAAAAAGGGCCCTACAAAAACATTTTGATTTAGTTCATTATTGGATTTCCACAAAAAAAATTCCAATCACTGGAAAAAAATGTTTCCGGAGATTCCCAAATGACTCAATATTTCGCACATCTGGAGTAATAAGGTTGCATCTCAAAAAAAATGATTATTTTTTGACACTTTTGCATTTTTGGAGTTTGTATGACTATGACCCCCTGAAGCCAAAAGAAAAAAACACTCAGAGTTGGGTACGTTATTTAGATCTTGTAAGAAAGAACTCAAACGTTATTACTCAAAATTCCAAACAACCTCGCAAAGTGGTTTAGAGTTGAAAACTAGGTAGGTAATTTGGTATTTACAAAATATTGAATAATATCTAATTTTAATAGTTTTGAAAACAGAAAATATAAAAATAGAAACACTTATAGTTGGGGGGGGGGGGGGTTGCACATGAGGATTTATTGCACCCCCCCCCCCCCCCCGCTGATCCACCTGAACATCTTTTTTCTTAAAGGGGAAGTCCTAAAGAACATTTCTAGCCCTTGTCCTCAAAGAAAAGGTGGCCCTATTTACAAAATGGCGACCATTTTGATTGACAGGTCAGCCGAAATCTCAGATTTTGCGTTCCAGCATAGGAATTGCACAAAAATTTTTAAACCGTACAATGGTAGATCGAAAAAGCAGGCAAAAATTCATCACCTGTAAAAATTTTAGAGAGCTAAAGTGCCTTTTTCGATTTTTAGTGAATTTTCAAAAATCAAATTTTGGCCAAAAATGTGGGAAAAAATCAAAATTTTACCAAATTGAGCTAGAAAGCTGAAATTTGGGATATACCTGTTTTCGACATGCCAAATCGATTGAGAACGGTTTCAACCCGTTTTGAGCAGTTCTGGAGCCTCCAGCAGATTTTTAAATCTCGAAATTCGTACAAAATTTTATCAAAATATGAAGTTGGAAAGCCGAAATTCTTTCTGCAAAATAATTTCAATACGCTACGAAGTCGACTGCAGGTGGGTTTCAAGTCGTTTGGGCCTCCAGCGATTTTTTGAAAATTACGACTTTCCAACTCCATTTGATGAAATTTTGTGGGGATTTCGAGTTTCAAAAATCTGCTGTATGCTCCAGCTAAGAGCTGCTGATAACGGTTTGAAACAGTTTCCAGTCGATTTGTTGCGCTTCTGAACACTGGAATTGAAAAAAGTTGTTTAATTTTTGAAAGAAAATATCGCCTTTTTGATTACATTAAGAATGATGCTTGATAGAAAAGCCATGAAACAGCGTTTGTGAGGTCGAAGCTCCGAACTATTTATCAAAAAATGTAGCAAAATGTTGAATTTTTCGTGAGAAATATAAAAGACCTCTCTGCTGTATGAAAATAAGGATGGAAGATTGGAAGACCTCAAAGCAGTCCTCGACAAACACATTAGAGAGACTTTTTGTTTTTATGTATGTACATACTTTAAAAGTAATGCGCGGTTTATTGAAATTTTTTTACGAAAACGAAATAAAAAGTTTTAGCGAGACCATTTACGAGTATGTTTGGTATAGGTACCTACTACCTACTTTAGGTATAATTAACATTTTTCATAAGTTTGTACTAAATAAATCAAACACCAAGTTATCCAATGCATTAATAATCGAACTAAAAAGAAGAAAAAACAACTTTTTCATATTTTTAAGCTGTTTGGTAGATATTTTAAATATACTTGCAATAGAAATATACACGTCATGACCCACGCCCATTTTTTGTTGGTACCTAAATTTACTTAGCTTTCACCATCTCAACCATTACCTATAGTTAAAAATTTACCGAAACCCTTACTTTAAAATAATGTTCATTCAGTTACAAAACAATGTTTATGTAAAATGCTCATGTTATACTTACGTAAGAAAGTGGCTTCGTACATTTACCCGATTTTGGACGATCAACAAATGAAAAAATGCGCAGTTTGTCGCGAGAATTGAACAAACTTTGGAAACAATTTCGTGGTTCGGAAAACATGTTCGGTTATAAAAGTACATTGGCTAATCAGCTCTACCTTTTTTATTGTTTCAGTGGTGAAATCTGTTTCACGAATGAAATACACGATCAAGTAAAATTTGTTTGGTTTGGATTAAACGTGTGTGAAATCTTGATCGCGTACGCCATCACTTTAGCTTATCTTTGGTGCGATGAAAAAAAAGATCCATTGATGATGTTCAACATTGCAAATATACTTGGTATCAGTAACATGACAGTATTCGGATTTCCATTGATTGTGTATGTGTATCGTGACAATATCGAAGCCATGATCGAGCACGTTGATAGTATTTTTGCTTCAAAGTTTAATCTGAATCTACGCGAAGAAAAAGTAATACAAGATGCGAAACGAAATCTTTATTTGTTCGGCTATTTCATTCTTACATTTTGTCTGGTGTATTTCTTCGTTTGCTTTTTGGACGTGATCATATTTTACGATGAAAAAAAGTTGAAGAATCATTTATATTACACAACGCCTGTTCCTTTTGTCGATAAATATGGCAGTATTGGATTTCTTTGTGCGGTCAATTTGGGAATTTCACTAATCGCTGTTGAATTCTGTATGGTAACTGGGTTTTCAATGTTGGCCATCGTGGTTTATTGGAATTCAATATGTTGTAACGAATTAATCAGTCTAAGGAACAGCATCGAGGTTGGAGCTCTTGATTTGAATGCAAACGTTAAAGAAATTGGGACACTTTCGAAAAACTGGAACCTTGCGTTTGAAAGCATTGTGGAACGTAGCGTTGAATGCTTTCAGAATGTCAATTTGTGAGCATTTTTTCGATCTTTCTTGCCTACAAGTTGGTCATATTATTTGATTTCATAACTCATCTACTCATTGAATTGTGTATTTTAGACTTATATTAATCACCTGAGAGGATTTGTAGAGATGGCTGGCTCGTTCTTGACATTTTCTGCGTTTTGTTACGGAGTGATTGTGCTTTTCATCTGTTTGTCTGTGAGTTGGTCTTGCGTTTTTTTTCTTCTACCAGAGTATGTGATTATTAGAAAATATTTTTGATATTGCTTCCTCTGTTTATATAGGAACATTTATTATTTGTTCTAAAGGTGAAATACATGGCAGCATATTTGGCAACTTGTACGACGGTATTTTCGTTATATTTCTGTGGACAGACTTTGGATTTTTTGGTAATTTATTGTGATCGACAATACGTTTAAATTTCTATTATAATGTCACGTTTTCCGACTGATTTTATTGTATTTTTTGAAATCAGATATTGGAAGTATCTTTCGCCATCTACTCTACTCCTTGGTACCGTTCGGTCAAAATGCGGAAACACGTTTATTTGTTGTTATGTCAAACTCAATCGACGAAGAATTTCGCCATATTCAAAGTGTACAAGCTGTTGTTGAAGAATTTTGCCCGTTACTTACACGGAGTGTTAACATGCACGAATGTCATGCGTAAAATTACCAGGAAATGAAAGTGTCTGTGAAGACCGAGAAGTGGAAAACTGAAAACCCTGCTGAATGACCAGTTTGGCTACTAACTAATCAAACTGGAACAGTGCCTAGCTGGATATTACATCAATAAAATCAGAAGTTCATTTTTATAATTTTTCAGAATCGAAAAAAAAATTCATAGATTGCTACTGCAAAACATAACTTTTAGAAAATCTATTTGATGAGTACAGGGGAAGAACCCCAGATAAGTCGAAAATTTTCAAAAATAAATTCAGGGTCGGATTAAATTAAATCAAATCAAATCATTTATTTTTGCAATGGGCAGCTATGCTGCATTTACAAAGTCAGCTTAATAATTAAGTGAATGTACAGCATTTCAACTAATTACTCTAACATTTAGATTTTGAAGAGATAAATTCAATTTTTTGTAGTAGGTAAAATTGACCTTTGAAAAAATAAAGAAGGGTTGAGAAATGAGCCGAGACCAAATCAGAGACAAAAGGAAGCTTTCGACACCAATAGCTACATATTTTGAGTACGACTGTTTTTCATTATGTCATCTTAATACTTGTATGTAATTGATTTTCATCAAATTCAGGTGATTGTAAAACACTTGATTTTTCGACTTTTATCTGAATTTTTTCACGAAAAGAATGACATTTAAAATCGTAACTTACGTATCTCTTTTTTTTCAATGTTGTCTTCTGGTCATCACTTTTATGAAAATCAAATTCACTACGAGTTGGAAATTGGAACATTCTGAGTACCTACTTTGAAACGCCGTAACACAAAAGTTTCAAAAAATGACCTATCTGGGTTATTCCATGTACCCTCTATTTCGTGTGCTTCGGGAACCTTCTTCAATTGCACAAAATTTTGAAACCTCATTTGTTATAACCAGGGCTAGGGTACATTTTTTCCATTAAAATGAGCCAAATTTGTGGGAGCATTTTTTCTACATTTTCTACTGATACAGGGTGTCCACAGGTCTGGAAAACCTGGAAAACCTGGAAAAGTCAGGGAATTTGGTCGGTCTGGAAAAGTCAGGGAGAAGTCAGGGAATTTCGTAATTTTCACGCAAAATCCCTGGAATTTTGAAAAAACGATCAATTGAAAATTCTGAATAAGGACCTGTGATGAAAGAAAAACACTGTTTTTCACTTCTCGAAACGCAAATTTTCAAAAGCTTTTGCCCTCGCTTCGCTCGGGCTTCTTTTCTTTTTCACAGGCAACATAAAAATTTCTTATAGATTATAAAAATCAAGTTTTTATACCAAAAAATGAACTCCTCACGAAAAAAACGTCGTTCTTAAGCATCTCGAAATACATACAAATTTACAAGAGCTTTCGCCCTCGCTTGGCCCTGTTCAGTTTTATTTTTCAAAATCAACTTCCTTCAAAAAAAAAACATACTTAATTCAAATATTCTAAAATTTTAAAAGCCAAAAAAAAGCTACTCGTCCTCACATAAAAAAACCTCGTTTTTATGACTCTCGAAACTCAAATTCTCAGAAGCTTCCGCTCTCGCTTCGCTCGAGCCTGTTCTCTTTTCTTTTTCAAGAGTAAATTTCCTTCAAAAAAACATCCATTCCAATATTAAAATTTAAAAAACCAAAAAATAAACACTCTTCGCATTCAAAAAAAAAACTCGTTTTCAGGCATCTTAAAATGAAAATTTTCGAAAGTTCTCGCCCTCGCTTCGCTCGCGCCAATTTGTCTCTCATTTTAAAATGAACAAATTTCACATTTTGAGGCCTTCAAAAATCAAAAAAAGAAAAGAAAAATTTTCAGAAGTTATATGAATACATAGGTATTTTATCAATTGGCCAAACTTGATGCATGTTTTATTGTTTTATTTATTTTTAATTAGAAAAGTTAATAATCAAAGTTAAGCTGTTTTTTATATCCGAAGAAGTATCCAGTTCGAAGAGAAGCTTATGAAAAAAATTACCCCTCAAAAAAATTTGTTTTGTAATTAAAGTGCGGGGTGAGCATAGAAAATTGAGAAAAATGGTCTGGAAAAATGGAAAAATTGGTCTGGAAAACCTGGAAAAGTCAGGGAAAATCATTTCCAGAAATGAGTGGACACCCTGTGATAGGTAACAGCAAATTTTCCACGTTTTTAGGAAATATTTTACTCAATTGGTTTCAAATTTGTGTACCATTATTTGCCTAATTTTTCATTTTTTCCCACAAAATTTGCGAAGCTGACTTGATTACTTAGATATTTATTTCTGATTTGAACAGGACCGCGATTTTTGGAAATAGCATGGTCTGAGACCCTTGTAACCAAAATTTCAGCTGCCCAAGCTGGTTTTTCGATTTTTGGTGAATTTCGAAAATTCTAAATTCATTATGTTAGTCAAAAAACACACTCGAGGTGTCCGCCAGGGAATCCGAACAAATGTAGATAAACTCGTTTAACAGGTCGAGAATACGCTGCTGCTTGATTTTTACTCGCAGATCACCAAGTTAATTTCTAAACTTTGTGGAGAAATTTTAAAATTTTGGAGAAATCGAAAATTGCGCTAGAGGGTCTAGAATGGCTCGAAATAACGAAATTCTGATCGAAGAGGGAAGGGGAGTAGACATGATGTAGCCGTTTGTATAAATTTCAAATATATTCCTTTGAAATATATTTTTTTTATTTTTTTCATCGCAATCTTGGTGAAAAGATGCACTCGAGGTGTCTTCTTGGAAATCGCGTCAAATGTGGATCCTTTGAAATATATTTTTTTTTTATTTTTTGTACCTATTTTTTTCATCGCAATCTTGGTGAAAAGATGCATTCGAGGTGTCTTCTTGGAAATTGGATAACTTCTTTAATCAGATCGAGAATAAGCCAGAACTGGATTTTTTTTATTCAACCAAATTAATTTCTACCCGTTTTACAGAAATTTTGAAATTCTTAATGAACTCAAAAAACGTGCTGGAGGCTCCAGAATCACCGAAAATGGTAAAGTTCGATTCGTGGAGTTGATACCTATTTATCAATTTCAGAGCTATTGTCCTCATTTTTACTCAATAAATAAAAAAACACTCAAACAACTTGAAATGGTGAATTTTATATGTATTTTTAAAAATTTGTCATAAATCGAAAAATGTACCTGGGCACTGGGCAGTTGAAATTGTGGTTACGAGGGTTTCAGACAATGCTCTGTTCAAAAATTGTGGTCCCGTTCAAATTGGAAGTGGACATCAGATTTTTTGATATTTAGACTCTGGGTTGGCCTTGGATTTGATAGATTTGAGCGAGACCTTGACCCAAAATTCACTCATGTTCAAATTTTTAGAAAATGTTACAGGGATGATGCTCTAAACTTTTGCATGATTTTCGCTGATTTTACAGCATAGGTGGGGCTGCTGTTTCAAAAAAGCTCTACTTATTATTATTATTATTATTATTATTATTATTATTATTATTATTATTATTATTATTATTATTATTATTATTTTAATGGAGTGAGGGGGGAAAGGCAGGTGCTCTTAAGTCGAAACTGAGTTCACTAAACAGCTCTATCGATGTTCTATCCTTTAGCATGATTTTGACTGATTTTGGATGCATAGGTAGGGCTACCATTTCGCCAGCTCACCAACGAGTTTTTTAAAGGGGAAAGGAGGATGCTATAACATGTCTCTGGATCGAGGGCTCTATTGCTCCTACGATGCTCGAGACTCCTTGAGGGGGTCCCCTCTCTTTCCGAAAAAGGTAGGGCTGGCTAAATCTATTTGTCAGAATATACCTACTTAGATGAAAATCGAAAAATGAAAACACTGGAGCAGTTTTAAGGGAAAAAATCTGTTTCTATATAGTTGAGTGACACCCTCGCCGCTCTAAATTGACCTTGGAGATTGAAATTTGGCATGCACAATCAGAGGATGCCCTCCCCTAGATTTGCCGGTAGAATTGAATTTTCAACCATGCCTCCTCCCCTTTTACCGTAAAAAATTGTAAGTATTTTTGCCCATTTTTTCAGAGTTACCGAATTTGTGTCATCGCTGGGGCTCTTTTCAAATAATTGTTCGGTGAGCCTTGTGAGAGTTTCGACTTTCTTGCTAAATTTAGCTCGACTCAAGGGCCTTCCACTCACAAATTATGCAACATGTGCTGAATTCATGTTGGTGATCTTGCCCAATTTTTGAGCCACTGGGGCAAGGTTATGTCGGTATTGAAAAAAAATGGGGCTTGATTTCGATCTCAACTTTCAACCATGCGTCGATCGATAATTAAGTTGCGCTGGAGAGTTTCGAAAACTGGATAGTATATTTTGTTTAAGATTTTATGTGAGACAAAGGCAGAGCAATCTTGTTTGGATGATCGATTTTTTACTCGTCGCGTATTATTGAGGCTAATTTTGAATTTTACTACACGTGTCGTAAGCATTGAAACCCACGCGTTCATCTTCATAAAAACATTTCCCCCTCCCAGCGAAGTAAACGTGTTTAATGAGATTTAAGGGACCGAGAGGACTGAGGAGTGTAGTAAAAACCCCGCGTAAATCGAATCAAAAAAAACAAAAGCATCGACTCTCGTGCATCAAGAAAATAAAATAAAACAACATTCGTACGAAGAAGGTTATTTTGATCTCGCAGCCCCGTGTCAAGCGTAGAGATTATAATGTCGGTTATACTCCAAAGAAAGAGTTACTCTTTCCCCCCCGTACCCCTTCTATACCCGTATATTACCAAACTACAAAAGAAATAAGCATTCCACGGATAAACGGCGAGTAATTTTCGAAAATATTTCCTTTTATATTTCAAATTACTCGTGCACGAGTATACGAGTACACATCGGCGAAAAGAAGAAACCCAGTACCCACCAGCATCGCTGAAAAAAGACCAAATCGTAGTACGCGGTGGAGTAGAAAAGACTCTCCCCCCCCCCGCTCACCTAAATGTACAACCCACAGCGAAATCATAACAAAGTGTATAACATCATCATCATCATCATCATTGCGGTCTTGGTCGTCGTCGTATACGAGTATATCGCACACGCGAATTTGTTAAACGAGAGAAAAAGCGAATTTTGGCGGTCAAAAGAAAGGATACTCCGGAGTTCGCATGTATACGTACACGAAGCTATGTAAAAACGAATAAATCAAAAAACAATGTAACCGTGAAACAAAAGCCAAAGAAGAACGAGAAGAAGATGGAGGAGGGAAGATGTGCTAAAGGCAAAAAGACCTGTAGAGCTGGTGTAGATTCAACTTCATCTCCGAATAGCCGGAGACGATTATTGTTTATTTAATATGATAAATATACCACGTATGCCCCTGAAGAATTAATTTTTCAAATGGTTATTATTTTTGTCGTCGTATTACGTCATTTTGTTGATTAATTATTTGAAAGTGTTGTTCTAATCCTTTATTTATTCTGGATGGAATTTTTTTTTTGATCTTTTATCGTTGCATTTTCCAGATCGCTGGTCAAGAAGTCAAATTTTTAATCGAAAAATCGAGAAATTTCCCTCAAAATTGAAATTAGGTATTAGAATAAGCACTTTTTTTTAAACGTTGAAAATATCAATTTTTCGACAACTTTTCCCAATTTGAAAGCTTTTTCTTTGAAATTCAGAGTGTCGAGATGAGAACCAAACACACCCTGTAGAAAACTGGTTCATTTGAAGGTTGAAAAAACATTGGAAAAGTTGTAAAATTAATAATATATTTTTTCTCAATAATTATAGCGACGAAGATTTCATACAACAGAGAGGGATGCACGATGAAGAATAACCAGGGGGTAAAAATCGAATTATACCGATATAACTTCGGGTCGGAGGCGCGGTGGCAATTAAAAAACATCACGTAGAGACATTAAATCGACAACGTTTCCCACCAAAATGCCTCGAAATCGGGGGTTTTGATTGGTTCTCGGCGTGCCCGCATAAGCAGCCGCGTGCTCTTATTGTTTGGTAATTTTTTTTTTCGCTCGCTTTCTCCATTTTTGTAATTGCATTTACGAGACTAAACGTAGTATATTTAGGTCCCGTTGAGGATAAAAAAGACAAACAAAAATTGCGATTCTGACGCTCTCTATTTACGAGCCAGATTTTATTAGTTTATTATAAAACTGAGAAGTCATCTATTCGGTTGTAATAACGTTTACTCGTAAAACTTAATAAATCTTGTTTGTTTTTAAAAACGTGCATTTAAGTTTACGTGTGTCTGTGTACTCGCGGGCTTTTTGCTCTTCGATGTGCTATGGATGAGTTGGTACGTACGTGTATGGTATGCTCTTCGTGTACAGTTTATATGTATTGAGAGTACGAGTTATATATACGTAATACGTATCGCGTATATGTACGAGTAGGTAGTAGGTATACCAACCATACGATTGTATATTTTCAAAAGGGCATTAGGGTCTGGTAAATAAAGCTGGAAAAATAGCTGAATGGACGGTAAACATGGGATTCAATTTTGATGTACTGTGTTGATAGGAAAGCATTCGCCATCGCGCCAGTTTGCCGAAGAACATAACGTCATGTAGGTGCTCTTTTACCCCCTCTTCTACCCCCAATTGGTACAGTATCAGAGAGGATATTACCTACTCGGTTTCGAAACATCATTTTGCAAATTACAAATATGTACGATAATGAGTAAATTCATTTTGGCCGAAATTAGCCTCTTATGTGCAATGAAGTTGGTTCAGAACTTTGAGAACGTTCAAAATTGCTTATACCTTTTATACGCGAAAGTGAGCTGGAAAAAGCGGACTGAAAATTTATATTCGTATTTGCCACTGGGTGCCTCTTAGTGTCTGTGTGGTTTTGGAATTGAGTTTTGAAAAATCGATAGAAATAAGGCTGGCTAGCTTGTCCTCTCGATCGAGTCACATCTTATTACTTGAAATTATTGCGTTCAAAAACTGTAATTTCTAACGAAAGAGTGGGCGGTGGTGAGGCAGGGAGGAGGGGGGTGAATTTTGTCAGGGATCATGTTGATTAAAAAAAAAAAGATGTTTCAGAAAATAGTTTCAGATTAATTTGACCCCCATCCATAGGGAAGGTGGTCAAACTGTATAGCGATTTTTCGTGAGGGGGGGAGGAAATTCGACTGAAAATTTGTCGACTGATAAGTATAAGGGGAAAATATATATTTTGCTGATTGATATCATGATTCAGAGGTATGACTAGTAAAAATTTTCATTTTCTGTTTTGAATTTTTGGGGGTCCAGAGGTACGCAACTTTGAAATTTTGCAAATTTGTCAGATTTTAATATTTTGAAAATCTGTTTGCACCATTGAAAAGAGGAAGAAAAACACTACCAGAAACCACAATAAAACGAAAAAAATTTTTGCCGACATATGGTATGGTATCGCTGGTCTCGTCACATTTTAAGACAATAAACAAATTGGCCCAAGCGAAGCAAGGGCAAACGTTTTTGAAAATTTGATTTCGAGAGGAATAAAAACGATGTTTTTTGGGGAAGTTCAAAAAAAAGTATACTGCAGGCCAGAGCCAAGTGAGAGTAAAAACTTTTGAAAATTTGTATTTTGAGATAACTGAAAATGATATTTTTTTAATGCAAGGAGCTTATTTTTTCGCTTTGAAAATTTGAAAAAAAAAGTTTTGGGATATTAATTCTGAAAAAGAAAAGAGAACAGGTCCAAGTGAAGGCGAAAGCTCCGTATTTTGAGAAGTAAAAAAACATGTTCATGTTCATCTAATCATCTTTAATAACAAGCTCCTCTTTTGCTAAGCCCTCCGGAAAGCGCATGCCAGGGGAAAACTGTCCCTTTTGCTCCCCTCTCGACAGCCCTGGCCATTGATGTTGGGATCAAGGGAGAATGAAAACAAAACGGAAAAAGAATAATTGTGAGAGTTGTTGAAAACAGAACCAAAACAAACAAGTGCGTTTGAAAAATGAAGAGTTGAGAATAAAACACCACCATATTTTGGTCAATATTTTCCATTTATTTTTTATTTAAAAAAGAACTGGTCAACAGACGTGATGACCGGTTCAATTTTGATATTTTTTTGTTGTAATTTTTTACTTTCTTTTCAACAATGTGATATAATATTTTTTCAAAGTGCCAACCCCAACAATATTTTTAATGGAATTTTTGTAATTTTTACTCATTGTTCTTCAATTTCTCAAGTTGATTTTTCCATTCATGAAAATTTTTAAAAATTTGTACGATAGAATTAAAATTAGCACGATAGAATTAAAATTAGCACGAGTTTAACAAGGACAAAAGCTTTGAAAAATTGATACCTAATTGAAAAGTAGGTAAAACAACATCATTAACTTATTGGTGGAAGGAGTTGGCTTTTATGGCTTTGGCATTTTCAAACAATTTTAATGCTAATAGGTAATTTTGAAAAAATTTCAATATTTTCGAAAACGAATGTAAATTTTGTTCAAACGACGCGATGACGAGAGCTTCTTAAAATTCACATTTCTCAAAAAGTTTGGTATCTATCATTATGTTTGATTTGAGAAATCAATTTTTGTACCCAGGTTTTTTATGCTATTAAAATTTTAGGCGAATATTTTACAATTGGCTCGAGTAGAAGTTTTCAAAGACTGACATCTAATTAAGAAGTAAAATTCTTTTTTTTAGCGTCGAAAAATTCTCGATCAAAATTCGTTTCATGAGGGGGGGGGGTCCCTGCCCCTTATTTCCCCAGTCGCTCCGCCCCTGTTTCCAAATTCAACAATTTTTTCTCAAAGATCAATACTTTTATTCTTCGTGGCACTTCAAGCATTCATTGAAAATTTTCAATAAAAATATGAATGGCTTTTTACTAAATTTTAAGCATTTTTTGGCCAATTCAATGTTTCTTTTCTCGTATTCGGAGAAATTTTTGTAATTTTTTTCAACATTTTGATGACATTTTGTCCATTTTTGAGTAATGGGTTCTTACTTGTCCTCAAATGCGCCATTTCGCATCATTTAAAAAGCTCGAGAAATTCTGGTTAAAAAATTTCAAAAGTTCACTTTTTTCAAAAAAAAAGTTCATTACCTAAATCTGGTTAATTTTTAGGTACAATAAACTAGCAAGGTACTCGAAACTCTTTCTATCCCTTGAAATTGACCTCCCTAATCATGGCATTCCTTAAACGCACATTCTTACAGAGTATTAAAAATGAACGTATGTATTATTCAATATGAACTTTCAGCTGTCGAAGATAAAAACAGCGCTTCTAACGAAAGAACTTCGAGTAGGTACCTAATAAAATTTTCTAAAAATCAAGATGCCCATCTTGTTTTGAATTTAAAAAAATTTTGAGTTTGGAATTTCGTCCCTCCCCTCACCCTTTCTCTTATCTGTTTTTAATGTCAGGGATAATCGTTTGTAAAAAATGATAATGAAGGACAATTTAGTAAAAAAAAATCTATTCGTCAAAAAACAAATTTTAAATGAGTAAAAAAATCATTTTTCTTGGCTGAAACGTAGCCTGGGTGAAACGCAAATTTTTTGGGTAGAATATCGATTTCAAAACCTTTTCTGAAAATTCTCAGAAGTATTTCTTCCAGATTTGGGTCATTCCACGTCAATTCAACGAAGAAGTGGTGAGGGGGGGGTCGACGATTTTTTTGAAATGTTTCCTGTGGAAAGACCTTGTGAAGGGATGACCAATGGCGCAAATCGCAGCTCTCCAGCCCCTTTTCAACGGCTGCTAGGGGGTGTCAAAGTTTTCAGTGAACTTGAAATATCATCCATTTCAGCAGTGGATTACTCGATAACCGGGATACCTACCAAAATGAAACTTTTTCCAGTAGTAAGATGTTTTGGAAGGCTTTTTGGTGATATCATAAAAATCAGTGTTGTCACTTTTTTTCGTACGAAAAATTAGCTCGAAAAGGTTCAAACCCCAGTTTTCATATCGTTCCGACTCTCAAAAATTCTGAAAAAAAATATATATTATGGACAACTCTTCATGCTGAACAACATATTAAAAAATTGGGATGGCGTTATTTCGTAAAGTCGATTTTAAAAAGTCGAAAGTTTGCAAAAAATGTGATTTTTTAATTTAAAACACGAAAAAAAAGTTTTGATTGGTGAAGTTGACCCTTTTCACCCCTATTTTTACAAATTCGTTGAAAAAGTTGAAAAACCCCTTTCACTCAATGGAATGAACTCATCACAAAAAAATCAAAATTCGAAAAAATTAAATTTTCAAATCCAAACACCAAAGAAAGTTTAAATTAATTCATCAGTTGTATTATTTTGACCTCTTTCTGACATATTTCATGAAAAAATTGATTAAAATTCACACATAGCAAAAAAATTAAAATTCGTTTATTTTTTCAATTCACTCAAATTGAAAAAAAGTCGTAGCAGTCTGCCGCTACGTAAGAGCCAAATTTTTGTGCAAGAAACATTGAGGGCTCTTGAACTACTCGCACCCTCGCTTCGCTCCTGTGCTTCGCCTGTATTTGGGGGACTTTGTCCCCCCTGCACCCCCCTTGGGCTTCGCCCAAATCTCTCCTTCCGCTGTTTCCTTCCTATATTCGCGGGAGACTCCGTCCTCCCTGCACCCCCCTCGGGCTTCGCCCAACTCTCTTCTTCCTCCTTCAAAAAATGTGGTAACAAACCTGTCTTGACCCTGAAACAGGTCAAATGGGGGTGGAAGGTTGAAACTGGCAAAAGGCACCTCGGGTACATCCTCCAACTGTACTGTGAAAATTTGAGCCATCTAGGTTAATTTGGAGGGGCTATAGGTCTGGCTAAATGTCAAAAAACACGCAAAAATCCACTTTTTTGACCCTGGAGAGGGGTCAAATGGGGTTGGAAGGTTGAATCCTGCAAAAAGCATTCAAGGGGCACCCTCTTATTGTATGCTGAGAATTTGGACCCCCTAGCTCAATTTTGGGGGTGAGGGGGTCAAAAATAGGGGGAAAGTGTGGTTTTTCCCAACTAAAATGGAGTGGGGATGACCTAGGAAGCTGAAGTTTGGATATGTTGATCACAATAGGGGTACTGACCAATGGTATGAATTTGGACCCTTTTCATTCATTTGGGGTCATATTATGCCCCTCCAAAAAAATGACCTTTCTGTAAAAATGGGGTTGGACGGTTGAAACATGCAAAAGGCACTTCGGGTACATCCTCCCATTGTACTGTAAAAATTTGGACCCTCTAGGTCAATTTGGAGGGGCTGTAGGCTTGGCTAAATGTTGAAATTTTCAAAAAAACACGTGAAATGGATGAAAAAATCCACTTTTTTGATCCTGGGGAGGGGTCAAATGGGGTTGGAAGGTTGAAACCTGCAAAAGGCACTTCGGGTACATCCTCCCAATGTACTGTGAAAATTTGGACCCTCTAGGTCAATTTGGAGGGGCTGTAGGCTTGGCTAAATGTCATAAAACACGCAAAAATCCACTTTTTTGACCCTGGAGAAGGGTCAAATGGGGTTGGAAGGTTGAAACCTGCAAAAAGCACTCAAGGGGCACCCTCTCATTGTATGCTGAAAATTTGGACTCCTAAGGTCAATTTTAGGGGTGAGGGGGTCAAAAATAGGGGTAAAATGTGGTTTTTCTCACTTAAAATGGGGTGAGGATGACCTAGGAAGCTGAAATTTGGATATGTTGATCATAATAGAGGTACTAACCTATGGTATGATTTTGGACCTTTTTCGTTCATTTGGGGCCATATTATGCCCCTCCAAAAAAACGAACTTTCTGTAATTTTTAACTTTGACCCTCCCCACTGCAGGGGTCAACTCTAGCTCCCAAAAGAACCCTATTCTCCAAGTTTTATCTCATTTCATTCATTGGAACGTCTCTTGATTGAAAAAGTAAAAAATTCAAGTTTCGGTGAAACTTCTATATAAACATATAAATATATATATAAAAACTGACACACCGGGAATCGTCTAGTCTGAGCTCAAAACGTCGAGAACTATCAAAATTTTTGACCCCCGACCTTTTTATCCAAAGTTGGGCCTACCGCAATAGCCATCATTTTTTACAAAAATTTGGCTAAAAAAAACGAATTTTACGTATGAGTGTAATTTTTTTCAACTTTCACAAAATTATAATAGTGAAGATTTTGACGCCAAAATTGTAACATACGATTTCAGTGAACCAAAAAAATTCTTTATTCAGTCGGTTTGTTTTTGACTTCAAAGAATTCCAAGCCGAAAAGGGAATATTACTTATTGCGATTGCAATAATTTTTAGTAAAGAGTGTTATAGGTACGGTCGCTGAGGCACGTTTGTAAATCGATTCGATTAAAAGGCGGTGAAATTTTCGAACTTGAGTACCTAATATGTACCTATACAATATTAAAATAAACTTAATAATGTGCTCGTACATTATACAATCTACCTTTACCCACCTACCATTTATTTGATTGCGAAAAAGAGAACATTTCACGGCGGCGGCGAATTGAATATGCAATTTATTGTAGTACATTGACTGACTAAAAACGTGTACATTCGCACCTCGATGGCCGCTGTTTTACAAGCTAAATTTACACGCGTCGACGTCTCGTATATAGTCGTAATTCTCGCTAAATAGTATAAATTCGCTTTTGACACGCAATTTTTTCCTTCTTCCTTCCATTTTTCGTCTACGAGTCTTCGAAAGGTATACTGAAAATTGCGGTGCTAGGTCGCACGTTGCCGTCGTGTTGGCCGAAATGGCGATGGCGTAAATGGCACTTTTATACCGAGTCTCGAAGGGGTAATAATACGCGTATTTGACGACTGGAATTGATTATATGACCGATGCGATGCGATGCGGCCAGTTGAAGAAAATTTTTCATTTTTGTATTCACCGCCGGACATCGAGATATCTCCAGTCTCTGGGGAGGTGAAAGTAGGATTTTATACGTTTATATACGGAAGAGAAATTCTTCTTTCGAATAGCTTCCTGACGCTTCCGTCGTCGTGGTGTAAGTAATTTTTGACGATTTGGCAGTCTTGTTTGGTTAGCGGTGAATTGTGGTCTGCTCGTGTGAGGAGAATTACTGTTGGTTATGATTTTTTGTGAGATGGTTGTATTGGAAGAATTTTGACCTAATTTTATAACTAACTAATCCACCTTAATTTTTCTTTTTGTTTCAGGTGAGTACAATTTCTTTCGAAAAATGATAGAATACGAACTCGCGTGTGAGAATAAGTAAGTGATTTTATAATCCTTATGAGAAAAGTTACTAAAGTCACTTCTAAACCTGTGACCTTTTATTATCAATGGCAATTATCAAAAAAAAAATTCTAAAATCACAGAATTCGAAAATCGGCTTTGTTCATCTGGTTTGAATCGAGGTGATCTGATCTTCCGAATACGAATTTGAAAACAGATGATGGAATTTTTGAGTTCACAAACGATTTTGATTTTTAATGAATTTTTGAAAAATCAAACTTGGATGAAAAATGGGAAAAAATTAAAATTTTACCAAATAGACCGAGAGAGCTAAAATTTGATATGTGCTCTGTTGTCAACCCTACAAATCGATTGGAAACGGTTCCGAACCGTTTTGAGTGTTAATTGTAGAGCACCTTAGCAGATTTTTGAATATTGAAATTTCCATAACATTTTACGCTATTGAGTTGTTGAAATGAAATTTACTTAGTTCCCCATTTTTAATATACTGAGTCGATTGCAGATTGTTTCAGGATGTTCTGAAGCCTTCGGGTATATTTTGGAAATTTTAGATTTTCTAAAAAGTGGTCTAAAAACTGACTAAGTTAACTTTAGCGTCATTTTTTCTCTAAACACAGTAGGTACAGGGTATCTAATGGACATTGAAGGCAGTGAAAAAGTAGTGATTTTAAAAATGGGTAGTGAGAATAGTGAAAAAGTAGTGAATTTATAGCCAAAAATTGGTGATGAAAAAATTCAAGCGTGCAACAAAAACCTTCAAATAATTGAAAAAATTGATTGAAATTGAAAAATTAAAATATTTTCTTCCAATTTCAATTTTTTTTTTGAAAATTTTTCGGTGAAAAATTTGATTTTGTTAATTTTGTGTGGGGGGAGGGGGAGAGTCGAATGGAGAGTTTTCTAATAATTTGGTTGAAGACAAGTGGTGAAAGTCACATTTTGGGTTTATGTCATCTGATTTTACTCAAAATTTCGTTGTAGGAATTAGATATTGGAACCACTGAATGGAATTTTTCGAATTGTTAGGTACAGCTTTTGAAGGTTGAAGGATAGTTCTGAATCCTACGAGTAAATAAGATTTGAAAAATTAAGAACAAATTGAAGTTATTGGTAAGCTGTGGAGTGGATCTCAAATCTATAAAAGTTGAAGGTTTGAAATTTTTTCGTCGTCGTTGTCGTTGTTTCCATAAGCAGTAGGCCTGTTTGCCTGTCTGCTATGGTGTGGAACTTGTTGAGGATGGGCCTGAGGTATTGGTGAGTTTCCTCCTTGATCTCCCTCTGCATCTTTTCCCCGTTGGTGTATATTGGAGGACCTGTTTCGGCAATCTTGTTTCTTCCATCCTTTCGACATGATTTCTCCAATCTTTCCTATACTTTTTTATCTTCTCCATGACTGGCTTCACTCCGAGATCTGCTGTTATTTTGTCAGATGGGACTCTGTCTCTGAGAGTCATCCCTGCCTTTCTCCTCATGAATTTCATCTCCGCTGCCATTATTTTTCTTTTATCAGACTTCTTCAGTGCCCATACCTCGCTTCCATAAGTCATCTTCAGTATTGCTAGGGTAGGTATTGTACACCTTCAATCTTGTTTCTTTTCGCCCCTTACTGCTTCTCAGGGTCCTATTTATCAGTCCTGTGACTCTCAGGAACTTTGCAATCTTTCCACCAACATTTACTTCTCCCTGGTATGATATCGTGTTTCCCAGGTATTTGAAATTATTGACCTGTTCGATGATTTTTCCATTTATTACAATCTTGCTTCTTACTGGTTCATTTCCTTTGAAGGCCATTCTTTTTGTTTTTTCTGATGATATTCTCATATCATACTTTTCTGATTGATCTCTGTGGGTCATCTTCTGTTCCAGCTAGTACTGCTTGGTCATCTGCAAATACTTAGTACTGTTGATATTTCCTGCCTTCTGTCTGTTTTGATTCCTTTTGGCGTCGTTTTCTACCATTATTTTACCATGTGATGTGATCCATTCTTAGCGAGAAAATACGAGAATCAAAGTATTTTAATTAAAAACAGAATAAGAGGTAAGTAATTAAATTGAAAAAGATGATTCTTTTTCAATTGTTGTAATATTAGTCCGACTGAACCGTTAATCCTCTGAACAGCGTGATGCTAGCGAGATTCAGGTTGCCTGGTACAAAACGAGGAGTGTGAAGTGTATTTAGGTGCGCTCTGAAGAGAGCAGCACCTACCAAATATGTACATGTTAAATAAAACACAAGACAGTGGGCATCCCTGGCAAACTCCTCTGTTTATTTCCAATTTGTACTCTTATTCTAGTGATCTAGTGTTCTTACCTATATATTACACTGTTTACCCTATTACCTACCTTTCGCATTTTATAATGGTATCTCTTCATCTTTTAGGACTTCAAAAAGTTTTTTTCTATTGACCCTATCATATGTGACCCGCTCTAACAAAACCAACCGTTTCGACAAAATTTCAAAAAATGTTTTTTTTTCAAAAATCTTATCTTTCAACCCTCAAAATTCATTTTAAACGTCATCATTTTGGGTACTTTTTTTCATCAAAATGGAAGGTTTTGTCAGAGCGGGTCAGATATCGCACCTCGGGAGTAATAAGGTCACATCTAAAAAAAAATTGATTTTGATGTTTTTGCATTTTTGGGGTTTGTATGACCCCCCTCAACCAAAAATAACACTTTGAGTTTGGTACATTATCTAGATCTTGTAAAAAACGCAAATGGCCTAACTCAAAATCTCAACAACATTGCAAGTTGTTTGGAGTTATAAGGGTACATTTAAAAAAACTCCACCTTTTTTGAGCAAAGAAGGAGGGTCATTATGGGCATTTTCGTGCCCCTCGCTACTTCGAGACTTGAATGGCCTTTTCTTATAGGGGATGGTCCCTAGTATTAATATTAGGCGATATTTTCCCAGAAAAGCCCATAGGGGGGCTGTGGGGTGGCCCCAAAGTCGAAAATTTCAAAAAATTTTAGAACCACTGCTCGAAAATGTAAAAAATTAAAAGTAGCGAATATATGTTGCTTTAAGGGTAAGCAATGCAGCACGTAACGCTTTTTTCATTTTTGACCTTTTTGGGGGTTGTGCTGGGGGTATTTCTATTTTTGAAAATTTTGAAACCCCCTTTTTTGACCCTTCCCGTCGAGCCCCGCTAATGCCCTTTTCATGGTTTATTGCTACTAGTAGTAAGTTCAATTGATATCATTTGCAACCCCCTCACCAACTTGGCTCATATCGAAAAATTCAATTTTTGACTTTTTTTTGAGGTCCATATTTTGGGAAACCATGAAAAGCTATCGAGGTCCGGTTTGCGGCAAATATGTTGAATTTTACTTCTTAATCGACTGGCATGCTTGAATTTTTATTTCAAGTCAATTTTTGACCTCATTGTTGCAGATCACTTTTGGGGGTGGCGAACTTTGAGAACCCCTGAAAAAAGTTCTAAAGTGAATTTTTTCCAACTTTGAGCTGAAATGGTCTTAAATACATGTGTTTAACCAAGATAATATGCGAATGCGATATTTTAATACAATTTAGTCATTTTGGGTGATTTTATCAAAAAAAGTAGTGTTTTAACAACAGGCATAGCATTTCTGGCAAAAGTTAAGCTACGTAGTTAAGGGTACAGTGGTGCCCGGAGACCTCCTAGGCCTACCCCAAAATGGGAGACGGGTCGGGGGTCGCTCCAAATCCGCGGAAGGGGGGAATGGGCTACATCCTAGGGTGACCACTCCCTCAACCCCGAAGTGGTGGGAGCGATTCTGGGATACTGCCTAGGAGCTCCGGGCCTTTGGCCTGGTGCTGGGGGGGTGGGTCAGCAGTCCCAACCAAAACTGGGGCCCCCCACTCACTGCGGCTCCAGGACCACTGGGTGGCCGAACCGTCCCCTCCCCCTCCTAGTTTTAAGCAAAATTGAAACACTCCTAATCTTGGCTTAGTTTAAGTTGTACATAGTTTTTATAGCTAAATTTTAGTATTAAGTTTGTCATTTAGTATTAGAATATACATCACCCTCCCCTTAAACTTAAGATTGTACTGGTACTATCTCGGGGGCGGGGCCTAAGCCCCGCCCCCTCACCGCAGGGATAAGTAATTATAAGATGTAAATAATATTCAAAATAAACCCTTTTTTTTAAAAAAAAACAAAAAAAAAAACGTGTATTCGTGGTGCAGACCATTCATTGAAGACATTTTTGCAGGAAAAATTAATATCAAACCGATCTTTCGCAGATATTGTTCACAGAGATCCCCTCAACAACCTACTAAAAGTCCTGGCCCCTACGGGATCTGGAACCCCCTCAAAGGGGGTGGAACCTCCCCCGAAATCAGTTTTTCGCCATTTTCTCCCCCGCATTGCATTTTAGCGAAAAATATGTGGCTAGATGAAAGAATCTATGTCGAATTTCCGATGTAATGATGTATCAACTTCCCTTGTATGTTCAAGAGGGGCGAAACTGCAACCATTCAAATGAAGGGGTTCTCTGAAAAATACATAACGGCTATAGGCGCCTAAGATGGGTGAAATGGTCACCGAAATCGTTCGAGTTGATATTAGCATGGGAGGTAGGTACCATTGAGAAACTTCCGCGTGGAAAGTTTCAGATCCACACCCCCTCCCCTTTTTGGAGAGCCCCCTTTTCTGAAACTTCAATAACACTTTTCTCAGCCCCATTCCAACCGATTTTGAAAATTTTTCAGTATGTTATGTATATCCTTATTAGGTATCCCCACAAAAATGTTTAACCCCCTCCCCTCATATTTACCATTCAAAATGGTGTAAAAATGTGTCATAGGGAGGGTTGGGGGTAAAATGGGAATTTTAGGGAAAATAACTAAGAATTAATGAGTAGGGTATAGTTTTCTTATGATTCGATACCGCTGAGCACGAATATGACGTCAGATTTTTTGCTATACTCATCTAGCCCTCTACAGAACACTTGGCCGCTCAATTTTTATTTTTATTATTGTTAAAAAGCATAATATTAGTTGAAATACGCCATTTTGAAGGGTAAATATAAGGGGAGGGGGTTGAAAATTTTTTGGGGGATACCTAATAAGGATACACATAACATACTGAAAAATTTTCAAAATCGGTTGGAATGGGGCTGAGAAAAGTGTTATTGAAGTTTCAGAACTTTTGCCGGAAATGCTATGCCTGTTGTTAAAACACTACTTTTTTTGATAAAATCACCCAAAATGACTAAATTGTATTAAAATATCGCATTCGCATATTATCTTGGTTAAACACATGTATTTAAGACCATTTCAGCTCAAAGTTTGAAAAAATTCACTTTAGAACTTTTTTCAGGGGTTCTCAAAGTTCGCCACCCCCAAAAGTGATCTGCAACAATGAGGTCAAAAATTGACTTGAAATAAAAATTCAAGCATGCCAGTCGATTAAGAAGTAAAATTCAACATATTTGCCGCAAACCGGACCTCGATAGCTTTTCATGGTTTCCCAAAATATGGACCTCAAAAAAAAGTCAAAAATTGAATTTTTCGATATGAGCCAAGTTGGTGAGGGGGTTGCAAATGATATCAATTGAACTTACTACTAGTAGCAATAAACCATGAAAAGGGCATTAGCGGGGCTCGACGGGAAGGGTCAAAAAAGGGGGTTTCAAAATTTTCAAAAATAGAAATACCCCCAGCACAACCCCCAAAAAGGTCAAAAATGAAAAAAGCGTTACGTGCTGCATTGCTTACCCTTAAAGCAACATATATTCGCTACTTTTAATTTTTTACATTTTCGAGCAGTGGTTCTAAAATTTTTTGAAATTTTCGACTTTGGGGCCACCCCACAGCCCCCCTATGGGCTTTTCTGGGAAAATATCGCCTAATATTGATACTAGGGACCATCCCCTATAAGAAAAGGCCATTCAAGTCTCGAAGTAGCGAGGGGCACGAAAATGCCCATAATGACCCTCCTTCTTTCGTACATACAAAGTGTTAACAAATAGTTTTGACTGTTTTGAATGTTTGTCAGTTAGAAATAGTCACAAGGAGTGCATTTTTTATTGGTTTGTACCAAATGGAAATTTTTTTTTAAATCGATCACTTTTCAGAAAAATGAATTTGCTCATGTCATGAAATTTTATGTGGTTTTTTGAGAAAAACTCAAAAACTAAGCACTCTAGAAAAAAACTAACAACATTATGTCGATTGGAAATTTAATTCTCTACAACTTTGTTATCATGAAATTTTTTTGGATGCTTCCTTTCGCCTCCACATCAACTAAGAAAGGTTATAACTCAAAATGTTTTCCAAACATTGAAATATTTCCTCTTTAAGATTTTATTTTTCAAAGTGTTCTTATACTAAATGAAGGTAGGATACCAGATCTTTGAAATGAGGTGCTATTCATTCCTCACAATTGATTATAAGTTGATAAAAATAATGAATCAAGTTTTTTAAAAAAAAATCACTCTCCTGTAAAATTTCATTTTTTTGAGATGTGACCTTATTACTCTCCGAGGTGCGATATGCTTTTTTCCAGATCTATAAAGCACATGTGTGTTTCTAGGTTGTATTCAATCCTTTTTTCCATCTGTAGGTTTACTGTAAAACTTGTGTCAGTTCATGATCTTTTTCTAAATCTGTTTTACTTTCTGACATCTTTTCTTCTGCATGCTCTGCTAGTCGTTTTGCCAGTATTTTCGCATATACCTACATATCTTGTAGCAGGTGTTGAGTAGACTTATTCCTTGGTAGTTTTTCAGGTTTGACATGAATCACTTTTCTTGAACAGTGATATTACAATCGCTGTTTTGAATTCTTCAGGTACCTTTTCTTCTTGGTACATCCTATTTAGGAATTCCAGCAGTCTTCTTTTAAATTCACCACTGGCTTGTTTATTCAAACCCATCCGGCCACATTGAGACTTGGATTTTTCAATTTCAAAAAAAATGGGGAAGTACGATATTTTCTGTACAGTTTAAGTTGATATTTCAGAAGTAAATATCTACTTTAAGGATAAAATTTGGTATTTTTTAGACTGATCTCAATTTCAAGACCCTCAAAAGGCCTAGAAACTAATTCCGCATCCATTCTGTGCGTCTCGATTTTTGTAGCCAGCAAAATTTATGCCAAAATCATTACAAAGAGGTAGTGTAAAAAGTTGAACCTGATCCCGATCCTATCCTTGATTTTGATCATTTTACATACATTGTGAACTCAGATCCCCGACCCGTGATCCCGAACAAAATCTTTCGGGGCCGCCATCACTGCTGAAAATTTGAAAAGTCCTGGATCTGATTCAGAAACCTTGCAAGTTTTCAATGAAAATTTGTTGAATGTTCGTTGACCGTTTTTTCATTCAATTTCAAGCTAGAAAATTCAAATACCTACTCGTAGTGCTGAAAAAAATCCCATTATGCGAAATCTGCCCTTGATAAACAATTTAAATAATTTGCAAACACTTTTAAATGGTACAAAATTTTAAAAATATTTTATTATAAAAATTGGAGATATATCGATTAAAAAAATAGTGTCTGATTTGGTCATTGTGAAATCATGGTTTAATGATGAAACTCGTCGTCACTGCTTCTGCTGACTTTGATCAACTGCAAGCAGTTTCAATCGAGCCACATGACGTTGTACATTTCTCAAAACTATTCCATTGTCTTTACCTGTTAGAAATCGATTTAGAGTAACTCTATACCAGGCATAGTCGCGATTCTCTTTTAAATTTTTTCTAGTTTCAATCAACTTTTCTGCTACCCTTAAGAAGCTGTTTCCTGGCACACGTAGTAATTTATCAATAAGCACCGATGGAGGATTTGGGTCTGTGAAGATATCGGAGGAGTATAGAGGCAAAATTTCAGGATCGTGCGTGGAACTATTCACCTCTGGGAGCATAAGATTGGCCGACGCTTCAGGGTCATGAGTAGAATCATCCAGTTGCGATGGAAGAGGATTGCTTGCGTGAAGTTTCTGAATTTGTTTGATGGAAGTTTTCACACTGTCTAGACGATATATACAAGGCAATAGCCATGATAGGAGTTTAGCATATGGAAGGTAAACTAGAGGAATTCGTTCAGGATTCCGATTGCTCAAAGATAAACCACGTTCCAAATCTGCGATGACCGACTGCAACGCGTTATGACGTATTTTTACCGCATTGTGAATTAGATAGTGAAGTGGATCAATCTGTTCGAGCATATCGGGAGATAAAAGTTGGGTTAATTCATGCCGATACCCCCTTGGCAAATGCTCCACTTTCGTTTCGGTCGTCTCGGAATTCACCAATAAGTTTGCGTCTGATCTTACGTGAACGATTAGGTTAACCTGAAATGATATTGAAAAATTAGTTCAACTTTGAAATGGAAGTTTCTTGGGGCAAGAGTATGGTCAAATTGTCACCAACATGGCTTAAAATCAAGGACAGAAGCTCAGTTTATTTATTATCTACTTATCGGACTACTATACAATAAAAAATTTGTACTTACTACAATAAAGATTGCTACAGCTGCATGTATTGTTGAAGAGGTTTCCATCGTTGGTTGGTTTTTTCTTTTTTGCCAAACTTTTTGTAAACATATGTGAAAGTTCGCGATGATTCGTGAAATGGCAGCAATTGTTAGTTTTTATATTGCAACAAACAACCAGGTATTCGTCAAATTAATGGTGAACTATATTAATTGCATTCATTTGTCAACGCGTTATTGTCGTTTTTATGATTACGTCGATTTTTGTTCGAGAACGATGAATGGATAATCTGCTTTGAAGTATTCGAACGTAAAAATTTAATCACATTTTGTTCCTTTTTTAGTCTTTTAATGTGAAATGGTAATCGGTAAAATGACACCACTCTGATCAACTGTGAAGGAGCTTAATTTTTTTTTGACAGAAATTATACTTACAGCTATAATTTGAAATTACGTTATAATCACCATCTATCTAGAGAATTTATTGAACAGACGCTCTCCGATTTGAACAAGAGCATGTTCTAAAACCCCCTGACCAAAATTTCAGGTTCAAAGTTCATTTTTAAATTTTTGGCAAATTTTTGAAAATTGAAAAAAAATTTTAAAAATTGTTTTAAGGGGGATTCTTAAACTTTCTCATGGAATTTATTTTTTTCTCTTCTGCACAAAATGAACTGCCATGAATGATTTCTTCAATTTGATTCCCCCGCATCAACATAGTTTTTGGTATCCCAATCATTTCTCAATTTGGAAAATCCAAAAAGGCAAAAATAAACTTCAGTACCTATAATTTTGATTGATTTTCATCGAGCACCCTCTAGATTGTTTCAGGTTAGTTAGATAATTTTTAACGAATTTGTATCAAATTTTCGAAAAAAAGCAACAATTTTTTCGTTTAGATATCATCTGATGTTTGTCTACACAACCATTCGACTCGAAGCCAATCGCAATTTGACCTTTTTGGAGCCTCGAGCGAGTTTTTAAATTTCTACTGATCAAATTGCGATAACTTTTGAGTCTTGTAATCGTGTAGAGTAGACTGACACTCACCGAAAATCCAAAAATGAACTTTGGGACCTAATATTTTGATTACTTTTTTTTTTAATGGGAAAGTGTCTGTTCAAAAGATTCCATAGTAGGTAATTTTTGGTGCTGATTTTTAATGCCCAGTTTTAAATCAGAGTCTCGTGAAGATTTTTTTTAATTGGTTTCGCTCCCGCTCCCACCCTCAAAGTTACTTTTTTATTTTTGGAAAATACCAGAAAGTTTTAGTTCTCCAATTTGAAAATGAGTTGTGCTGAAAGCTCTCTCCCTTCATTGTCAAAAAAAAAAAAAAAAAAAAAAAAACATGAAAAACATGAAAAAATTGAGTTATACGAGTAATCACCATCTACTGAGGGAATTTATTTTCTTATGAAAAATTGGATTTTGTTATTTTTTTGCGTGTGAGGGGGGAAGGGGGTCGAGTGGAGAGCTTTCTAAAAATTTGTTAGAAGACAGATAGTGAAAAATGTAATGTTTTTCTCAAAAAAATTCGAGTTGGACCATTCTGAAGCCCCCAACAATTTTTCAATTTTTTCCAAAAACATCGGGGTTCCTTCGTATCAACTCGAAATTTCAGGGTATTGAAAATACAGAAGACTACAGGGTCATTCCACGTCAATTGGACCAAGAAGTGGTAGGTGGGTTTGGCGATTTTTTTGAAATTTTTCCTGTGGAAAGACTGTAATAATTGGTCTTAGATAGAATGGGAGAGGTGAAAGGTATGATAATATACGTGTTAGGTACCTAACTATTATCTGTCTATAGGCGTATGTGAAAAATCCAAGAAATATTCCTTAGGGAGGGAATATTTCCTAAGAACCAGACTAGCTCAGTGAAAAGGCTCTTGGTCTATCTAGTACCAAAATACATTATAAATTGAGATTATTGCTACCAAATAAAACTCAAAACAACTAGTATTGACCTCCTGTATTAGGTGTATATTCAATACAAGTCGAACATCTTATAATTAAAGGATGCATTATTCCTAATTATAAGAAGGGAGAATGCAGTGGAACAAATCACTGCATCTCTAATGAAGATAAAATGCTTAACAATCATACACGTATCGATCATTAACTAAAGTACAATTATGAAACGAGTTTGGATGTGACAGTATTTTGTCATCTCGCTGTCAGTTAAATTAATTACGATAAGGTTATAATTAATTCTAGTTGGAGGAACGCACTCCATAATTTAGAAAGGCTTTTTCCATTACCTTAACTGTTCACGTTAGTCATCTCTTTGGTGGCTCACCAATACTAGGCCGGTCAATGACTATGAATAAAATCTCTGATTACCTTTTGACACTGGGTACACACTCCCATGTCCGGAAAATGGGAGGTGATCCAAGATACCGAAATAAGGGACGATCCTTTGATACGAACCACGAATTTACGTTAATATACACAATTTTAACCGAACAAGCGGGTAATAAAAAAGATTAATCGAAGTACGAGGGTGGACATAGTCCACAGGTGACATAAAGTCGGTCGTTGACGAGAAGATCTACCGTGGCCGCGGGTAAAAACTCAAGTGAGAATCGACCAGGATTCACACAGAGACGAGCCCTATGCGAACCTGGGAAATATAGGTAAAAATCACCTCTTAACCTTCAAATCTCAACGAGGTAAAAAAGTAGTTTTTGCGGGAAGCAAGTAATATTTTAATATCTACGATACCTAGTTATTTTAAGAATAACTAGGATATGTGGTAAGTACAATAGGCACTACTATATGTAGTGGAGGCATTCCTGCTCATCACAAGACCTTCCGAAGGGATGACCAATGGCGCAAATCGCAGCCCTCTAGTCCATTTTTAACGGCAGCTACATAGAAGGTGTCAAACCTAAAATATCATCCATTTCAGCAGTGGATTACTCGATAGCCGCGATACCTATCAAAATGAAACTTTTTCCCATAGTTAGGGGTTTTAAAAGGCCTTTTGGTGATTTTGTAAAAATCAGTGTTGCCACTTTTTTTTGTACAAAAAATTAGCTCAAAAAGTTTCAAAACGTAGTTTTCATATCGTTCCGATTCTCAAAAATTCTGAGAAAAATATATTATGGACAACTGTTCATGCTAAACAACATATTAAAAAATTGGGATGGTAACTTGTGTCGCAAAGTCGATTTTTAAAAAATTTAAGTTTGCGAAAAAATGCGATTTTTCGACTTAAGACATAAAAAAAAGTTTTGATTCAAGCTGACCCATTTGACCCCTATTTTTACGTAGCCGTTGAAAAAGTTGAAAAAACCCCTTCACACGGTGAAATTAACTCATCACAAAAAAAACAAAATTCCAAAAAAATCAAAAAATAAACAAATTTTTATTTTTTTGCTGTGAGTGTGATTTTTGTCAACTTTTTCATGAAATACGTCAGAAATAGGTCAAAATAAGACAACTGAATAAATTTAAACTTTTTTTGATAATTGAAATTAAAAATTGAATTTTTTCGAATTTTGATCTTTTTGTGATGAGTTTTTTTATCGAGTGAAGGAGGGTTTTCAACTATCACGTTCGCAAACATACCAAAATGTAGCCAAGATTTCAGGGAATCTAATGAAAAAAAAAAACAACTCCATAGCTCGAAAAGTTTCCAAGCGACAGCGTTTTGCGCGCAACTTCGCGGACAACCCTCGTAATTTTTTGTACGAAAAAAAGTGGCAACACTGATTTTTATAAAATCAACAAAAAGCCTTTTAAAACCCCTAACTATAGGAAAAAGTTCCATTTTGGTAGGTATCGCGGTTATCGAGTAATCCACTGCTGAAATGGATGATATTTTAGGTTCACTGAAAACTTTGACACCCCCTAGCTGCCGTTAAAAATGGGCTAGAGGGCTGCGATTTGCTCCATTGGTCATCCCTTCAGAAGGTCTCTCCACAGGAAAAATTTCAAAAAAATCACCGAACCCACCTACCACTTCTTGGTCCAATTGACGTGGAATGACCCTACATTTTCATTTCAAAAATTTTATTTTAATTACGAGATTACAACTTTTTTTTGTCAATTAACACTTCTCCTTGTCTCTCTGGTTATTTTTTTGTAAATACCGGTACTTTTAATCGAAATGTCATTTGAAAAAATTCAAAACACCGCGACAAGCTGTCTTGAAAGCTGCATAAAGGGTTCGACGACTTCCCTCGTGGTCGGTGACCTTTGTCGGGGCAGAAATTCATCGAAAAATTCCAACTCGAGAAAATCAAATGGGGGAAATTGAACTTCTTTGCCACTGTTTATCAAAGAGAAAAATCAAACTTTGTTTTTAAACGAAAAGAAAAGGACAGAAAGAAGGAAACATTTCGATGTAGGTACTATATACAGTACTTGAAAAACTTAGTTGTTGGTAAAATTGAACCCCTTCGTCCTTCCTGCCTTCGAATCTATCTTTCGTATAGGTATAAGTTATAGTATATTTTGTTGGTCGAGATTGCTAAGTTTTCAGATTACAAGACAACAATAGCTGAGTATAAAATTCTATGCGTAAAGATAACTTACTACGATTCATTTTGTTGGCGTCATTTTTCGAAAAACCTGTTGCTTAATTTATCCGACCGATAGTGTTTGTATAGCATGGCGATATTTGACAGAAAATGCGAGGAAATATTAATTTCGCGACTTTGATGGAAATTTACGGTTGTCAATTTAAACTAATTACTGCGATTCAGCTACCATCGTTATATTTGAGATAGAAAAAAAAACGAAGAGAAAACTGATATTCAAATTAATTTCTACAGAAATGAAATTCATCTCGGTGAATTTTTTTATACTTATTTGAATTTCAAAAGTAAACTAAATTTATTTAAAATCGGGTAATTTTTTACCGCGTTGCGTCGTCGTCGTCGTCTTGAAAAATTATTATTGGAAGCTGTGTCATATCTTTTAACCAATTTTTCATTAGTTGTTGCTATGAAGATTGAACAAGAGGGAGCAAGATGAAGACGAAAATAACGCGAAATCACGAAGAAATTTTAATATTACATTTTTTTTTTCGTTGATGAAGGCAATTTCGTCGAGAGAAAAAAAAATCATAGAACGCGTGGGTTTTGTTTGTGATGTTTAATCGCGCTTCCGCCTTCGTTATTACTCGAACAGCTCTTAAATTTGATGATGGGAAATTTACCCAAATGGATTTTGTTTTTTTTCGAATATATTCGTCACGTTACGTGTCATAAAAGGAGAGATGATTAGGCAGGTTATTTGTCTTCTCGGTATTTTTTGTGCGTATGGAAGGCGTGGTAAATGACGGTGCGACGACGCTCTTGTATATTCTTTTGTTTTTATTTTCATTTTTTTTGGGGGGTGTGCGTGGGCGAGGGATGAAACAACTTATTTAATGTGATTGCCTGAAAGTGTTATTGGCTGGAAATTGAAGGTGTCTCGTCGTTTCGTTTAATTTGACGGGTGTTTTGATTATGTATAAGGTGTTTGTATTCGCACAGTCTGCCTTATTTTTAATGAAAGAAGGATTTTTTTTTCGCAGCGAAAAAATTTCGAGGGATTGTTTCAGCTTTAAAACGTCGAGAATGAAAAAAAAAATAAGCTGTGTGAACATTCGTAAAAATATCTTGTCTGGGACATTTCTATGGAATGAATTTTTCTCCAAAATACTTCGTTCAATTCGCGTTTTTAATTTTAATTTTTTTTTGCAAAAGATTGTTGCTAAAACATTAGAGCAGGTAGTATTTTGTGATGATTATTTTGCGCGACTGTTGAGAACTCGGAAAAAATTTCGATGAATTCTTGACATTATTATGTCAGATTCATAAAAAATCGGAAGAAAAAAAAATGAACAATCTCCGATATTTTGAGTAATATTGGAGTAGACCTCTAGATCTCATTATGATTTTTATCAAGAACTTAAGAGAACAATCGATGAGTTGTTATTTTGTTAAACTTTCAAAAATTATATTTTGAAATTTTGTCAGACTTTTTTGAAAAATAGCAAAAACTCATGTAGAATTCCATATGCTTGTTTTGAATTTAAACATGAAGCAAATTTGCATAATTTTATGCAATTTTATTGACGTCGTACTCACAGTTTTTTTTATTTTTATTTAGAATATTCGGAAGTTCTATTTCCATACTACGAATTCTTCAGCAAATTTTCTAAGCAATAGGCAAAGGCATTGATCACTATTTCATAAATTTTTACTGTCTGACGATGTTTTCATCATTTCTAATAACTTACAATGTGGTTTTGGTATTTTTTTAAACTTTGGGCAGTTTTTCTTCATTCCACCCAATTTCGGTTACTTTTTGTCGAAGTCTTACTTTCTGGCAAAAATAGCTCAAGTTGTGTCAATTGCCAAAAATGACCAATAATAGCTTCATTATCAAAAAAATTCCAATTGTCTCACTTCTTTATCCGAAAAAGTGCTCGAAAGTCTTGCTTTGAAGCCGAAAATTGACAAAAAGCCTTGATTTATTGCCAGTATTACAAATGTCTCGTTTTTTTCAACATTTTCCAAAAAAAAGCTACTTTTTCTTAAACAGTTGTAGAAAGGCTCATATTTTTCAACAAAAGTTGCAAAAAAATATCACTTTTTGCTAATGATTTTCAAAAAATTTCGCTTTTGCCCAAAAATTTACAAAAATTCCGGCTTTTTACCAAATTTGCAGAAAATTTTGCTTTTTTACTTGAAAATTTCAGAAATTAGCCAAAAAGTCTCTCTTTTTTGCTTTAAATTGCTTTCCCAAAACGCATTGAAAATTGTCAGTGATTTCCGAAAAGTTTCGCTTTTTGCCAAAGATTGACAAAAATTTTCGCTTTTTACCAAATTGATGGGAAATTTTTACTTTCGTGCTTGAAAATTTCAAAAAATGGCCAAAGAGTCTCTCTTTTTTGCTTGAAATTGCTTCGGCAAAAAGTATTGAAAATTATCGCTTTTTTCCTCCAAAGAATTGCCATTTTTTCTAAAAAAAATGCCAAAAAAGTCCTGCTTCATGCTAAAATTGTCACGATCTCGACTTTCTTGCCGGAAATTGCCTAAAATTCTCACTTTCATGCCTAAAAAGTCTCACTTTTCTGACAAAAATCTAGTACAATTTTTTGTCAGTAATTGCTAAAAAGTCCTTTTCTTCAATCTACATGTTTCAATATAATGTTCTAGCTTTTTTGTGAGTTTTTCCTGCATTAAAGTTTCTTGTTCGTATGTAGGTATTTTGTTATTTATTTTTTGGTCACTTTTTTACATTTTTTTTGCTGCTGACATTTGTTTTTCTTTGAAAAAAATTCGGTATGAAAATTTCAAAAAATGGCCAAAAAGTCTCTCTTTTTTACTTGAAATTGCTTTGGTAAAAAGTATTGAAAATCGTCGCTTTTTTTCCCAAAGAATTACAATTTTTTCTAAAAAATGCCAAAAAAGTCCTGCTTCATGATTGTCACGATCTCGACTTTCTTGCCGGACATTGCCTAAAGTTTTCACTTTTATGCCCAAAATTGCTAAAAAGTTTCAAAATAGTCTCACTTTTCCGACGAAAATCTGGAATGTACCATTTTTTGCATTTATAATTGCTAAAAAAGTCCTTTTCTACATGTTTTGATATAATGTTCTAGCTTTTTTGTGAATTTTTCCTGCATTGAAGTTTCTTGTTCATATGTATAGGTATTTTGTTATTTATTTTTTGATCACTTTTTTACATTTTTTTTTTGCTGCTAAAATTGGTTTTTCTTTGAAAAAAATTCGGTACGAGCCCTTTTTTTATGATTATTTTTTTTTTCATCATTATGAACGAATTTTCATGAGAGGAATTTAACCTTTTGGATTTAATTAGGTATTGAATTGGATAATTTTTTACAAAGTTGAAACTTTTCAGTTGTCTGCTTTTTGATGATTTCTGCGCAATTTTGATGTTGATCCATTGATTTTTTTGGTCATTTTCAATTATTTCATTTCAATTTCGACATTTTTCTGTAGAATACTTTTGTTAATATTTTAGAGCAACTTGTACGATATTTTAAAAAATTTTAGCAATTATTTTCATCAATTTTTCCATATTTTAAACAATTTTTATATTTTTTGGTGATTATTTAAGTAGTTTCGTCGATATTTTGTTTAAAACAACTTCCATAATTTTTTTCCAGACTTTGCTACTTTAATTTATAGGTATGTAGAGACCTTTTTCAAGAAATCAAATTTCAAACTGAAAAGTTGCAAAATTATTCATATTTTGGCCCTCTTTTCAAAAAAACCAAGCAAGAAATTTGAAAATTCAACAAGAATTTTGTGCTTTCGCTTTGTTTAAGCAAAATTGTGTTTTTTTCTTTTTTAAAGATTATTTTCAAGGAAGAAGATTAATTTTTTTAAATGTTGAAAAAATACAATAAAAATGTTTTTTTTTTTCAAGTTTTCATCAGAGATTTTACTCCTTGACTTACTGGTGCTTGTATCGCGTCGTTTTTGGAGTATTTTTGAGAGAAAAACACTTTTTTTAATTTCAATTTTGGAAAATTTTGCGAAATAAGTATTTTTGAAATTTTCATCAGATATCGTGCCTTTCCCACTTCTCTCTTTTTCAAAGTAAAAATATTTTCTTGAATCGTTTTTGCAACATGCAAATTGTTAATGCATCTTACAATTAGTTACTGGGTTACCTAAAATTTTTTAGAATTCACTTCATGAAAAAATTTTGAAAAGGAATTTCAATAAACTATCAACTCGACAACTAAAAAAGTTGAAGTTGTGCTGTTGGTGTCAAAATATATATACTAGGGCGGGTCGAAAAAAATCGTAGGTCTCGGAATTTTCTGAAATTCACATATGCGGTTCCTTTTGAGTTGAAACCACCCCAAAAAAATTTTTAGCCTCCTGCGGCACCAGGGGGCTGAGCCACGTGGGGCTAAAAATTTTTTTGGGGTGGTTTCAACTCAAAAGGAACCACATACGTGAATTTCAGAAAATTCCGAGACCTACGTTTTTTTTCGACCCGCCCTAATATATACTCACTCTCCAGACACCCCTCAAAAAAATTAAGGGATCAAAACGAACCGTTTTTGAGATGCAAAGGAATCGTATTTTTTGAAATATTTTGTGAGAAATTTTCTCCTCTTTAAGGCACTCCTTTTCAAACAAGCGATAGATGCTTCTCAAATCGAGTCAAGTATCCCAGACAACACCTTGACAAGGTGCCACCAATCTCTTTCTTTTTCCTATGTTTTATCAATTTTGAATTTTTGAAAAATATCCAAGAAAATGAGTTTTGAAGTAATTTTAAAGGCATCTCATACTCCTGCGGTTTGATTGTTATGCAATCATCGTAACGATCTCGTGACTTTGGTTGCATTCTTCCCCTTTTAAGGAACCAATCCACTCGTGATTCGCTCAGTACTTGATGGATGGTTTTGTCGTACTTACCTACTTAATTTTTTTACTCAGAAAAAATGGATTTAATTTTTTGGATGGCAGAAGGTTGAAGAGAGAAGGTCTACAAAATTTCCAATATTTTGAGAAACTGGTGCAATATTTTCTGAAATTTTAACACCATATCATCAATTTTTTTCCACCTACTTTCAAAGATTTTCATGTAATTTTTATTGCTCTTCTCTTAATTTAAGCATTTTTTCATTTCAACAGTGGGTGGCAATTTCAGTTTTAGTCAAAAGTTTTGCAAAATGGGGGAGGCGGTGAAATGTGTTCAGAATCTCAAATATCAGAAATTATGCTGCAATGCTCAACCAAAAAAGGTCGAGATTTACATCAGTTTTGAGTTTCTTTATGGCCTTCTTTTTCTTCCAGATCATCAAAATGATAGATACATATAAATAATTCAAAATGTTTACAATTTTCAGTACAGATATCAAAATGATCGAAATTTTTGCCAATTTTTATTCTTTTTTCACACGATCCTTCAACCTTCTTCACCTCAAACTTGAAAATGTAGTGCACCGGTACGATTTGAAATTAAATTTGAGCAATTTTATGTCGTAAATCTTGAAATGTTTCAACTTTCTATCGTAAATCCCTAAATGCAATTTGTTTAGCTTTCATTCTTTAAATTAGCTCTCATCCTTAGTAAAAACACAATTCAAGGCTCGAAATCTTCAAACCAATATCCCCACCTGTCTTATGTAGGGAAATATGCCTCATTTTCCATACCTACTCGTATAATTTCAGTTTTCAGTATTTCGATCGATGTAACGTTTATGCTCGGCAAGGTATTATGTAACTCGTGTCCAATTATCGTGTTATTCCCAAATTGATACGTGCATATACGTTGTGAATCCGTACACTAAGTATACATATAGCCTATAACGAAAGGAAAATTTTATTAATGTAACGAACAAGCACGAATATAAACGAAAAAGAAAGGAAGTAGGAGCGTGCGAGGGAGAGAAAAAAAGAGAAAGAAAAAAAAAGAGAAGAAAAAAGTTCAATAAAGACGTTACGCGATATAAAAGAAAAAACTTCAGAAATAATATGAGATGTTATTCGTTAATGGTGTAATAATATTAAAAGCGAGAACCAAGTACACGATGTTTTCGCGGTGTTTCCGAATACAGCCGAAGTCTGTACCGTTTAATTTCAGCTGAATTTTCGAATCACACGACATTCAACGCGGATTCCTTTCCACGAACGGGCGGTATTTGTAGTATAACGTGCTAGTATTACAGCGAATTTTTCGTAACTATAAAATCGCGTAATCACGTGGTAGATTCGTGAATTTTTGTGCTTTTTTTCAGCGTTTATTTTATTCTGGTACGTATTTAATTTTTTTTCGAGTAGAGAAAATTTTTTTTCGAAAATTTTGTAGTGATTTTTTTTTGATTTGAAGATGATTTTTTTTACGAAAAGATTTTCTATTTGTGTGGTGAATTAAAAGTTAAAGTAGATTTTTATTCGATTTTGGATTTTAGATAATTTTTTTTTGGTGTGGAAATTTTTTTTCAACTTGAAAAATATGAAATTTTTTACGCAGAATAAAAAATATCCGAAATTAATTTAATTTTATGGAAATTTCCTAATCAAGTTAATTATCACGAGTTTTTAAAGATTTTTTTCCAATTTTATTTACAAATTTGAAAAACAAAACAATCGAAAAAAAATAAATAGCGAATTGAAAAATACACGAAACAAAAAAAAATCTTTCATTTTTCATCGTTCATGTATAGCTAACGATTGGCGTACTTTGAAAATTACTTTTTTTCACCATTGTTGTCGTCGACGTAGTCGCTGCTGCATCAAACATAGAAAAAAAATATTTTCATTTTCTACACCTTTATTTTTTCAAAGCGAAGAAATAAAACAAAGAATTTCTTCATCAAGGTGAAAAAAAAAACTTGTTCATTTTTTTTCTTACGATTACGCTTTGAATAGTGTGGAAAAAGAAAAGCACGAGAAAACGTACATTTCGCTATTTTTAGGAAGTGAAAAATATTTTAGGCGTCATTTTCTTTTTCATATTTTCTTTGAGGTAATTTCGCAGCTACAAAGGTACACTATTAACAAATTATTTCAGCTTTCAACGCTGCTGCGATGTCGTTATACTCTATGGAAGGCAGTTTGCGTTACGAAGAAAAACCGTGCAGGGGAAGTGTGGTGGAAAAAAAAAGTTTTCATGACGTTTTATTTAAGGATATCGCGCCTTATCTTAAGGGTGAGAGAGAGTTTTGGGAGAATAAAAAAAAACTCCAGCCTCTTTTCTCGTACTCACAATCAATCATTTTTCGCAGATAAATGGCTGGTTTGTGTTGGTATAACTAAATCACGAGAGGAGGAGAGATGCGAAGGGTGGAGAAGAGGTGGTGAAAAAAAATACCAGGTATTCATACAGTTAAACGCTTTATGTAGTTATTTTTTTCATAAAGAAGAGAAAAAAAATTACCAAGAGAAAGTTTTGCCTTGGCAGCCAAAAATTCACCATTATATTTTTATGTTACTTGAGAGATATTTTTAAATTACCGAGCTTTATTCATTAAACAATGCACCTAGCAGAAAGTTCTAGGTAATATGGTTATTATTTCGGAGGTAATTTTAAAGCTTGCTGGTACCATTGTTGAAGTATTTTTGCGCGCCCAGGCTACTATATCTATTCTTAAGAAGGTAAAAGTTATGGTTTCGTAAACGTACCTTATACCTACGACTACGAGTACGAGTACCACGGAAGATGAAAAAATATATTATAAGAAAGCCGCAGCTCTTCCTTTTCTAGAAAAGATGACTGATTAACGAGTTAAATAAAACGAAAAGGTTTTTAATTATAAATACGAATTTAATTTCGTGTAATTAATAGCCCTCTTTGGGCTGAAATGTCGTAAAGTCGTAATAGTTTTTTTCTGCTGGTGGTCTGGTGGTGGTGGGTGTTTTAAGGCGAGATGAGAATATAATTTGTACGAAATTTATGCCTGTGGAGATGAGATTTTTTTAAACGTTTTTGGAGGGATTGAGAGAGAATTGAGTCAGATTTGGTCGTGAAACATTGTGTGTGTGTATGATGAAGATTGGTTTGATTTGAGATGATTTTTTTAAAAAAGAAAATTCGTGTAAGTGTGTGCGATTTTTTTTACTTTAAAGTAACTCAAAAATTATATTTTTTCGAGACTTTTTTTCTTTTTTAAAATTCTAAGGATGAAATTTTTAGCTTGAGTTCATTTTAAAATTTTTGGATCACTCCAAATTTCAATTTTGCTGTTTTGGAGCCTCATGTGAGATTGTACTTTTTTCAGAAGGCATGTACCTATACATTTGATTTCAGCTGCTGAAAAATGGAAAAACTGACATTTTTGCTGAGGCTTTAGAATTTTTTTTTAATGGCGACGAATAGTGTTTGGAGTTTATTATTAAATGAGGACGTGATTTCTTCTTTGAAATGACTATTTCTTTAGTGAGAATAAACAATTTGAAATGTTTAGGTTACGTAATTTATATTTTTTTCAAATGTCAGAAAATCAATTTGAACTTCTGAAATTGATCGGATTATTATTGGGGTTCAAAATGCTGTATCTGAATCTGGAAATGAATTTTACTCGCCACATTTCAATTCCAAGTTGATACTTTTGCGTTGTAATCTTCTAAAAGTGATTGAATTGAATCTGTTCAGAAATACATATTCAGACGTAAGTTCTAGTGAGAAACTTGAAATTTTTTCTACTGTTTTTGAACATGAAATTGCAAGTTTTTTTTCGAATCTTCTCCTATTTTCCTGAAAAATTGAACATAACCAATTCTAATATGTCTCAAATCCTTTGGATCGTCCAACTAAAAATTTTGGAAAATGTATTTTTAACGTATATAACTTGAGAAAAAGTGAGAATTTTGCTAAAAAAAAAACCATCACAAGTTGAGAATTTAGAGAAAAAGGTCTGTCAAAAATTTGTTGATTTTGATTCAAATTTCGTGATTTGATTCGTAATTAGAATCATTTTTTAAAGCTGTGGTTCGTGCTTCATGATTTATAACAATCATGGCCACGAACCAGATATTAGGTACTTTTGTGTTTTGCGACATTGTACTCGAATTTTGAGAAACTACGAGTATCATCTTGAAATGATGTTTCATGTTGCAATTGGTGCCATGTTTACTTCATTTTACACTAGAAATTACATCAATTTTTGGTATTTTCAGTTGTTTTTAGTCCATTTTACGATTTTCATGGTACTTTATGTAATTTTTGACAATTTTTGCCCTATTTGATCGATTTTTGTTGCATAACTACTTAATCTATGAAATTTTCATAAAATCACCCAAATTCTAAGACATTTCATAAACTTTTGATCATTTTAAATTGTTTTTTGTTATTTTGAAATTTTCATACATTTTTTATGCAAATTTTTCTAAATTTCTCAAAATGTCATCAATTTTTTGATAATTTTTAGAAATTTAAAATTTAATTTTACAGTTCTTTGTGGGATATTTCATGTTATTTTTACATTTTTTCATTTCATCTAATTTCAGTCATTTCCATCTGCTTATTCCAAATGTTTTAATTTTTCAAGTAATTTTTGAGATGTTTGCTCAATTGTGCTAATTTTTTAAATCAATTTGTGGTAATTTTCTGTAAGTGAGATATTAGTTCGACAAATTTTGGAATATATTATGACAATTTTGACAAATTTTCATACAGTTTTGGTAACACGTCGCGTTGAATTAATTTTCAATAATCTAGGCGAAGCTTACAACAAGATTTTACTGAAATTTCAAGACATTTCATCAAGTTCTGGTGGTCTTTGGATGTTTTTATATCATTCTAACAGGTTTTTAAGCAGTTCTTGTAAAGTTTTGTGCGGTTTAACTGTAATTCTATCACCTTTCGATAACTTTTAACGTAATTTCCATGCTAATTTTACAGTATTTTTATGATAATTTATGTGATTTTTTCACATTACATTCGATTTTGATGATGCTTGGTCGACATTTAGCTAAATTTTTGCGATGTCTTGTCCATTTTTAATCAGTTTTTACCATTTTTATGATATTTCCACCAATCTTTAAGCAATTTTTGCGAAATATTGCTGAACTACAAATATGATGATTTTAAAAAAAAAAAATCAATTTATTGTAATTTTCAATAACTTGGACATCGCGTCATTTCAAGAAATTTTACCATATAGTGATTTTCAGGCCTTTTTTTGTATTTCTTTTCTGAGGGGGGACGTTAAATTGAAGTTGCAAGTCCCTAATTTTCATACACCCCCCCTCACCGCACTGTACATAATTTGAATTTTATACTTACTCAATTTTTGAAATTTTAAAATGTCTGAAAGTAGCATTTTGAATAGCGAGGGCAAAAGCTTTAGAAAATTTTTAATTCGAAAAGTAGAACAACATCAATTTTAATGAAAGGATTCAATTTTTTTGATCCCAACATTTTTCAAAATTGATGGGATAACTTCAATTTTTTAGAGATTTTTGGATTCTTCGGAAATTTTCTTGCTTTTCGAAGGAATTTCTATACTATTTTCTTGCTTTCTTGCTACTTTCTTGCCAGTAGACACTCTGATACTGAGGTACAAACTTGAATGCTAAATTGAGGAGCTTGGTTACAAAGTTAGACAAACGCCACAGGGTTGATTTTGAGAAAATCTATGTTTTTTGTTACAAAAATATACAGCATTGTAAAGGCGGGGGATATTTGACAAATTATAGTGATGATACTGAGTAACAAAAATACAAAAAATATCCTTCCACCAACACCCCCCACCACTAATAAAAAGAACCTGAAAATGCACTTGTCTGATTTTGAAACCAAGATGAAGATAATTTGAAATTGAAGCTGTCTAGATCAGTTAGGTTTTGATATGTATAGGATTTTTAACCCTCTTTCCATTTCTGAGGTCCCTTAGTTTCAAAATAGTACATAAAAGGTCAAAAAACGCGATCAAAGTTGCGCCTTAGTTTCAAACACGGACATGTGAACATTATCTTAGTTTCAAAATGAGACATATCCTATCATCTTAGTTTCAAAAACAGACATATCCTGGATATGTCTGTTTTTGAAACTAAGACAATTTGCACATGTCTGTGTTTGAAACTAAGGCGCAACTTTGATCGCGTTTTTTACCCTTTTACGTACTATATTGAAAATAACAGACCTCAGCAATGAAAAGAGCGTTAAAAATCCTATAAGAATCAATATCTTACTCGATTTTTGTAGAAGTGGCGTTTGTCTAACTTTGTAACCAACCTCCTCAATTTTAGATTCAGAGCGATTTCCAAATTTTCATCGTAAGTAATTCTGATCTCGGTTTCGCTTTTTACTATTCTAATAATTCAAAATTTTTTGAAAAAGTTACCAAAATTTATTCATTTTTTCTTTTTTTTCAAATTCATTCACTTTTTTAATTTTTATGAAAATTTATCGATATTTTCGAACTTTTCTTTGGGGGAACTGAGTCCCCCTGAGTCCCCCTGAGTCCCCCTGAGTCCCCCTGAGTCCCCCCACAAAAAAAGCCCTGGTGATTTCTAAACATTTTTGACAAATCATAATTCAATTTTGGAATGTTTGTCTAACTTTGGAGGACTTTCAACCTTCCAAGTGATTTTTGCAAAATCTTTCCAAAATTTTGAAACGTTTCATCTTCAGAATTTACTTTTGGTTTCTGCCGTCTTCGTTTCATATTTCATAAATGAAATGACGATGATCATAACCTATTTTTTTCTTATTTTGTGCAGTTTTCAAACTTGTTTTTTTTTTCTTCTTCTTTTTTTTTGATTCGGATAATGCAATCGTAATAAAACACAACATGTTGAATCCAAAATTATTCAAAAATTGTGCGATTCGATCACTTTTGGAATCAACGAGTTTGCATTTGTGAATCACGAATCATTTAATGGTGAAAATGAGTCAAATCATTTTTGAGCATTTTGATTCGTATTTTTTGTGATTTTACCCAACCTCATTGATCTGAATTTTAATACGAGTAAACGCATGTTTACATTCTTGTTTTTTGTTTGTTTGTTTGTTGAATTCCTAATTTATTATGAGATGACTAGATGAGAATAATTAAAGTTAGCTAACCTTACGTGTATTTTTCTTTGTTTCAGGTGAGTACAAATTTTCGCTTCATCCGTTGTTGTACTTTTCAGAGTTTGCACCCATGTTTGTGAGTAAGTAAGTCATTTTACGATTTATGGAAGAATTTCACGTTCATTGATAAGATTGAAGCAATCGTTGGTCAGCCTATTACCTTCTTCAAAAGCACCAATGTATTTATCGGTATGAGGCATATTATTCAACAGCCAAAGATGGGGTTCATTCTTGGAGCTCCAGGAATGCGTGTTTTAGATTCTATTCCAATAGAAAAAGGTTCGAACGTCAGAAAGAGGAGAGATTTTCATTCTCGTGCGTGAGATTTTCAGCCTGTGGGTGATTTTGCTTGGCCTCAGCAGCCAGATATTACAGCAAAAGGAATTTTTTCATTAGTCTCATGGAAATGAGCGATGAAACGACTCATCAGTTGAATATTATTTGTTCCCTCAGACCATTTCAGGGTCTCCGAATAAACTCAGCTCCTCAGATTTGACTCTCAATACAACGGACCTTTCTTCTTCACGTTGTCAGAGTTAGCTGAAGAGCCACCACGATAATTTTGAGATCATTTTCCAAGGGAAGTGAAGAAGTTTGAGGTAGTATTTTAAATGAGTTTTTCGTCGTGATTTTAAATGAGTTTTTTACAAGGGGATCTCTCAAGATATTTGCCGGCTCCTCGGAAAGAGCATGATCTGAAACACTCATGAGTCATGACCCAAATTTCAGATACCTAATTGAATCGGTGGGTGCAGAAAGGGACCAAGTCACATTTTTGGAAATTTTTTTTTCACGGATATAGGGGTTTCAAAGTACGGCGGATCGACTGGTGATGTCAGATTTCCGCAAAACTGCCGGGAAAGTGGTATTTGGGCGCAGAAAAAGGGCGGATCCGCATTTATAACTTTTTTGTAAAATTTTTTAAATTCCTTGAAAAATAAATAACATTTTTGAGATCATTTTTTGAAATTTAAGTTAATCTCTGGACTGAAAAATGATGAAAAAATTAACAACTTCGGCAAAAAGTCTTGGAACTCAAGGGGTTTTTGGTCAATTTAAACAAGATAGCAGTCTAAATGATGTACTTAAGATGTAGAATCAAGCCCCATTCATGCCCGAGCAATTTCAAAAGAAATTTTGTCGATTGGGTGCAGAAAGAATCTAAGTCCCATTCGTTTAGGCAGCAACAGCGCCGGCGCACGTGAATATTTTTTTTTCTAAACAGTGCTAAAAATTGTGTCTTGGGGTCCTCTTTCAATGACCTTAAGCATGTTTACCAAAAATTTTTGATTTTCAAATAAATCAGTTTTTTGTTATTCCTGAAAAGTGCGAAAATGGACTTAGCCCTTTTCTGCACCCACTGATTCAATTGTTTTTTAAATTTTTAATGAATTTTTGAAAATTCAACATTTACCATTTTCGGCAATTTATGCTTTTTCAAGAAATACTTACGTATTTTATTCTGTAAAAATTATGGAAATTTACCCTGAAACTATTATCAACTCCCTCAAACCGAATTCCACCATTTTCGATGATTCTGGAGTCTCCAGCACGGTTTCAGATTTCTTCTGCATTTTAAAGTTTCTCTAGAAGGCGTGGAAATTAATTTAGGCATCTAAAATTAATTGTTGCTTATCAATTCTTGACCTGTTGAACGAGTTTATCTGCATTTAGCCTGATTTCCGGACGTGCACTTCAAGTGCATCTTTTTAAACAGAATGGGAAAAAATTCAAAAAATGAAAAATTCTCTATAAGTATACGAAGAGAAAATTTTGAAATTTGCACGAATGGTTTTTTTTCGTCTGAAACCAATCCTCTAAATCCGAATTTCCTTATTTCAAAGCATTCTGATGCCTCCAGTACGATTTTTGAATTTTCCAGGATTTTAAAATTTTCCCAAGAGGTTTGGAAATTAACTTGACTAGCTAAAAATCGAGTTGTATGACCTATTTAACGAGTTTATCTGTAATTGGCTCGATTTCTGGGCGGATATCTCAAGTGTGCTTTTTAAAATCAGAATATTAATTAAATGTAAATTGAGAAATGCAGGGATAAACGCTTCAAGCAGGTTGAGAATAAGCCACAACTCGATTTTCAGCTGCCCTAATTAATTTTCATGCCTTCTGGAGAAATTTCAAAAAAGACTGGAGAGCCCGAAAATCGTTCTGGAGGCTGCGGAATGACTGGAAATGGTGAAATTCTGTTGGGGGGGGGATGAGGAGGTCGATAGTTAGTCAGGTCTCAATTGGTAATCCGCTCGCTAATTCTGTCGAAAGCAATTTTATGACTGATTATTGTTCTATAGGTCACTACGAAAAAATTTAGCCCAGATGCCCTTTTTTTACCCTCCCCCTTTTCCGAGGGTCCACCCCCCTAACTTGAAAATCCGTCTATCTCTTCACCTATTGGTCGTACGAAAAAAAAGTTTGAATGAAAATTGTTCCTTAATATCTCCTCTACAACGTGGTCATCTTCAATTTCTGTTTGGAACAACCGTTAAGCTTAAAAGCTCAAAAAAGCGCTCTCAAAATCCGTTTTTTTGGTTTTCCGCCGAAATTTACAGATATACATTAAGAAATATAATAACAAAAAGTGTTTAGAATTAAATTTACTTTCAAATGACCCGTATCACAACCAATTTTCTCACCTCCCCCTCGATTCCATAGGACCCACCCCCCCTCCCAAAATTCCAATATTTGATTTCAGGGACAATTGAATATAACTTTGATGAAAATTGTTTGTTTTCATTCAATAATGCTGAAATACTCAGTTTTTGATTAGTATAAGACATGAAAATAGTCAAAAAGAAGTGGCCAATCCTCCCTATTGCCATATCCACTACTCAATTTTGAATTTTTTCCCCGCTACAAAATTACATTTTTTTACTCGAAAGGTTGAAAATGAATATAAACTGAATCTCACCGTTCTCATTTACATGTCTGTTCTTTTCTCTATTTTTGATGAATTTTCAAAATTTCAAATTTGGCTCGTTTTCTATGAAAAAATATCGTAAGTTTCATAAGATTAACCAGAGAAAGTTGAAATTTAATTGTACTCTACTCTAGATCTTTCGAGTCGATTAGTCATGATTTCGAACCATTTTTGATCTTCCAGCAATTTTTGGACTCTGGTTTTCTAAAAGACAGGTAAGTAGGTAAGTATACAAAAATAAATGGGACAAAATGTAATTCGATTCAGACACATGTTTTCAAAAGCAATTTTTTCAAAAGACTTTTTAAAATCATTTCTTCATTTTATATGGCAGTGTTTAACACATTTTCTGTTCATTCAAAAGTGATCACTGGAGAAAATTTTGGTCTCAGGGTGTAAATTTGCATTAAAAAATTAAAAAATTTGCATCAAATTCGATCAAAGTTTTTATCACAAATAACGAATTGATTTGTACCTACTACTAGAAAGGTTGAAACTGAGGTATAAACCGAATTTCACCTTTCTCAGTTACATGCCTGCATTCAAAGAAGCAGCGAGTATAATCGATGCTACATCGAGTATTTCGTCCCAAGTAATAGGATATAATCGATTGATTGGCCAAAAAAATCTGCTGTTCCGTGATCGGTTAAAATTGAGTGACGTCAATCATCGCCATCATCTTCTCAGAACCATTATGTGAACAGTTTTTCATTCCAATTTTCAATGAAAAAGTCATTCTAATGAAAGGGTTGAAGTGAAAAAGAAAATATGAAACTGCACATAACAAATTACATAAAACCAAAACATAGATATGAATTAATTCAAAAATTATGCAAAGATCTGATTAATCGATTATGGACGATTGTAAATAATCGATTATAATTGTAATCGTTGCACCTATCTGTGTTTTCATTCAATAATGCTAAAATGCACAGGTTTTGATTTGTGTAAGGCATAAAAATAGTCGAAACTACATACGAGTACATAATATATAGGCTTGTTCTGTAAAAATGAAAAGATATTATGATGGAAACTTCGATCGATTTTTATGAAAATTTTTAAAATTTATTTGTGCAGATTCATGTCATAAGACTGAAATTTTCTCCAGTGATTTTTTGAATGATGGAAAGGAAAATGTGCTAAACACTGCAACGTACATATAAGTAAAATGAAAAAATGACTGGAAATGAAATGTGTGTTATCTAGGTGTTGATACGTATCTGCCTATTGTATATAATTGAACTTTACTCCATGTTTTGAAACCTACCAATTGACCACTTCTTTCCTAATATTACTTACCTATATGTAATTTGCTAATCAACTTTTCATTTTCACAGAACAAGCCTACAATTTTGACTATTTTTATGTCTTATACTAATCAAAAACTGAGTATTTCAGCATTATTGAATGAAAACAAACAATTTTCATCAAAGTTATATTCAATTGTCCCTGAAATCAAATATTGGAATTTTGGGAGGGGGGTGGGTCCTATGGAATCGTGGGGGAGGTGAGAGAATTGGTTGTGATACGGGTCATTTGAAAGTAAATTTAATTCTAAACACTTTTTGTTATTATATTTCTTAATGTATATCTGTAAATTTCGGCGGAAAACCAAAAAAACGGATTTTGAGAGCGCTTTTTTGAGCTTTTAAGCTCAACGGTTGTTCCAAACAGAAATTGAAGATGACCACGTTGTAGAGGAGATATTAAGGAACAATTTTCATTCAAACTTTTTTTTCGTACGACCAATAGGTGAAGAGATAGACGGATTTTCAAGTTAGGGGGGTGGACCCTCGGAAAAGGGGGAGGGTAAAAAAAGGGCATCTGGGCTAAATTTTTTCGTAGTGACCTATAGAACAATAATCAGTCATAAAATTGCTTTCGACAGAATACGCGAGCGGACGTCATTTTTTGTCAAATTGAGACCTGACTAAGTAGTTTAAGCACTGATTTTTATCATTTTTACTGAATAAATGTATTTTTTTTTAAGCATTGATTTCCAATAAAAGGTTCAATTTTGAATTTTTAAAAATCCATCAAAAATCAAAAATTCAGTCTGGATTGCTAAAATTTTGGACTTCTATCATTGTCAGTTTAATTCGATTGTGATTACGTATGGGTAATTAGTATTTCCTCTTGGAATACGCACACAATATTGAATGTAGAGTTAAAATTTCGAAATTTGAGTTCAACGTTCCGATCGTCTGAAATTTTTTTCACCATCTCAGGAGAAAAAAATTGAAGAAACGTAGGCTGAATGAGAAAACTCGCTCGAACTATGGTACATTTCTTCGCTTTTTCTTCTTCTTTTTTTTTCTGTCAATACGTTAAATAAGTTTAGAGTCAATCTAACCACCTAACGTCGTCATCGTCGTCGCAAAAGTTGAAAAGTTTCTCGAAAATACAAATGTGTGTGTAGCTATAGCGCCAGGAGCTGAAGACATCCGACGGGGTAAATTTTCTCGCCTTTTGCGGCTGAAAATTACGATAATTTTTCCGCAACGAAACACGAATGACGCTGCAATTTACGTAATCGCTGCTCCTCGAAAGAAGCGATTAGGCAGTTTTCAACACGACGTCGTCTACGAGGTGTCTGTTTAGGAAGATTCACGGTTAGTTGTGCGTCTATTGATTGAATCCGAAGAGTAGGAGCGTCGAGCGGTAAAATGATTCTTAAAACGCCTATTTTGCGTAATTTTCGCCAAAATGGTACTTCTTACGTACGTGTGGCATTTTCAAGTAGCGTGAACTTCGATTAATTTTCAAACTCACGTCTCGTTTCTCGGCATACTCGTAAAATAATCGCTGGGGTCTGGTTTACAGCTATATAGAGAAACGAAGGTGGGTGAAAAAGGTACCGATACCTCTGTCGTTTATGGGCGCGGGTGATAATTCGGTATTCGGTGGGTTTCCGATATCTTCACCGATACTTTACGTAGGAAAATTTTTCAGGTTTTCAACTCCCACTTGCGGCTGAGCCGAAGAAAGTGTGTGATGACGGAACAAGTTGGGCGTAAAAAATCATCAATCTTGATAATCGAACGAATTTGTGTGTTTGAATTTCATTTTCATAAGTTTCAAGTTTTTTTTTCTCGCTCGTACCTTGGCAAGATGTTGGCATGTTTGTCGAGTTTTGGAACGATGAAGGGTGGCAGAGGAGGGCTATAGAGGAGAAGAGAAAAATAAAATACGCGGAAATCTTGATATACGTTGTTAAATAAATATATTGGAAAACTCGAACCGCGAACCGGCTAATTTTCAAAGTTATCCGAAACAGCGACCGGGCGAAGATGGAAGAGGAAGGGACCACGAAGCAGAGGGATCAGAATTTATATATACGTACTGTAATCTGCTATTTTTCAATACGGTAGTGATGGCGCTATGGTAGCGCGTAATCCATAATGTTAACGCGAGCGACGTCGAAAAGTTCGCCTATCATCATTAAACTTTGATGTTTAAATTACTTTAACGACGGTTATAATGTACTTTTCATCTGTCATCCGCATTATATCATGTATCTGCGCTTTTCGATCTGTAATTTAAAGGGCAATTTAATGCGTATGTTTTTTGAAAATTTACATAACCGGCGTAGCGTAGCATGGTAAAGTATGGCAGGACGAGGCATCGGCGACTACTTGTGTCGACGTTTGCAAGTTGATATTTTGCTGGGAAATTATTCTTTGATACGGTATACTGCTATTCTGTATTACTGTACATTTAACTGTATACGGCTCTCTGTGTATTATATACCGTCGCAGAGCCCTCACTCGCCCTCTAATGCTGGATACGATGGCTTTTGAAAATTTAATAATCAGCATCGAAAAGCATAATATCGAAATCGTTATCGATGGCAAATAAAATTTGAATTACGATTCACCGACGACGCTGCCGCTCAGCCTTTTATGATTTATTACAATTACTCTCGAGTAGGTATGCCTATGTATAGAAATGTGCGAAAGCCATCGTCCCGAATTGATGTGTGCGTATGAAAAATGACGTGGGAATTTTATACGTGCTGGTAAGATTAACAAAAAAAACAGTCCTCTTTTTCTCGCTCTTTTCTCTTTTGCATTTTTTTTGCTGTGTGGTCATAATAGTACGTGGTAGCTCGTGTGCGTGGTCGTAGTCTTCTCTACTAAAAAGAATCGTTCAATATGGTCGACCTTTATAATTTTTGCTGAACATATTTTCAAAAATAAAGTTGTCTAGTAGTCGGGGAGCTCGCTTAAGGATCTATTGCACCCTCCGTCGATCCTCCGGGACAACTGTTTTCTTAAAAGGGGAGTCCTAAAGAACATTTCTAGCACTTGTACTCAAAAAAAAAAGTGGCCCTACTTACAAAATGGCAGCCATTTCGATTGACAGGTCAGCCGAAATCGCAGATTTTGCGTTCCAACATAAGACTTGCACAAAATTTTTCAAACCGTACGAGGGTAGATCGAGAGATCAGGCAAAAATTCATCACCTGTCAAAATTTCAAGCGCTAAAGTGCCTTTTTCGATTTTTGGTGAATTTTTGAAAATCAAATTTAGGCCAAAAATGAGAGAAAAAATCAAAATTTTACCAAATTGACCAAGAAATCTGAAATTTGGGACATACTTTATTTTCGACATGCCAAATCAATTGGAAACTGTTTCAAACCGTTTTGAGCAGTTCTGGAGCCTCCAGCAGATTTTTGGAACTCGAAATTCCCACAATTTCAATACACTACGTAGTCGACTGCTGGTGGATTTCAAGTCGTTTTGGAGCCTCCAGCGACTTTTTGAAAGGTCGTATGGCGTTTTTTGGAAAATTGAAATATCCAAAAAGTAGCTGGAAGCTTCAAAACCATTTGAAACCACCATGAAGTCGACTTCATATCGTATTGAAATTAGTTTGCGAAGTAAATTTTAGCTTGCCAACTTCATTTGGTAAAATATTGCGGGAATTTCAAGTTTCAAAAAGTCACCGAAGGCTCCAAAACGACTTGAAATTTACCTGCAGTAGGTACTTCGTAGCGCATTGAAATTAGTTTGCAGAGTAAATTTTGGCTATCCAACACCATTTGATAAAATTTTGTGGGAATTTCGAGTTCCAAAAATCTGCTGGAGGCTCCAGAACTGCTCAAAACGGTTTGAAACAGTTTCCAATCGATTTGGCTAGTCGAAAATATGGTATATCCCAAATTTCAGATTTCTTGGTCAATTTGGTAAAATTTTAATTTTTTCCCTCATTTTTGACCTAAATTTGATTTTCAAAAATTCACCAAAAATCTAAAAATGCACTTTAGCATTCGAAATTTTGACAGGTGATGAATTTTTGCTTCTCGTACGGTTTGAAAAATGTTGTGCAAGTCCTACACTGAGAAAAATGTATACTTAGTATAAATTACAATAAATTTATAGTAAAGGTGCTCCAGTTTTGGAATTATAGTCGAAATTACTATAACTATAGTAAATGAAATACTATAATTATAATAAAAAATACTATAATATAGTAAATATCACCATACGTATAGTATTTCATTTACTATAGTTATAGTAATTTCGACTATAATGCCAAAACTGGAGCATGTTTACTATAAATTATGATAATTTATACTAAAAAAAATTTTCTCAGTGTATGGTGAAACGCAAAATCTGCGATTCCGGCTGACCTGTTAATCAAAATGGCCGCCATTTTGTAAGTAGGGCCACTTTTTTTTGAGTACAAGTGCTAGAAATGTTCCTTAGAACTCCCCCTTTAAGAAAATAGTTGTCCCGGTGGATCGACGGGGGGGGTGTGTGTAATAGATCCTTAAGCGGGCTCCCCAGCTAAAGGAAAAGGGGCCCTTTTTACCAACACGAAATTCCATGTTCCGTCATTTTGTTTCTGTTTCATTTTCTCATCCCCTAGGAACTTTTTTAGTTTGTCGTAAAAATCAAATGTTCCTCATAATGTATCGAAGATTTTACCATTTAAAAAAAATTTAAGATGAATGAAATTGTTGCTGAGTGTAAAATTTTTCTTGAAAATGCCTATAGTTTAATGTTTTGAGCAAAAGATGAAAAAACTGATTATTTGTGATAGATCTTTCAATATTTTTCCTTTTAATTTTTCATAACAAAAAATATATTTTTCTAAAAAACCAAGGGTTTGAAAAGAAAAACAGAAGAGTAACAAAATTGTAAAACATATAGTTTTTCAACAAAAGTTAAATTTTTTTCAGAAGTTCTCTTTTTTGAAGATGATAAGTAATTTTAAATTTCAACTCCTTGCAATTAAATTTTGGACTTCTGAAAATTTTTCATCCTTAAAAATTGAATTTTGAGAAAAGTAGGTGGTTTTATGTGTTGAGAGGAAATGAAAAGACACAAAATTACAGAGCATCAAATTTTCCACCTAAAAATTCCTTTGGAGGAGGGTTTTTCGGGAAGCGTGAGGGGGGGATTTTGAGAAAATTTAGAAAGTTCAGTTTTTTCTGATGGTTTGATGATACTTTGGAATTTTTCTGCAGAATTTTCCTCCAGAACGACGTGATGTAAGTACATATTATTTTTCGTAGGATTTTTGAAACAAATTTTGAAGAAAAATGATGAAAAAGTTATTCTGGGATTTCTGGAAAAACTGAGAAAATCGGGAAATTGTATCTCTTTTGGAAAAGTCTGGAAAATGTAAAGGATTTTCGCTATTTTTGTACCTCTTTCTGTGTTAGTGGTGCAGATATAGATTACCTACCTAGATATTGCTTGATAAAAAAAATCATTTTTGCTATTAAATGAAATTTTTTGATCTTAGAACATAAAAATTTGTGTGACGTGAATATTGGAGAATCACTTTTTCTAGAGACCTTTTTTGAAGGAAGAAAATAGTCACCAAAATTTTCAAAAACAGCGAGCATTTTATTGTTGAAATTTTTTAAATGAATACGCAAATTCCGTTAGTTAAGACTTTTTGATCTATGGATTGAATTGAAATATACGATGAGTATATTCTGAGTTGGGGTACGATATAGACTTGAAATGAGCTGTAGCCTGAACTTTTCAACAATTTTGGGAGGTCGTAGAACAAACACACGTTTTATCAGATGATAAAAAGTCACGTGGTAAGCAAAATGTTTGAAAATGTTGAACAATAATTTTTCACTTCTAAAAATCGCTTCCTGTGTATTTTTTTTTGATTTTTGGGTCAAAGAGGTCAAGATATTTTCAAATTATCCAAAAATTGTAAAAAAATAGTTTTTTTTTTTTTTGAAATTGTCTGGGCATTCAAATTCCTCTCCTTTTTCATTACTGGGTCTGTCTTCTTCTCCTTCCTCCTTCCTCTATTTTTTGTTGTGTCAATGAAGCCTGAAAGATTCAGAAAATTGGAAAAATTGTCTGCAAAATCAAGAAAAATCATATCTCCAAATTGAAAAAATCGAGATCCGTTATAAAGCTTGCTACCTAAATACTCGTATTGAGTAACTTTTTCAATTTTTTTTTTTAAAACTTCGCATATATGGAACACCCTGTATGTAAAGTGTAAGTCAACGTAGGCATATAGGCACTCGTCGTCGTCGCTTTCATCGTCGACACGATATTCAAATCTCGTAATCTCGCTCCAATATTCGCCCGGCTCGGGGGTGTAATTAAAACGTGGAAATATGTTTCGAAATCAAGAATTTTAATAATTTTATAGCCGATGGGTATAGTGATATTCGTTCGCATAGATGATTCGGCTCGTTGAATGGGAATTTTTCGCAGTGTTGATTAGTTCTCCGAATACATTGAATGGTTGGCGTTGACACGGCGTCATCGTAGTACATTTATAGCCTATTCCTGCATAGCGAAAAATATTATCCTACAAAGTGTCGGATACTTTTGTGTGGAAGTTTTTCATCGCCGTGTAAAATATCCACCCTCGCTGCTTTCGGAAATAAATTCCAACGTAGTCGTATGTACGTACAATATACGTTCGAATGGGCGTTTGTCTATCTTTATCAAATACCAAAGATGAGATGCTTGCTGCTGTAGGAAGACTTCCACTTATACGAGTATTATCTATTGATGTAGGCAAAGTTTTCTTGGCTTAAGGGTCTAAGAGATGATTTTTCCAATATTCTTGGTTCGGAATTCTTGGAATTGTGTCGCGCTAAAAGTAGGCTATGTGCTTATTTGCGTGCTCTCATGTACCTTTATTTATCGAAGAAAATATACCTCTTCGAGTAGAATTCAATTAATTGATACGAGCACTCGTAGGTTAATCACGTTCGTTGTGCTTCTGATATACTTAAGGTACGAGTACTTGAGAAAGAGCTCACTCGAGAGCTTGCAGTGTATAAAGATACTCTTTAAATGTATCGAGTTACAGTGTAAAGGTTGCCAGTCAATTCGATTAATTATTTTCCTTAATTATCCGTTCTGTTCTTGTTTGGATAAAATTTATTATTAAAATGTTGCCATGTTTAATAATATTGACGACACGATAGTTCGAAGGTGATTGCGCTAACTTCGTGACATCGTCGTTGTCAGGTTAAAAAACCGTCCTGGATTTTTGTTCGGATATTATTTTTTAGTGATTTTATTTGACGTTTGAAAATCTATGATTTTGGGAGCGTAGAAAAATCCAACTTCAAAGGAGTTGACTCATCAACAACAAAAAAATAATAATTAAAAAACAATAGATGAAGGTACCTATTATTTTTGTTGATAGTACGAGTAGTGTATATGTTAGGTACCAAGTCCGAAATTGTACAATTCGGGGTTGGTACAGCCAATTTTGTACCATCTCCGAAGTGTCCGGACCAAGCGTGAATATTACTTTTTCATCGGACTTGGTTTGTACAATGCCCGGAGGGTCCGGACAAAGTGTTCGACCTGGTACAATTTGTGTTGTGCAAAGTCCGAAATATAGTTTTATAATGAATGAATTCGAATTTTACATCCCTTTATTCCATAAATATTGAACCAAATTAAAGGAAATTTAAAGATGACTCTAAAATACACACCACCAGCAGAATTTTCAGGTGCTGAAATTCATTTGTTGATTTTTGGGGAAATTTTTAAAGATTCAAATATTGCTATGCTCACTTCTCAAAAAAAAAAAAATAAAAAGATCGAATTGAGGTAGGTAGGTAGGTACTTACTAACTAAAATGCTGAAATTTGGTTTTTACTCTCTATTTTCAATTTCTCTAGTCGTGAAATTCTCGTGCCTTACTCATTTGAAAACTATGCACTAATACTTAGATTCCAAATTCATTTTTTTATGGATTTTTCAAAGTCAAAATTTTAACAAATTGTCGTGAAAGACTGAAATTTGGTTTGTACCATATTATCAATTTTCTGAGTTAATAGCAGATTTCTCCAGTAATTTTTTAAAAAGTTGAAAAAATTTTGGATTTGAACTAATACTAATACAAAATGGTTTTGAAAAAATTTATCGAAAAGGTCATAAAGATCGATGGCTAATCCAGGTTTATGCTAAATTTTAATTTTGCTCTAAATACTTATATACTATTTGGAAATATAAAAAAAATCGCAAAAATCGAGATGAAAACGCTTCAAAATTTACTGCCTCCGAAAATTTGCAGCCCTACGCAGCTGCCTAAGTTGCCTGTGCATAAATACCGCCCAAAAAAATCAAAACCACCACCAAACGACTCGAGAAGTTGAAAATAGAGAGTAAAAACCAAATTTCAGCATTTTAGTTAGTAAGTACCTCAATTTGATCTTTTTATTTTTTATTTTTTTGAGAAGTGAGCATAGCAATATTTGAATCTTTAAAAATTTCCCCAAAAATCAACAAATGAATTTCAGCACCTGCAAATTCTGCTGGTGGTGTGTATTTTAGAGTCATCTTTAAATTTCCTTTAATTTGGTTCAATATTTATGGAATAAAGGGATGTAAAATTCGAATTCATTCATTATAAAACTATATTTCGGACTTTGCACAACACAAATTGTACCAGGTCGAACACTTTGTCCGGACCCTCCGGGCATTGTACAAACCAAGTCCGATGAAAAAGTAATATTCACGCTTGGTCCGGACACTTCGGAGATGGTACAAAATTGGCTGTACCAACCCCGAATTGTACAATTTCGGACTTGGTACCTAACATATACATAAAAGTTGATATTTCAAATGTCATGCTTGTCGTACTGACGTTATTACCGTATTATTATATTTTGGAAGTTTCCTTTCATCGTCAATGTTACCTAATTTTCGAATTTGAATCATTTTAGAAATGCAATTCCAAAAATTATTATTTTCCGAGAATTTTACTGGAAATTTAGTCGAGTTGCTTCTGAAGAAAATTACAAAAGAGGGCGTACCTATTTCATTCGTCAAAGGTTGAGAAATCTAGCAGAGGAGATTGTTCATCGAGAAATTTAATTGATAGTGAAACTCTCTAAACATCCGTGAAATGTAAACAAGAAGAAAATGAGCAATGAAAGCTCGATTTTAAACTAGGTACATTGATGAAATTAATCCCCTAAAACAGCGTTTTTAATGTTTTTCATTCGACTAAAATTTATAAAACGAATTTAGTTGAAATATTTGTATGTTTGCGTATGTGAGTCTTGTCTTATCTACCTATTAAACTTTAGACATTTTGAATACCTGCCAAAGCGCTGTGACATTGAAGTGAGTACCTACCTATCGAGTTTTGCATGAATGGAATTCGTCACACACCCAAGGTTAAACACGCGTCGAAATTATCTGTCTCTCGTATAGTATAGTCTCGTTATTTTATATGTTAAGGGTGATTTTGCATTTGCAGTATACGAGTATAAAGTTAAGTTGTTTTCTCAAAGATGGTTTGATGTGAAAAGATTTGAATTTATAGCATGCTTTCTATTCAATTGTGTGTATCTTTGAGATGGTAATTGCGAAAAAAGTGAGTTCTATGATGCGTATCTGTAGTAAGTAGGTATCGAGATTCGAGAAGTCATAATTGGCTATCGTGATTGAGCTACTATTTTGTCATTGAAACGTGTAACAGTTTTGGAATATCGTTTGCATTCTCTGTAATTGAAATTTTGCGCTGTTTCGTGTCTGTGTCCTTATATGTAGGTAGGTAGGTAGGTAAGTACTGCACGTAGGTGTGAATACCCTAATTGGGAAAAACGCAAATTCCAAAAGTGTACCTAACCGAATTTCCGAGGTAAAAACCTCACTAAGTTAGTAAGGAGTTTTAAAATTTTGATCGCTCATCATTGGAAGATATTTTCAAAAAAACAATCTTGGGCAAATGAACTACATGATCTCTTTTTCTGAAATCTCACATTTAAATTCAACTTCCTCTCTTATTTTTGTAAAAATAAAGATTTCATCAAAGGCAACATGGATCAAAAATCAGAACAGGAGAGGTTTATTTTTCTGCACAATTTCATACTTCGATTGAAATGAGGTGTCAAGTTGGGAAAAATAAACTGATTGAATAAAATCTTGAAAAACATGAGGTTCTCTCGACAAAATATTACACTAGGTGTCCAACAAGTACGACAACATGTTCCAGCATGACAAAGTTTCGATTTGGGGTACATTAGATTAGAGTTATTATTACTCGTATTTTGTTCAAGACAAGACAGAATTTTTTCGAGTAAATAGTTTTTCATTTTCAAAGAAAGCTGGGAGAAATGAAAGCAAAAGAGTGGAGGTAAAGTCTGCTCTCCAAGGAAAGTTTTTAATCAGGATATTTTTTTTGCTTAATTATTCAACAAACTCAATGCTTAAGTATTATTATTCAAAAAAAAAGAAAAAAAAAGAGGAAAGTCTGACAAAATGTCGGAAATTTACTGTCGAGAGTTTGTACCAATTTGGCCTTAATTTCGGCAATTCAATGTTTTTTTTTTCAAGTTCCTGAAAGGGTCATTCCATGTCAATATGACGTCAGATTATTGGTTGGCCCCCATCTACGGCCTCCAACAATTTTTTTGGACTTTTACCAATTGGGGGAGGTTCTGGGAGCCATGGGTGAGGTCAATTTGAAAAACTACGGCTATATTCGTGTTCAGCGATATCGAAAACATACTATTTCATGTGTCACACGATTGAAACCATTTTTTTTAGATTATCCCCCCCCCTTTTGGGGAGGTGCTGGGGGCCGTGAATGGATCCAATCAAAAATCTGACGTCATATCCGTATTCAGCGTCTCCAAAAGCATACTATTTTTTTGATGTGTATGTCGCACGAAAAAACCCCTATTTTGAACTTTTACCCCATTTGCGGAGGTGCTGAGGGCCGTGGATGGGATCCAATCAAAAATTTAACGTCATATTCGTGTTCAGCGTTACCAAAAAACATACAATTCGATATATCACATGCCCCAGATTTTTTTTTGTTGCAAGTTTTGCCTCAATTTGGGGGTGGGGGTGCTCCCCCTCCAATAAAAGATCCCATCTCGAAACTTGAATATTTCGAAATAGCATCAAAAGGTACATCTATGGACATTTTTTCAGAATATTAAATGGTAGCTCTCACTTACAGCGCTATTTTGAACTTTGAACTTTCAATTCGAAAGTTCAACCTTCAAATTTTGAAAATTTCAAAATGCTTAAAAAGTTCAAAATTCAATACTCTTTCGAACTGTGAAATCAGTTTTGATCAAAATATCATAGTTTTGGAGGAATGCTGACATAGAATGACCCGAAAGTCATAAATATCTACTTCAATATAGAAATTTTAAAAATTATTCATTTTTTCAAAATTTTCAAAGTCTGTATTGAAAATGAATGAATGAATGAAATTATTTATTTTAGGACACATCAGCATCTGGGTTTTTTTGCATCCACAATACATTTACTTTACATTATAAACAAAATGAACCAAGTACAGACAACATAACAAGTGAAAAATAATTCACAAAATAACATAGCAAAAAAATAAAGATTCACTAAATGAGGTCGTAGATCCCAATGCATTTTAAAAAAGTGAAAAACGTCTGACATATATCTTCATCGTCTGTTTAAATATCTTCATAAGTAAGCTCCCTTAGAATTTGCTCACTTGTCTTTCTTATTTTTGGGACAGTGGTTAATCAGGTGTACACATGATGGTAATTAGCACTCCACAAGGGTCACATTGTTCCAGTTGCGATTTTAAGAATTCACTGGCGTTTTTTCCTAGTTCTTAAAAGTCCGTTAAAATAATGCATATTTATACCATTAAAATTTGAATCCATACGTTCTCAAAAAATATTGGAGATTGATCATTGATGAAATTTTTTTTTCGAGAGTGGTTTTGACAAACAAAACGAGACTTTTGGGGCAATTTTGTCAAAAAGCATCAACTTTTTTGACAATCATGGCAAATAAACATCATTTTTCTGACAATTTTGGCTAAAAAAAGACTTGAAGAATTTTTACAAAAAACGTGACTTTTGACAAAATTTTTACAAAATTTACAAATTTGGCCAAAAAAAGATTTTTGTCTGAAAATGTTGATAAAAGGAACGCAACTTTGAAAATTATTGCAAACAACAATACTTACACCTGAGACAATCTTTTCAAAAGTGGTAACTTACTTCTTGGTACTTTTGCCAAAAAACCACTTTTTAGTTTTTTCTATTTTGGTAAGATTGGTTTTTTTTTTGTTTTTAAAATATTAGCAAAGAACTGGGCTTTTTTCTTGCAATTTTGACAAAAAAAATATCAGTATGTAGGTACCTACTTTTTTGATCATCTCTTGGCAAAAAAAGAGGACTTTTTGAGGCAATTTTGGCAAAAAGGGAATTTTTAGAGAATTTTGACTGGCAGTATTGACTTGTTTTGACAATATGGGCAAAAAACGAGATGATGCAAGTTTTGCAAAAGGTAATAAGAGCAGAACTCTGAAATTTCTTGCAAATTCTTACACAATTTTCTCAGGAGTAGTAAGTTACTTCTTGGTTGTTTTTTCCAAAAACTGCACTTTCTTTCTATTGAACTTTTACTACTTGGTTGAAATTTTGGCAAAAATTGGACTTTTTTCTAGCAATTTTAACAAACAAAAGACTCTGTAGATTTATCTACTTTTTTGACATCTTGTAAAAAAAACTGAACTTTTTAGGCAATTTTGACATATTTAATAATATTGGCAAAAACCGAGACCTTTGAAGCAATTTTGTCGAAAATAGTAGCACTTTTTGACAAATTTGGCAAGAAATAGACTTTTTCCGGTCAAATTTTCAAAAACATCGCTTTTCTGACAATTTTTGCAAAAAACAGTAGATACTTTTTACAAAATTTTGTCTGAAAGTAGTACTTTTGAGAATTTTTGTGAAAACAGGACATCTTGAATTGTGGCAAAAAGTAAGGACTCTTTGAGCAACTCAGACTTGAAGTAGAACTTTTAACATTCTGGGCTAAAATCAAGAATTTTTTACCATTTTGAGAAATTTTTGTTTTAGCAAAAAAGTAGTAGGTACTTCTTGGCAATTTTGGAAAAAAACGGAACTTTTTCAAAATTTTACCATAAAACAGGCTAGACAATTTTGGTAAAAATGAAGGACTTTTTTATGATTAAGACAAAAATTAGATGTTTTTGGATGTTTTGACTTTGGCAAAATAGCAAGACTTCCTCAGAATTTTTCGCCACAAAAGGTGGTGAGTACTTTTTGGACTTTTGTGGCAATTATGACAAAATAAATGAGGACTTTCGGATTTTTTGGCTTTGGCAAGAAAACAGGACTTGAATAACAATTTTGGAAAAAAGTATAGCGCTTACTTGTGGGAAATTTAAGCAAAAGAGTATACAAATTTTGGAAAATTCAAGCAAAAAAATATGACTTTTGAATAATTTTGGCAAAATACTGGACTTTTGGCATTTTTGAATCAAGACAATACGTTATTATGACTTTTTTTTTGATACTTCTATTTCAATAAACAGAGCAAGACTTTTTTTTGACAATTTGTTTGCCACAAAGAATATCTACTAAATTCGATTGTATTTTGTGCATAATCGATATCTGATCAGCGAAAATGAACTTCAACGACGTATTTTTCATTTAGCATGAAATGAGGCAGTATGTTGAAAATAAAAGGAGTAAAGGTCCGCGTTGTAATAGCTGCGAACACGAATGGAAAATAACTTAATCCGAGTAACTTTTGTAATTTCTGCGTTGAAAAATCAAGCAAGACGTTTTTAAGCCAATTGACGAGAAAATTTGAAATTCAAACAAAACGTGCGATGAAATTTTAAAAACCATATCGCGCATCGTCGCATCGCGTCGTCGTCGTCGCAACAACTATTGGAACGCTGTGACATCGTTCGTATTGTTCGAATAAGCTACGACCGATTAGAACGAAGAAGAAGACGAGAAACAAATGCTACGAAGATTAGAGTTGAAGAAGCTGCAGCAACAACAACGGCAGCTGTAAAAACCAATATAACGAAGTGATGAATAAATTGCGATTTTCTTCTCCGCTTTTGCTCGAGACGATATCGGGAGCAGGTTGTCGGAACGAAGATGTTTTGTTTTTATTAAAAAATATCAAAGAAGAATTTTTTTGCACGTTCGCGAGATTTCCATTTTAGCCTCATCTCGTCGGGTACAAAAATTCACTAGCTCGACGCCGCGCTCGCTGAGATCAGAGATGTGAAAATTCAGTAACAAATTGTAATGTAAAAAGTTGTCCGAAGGTATTCTCGAACACAACCATGCTGTCGTCGTTCCTGCTGCCGTAGCTTTAACCAGAACCACTCGCTCTGATACGAATTTAATTTATAGTCCATTGAAATAGCTTCAATTTGAAATTATACCGATTTCGTTTTACCCCGTAATTCTCGTCGTTGAGACTCGAGAGGTACTTTTTTTTCCTTAGCTCTTTCAAAGGGGAACCACCATCGCCAGCGCCATTCTTTCTTATTTTTCTTTGAAGTTACGCGACGTTTCCATTAGCTGATATGAAGTGGTATTAGACGTCCATTTCTTTAAATCAGTATCTAAATTATCGCACGTTCTTACCCATGTTTCTCTTTCTCTACCACTCAAAAGGGTTGGTTCAATTTACCCCCTCGTACCGAATTCGCCCCTCTTGTTCGCGGTAATTTCGTAATTAATTTTTTACCACTCGACAGGGAAATCGAGACTTTATTTATGTACCGAAGGGAAGTTTATTTTGATGAGGAAACATCGTGTTCATATTTATAAGGTTCATGAATTACGCTGAAAACAATTTTCGGTAAATGATTTTCTCTCTGTTTTTTGTGAAATACTTCTCGATGCTGTTTGTAACCTACATTATGATGGAAAATATGCACGTAGATTATGCCTCGCGTTTACTATTTTAGAAGGCGCGATTCGTTCGCGAATTAAAACAGCGGTCAGCGTGGCATGGCGCGAGAATATTTTATAAATCACGAATACATTATTGCTGGCAGACGGTTGCCATTTTACGCCTCATAAACTATACGCGCGAAATGATGTTGTGAAAGTTTGCGAAATGTACGCGAGAAAATGGACGCCATTTCGCTATACTATTGCACCGGAAGATCGAATTGATAATTTAATTTCTCGACGGTATTTTTCACATTTTATTCGACGTACCGAGTTGGGCCAAAAATTCAAATAACGGGTAGGCTACGCGAGGTGTGTATTATTTTGGTGGCCGGTGGCGATACGATTGGGATTTGGGACAATTTGAAGGTCTAGTTGGGAGATGATTTCGGTTGAATATTTTATCGAGGATTTTCACAACGAAAATCAGTTCAGAGAATCGTAAAGACGAGAAAAAAAACACTCACGCAAATGCCTGAGTGATTGAACAAATTGATTGAATTCTAGGTGAATCATTCGCGAACGAGTGGATCAATTGTTGGTGAATCATTTGCGACCGAATTGAATAATTTTTCAGTGAATCAATCGCGAACGAATCGCTGAATAATTTTTGCCTTTTGGTTAATCATTCGCGAACGAATTGATTCGTACAAGCGACTCGTTTGCGAACGCAATATTTAATTTTTAGTGAATCATTCTCGAACGAATTGAAAATTGATTGATTTTTAGTTGAATCATTCACGAACGAATTGAAAATTGATTGATTTCTAGGTGAATCATTCACGAACGAAATTTTCAATTTTTAGTGAATCATTCACGAACGAATGGATCAATTGTTGTTGAATCATTTGCGACCGAATTGAATAATTTTTTAATGAATCAGTCGCGAACGAATCGTTGAATAATTTTTGCCTTTTGGTTGATCATTCGCGAACGAATTGATTCGTACAAGCGACTCGTTTGCGAACGAAATATTTAATTTTTAGTGAATCATTCTCGAACGAATTGAAAATTGATTGATTTTTAGTTGAATCATTCACGAACGAAATATTCAATTTTTAGTGAATCATTCACGAACGAACGAATTGATTAATTGTTGGTGAATCATTCGTGACCGAATTGAGTAGTTTAATAATTTTTTAGTGAATCATTCGCGAACGAATCGTTGAAAATTTGTTGGTGAATCGTTCGCGAACGAATTGATTTGTGTAAGCGACTCGTTCGCGAACGAAATATTTAATTTTTACTGAATAATTCTCGAACGAATTGATAAATTGATTGACTTCTAGATGAATTATTCGTGAACGAGCTATTCAATTTTTAGTGAATCATTCGCGAACGAATTGAATAATTTCTTGATGAATCATTCACGAACGAAATATTCAGTTTTTAGTGAATCATTCACGAACGAATTGATCAATTGTTGGTGAATCATTCGCGACCAAATTGAATCTATTCAATTCTTAGTGAATCATTTGCGAACGAAGTTGGTGAATTATTCGCAACCAAATTGAATAACTTTTTAGTGAATCATTCGCGAACGAATCGTTGAATAATTTTTGGCGAGTCATTCGTGAACGAATTGATTCGTACAAGCGACTCATTTGCGAACGAAATATTTAATTTTTGGTGAATCATTTGTGAATAAGTTGTATACTGATTAATTTCCAGGTGAATCATTCGCGAACGAAATATTCAATTTTTAGTGAATCATTCGCGACCGAATTGAATAATTTCTTATTGAATCATTCATGAACAAATTGAAGATTGTTTGATTTCCAGGTGAATCATTCACGAACAAAATATTAAATTTTTATTGAATCATTCGCGAACGAATTGAATAATTTCTTAGTAAATCATTCATGAACGAATTGAAGATTGATTGATTTCCAGGTGAATCATTCACGAACGAAATATTAAATTTTTAGTGAATCATTCGCGAACGAATTGAATAATTTCTTAGTGAATCATTCATGAACGAATTAAAGATTGATTGATTTCCAGGTGAATTATTCACGAACGAATTGATTAATTGTTGGTGAATCATTCGCGACCAAATTAAATAATTTTTTACTGAATCATTCGCGAACGAATCGTTGAATAATTTTCGGTGAATCATTCGTGAACAAATTGATTCGTATAGGGCTATAGGCGATTCGTTCGCGAACAAACTATTCAATTTTTGGTGAATCATTTGCGAATGAATTGATAAACAGATTGATTTCTTGATGAATCATTCGCGAACGAAATATGTGTTGAATTTTTGGTAAATCATTCACTAACGAATTGATAATTTTTGGTAAATCATTCACTAACGAATTGATTAATTGTTGGTGAATCATTCGCAACTGAATTGAATAACTTTTTAATAAATCATTCGCGAACGAATCGTTGAATAATTTTTGGTGAATCATTCGTGAACGAATTGATCCGTATAAGCGACTCGTTTGCGAACGAAATATTTAATTTTCGGTGAATCATTTGTGAATGAGTTGGATACTGATTGATTTCCAGGCGAATCATTCGCGAACGAAATATTCAATTTTTAGTGAATCATTCGCGAACGAATTGATTCATATAAGTGACTCGTTCACGAACGAATCGATTCATTTACTTAATTTTTGGTGAATCATTCGTGAACAAATTAATTCATAAATTGAAGAATTGATCAATTCATTGACGAATGATTCTCTAAAATTGAATCTATTCGTTCGCTAATGGTTCTTTCAAAAAGTTAGTCAATTCGTTCATGAATGATTCACTGAGAAATGAATCAATTTATACGTAAACAATTCGTTTAAAAACAGATCAACTTGTTGATAAACGATTCGTTTAGGAATGGTGGAGGCTTTGTGAGATTTCAAGTTTCATCAAAATCGGTTCAACCGTTCTTGAGAAATTCAATTTTTAATGAATTTTGTGCAAAGTGACCCCATGAAAAATTCCAAAAATTCAATTTTGTTAGTGTTGGTTTGAAAGTCTCTCTTGTGAGACAAATTTTGAGCTGGCAGATTTAGGGACCTTCAAAATGAGACTATAATTTTGAAAAAAAAAAACAAATCTTTTCGTCATAAATTTAAAAAAAATACGTCTTGGTTTTACGTTCAAATTTCACCAAAATTGTCAAAACGTTCAAAATTTTTCAAAAGAACGCATCTCACGAGTCACTTGTTCCAAATTAAAGTCAAGCAAAATACAGATTTCTATCCTCGTGAAAGAAATTTAGCAGCATAATTCTCCAAACCGTTGGAAATTAATTCACCGATTGGCGTCTATAGTAGGTACATTGTTCGGTGTTCGCTGATGCCAAAAATTGATTTGTCGCCCTATTTGATGGTGTACAATGAACGCGATGCGATGGTTTTACAAATACCAGCTATCGAATGGACTTTAATTAAAGGCTGTGGGATTCGTTGAGGTGTACTGATCGACTTGCGCGCGTTGTGCTGTATATCGACAGTTCATTCGTCGTGTATCAGGCTCCCTGTTTAAATATATAAAACAGACCATTTATGCTATCTACGTGACAGTTTTGTCATAATGTTTGGTATACTGCTGCAGGAAAACTACGGCATGTCAAATTTGTAAAAGAAACTAAACGAAAGCAGAGAAAAACCCCTTCACACGAAGTTGGTTTTCTTTTTCCATGCAAACGCTCGCGTTATATTTACACTCTACAGCGCCAATGAACGTACGTAGTAAAAGGAGACAGAGGTGACGCGACGTGTGAACCTACCTACCTTTGAAACGAGATTAACGTCCAAAACAATACAATTTGGTGTATATTTATCCTCGGACAAGGGTAATTACTCCCATTGTCACCGCCAATTTTCAATTCCAAGACGAATGTGTTCGTTGGCGGTGTTTCCCTGATACGAATAGTGACCGAAAGGGAGCGCCACATTTGGCCAGAGATGTGAAATGGTCGATAGGTAATTCAATTTTATTCGACTGCAGCCAAAATTGTAAGAATTATAAGCATACTGCTATACTTCTAACAATAAAACCAATGTGATGTGAGTAGGACAGGCAGAGGAGGAGGGACAAAAAAGTGAAATAGAGAAAAAATTGATACGAGTTCTTAAAATTGTATAATATGCCCGGTTCTTAGATTCGATTTTTTCAGGACCACTAGATTCAGGTCGAGGAGAAGGGGGAGGGGGGTCAGAATCCAGAAAAATATCGATTCCGGACCTTTCAAAACGTATTATACGATGTACGTATCGTATGACTTTATCAATATTTTCAGGTTTTGACTCCAATAAAGGGGCTTAGGGGTCGTGAAGGGGTCGTATCGAAAAAAAATGTGAGGCCATATTTATGTTTGGTATCTTCAAAAACACACTATTCGATGTACTTGTCACTAGACTTCGGCATTTTTTTAAAAATTTGGCCTCAAATTTGGAGGAGAAGATGCTTCTATCCATTGAAAGTTTGCATTTTGAAAATTGTATTCCTTCAAATCAGTAGCAAAAGCTACGTTGGTAAAATTCCTGATGTCAAACTTTGGGATTTTTTTTTCAAAAAATTTCATATTTCTTACACTTTGATATCCACGTACATTAGACTTTTATAAGTTTTGAAAAAAATTTGATCAATTTTCGAAATTTAGAGTAGATCTGATTTTACAATATTCGGACTGGCTTTAAAAAACTTGGAAAAAATTCCAATGAATTCTCAACATCAAAGCAAACATGAAATTTTTTTTCAAAAATTTGATCCAATTTTCATTATTTAGGATGTATTTTAACTTTACAATAATTTGGTCTGATTCTGACTTTTGAGAACTTGGAAAAAGCCTGTTGAAGTATTGAAATTGCGTCAGACATAAAAATAATTCTGTGACGTTTTGTCAGACTTCTCTTTGATCTCGTGTAATTGATTTTGGACTTAGTGACTTGGTGGTGAATATTTCACCAAAGAGTCACCACATACCTAAATTTTGACATTCTTATGGTGAATTGTTGAGGAAATAATCATTCAGAGGTCCTTACATCGTTTGAAAATATTTCCGACGGTCTGGTGACTTCTTGGTGAGAGATTCGCCACATTTTTTAATGATTTTTTTCGCGATTTCGAATTGAATTTTTTGCTGGTTTCGAATGAATTCTCGCTCGGTTAGGTATTTCGAATGAGTTCTTCGTCGTGATTTCGAATGAGTTTCCTACGAAAGGATCTCAAGATGTCCGGCTCCGATTCAAACGAAGCCGAAATTTTCGGAAAAAGCATGGTCTGAAACACTCATGGCCTAAATTTCAGATACCCAAATTGATTTTTAGACTTTTGAACGAGTTGATCTGCATTTGGTCTGATTTCCAGACGGACTCCTCGAGTGTGTTTTTTTTTTAAAAACAGAATATTTAGGTAAGTATGGGAAAAATTCAAAACAGGTACGAAAAATTTTCTATACGAAGGAAAATTTTTGAAATTGGCTCGAATGCTTTTTTCTTGCCTAAAACCAATCCTTCGAATCCGAATTTCCTGATTCCAAATCATTCTAAAGCCTCCAATTTTTTTCAAAACATGTGGAATTTTGGAAGTTAATTGGGGTATAGCTAAAAATCGAGTTGAATTTTATTTTCCACCTATTTAACAGCTACCCTAATCAATTTTCATGCCTTTTGGAGAAATTTCAAATAATTATGGAGAAATCGAAAATCGCGCTGGAGCCTCCAGAATGATCGGAAATGATTAAATTTGGGCTTCAGAAACAATAATTTCTATTATTTTTATTGAATAAATGAATAGGTACCTAATAATTTTTTTTGAAAGCAGCAAAAATCGCCGAAAATACTTAATCAATTTTAATTTTTAATAATTTGTCAAGTAATTGAAAAATCGATTATGTAATGTTCTTTGCTGAAATTTGATTGTGTGAGTTTCAGACCAGGCTCTATCCAAAAATTGAAATCTCGTTCAAATTGGAGCCGGACAACTCGAGAGGTTCTCTTGATGTTGAATTCTAATGAGTCTTATTTTTCCCAATTATTTCAAAATACATTTTTTGTGACGATTTACAGTGAATTTTTTGGTGGCAATGTAGTTTGGAAATTTCATGTGGTAATTTTAAAAGATTTTTTTTTGTAGTTATTTTCAATTTTTTGATTTTTAGAACAAATTTTCCACAGTGATTCAGGATTTCATTTTTTATTCAGTTTGGGATTTTTTGTATTTTGAAATGCATTTTTCCGTGTTGATTTAGATTTGGCGACTTCGAATAAATTTTTTTCGACGGTGATTTAGAATAAATTTTTCAGTAGCAATTTGAAGTAAAATTTCTCTGGTTATATAGATTGCGATTTTTCAGCCAAAACATAGTAATTTTTTCACATTGGTTGCAATTTTTCGACTTAGAACGGGCAATTTCAAATGGATTTTTCCAATGGTAGTTTGAAATAAATTTTTAGAAGCAGGTAATTCAAGATCGGTACAATTTTCAACGGTGATTCAGAATTTATTTTATTTTTCTTTAAAATCTGGTACTGTATAAAAAATTTTTTATGATGATTTCAATTTTTCGATGTAGAAGGACGATTCTAAATGAATTTTTTTCGGCAATGATTTAGAATAAATTTTTTAGAGTTGGTTTGAAATTAAACTGTGAGTAATGGTGATTTAGATTTTTTTTTTCAAATTTAGTGCAGAAGTTTTTTGTGGTGATATAGAATTTTTCTGTAGTCGTATCAAATGAATTTTTCAATGTTTCGGCGATGATTTCAAATTCGATTTCTTAGAATTGATTTTTGATGATTTTTTTCGGGTAAAAAGAATAAATTTTTTATGTTAATTTAAAAAATCAAAAATCATTTTCAATTATTTTGTTTTTAAGCTAAAATTTTAAGTAGAATATTATATCTCTCGAGCTACGTCTCTCTGATGAGTCAGCAGCAGCTGATAAATAACAGCCGCCACGGACGTTGTAGCCGCTATATTTCTCTACTCTTAGTTTAGTTTTTAGTCTTAGTAATACATTCGATCGATGTACTCGTATATGTCTCAGTATCAATGTACAAAAGTGTATCTAAACAGAGGTGTTATCTTTAGAGGTGATCGTATTTTTATTCCAACTTCATTACGTCAGCATGTATTGAAAGAACTCCATTCGACTCATGTAGGTATCGTTCGAATGAAACGTCTTGCACGAAAGTACTGCTACTGGCCAAAAATTGACTCGGACATTGAAAATTTGGTCAGAGGATGTACCTCTTGTGCACCCAATCAAAAATTACCAGCCCAAATTCGAAATCATCATTGGGAAGAAGCTCAGTCTAATTTTGAAAGGGTACATATGGATTATGCTGGACCTTTTCAAGGCCACTACCTTTTCATTTTGGTAGATTCGAAGTCAAAATGGCCGGAGGTCCGCGTCACTAAATCTGACCCAACCTCAGCAATTACTATCAAATTCCTAAATGATATTTTCACTACTCACGGATTCCCTGAAACCTTGGTATCTGATAATGCCGCGATTTTCAAAAGCTCAGAATTTCAGCAATTTTGTCAAAGTTTAGGAATTCGTCAGAAATTTATTGCCCCTGGAAACCCAGCTACGAATGGCCAAGCTGAACGATTTGTTCAAACAATCAAACATGCTTTGAAAAATTGTTTGAATTCGTCAAATTCTTCAATTCCTCACCTAGTGAGAAAAATTCTTCTTCGATATCGAGCAACTCCGCTCAATAATGGTAAATCGCCAGCTGAATTGTACTTAAATCGTCCGTTGCGTATTGAACTCGATGCTTTACGCCCTCCTCCTCAGTCCCAGCCCCGATCCACACCCCCAGTTAAGCGATTTTTTTCAGCAGGGGAGAGAGTACTCATTCGATTCAACGAACAGTGGAAATTGGGTAAAGTAATTGCTCGGCTCGGTGCAATTCATTATGATGTGGTATTGGACAACGGATTCAAAACGAAAAAACACGTCAATCAGTTGGTAAAATCAAACATACCATTGCCACAGACAACAGAATCGTCTAACAATTCTCCAGCACAACGACACGTCACTTTCAAGGTCAATGAGCCAAAAATATCGCAAAATTATTCAACTCAACTTCGGCGATCAACGCGCATCAGACAAACACCAGATCGGTTTTCCTATTAGTGTGGGAGAACTATTATATCTCTCGAGCTACGTCTCTCTGATGAGTCAGCGGCAGCTGATAAATAACAGCCGCCACGGACGTTGTAGCCGCTATATTTCTCTACTCTTAGTTTAGTTTTTAGTCTTAGTAATACATTCGATCGATGTACTCGTATATGTCTCAGTATCCGTGTATAAAATGTAAATATAATCGAATATTCGAAATGTGTGCTTCATTGAAAGATGTAATATAGAAAATATAGCATGAGAATTTATTTCGAACTTAAAAGCATTAATAAAACATGTTTCACTTACCTTTACTTATTCAAACAGCTTGAAGTTGAAAAGTGGTTCATTTGGCTTCGTTGAAATTCAAACTGAAAATCACAGTTGTACTAACTTATTGAAAAACCTAAAATAAGAAATTTTTTTTTTGCCCAATTAGAACCAAAAATCGAAGTTTTTTTTTACCCTTTGCCATACAATTTCGATGTAAAGTTTCGAACCACGACATCTCCAGTCGTTTACTTTTTCCATTAAATACCTCATACTATACCAATAATAATAATTATTAATGTATTAAAAAATAACAATTTTTAGATAAAAACCAGCATGTATTGAGAGCAATAAACAATATATGCATGTAAGATAACTACTTAGTCAAAATATGCTTAAGTACAGGTACTGGTACTGGTACATTATACAATTAAAAATTAACATAATACACACGAAATAATCAAAAAAAGAAAAAAAAACAATGCATCATATTGAATAAAAACAAATTAAAAAATGAGACTAAGGAAGGACTAGCCTTTGTTGAATAATTACCTACTATCGTCTAAGATGAAAATCTACCGCATGCTTTATTTCATTGTACAAACAAGCATTATTGGCTTCGACCAACCATTCGTAGAACTTGTTATCGGGACCTGCGAATAAACAAAAGTGAGTTAGTATTATTCGTAATCACGTTTCAATTTTCAACAAAATTGTAAATTATTTTAAATTTAATTTTGATTTTTTTTTCGCAATACATTAATGTTTTGGTTCTACAGGGTTATTCAAACATGTTTTCAAATATTGAAAAATTTTCACGATCTCATGCCAAATTTTTTTTTTCAAAGTTATTAAAATTTTTCTCTATTATTGCCCGAATATTTCAAACATGAAAATACAAATTAATTCATAATTAATGCAAAAATTGAATTCGAGGAATTATATTTACCAGTTGTGTAGCCAATTGGCAGAAACGATAATATAGCACGTGTTGAACTCGGTGCACAAGCCAAGAATAAATCGACCAACACTAACGTCCATAAATTCCGCTTTTCGGATTCCATATCGACTAATAATACGTCATTAGGAGCGGTGAAGATCACTTGCTTGAAGATCTGCCTTAAGACGCATAAAACCTCAACGTTGAAGCGCGTTAATAATGGAAATGCCACAAGCTTCAAACTGTCTCCTTCCGAAAGACTGAATAGCTTCTCGAAAAGCATATAAAAACATTCTCTTTGCGCTCTGTCGCAATTATTCTTCATGTAGAACAATGAAAAATTGCAACAATTGCAATATTCATCTTGCGGTCTGTACGGCATTGGGGTAGCCGTTATCCTGTAAATGAACACATAAGGTTAGAATCATCGTCCAGATGGAAATTCAAATCAATAAATGAAAATTGAAATACTTGAGGCAACGAATACTTACATTAAATGGCGATATCCGTAGACTTTGATCAATTCGTTTCGTATTCTCATGAATCGGCCGTGGCAAAATTGAGAACTTTGGACAACTTCGATAGGTTTTCCAACAATTAGCTTGTATTCCTCGACAGGAATTTCATATCCTCTTGGGAGCTCGATTTGAGTTTTTAGATTCTTGCAAAAGTCGTCGTTCAGTTCTTCGTCGATTTTCTCGAGTAAATCTTTGGCTTCGAGGGCGGATCTTTGGATACGTTCAGCGTGGGAGCCTTGTACACGGTATTTACTCTCGATCACTTGAGGAGGTTTTCTGTCCACCTGAACATAAGAATAAGAACAAGAGTTAGAACACGACAATAAGAACAAGAGTTAGAACACGACATTTATAGTAAAGAATGCATCAAGATGGAATTTTCATCTCGTTGGGGAAGTTTTGGAGCTCTCCAATTTGAACAATACCAAGTTTCATCGAAACAGCATGTCCTAAAACCCTCGTAACCAATTTCAGATGCTCAAGTTCATTTTTTTTTATTTTTTTGGGCAAGTATTTGGAAAATTCCAAAAACCTGCTCGGAAGATGATTTTTAAATTTTTTCACGAATATCATTTTTTTCGAGTAAAATGAGAACCAATGTGATTAACTTCTTTAATTCAACTCACACATACGAATAATGAGTAGTTTTGGGCCATTCTGGAGCCTCCAGCGATTTTTTAATTTTCTCCAGAAATTCACAATCAACTCTGGAAAGGCCGGAAATGAACATTGGAAGCTATAACTTGAGTCGATGCTTATTGGATGCCCTCTCATTTCAGAAGAATGAGCTCAGAAGTGAATTTTGACCAATTGATAAATTTCAGAAAAAGTGATAAAAATCAAATTTTAGAATAAGGCATAAAACGAGTGATTTCTTTTGACAAAGGATCATCTGGTGTGTTTACATGATCACGTGACTCGAAAAAATTCACAATTTTAAGTTTTTGGAGCCTCCAGCGAGTTTTTAAAGTGTCCCCCAAAAATTCAAATTGCCCTGAAAGGGCCAAAAATACATGGAAATTTAATTACCTGATGTTTAAGTTTGGGCAGATTGACAATATTGTCTTCCAGCTTGATCGGGCGTAGCTTATATTTTTTCATATAATACTGGACAAACTTCTCCTGCAGGAAATCGCAATGTTTTTGAAGATTCGGATCTTGCGGATTGGATTCATAAATTCGAATGTTACGTTCGATGACATCCATCTGCATGGAGGCGAAATGAGAAGCGCATCCGATAATTTGACGGTAGAAAAACAAGTTGCATGTTACGAGTGGAAACATCGAGTAATGCTGGTATGTTTGGAAATCTATGAAAAACAAAAAAACAATTATGATTAGAATGCAAGATATTTTTGAAGTATTCGATTTTGATGCAATTCGAGAGGAATATTTCTTACCAATTTGAAGTAATCGATCGAGACATGATGAGATAGCATCTCGGCCTAGGTATCGTTGGCAAACAACGTAGCATTCGGAATTTCCCTCTTTGCTGGTAGCAGGTTTTTCGACAATGATTTCTTCGAATGAGGCGGCTAATAATGTAAGCAGGCAAACGGTTTCGCTTTCGAAAAAAGTGAACATCTTGATGACGAAATTTCCACCTAAGAGTAAATAAAAATATAAGGTTAGTTTCGATCGATCACAAGAAAATGCATACGAGTTTATTTGTTATTGATTAGGAAAGATTTTTACCTTTTCTCAAAATATTTAAAGCGTTCAAGGTTTCTTTGAAATGGAGCCAAGACACAGAGCTTTCTTGTTCATCGGGGTTGTCTTGGCAATCAAAACTACCATCAGCGGTCACCAAGTGAGGCAGAATATTTTCGGAACTTTGAATCAGGTACGAAGGATACTCAGGATGAGTGATGTCTCCGGTCATATCGGGTCCAAAATCCCAATGCTTGATGGTTTGCAGCATGAATCGGTCATCGTTGATCATTTCAGATAAGTTGTTTCCTTCGTAATACGGATTCAACGAGTTGGCTGCCCACTCCCACTGTTGAAAAAAAAAACAAGTAATGTTAGACCAAGAATGACAAAAAAATTACACATGTTGAGAAAAATTCACGAAAATGGAACTATAATTACCTTTAAATTGGGATGATTGAGCTTCAAATAATGATTCAACGAGGCTACAAATGCGCCAGGAGCTTCGCACATGTGATAGGAAAACAACGTGTTGCCAGAAAGAGCTTCGGATGGTATGAGATCATACTTGCTGATCAATTCGTAAAATTTACACCAAGCCTATCAACACGAAACATTAGAGATTAGAAACAAATAATTATAAATTGCGAATCATTTCGTAAACTTCGAAACATCGAATTGGAAATATAAATACCTGAGTTAAAAATTCGACTTTGACATCTCTTCGTAAATGTCTCATAACTTTATCGGCTGGATTCATGGATCTGGTATGTTTATGCCATTCGGATAATTCATACTGGTCCAACTTCGATTTGACAGTATTGAGATCACGTTTGATATCCTGCAATTCCGATAAATAACCAACATTCCACTTCTCTTCGGAGAATAATTGATCAGCACATGGTAATCGAGCGTCTCGTGTAGCAAAACGATAACTTTTGCTGTTGAAATTTGTTTTCAGCATGGCTGCGAGGTCCTTTCCGTAATAATCTGCCAAAGAGACGCTCAGCTCTTCTTCTTCGTCTTCAGAATATAATAATCTAGGCGATCGATGGCCGCAGTTTCCATTATATCGATCATTAGTGAAATTTCGTTTATCGTAATCGTTCTGCGTGGAATTTCCGTTACCAGTACAATATTCGAAATTTTCAGCACGTGGATTCGAATCACAAGGAAAAGTATTGTTTTCCATTTTTTAAAAATTCGCGAATTACGAATAAAAACACGAATTATAGCACAGTAGCGAAAAAATAAAAGAACGAATCGGGCTCTTACCAAAAAAAACGTCGATAAAATAATAAAATACGAATAATTAATCACTGAAATAAAAATATAAATACGTTAAAATACTAATTTAAATTTATAAATCACTAAAATAAAAATAAATGCGAAAAAATTCAGTTCAAAAATAATAAAAAAAAAATTGGTAAGCACCGCAATAATCCTTAGCACAAGATAAAAATTTGCATTACAAGAACTTCAATAGCATAAGCAACGTACGTTCGAGAGAGCGACTGAACAAGAAATGGGACGAGAAACCTGTTGACAAACAACTTATAGATTTTGCGAGCGCGCATTAAGGGTGGGGATAAGGGTAGTTCGTGTGAACAACGTTGCAATGCTTCAACGCCAAACCGGTTACCTGTATACCTGGAACGACCTTTTTGCGTGCTTGGAAATGTTGTTTACAAATAACAAAGGGTTGGTATCGCGTAAATAACATCATCATCCGCCAACTTGGAACCTTTTAGCATGCTTGGAAATGTTGTTTACGAATAACAAAGGGTTGGTATCTCGTAAACAGCATCATCATCCGCCAACTTGGAACCTTTTTGCGTACCTACCTACCTACCTACCTACGTATGCAGAAGAAAATACCATGGAATTTAGAAATTTGTCGGACGATGGTGAATTTCTAATTATTTATGCTAACAAATACGTAGTCGAGAAAATTGAGTTAATTTAAAAGATTCGAAGGTCCGAAGATGGGAATGATGCAATAAAGCAACGTTGCCTGATAGTGCAGAAAAATTATAATTTTCAATATAACCAATTCTGGGGACTTGTTGATCACGCTTTTTTGACGTCTCATCTGCCTCCAATTTGGTTTCTAAATTTATTTTGCAACAATTCAGATTTATGAAAAAAATTGATGGAACATAGATTTTTATAGGTGTGCTGAATTTCCTCCATATACTTACTTACAGATTGTAAAAAAATGTCTCATCAATTTTATTGCACTTTTATACCTAGCATTAAAAATTTCGTTGTAGAAGTATTTTTTTGGAGGAGGGAGAGCTGAACGATGTACTGCATGAGCAACTTTTTTTTTTTTAGAAATTTGGACAACTTTTGGTTTATCTCTCTGTTCAGCTGGAAAATTGGATATTTTTTGGTTTGTTTCCTTATCAAAATTTTCAAAATGTAATAAGTACGTATGTAATTCTAGTTGAAATTCTGATTTTTTTTAGAAACAACAAAACATTTATTCCAAATTCCGCGGAGACTTTCATTTCAAGTTGAAAATCGCTCAGAAATGATTATTACCTCAGATGGCCAATGGACCTTAAAGAGGAGAATTTTTGAAAAAAATACACCATTTGCTCAATCCGCTTCATGAAAAAGTGGTCTGTATTTCAAAAAGGAACAAACTTCGAGAACTTTCGGTTCATTTCTCTATTCGGCGGGAAAATTCAACATTTTTCTGGGTTATTGTCTTCCTTTCAAAATAATAATTCTCGCCAATTTCCATCAAAATTCTGAATTTTTTTATCCGTCTGCTTACCGCACATTTGAGTGGATTTCATGGAAGAAAAATAAAAAAATTAGTATCAAAGTCCCCGTAGCCTTTCATTTCAAGTCTAAAATCGGTCAGAAACGATTATATCCTCGGATGGCCAATCAGCCTTGAAGAGGAGAATTTCTGTAAAAACGGTATTTATTTCTCAATCAGCTTCGTGAAAAAATAGCCTGTGTTCAAAAGATGACATTTGAGAGTCTTTATATTATCATAAGCACATTGCTTCAACATTCAGAATTATTTTTTCGTTATAAGCAAGAAATAGTGATACTTTTGATCCCGCTTGTACAGATTGTTTGAAAGTAAATACTGACATTTTCCCCCTCACGACGAAAAATATTTCATCTCGACCGAGAGCAAAAGTGATTTTCATTTGAATCAGTTCCCTCGCTTCACGTGGGCAACAAATCTCGAAATTCATCGAAAATCATTTTTGCTACCTAGTTGAATAAACGACCATTTCTTCATCTGTGTTCAATTTGGCAACGCTGCACATTGTATTGCCTTATCACAGAACTGGTTACCTGCCTACCTGAAAGGACCTTTTTGCATGCTTGGAAATGTTGTTTTCGAATAACAAAGGGGTTGGTATTGTGTAAATAACATCAGCAACCGCCAACTTGGAACCTTTTTACGTATTCGGTATTCTCGATGGTTGCTTCTGAATAACAACGGAGGATTGATGTAAAGTCCAATGTCTATTGCATGCACGAGGAGGGAAATTGGAAAAAAATTTTCAGATTGTCGGACGATGATGACTTTCTAATTTATTTATGCTAATAAATACGTCGTCGAGAAAATTGTGTGGGGGGGGGGGAATTTGTGTCTTATTTTTCGCTGAATTTGAAAGGTTTGAACGTCCGAAGATGGAAAAAAATGCAATAAAGCTGTAGGATGTTAATATAACCAATTCTGGAGACTCATATTTTTATAGCATTAAAAAAATTCATTTTGGAAGTACATGTATTTTTAGAAGACAGAGGGAAGGTTGATTGAGGCACTGCATGATCTATACAGTGTCCAAAAGTGGGGAAAATGACTTTTTTTTTAGAAATGAACATACTTTGAGAACTTTTGGTTCATCTATCGCTTCGGCTGGAAAATTCAACATTTTTGTGGGTTGTCTTTCTTTCAAAGTAATAATTCTCGCCAATTTTTGTCAAAATTCCGATTTTTTTTATCCGTGTAACCACAAATTCGACACACATTCGAGTAGATTTCATGGAGAAGAAAAACAAAAAAATTGGTACAAAAATCCCCGGAGCATTTCGCTCATTTCAAGTCGAAAATCACTCAGAAATAAATATTGTCTCGGATAGCCAATGGACCTTGAAGAGGAGAATTTTCTAAGAAATTATATTTTCTCAATCTGCTTTATGAAAAAATTGTTTATGTTTAAAAGATAGCATTTTGAGAGTCTGTACATATATTAACCTAAGCACATGTTTTCGACATTCAGAATTATTAGTTTTTCATCTGTGTTCAATTTGGCAACGCTGCATTTTGTATTGCGTAGCGTTAACGCCGAACCGGTTACCTGCATACCTGAAACGACCCTTTTGAGTGTTTGGAAATGTTGTTTTTGAATAACAAAAGGGTTGGTATCGCGTAAACAGCATCATCACCCGCCAACTTGGAACCTATTTATCTCGATGACTGCTTTTGAATAACAACGGTGTCAAGTCCAATGTCTATTGCATGTACCAGGAGAAAAATTCGATGAAATTTTTCATATTGTCAGACGATGATGACTTTCTATTTATTTATGTTTATTTATGCAAACAAATACGTGGTCAAGAAAATTACATATGATTTGGGGGAATGATTGTCGCCCTATTTTTTGCTGAAACTAAACGTTTCAAACCTCTGAAGACGAAAAAAAATGCAATAAATTAAGATTGCCTAATGGTGCAAACATTAGAATTTTGAATGTATGTAGCTAATTCTGGGGACTGTTTTATTACGTATTAAGTATTTAAAATGGACATCCACCGAGGCACTTCCGAGTCTGTGTTTTTTGACGTCTTATCTAAGTCCAGTTTGTTTTTAGAATTTATTTAGCACGAATTCAGCTTTATGAAAAAAACTGATGGATCATGAATTTTAGTAGATACGTGTAATAAATTTTCTCCTCTACAAATTGTAAAAAATTTCTCATCAATTTTATTGTATGTACTTTTATAGCATTGAGGAGGGAAGGTTGAATGAGGCGCTGCACGAGCAACACTGCCCAAAAGTGGGGGGGGGGGATCACTTTTTTCAGAAATGAATGTATTTCGAGAACTTTTGGTCATTTCTCTGTTTGACTGAAAATCCCCTCTTTTTTATGGATGGTCTTCCTTTAAAATACGTAATGATTCTCGCCAATTTTCGTCAAAATTGTGAAGTTTTTTATCCGTCTTACCCCACTTTGAGTAGATCTTATGGAAGAGAAATCGAAAAATTGGTACCAAATTCCCCGGTGACTTTCATTTCAAGTCAAAAATCGCTCAGAAATGATTAAAGTCTCGGAGAATTTTCGAAAAAATTGTAGTTCTTTATTTCAATCTCTGTTCGACCTGTTTTGTAAAAAAATAATCCATGTCCAAAAAATAGTAACTGGGAACGAATATTTAAGCGTATAGGCACTATCCTAGAAGCCACGTTTTGATATTCAGGAATGTTTTGCTGTAATCTCTACTCAACTTGGCAACGCTGCACTGCGCTGGGAAGACAATATTCGTATACATTATTCCCTGGTCCGAACGTTCAGGTACCTGAATGACAGATTCCTAGTTTCCATTGTCGTTGTTTTCCTTTGTATGTAGCTTACGCTTAGCTATGGAGTTCCGAGTGACAGTTGCTTTTTACTTACAATTGAACTTTTACAATTCGTCAATTCCGATCGATTTGGAATTTGGCTCAGTAAAATAAAGGATGTCGATCAGGCCTCAGAACTGAATTTTAAAATACAAAAATTGATTTTTCGATTTTTGGCGAATTTTTGAAAATGGTGGAAATAATCCATTGGTATAATTTTTGACAAAATAGTAAGTAAATACAGGAATAAGAAAATTGAAAAAAGCTGTTTGTATACTGAAGTCGACCTTCCAATCTGATTCACCCTATTTTCAGACCGATCTGAAGCCTTCAGCAAAAGTTGAACTTTCTTCAAAACTTTCTAATCGCTCCAGAAGGTGTTTGTAATCAATTTCAGCAGCTGAAAATTTAATCCTGTCAATGCTTTCAAAGTCGTCGCTTTTTGCTTTGACTTTTTTTTCAGAATAATTACTAAAAAAAAAATAAGTTCTCATGATTTATTTTATAAAATTGTTAATAAGAAAAGTAAATTTGAAAAAAACATGCCTCGGAAGCAAGAATATAGCGAAACTGCTCCAAATTTTTTCATTAAAAATTTAAAAAAAAATAATAAGTTCTTCCCCACCGATTAGAGCAAGTAAATCTCAAATTCGAAGTGATGAGTTGAAAAGTGTAGGTATTCTTTTTACTCGGGCAATACGCATTCACCTAAGCCATTGTTTTGATGTTCAGGATTGTTTTGCTCGCATCTTTGCCCAACTTGGCAACGCTGCACTCCGCGCCATTTAATTGTTTGGGATACATTCAGGTACATCATTAGCTGTTAGCTCGGATGTTCGGTGCCTAAACGACGGGAGGTCTAGTTTCATATTTCGTTTTATTCTTTTGTACTGCACCTAATATGCATGTAACTTAGCTCATTTTAAATACCTACAGAGATGAAAACTTGGAACTCGTTCATACATTAATCTAAACCACGTTTTCATATTTAGGATTGTTTTGCTGTCGTTTCTGCTCAACTTGGCAACGCTGTACATCGCGCCATTTTCAGGTATATTGTAGGCTTGTTTTGGACGTTTAGGTGCCTGAATGACGGACGTTTGGTTTGGTATCTATTTTGTTTTACTCCTTTGTATGGAGTTTTGGAGTTTTGAGTGATAGCTGTTTTGTTTTCTACTTACGATGAAACCTTTACAACTCTCGTCAATTCCGATTCAGTTGAAATTTAGCTCCCTAGTGGGTCATTCCACACACGAATTGCAAAAAAAAAAAAACAAACAACTTTGAAAAGTATCATTTTTGAAATCTATGCGTATTTTTATATTTTACTGAAAATGAACAGTATAAAAAAATCGAAATTTTAGAAACACGTATATCTATTTACAAAATGTCGAATATCTCCGAGACGTTCTAGCTGATTCGAAGCGCCGACGCATGTAAATTTTATCGAAATCCGGTTTAAAATGATCTTGTGGGATCCTTCATCATCTTTCAATAGACAAAAGCACGTTTTTCGAATGTTTTTGGTTTTTGAATACCTAAATCAATTCTTTGTCAAAAATCGAAAAATTAACTTCGACAGCTCCAAATTTCGTTCCGAAACCTGGTTAACGTAGTGTTCTAGGGTCATTCCACATCAATCGGACCAAGAAGTGGTAGGTGGGTTCGCCGATTTTTTTGAAATTTTTCCTGTGGAAAGACCTTTCAAAGGGATGATCAACGGCGCAAATCGCAGCCCTCTAGCCCATCTTTAACGACAGCCAGGGGGTGTCAAAGTTTTCAGTGATCCTAAAATACCATCCATTTCAGCAGTGGATTACTCGATAACCGCGATACCTATCAAAATGGAACTTTTCCCGATAGTTAGGGATTTTAAAAAGCTTTTTGGTGATATCATAAAAATCAGTGTTGCCACTTTTTTTCGTACAAAAAATTAGCTGAAAAAGTTTCAAAACGTAGTTTTTATATCGTTCCGACTCTCAAAAATTCTGAAAAAAATATATTATAGACAACTTTTCATGCTGAACAACATATTAAAAAATTAGGATGGTAACTTGGTGCAAAGTCGATTTAATAAAATTTAAAGTTTACGAAAAAATGCGATTTTTTTATTTAAAACATGAAAACAAGTTTTGATAGGTAAAGTTGACCCATTTGACCCCTATTTTTACGTATCTGTTGAAAAAGTTGAAAAAACCCTTTCACTTGATAAAATGAACTCCTCACAAAAAAAATCAAAATTCGAAAAGATTCAAAAAATGAACGAATTTTTATTTTTTTGTTGTGAGTGTAATTTTTATCAACTTTTTCAAGAAATACGTCAGAAAGAGGTCAAAATAAGACGACTGAATAAATTTAAACTTTTTTTGATGTTTGAAATTGAAAATTGAATTTTTTCGAATTTTGATTTTCTTGTGAGGAGTTCATTTCATCGAGTGAAAGGGTTTTTTCAATTTTTTCAACAGATACGTAAAAATACGGGTCAAATGGGTCAACTTTACCTATCAAAACTTGTTTTCATGTTTTAAATTAAAAAATCGCATTTTTTCGCAAACTTTAAATTTTATTAAATCGACTTCACGCCAAGTTACCATCCCAATTTTTTAATATGTTGTTCAGCATGAAAAGTTGTCCATAATATATTTTTTTCAGAATTTTTGAGAGTCGGAACGATATAAAAACTACGTTTTGAAACTTTTTCAGCTAATTTTTTGTACGAAAAAAAGTGGCAACTCTGATTTTTATGATATCACCAAAAAGCTTTTTAAAATCCCTAACTATCGGGAAAAGTTCCATTTTGATAGGTATCGCGGTTATCGAGTAATCCACTGCTGAAATGGATGGTATTTTAGGATCACTGAAAACTTTGACACCCCCTGGCTGTCGTTAAAGATGGGCTAGAGGGCTGCGATTTGCGCCGTTGATCATCCCTTTAAAAGGTCTTTCCACAGGAAAAATTTCAAAAAAATCGGCGAACCCACCTACCACTTCTTGGTCCGATTGATGTGGAATGACCCTAGAACACTACGTTAACCAGGTTTCGGAACGAAATTTGGAGCTGTCGAAGTTAATTTTTCGATTTTTGACAAAGAATTGATTTAGGTATTCAAAAACCAAAAACATTCGAAAAACGTGCTTTTGTCTATTGAAAGATGATGAAGGATCCCACAAGATCATTTTAAACCGGATTTCGATAAAATTTACATGCGTCGGCGCTTCGAATCAGCTAGAACGTCTCGGAGATATTCGACATTTTGTAAATAGATATACGTGTTTCTAAAATTTCGATTTTTTTATACTGTTCATTTTCAGTAAAATATAAAAATACGCATAGATTTCAAAAATGATACTTTTCAAAGTTGTTTGTTTTTTTTTTTTTGCAATTCGTGTGAATTTTCTAAAAAATTCCGCAAACTTCAATTTCTCTGAAAATATTATAATTATGCACTCAATGTGCCAAGTGCGATGTTGCCAAACAGACAAACACCACGTTTCCGGTAGTTCTGCGGAAATCTGACAGCGCGCCTGCAGTTGAAACGCCATTAGTGCTTCTCAATAAGTATAGGTATAAATACCCCAAAATCGATGAAAAAGTAAAAAGAGCCGAAACGTGACGAATGATTTTTTTTTCAGAAAAATTGTAACTTCAGGATTCGAGATTTGAGATTTTCAAATTCCAACTCGTATAAAAATACACTTTTCAACTTGTCATCTCGAATTTGTAATTCACCTGTCTTACTTAATCAATTGAGAACGTCGTCGAACCCCAATTTGTAGGTAAAAGGATTATTACCTACTCAATGTTTCAGCTGCTGAAGTTGATTACAACGCTTTCTGGAGCGTTTTGAAATTATTTCTGGAGAGTTAATTTTTTAGCTGAAGGTTCAAGATCGACTTGAAAATGGTGAAATTCAATTCGAAGGGTCAATTTTAGGCGGCGGGAAGAAGCTTTGAGAAATTTGTTGCAAAAATAATGACGATTTTGGATTTTTTTTTTTAAATTTAGATTTCCAACTCGCTTGCAAAAAAAATCCGGTTTTCAATTCGCTTGCCCTGATGGAGAGGAGGGAGATAAAACAAATAATAATTTTATTAGGTACTGCAAAGTGCAATAATTGAATTTCTAGCTCAATCAAATGCGAGGTAACTATGTAGTTGCAATTTTTGTGCATTCGGTTCCAACGCTCAATTTTGCGATGTAGAGAGACAATTCAAAGATAATTCATCAGTTTCAAGGTAACCTCCTCCCCCTTATACAAAAACAGCGATCATAATATCCTCTTCAATGTGCATTTGCACGTGTGAGGGACAAGTGCTAATGAAGTTGTATACTTTGTTCGCCGTAAATGTATGATTTCATCGTCGGATTCACGGCGAACTGTCTATGCAATTTAATTAACACTTGGCATAAATGTTTGAAAAGTGATGATTGAAACAGTATCAATAGTGGCATTAGGTAAGTTTAAAGTTAAGTAGTGAAACTAGCACTCACAGTTTTGAATTTCACCCAAAAGGGGGGGGGTGTCACAGAATTTAGTTGTAAAAATACGAAAACAGTTTCTTGCAATAATTGTAAAAACTCAAAGTATCTTATAGTCGGCGAGCCCGCATAAGGTTCTATTGCACTCCCTCCCCTCTCGATCCTCCGGGAAAACTTGATTGTGCGTTCCAACATAGGACTTGCACGAAATTTTTTAAGCCGTACAAAGGTAGATCGATAGATCAGGCAAACATTAATCACCTGTCAAAATTTCCAGTGCTAAAGTGCTTTTTTCGATTTTTGGTGAATTTTTGAAAATCAAATTTAGGCCAAAAATGACGAAAAAAATCAAAATTTTTGCCAAATTGACCAAGTAAGCTGAAATTTGGGATATACCCTATTTTCGACATGCCAAATCGATTGGAAACGGTTTCAACCCGTTTTGAGCAGTTCTGGGGCCTCCAGCAGATTTTTGAAACTCGAAACTCCCACAAAATTTCATCAAATGAAGTTGAAAAGCCGAAATTCATTCTGCAAACTAATTTCAATACGCTACGAAGTCAACTGCTGCTGGATTTCAAGTCGTTTTGGAGCCTCCAGCAACTTTTTGAATGGTTGTATCTTTTTTGAAAAATTGAAATTTCCAAAAAGTAGCTGAAAGCTTCAAAACCATTTGAAACCACCATGCAGTCGACTTCATATCGTATTGAAATTAGTTTGCAGAATGAATTTCTGCTTTCATCTCCATTTAATGAAATTTATGAAATTTTGTGAAATTTCAAGTTTCAAAAATCTACTGGAAGCTCCAGTATTTTTCAAAAAGTCGCTGGAGGCTCCAAAACGACTTGAAATCCACCTGCAGTTGACTTCGTAGCGTATTTAAATTAGTTTTCAGAATGAATTTCGGCTTTCCAACTCCATTTGATGAAATTTTGTGGGAATTTCGAGTTTCAAAAATCTGCTGGAGACTCCAGAACTGCTGAAAATGGTTTGAAACCGTTTCCAATTGATTTGGCATGTCGAAAATAGGGTATATTCCAAATTTCAGCTTTCTTGGTTAATTTGATAAAGTTTTGATTTTTTTCCCTCATTTTTGGCCTAAATTTGATTTTCAAAAATTCACCAAAAATCGAAAAAGGCACTTTAGCGCTTGAAATTTTTACAGGTAATAAATTTTTGCGTGATCCTTCGATCTATGTTTCGTGCACGTCCTATGTTGGAACGCAAAATCTGCGACTTCGGCTGACCTGTCAATCAAAATGGCCCCCATTTTGTAAGTAGGCCACTTTTTTTAGGACAAAGGCTAGAAATGTTCCTCAGGACACCCTTTTGAGAAAAAAGTTGTCCCGGTGAATTTCAGGGGGGGGGGGGTGCAATAGATCATTAGGTATGCGGGCTCCGCGACTATCAACACTTCAAATCTTTTACGAGATTTCAAAGAGAATCGATCTAAAATTCGAAAAAAAACACCTATGGGCTCTTTGCTATAAAACAAAGCTGAGCGAAATCTGTTACTAAGTGATTAAAGGTCCCATATTGCTGGTAAAAATACTCACTAATCACCTCATTCTTTATTCAACGTGCCAAGAGAATACAAGTAATAATTCACGAACATTCCTGAGACATATAATTTTCAAAAAAGTTTACCGTATTCATTCAATTTCCCCAAATCTTATCTCATTTATTCCATCATCCACCTCACTTTCAATCTTCATCATCTCTTTCAGATACTTAGGTACTTGTTCACATTATCGCTTCTCCCTTTTTCGAAAAAAAAACTCGTTACTCTAAAAGACTAATTTTCAATGTCAACGAACTCGCGTTTCTTCGTTAACCCATATACGACTCGTACTGCAGTTTTATGTTTTGCTTCTACGTACATACCCATTGATGAAAATTTACTGACCATTAGCGCGATAAAAATGAAGATGAATTGAATAACAACTCTTTATTCGGTCGTTAAAAGGGTCATTATAGGCTAAAGTGCGATGAAAAAAATACGTATCATGCCGAAAAAAAGCTGATCAAAATATACAAGTATGTACTTACTATATAGAAGTGCATTCTAGTCATCGAACTTCAAAGATCGAGTTCATCTGACTACATCAATACCGTATGATGATAAACTCAACTTTTCCATTGTGTAATTACTCAAAATCGTTATCTACTAACAACCTACCTAAGTCATTTTCACTTAATTTCTATCGTGTATTTTCTTTCGTGATTAAAAAACTTAAAAAACTTGACTAACTATTGCAATAAAATTACTCCATTTACTCTTACTCAATCATTATATAGAATATCAGTTAGGTAGGTACACAATGAACTGGAAAGAAAATTCTTAGAAACCCATCACCCCAAACTAACACGACATTCCCACAATTAAAAAAAAAAAAAAAAACACTTCCATCTTTCTAAGACACAACTTAGCCATTTTCAAAAGAAGAAATTCCATCTCCAAAAAATATTTCAGCACTTTTCAAGGGCACCGTTGGCACCCTAGTACTCGAGCACTCGCATCATCTCCACGTAAAATAACGCGTATTATCTCGCATGATAAATACTCCAACACGGTTCATTTAGACGAGAAACACTCAAAAAAACTACGCATCCTCTCGACCATCAACATTCGCAGCAACTTAGGCTACAAACAAATGAGCCTGCAAGAATGAGAAACATGAGGCAAAAAAACATAAAAAATTATCGCTCGAGCAAGCGATCCGCGTACAAAGGTGGATTTCAAAAGGTTAACCCGCGCTTTATGCATTCGTAATGCGAAGAGTGCGAGAATCCCCCTCCTCTTCCCGCCCAAAAAAAAGAGAAAAATATTCCTTAGCTTTAAAAAACATTTTTATTCCTTAGTACAAAACATCCATTGGTTACGAGCTAGTAAATCGAGTTGACACGCTGCTGAAAAGAAAATCCCCTCCGCTCATGGCTCTACGTAAGGAAGTCGATTTAGCCAGGCGCATTCTTTCGACGAGGACGAGTCGACGACGACGTAAAAGGGCATGAAAAAAAAATAAATAAATAAATAAATACGCGCCAGTTATTCGCGAACAGGGCAGGAAGACGTATCACGAAAGGGAGGGGGTGGCATGGCACGAAAAATTAAAACCATTTACACAAAACCGGAAGTCATCTCGTTTACTTTTGCAAAGTGTTCTTTAATCTGCGCTCTTTTCTCGAAAAGTATACATATCGTCGTCATCGGCATCGCCAGTGAGCTTTTGGTCGCGAAGTGGGACATAGCAGCGGGATTCACCCCTTCTCGGTCCACCCCCCACCTGGTCACCTCACTGTGGAGAGTGTATTCGTGCGGTAAAAACAACAAAATTCCCAGACGTTTTGGAATATTCGCGTTAATTCCGTATAACACGAACGTCCGCCTTGCGATGCCTTTTTTTATTTTATTTATTAGTATATCATGAATAAAACATGACCATGGAAATACGATCCTTCTATACTATAAGGTTTCGTCCGACCGAATACGAAACCCTAATTAAAAATCTGTGACTTTTACTCTTTTTTTTTTTTTATTCAACCATACCATCCTTTGTACAATACGATAGTGTATCCCTCCCCCTGCTTCGTGTTCACTCATCATCTCTACCGCAACATCGACGCACAATTTGCCATATTTATTGAAACGAACGACTGAACGACTATACTATACGAGCTGCGAGCTTCCTCTCTTTTTTTTTCCACTTTCCAGAAAAAACCCCACCTCGTGTTCCTCGCCACCCACTAAACAAACATAGCGAAAAAAATCGCTTTCCGATTGAAATTTTCCGACGATGGAGGACGATTTAAAGCTATACTACTACTCGCTCACTCTCTCTCTCGTATACTCTGTATACATCCTATACCGTTACGGAATACCAAAACGTTTTAATTCTCATACTACGCTCTCCTATGTTCATATTCATTCGATTTCAATCAGCTTCGCAAAAGCTTAATTATATCTTTTGTGTTCCGTTTACGTTATCAACCGCATTATCAAGCCATTGTATTCCGACTACACGAACCCTTATAACTTTTGTTGGTGTTCTTTTACTTCCTCTACGGTCTATATGGTGCTATGCGTATCGTATACTGTATACTTACTCCGATATATACGAGTACGTTGTGTGTAGTATTAGTGTATACCTATAGTGTGCACCGACCTTCCTCGCACCTTGCACAATACGTACAGCTGCTGCGGCTCGGTGCGAATAGTAAACATTTCCTTTTTCTTTGAATTTTCAATAAAACGACTTTCCCTCGTCGTTACTCTTTTTCTAACTTATTTGGGAGTTTTTTCCCCCAACTATTTAAATACCATTTAAACACGGTTTTCTTTGCAATATGCCCCTACTCATTTAACAGAAATCTAACAGGCTTTCGTTGTACCCTGGATTTGAAAAAAAATGTAGCAATGAGAATCTAAATTGGGGATTTAATTCATACGACGTTGTATATTTTTGCCAAGTAGCATAATATATCTGTACGTTTCCAATTTTCAGAGATGATGTACACAAAAGAAAAATACATCATTCAGAATTTGAAAAAAAAAATTCAAGTGAGTTTCAAAAAAGTTGAGGGTGGGTGTACAATGTACATAGAAAAAAAGTAAATACATATTTGAGTTCAGTGCTCACGAATTAGTAAAAATCAACACATCACACCACATTTTCGAAATTTCTCAAATTTTTCAAAATTGTGAAGCTTAAAGCGAACTAAGCGGAAACACATGAAAATTGGCAGATATTCGAACTCAGCGCCCTCGAATCAGTAGAAATCGACATATCACACCACATTTTCAAAATTTCTCGATTTTTTCAAAATTGGAGAGCTAGAGGAGCACAGAAAATGAATGGATACCTATTTGAACTCTGCACCGACGTAAACCTAACAAACGAAGCGTCACACATCATTTTCAAATTATTTGATGAGCATTTTTAGGTGATCTGGTGTAGAAAAAGGGGGTTAGAAGAGGGCCACGTCGAAAAAATATTCCAAAATTAAACTCAGCACCTTCAAATTACTAACAATGGATAGGTCACTCGACTTGTGAAATTTTTGAAAATTTTGATCAAAATTGAAAACCACTGGAGCTTTGAAGGATGTCGAAATATCATTTTGAAAATCATTTCGTTGAAAACAGCATCAAAAAGTGCCTTCACAGTGACTTTTTCAAGCTTTTAAATAGTAATTTTCATCTTTTGAACTTATTGTGAAAACTTGAACTTTGAACTTTCACCTAGAAAGTTTAGCTTTGAACTTTTCAAATTTTTAATCGATTCTCTTTGAAACCTCTCAAACAGATTTTCTCCAAGTTTCATCAATCTTGAGATACATAATATAATGTTAAAATTCATTAATGCGTTTGAAAATTTTCTTGTGAAAAAATTTGACTTTGTTGAGTTTTTTGTGTGTGTGTGAGGATGGGGGGGGGGGGGGTTGAGTCGAGAGTTTTCTGAAAACTTGATTGAAAAAAGGTGGTGACAAAAGCAAGTCATTTTTTTCAAAAAAATTCCGTTAGACAGCATGATGATTCAGTTTATGATCATTTTCTATTATTCGGGGGCGGGGGAGGGGTTCAATTTGACAAATTTTATGACACTTTCTGCAGTTTTATCAAATCATCATTCAATTTTGAGAATTTCCGATTAATTCTAAGTATTTTTCAATAATCTAAGCAGTCTGTGCAAATTTTACCCACATGAGACATTTTCTCAAATTTTGGTCGTTTTCTGATGGTGCATCAATTTTTGAGTGATTTTCACAATCAATTTTACAATTTTTATGATACTTCATCTGTGAATATTCATTTCTGACTCGTTTATTGAACGTCGAGATCGTCAGATTTTTTTTTACTTTGGCCTTCAGTCATTTTTATTTCATATTGATCAATAATTTTATAAATAAAACTAATCCACCTTAATTATTCTTTGTTTCAGGTGAGTACAAATTTCCTTCAAAAAATCATAGAATATGAACTCACGTATGAAAATGAGTAAGTAATTTTATAATTTTTATGAGAGAAGTTACGTAAGCCACTGCTACACCTGTGTCCTTTCATTTTCAATGGCAAATAAAAAAAAATTCTGAAATCACAGAATTTTAAAATCGGCTGAAATAATTATTCCATCAAGTTTGTTGAATCGAGGTGATCTGATTTTCCGAATACAAATTTGGAAACAATAAATCCAGTTTTTGAGTTTGCAAACGATTTTGAGTTTTGATGAATTTTTAAAATAATCAAGCTTGGGTCAAAAATGGGAAAAAATATCGAAAACCGTTTTGAACCATTTTGAGATGGTAGTTCTGGAGCACTCTAGAGGATTTTTGAAAATTGAAATTTCCAAACCATTTTACCCAATTGAGTTGTTCAAATTAAATTATTTAGTAATACATTTTTAATATGCTGAGTCGATTGGAGGTTGTTTTGGACTGTTCTGGAGCCTTCGGTATATTTTGGAAATTTCAGATTTTCTAAAAAATGGTCTAAAAAACCGTCCACAGGGTATCTAACAGGTGGTAAAATCAGTGAAGAAGTATCCAGTGATTTTAAAGATTGGTTGTGAGAATAGTGAATTCAGTCAAAAAGGTAGTTTAAAAAATAAAAAAATACAAACTCGCAACAAAAATCTTCAAATTATTGAAAAAATTGATTGAAATTAAAAAATTCTCTGCTCACAAATTTTCTTCCAATTTCCATTTTTTTTTTTTTTTGGAAATTGTTCTGTGGAGAATTGGATTTTATTAATATTTTTTGCGTGTGTGGAAGGGGGGGGGGTCGAGTGGAAATTCATAATTGAGCTTTTTTGAGTCCAATTCCGAGATTTTACTCTTCGAAAAAACGTCGAAATCACGTTTTCACGATTTCAGCGTGTAAAATCTCAGCATTTGACCCAAAAAAGCTCAACTATGAAAGTTACCTACAGATAAAATCAAATGAAAAATTATCGAGCACTTGCTGGTGTGTTTCAACTGTAAATTCCTCCATTTATTTGAAAAAATATGCATAAGCGCCTTTTTTAAGGGGTCTCTAAAGTGGGGAGCTCTAAAAAAAAGGCTTCAAAATTACGAATATACAGGGAGCTCAATTGAACTTTTTCATCTGGATAATTGAATATATACCTCAAAACGTTATGTTTGGCGCAAATGCAGGTTTCTAGTTTTCCAGGGGTTCTCAAAATATTGAAATTACAAAAAGTTGAGAAATTGGATTTTTGATTACCAGCGCAAAATTTTATTGAGCTCAAAACTTGATAGAATGGAGGTCTTTCAGATACAAATAAATTGTAAAAAGCTTTTTAGCGGAGTTCAAAGTGCTAGGTTCAAAATAGTGGTTCCAAAAATTTTCCCAGAACTGAAACCCCCTCATTTCTGCCCCCGAGGTTCGAAAACAAGAAAATCACCTCGCATAACGTTTATTGGGTTCAAACAAATATTTTTCGCTAAAAAAGTTTTTGAAAATAATACTCAGTGGTTCCCAAAATTATTTATTTATTAACAACTTTGGGTACCCCTGGAGCACAAAAATGGTCATTTTGGGTTTACCAACCACAGATTCGTATTTGGGACATTTATTACAACATTTTAAGAGTGGTCGAGTCGATAACTTTCAGGTGCTAAAAAATGGCCTTATATATCGATTTATTCCTTCTTTGGTAGTAGAAAGGTAGTGATAAAAGTAGTTATTTAAAAAAAAAAAAAATCTGTTAGATAATTATGTAGGTAAAGTGGGGTAGTTCCGATATGGGGTAATTCTGATAGCAAGCCCTAGATTTGTTGCAAAACACATTTTGGCACAACTGATGAAGAAAGTAGGTACTTTTAGTGCTAACCTACACCCATTAATGATCAGATGGTCCATCTGCTCCGTTTTGTCAAGTCTGTGCAGTGTTCAAAATCTGAATTCCCAAAACTTCTGCCGCAAAAAACAGTGCATTTTTGAAATTCGTTTTTATCGTTCAAAACTTGTTGAAAAATTCTGTTTAGAAGCTGAAATTTGATGGATACGTGTTGAAGTGTCAGTACCTCTTTTGATTTTGCTTGTATAATAATTTTTTTTGGTAGTATTGAATTGTTAAACATGTTGATCATTTTTCATGACATGGGGTAATTCCGATAGCCCTAGCAAAATTGCCCTGTAATGTTTTTTCCTCTGTTTTGATGTAGTATTTTTTTGGGGGGGTCAAAATTATTAAAGAAAAATATCAAAAGAGAGGCTCTTTAGTCCTTGCTATGGGAGGGGGGGTGTCAATATGGTTTGAGAGGCCATCAAGGATAGTATTTTTTTGAAAAGGGAGATTATTTAGAAAAATTCTGACGCAAAAATAAATGTTTTTCATAAATTGAACTTTTTTTCATTTTTTCTACCGGAGGCGGGAGGGGGGGGAGCTACCGGAATTTTTTTTTCATATGGAGGAAGAATAAAAAACAGGGAAATATTTTCTCACTCAAGGCAACAACGGGGGGGGGGGGGTTGGAGGTAGAAAATTACAACCTTGCAAAATAATGTACGTACGTACCCTTAATAGGTACATACATAGGTACTTACAAAATTATACATAATAAAAAAACTCACGATTTTCTCAGCTCAATTTCGATAAATGATATCTTTTGCTTAAATTTTGATTTCTTCATCGCCTCCATTTTACGTCCTGTTCGCCCTTACTTTCCCTACTTTCCCCAATTGTCTTATCGAATAGCTCTTTGTACCCTCTGTAATCAAACTTGACCAACCCTGACGTAATCTTGTAAACATTAAGATGAATTACGGTACATTAAAGATGTAGTCGATTTGTTAGATTAGCGTGGCACGGATTACGTTAGTGAATACTAGAAAAGACGAATAGTAGAATGCACCAATCGCGATGATAAGATCGTAAAATTTCACTAGAGCTAGTTTAGAAATTATATCGAAGTGAATGCTTGTCCTCGCTTTCAAGATCGTGTGTCTGCTAAATTACAAGGCTATACACAATACACATTTTCAACTACTCGAAATTAGACGAATAAATTTAATCTTTTACAGCTTATTAGAAATACTAGCGATGAGGGGAAGAGGGTGGTTGGCAACTAGTTGTGCATTTTTATGCAAAGATACACGAGTATACTATAATACTTTATTTTATTTATAGGAGAAAAAAAAGTTAACAAAATGAAAAGGAACCATCGTATCGTATCGCATCGCTCGTGTACTTTTTATATCCTTTTAATCTGGTAATCTTGTATTTGTACATTGGCTAATACAAAGTGTACTATGTATATAGTGCGAGTTGTTTAGATAGACAAAAAAGGCACAGGAAAAATATACGAGTAGAATAGCCTTACGACTATGTTGCTTTTTAAATTTCTCGATAAAAGACTCGCTATTTTTATTTTTCTTCTAGTGTGCGTTTCGCGTTGGTTTTTTTTCCTTCCTCCTCCGCGATTTAATTCAAAATTACAAAGCTAACCATGGAGATTAGCTCCGGCATAAGGAAGCCGTCTTCTTTTTTTTTCGTTACACGTTTCTCGGTTCTTTTATCAATTGAAAGAGCGCCAGATTTAATGGATTTAGGAAGAAGTGTATGAGAGAGGAAGGATGGATGCTGAGAGAGAGGGGGGAAAAATTTTCGTTATCGAACTCGCGCTCCCTTGTCGCGGCCCCGTTTTATGGTTTTTGGCTTGATATTCTCTCTCATCAGTATTCAAGTTGGCCTACGGGCTTGCTCATATGTCAATTAAAGTTTTCTAACTATACGACGCGTTAGCGTAAGTTCCAAGTTGCAAGGTATTGTTATACTTGCTGCGTATTGAGACTTTTGGAACACGGTATCGCCTCTTGCTTAAGATTCGTTACGTGGCTCGGTACGCTTTCGCGCTCCCGTTCACTCATAACTTTGTACAAGTCAACCATTTACCATTTTACCTATACCTGTATCTTTCTGTTGTAACCCTAGTAGCTGTAGTAGCTGAGATGTAATTTGTTTTAAAATCGAAAAGTTCGCCTTTGTAATTTGATTTGCTATAGTGTAAGACGTGTGTAAGAGAAATTAGCAATTTTCACAGAATTTTGATTCGCATTACGGGGCGGTTGACAAAAGCGCGATGCGAGGTTTTGTCGAGACGAACGTGAGATTCCCAACGAGATAGAGAACAAGCCTCGATCAGATATGATTGAGGTTTCGCTTCGGTTTTATATAACTACTTAGTCGAGTAGTGTGTTCGTTTTGTAGGTATATGTATAGAATGCTATGACGATGGTGGTGTAGGTTTTGTACGAGTATCTTCTGCGGTGTGTACTTTGCTCGTTCGTTCTATTGTGGATTACGAGGTCATCAATCTTTTGAAAGCTTAAATTCGAAACGAATTACTCCAATTGCCTAGTAGTATAACTATCAATCGGATAAACATTATTGATCGAGGTTTATCTCTAACGTAATTAGAGGCTGGTCGGTGTAGTACATATGTCGTTGCTGAGGTGACTGTATGGGCAAAGTATCTGGAATCGGGATCGTTGCGAGAAAAAGTTCTCGTTTTTGAGCTCATAGTATGTGGAATTTATCAAAATTTTGACTGCATCGGTGTACTAGAACAGAAAATTCAGGCTCTTAAAGGTTTTTTTTGGAGGTAATAAGTGAGCAAGATAGGATTCGGAAGCTCAATAAGATAAAGAGAGAGCAGATGCACCGTCATCCGGGGTAATTTCGGACACCTGGGGTAATTCCGGCCATTCCTGTTTTTCCAACTAATTCTTGCACTAGAGCTCCTACTGTTGGTGTTACGAACTTGCCACAGGTTGCAATCGAAAGAGGAGATCTTAAATAGTATATCTATGTGCTATGATGACCAAATCTATTTTATTTATACGTTCTATGGATCATGATGTTTTGATGTTCATATTTTGATAATTTAGATAATGGAAATAACTTTGTTTGGGAAGATATTTTGAAAAAAGTTTTGGAATAAATGAAGGAGGTACAGTTGAACGCCCAATATTCTAGTAACTTTTAGCGAAAAAAACATCCCGATTAATTGACTTTAGCGATTTTTACGGCTATTCTTTATAAAAAAGTCATAGTAAGATTTTGTACATTTTTTTCCTTTTTTTCTTCTCAGCTCTTTCAATTTTGAAGATATCGAAAATGTGTAAAAACCATTTTGTAGGAAATTAAATTTCCTACAAAAAAGGATCTTGGCATATTTTTGGTATCTTCAAAACTGGAGGAGAAATATCAATTTCAAGAAAAAATGAAAAAATTTTCCTAAAAAAAAAATGAAGTCAAGAATTCTTTGAATAGCGACAATAGCGTCCATGGGATTGAAGATAGGCAAAAAGTGACGATACCTTTTTGTTGGAAATTAAATTTCCAGTAAGATGGTGGTATCATTTTTTCAATTATTCAAAAAAACAGTATGGTGGCCGGAATTCCCCCGTTTTGAGGGGTAATTCCGGCCACTATTCAAATCAATGTCAGGAGCAGAGTAATTGAGGTGAGTAAAATGTAACAACATCATTCATTAATAGGTGTTAGAAGTATCTTAAGTTTGAATTTTCAGCCCCCCTTCCCCAAAATTGCAGGGTCTGTGGAGAAAAAACCCCCGAAAAGTGGCCGAAATTACCCCGTGTCACGGCATTCGTTTTTTATAGAAAGTTGAAAATGATTTGGAGAAAATCTTGTAAAATTGCATCAAAACGTGGTAAATATTTCAGATCTCCTAAGTGAGTTGATCTATTACCGTTTAGACGGAATTTTCACTTTCAAAATAATTGTCAAAAAATTTCGAAAATCTCAAAAAAATTGAAAAGATGAGATTTTCACCCTGATCTCATCTTATTTTGAGAATAACCTTAGAAAACAAAATACGTACGCTTTTTTTCGATAGATTAACAAAAATCGTGAAAATTGAGGCTCTAGTTCATGCTTCAAGCATCCTAAAAATGAAGTAATGCCGCCTAACATGGAACTGTTCATTTTCATCTTTTTTTGGAGCCTTTATAGAAGTAATCATATTTGTCCACAACCAATTGCTACGAGTTGAACGTCGCAAAAAAACTAAGTCTTCAGAAGAAAATGAACTGATTGATGGAAAATTGTTTCTATGCTTCTTAAGTATTGTGCCATCTTTCTTTCTTTTTGGTAAATACCTTGATTTCTTATCTAAATCAAATTTATCATAAAAAATTTAAAATTAAAAAAAAAATATTATTTAAAAGAATAGATCGAAAAAAACTCATTGTTTTCACATTTAAAAAAATGAAAATATAAAAAATTATGAGGTATTATTCATCTTACTCACAGCTTTTTCGAAGCAGCTTAAATTGACATGAAACATCACTATTTTCATGATAGGAACATATTTCTGATTTTTTTAAGATTGGGGGGGGGGGGTATAAAAACACTGAAGGTAAAAATTCAAAAAATAATCGAATATATTCAAACTCAGTGCCCTATCTATAACCATAATTTACTCATGCCATGCTTCAATTTTTTGAGTAAGTATTTTAATCATTTACATATGAGAGGAGGTAAGAGGAGGGGGCAGAAGTGAGATTAGTAATTAGTCAATTATTTTAAAAAATTTCAATTTTTACATTTTTTGATTCTCGATCCAGACATTTTGTGCCCTTCATAGGAAGGGACGAGGTGTTGAGGTTGAGGATGCCTAAAAGTCCTCCACATCCTATGCTTTCATCAGTTTTATCACACTTGCTTATGTGTCCTAAAATCGTGCTTTCGTCCTGATTGTTTTGCCAAAATTGTCAAAAAGTCCTACTTTTTCCATTTCCTTAAAAAATAAATTTTAAAATTTACCATTTCTCAATTTTATTTCAAAATTTTAGATTCTCTTCATTTTTTCCAGTGTGTTTTTTTTTTGGAAATGGAAAAATTTTGATCAGCTTTTCTTCTTGTAGATTAATGAAACTTTTGAAACAATTTTCTATGAAAGTCTTGCTTTTGTCATGTTTTCGAGCAATATAAATTTTCAATTTACTCTCTTTTTGTTTCAAAATTTTGTTTTTTCCTCACGTTTTCCCCTTAAAATTAAAAAAAATGGTGACTTCAATTAATTTTAACCGCCACTCTTGCCCGTCCAATTGAAAAATTTCTAGAAAAATTCCTGCCAAAATGTATACTTTTTTTTAAAAAAATTCCAAAAAGTACTGCCCTTTTCCTAAAAAATATTTTCTGAATTAAATTCTGACCTCACCCATCCCCTTATCCGAATTCGAATCATTAAAAAAAATCCTTTTGAAAACACTGCTTTTGTACTGCTTTTGCATTTGGTTCTGTTTTTTTAGACTCCTTGAAACCTTATTTTGAAAATGTTTTTTTTGAACAGGAGGTAAAGACGAATTTTTACTGGAATTTTTGGCATTTTTTAAATAATAGTTTTAATCTTTGGTACCGTTCTATCTTGAGAGGTTTTGAAATTTTAGTTCTTGATTTTGAAACTATTATCTATCTTATTATTTGAACCCTCTCAAATAGATTTTCTCCAAGTTCAGCAATTTTTAAGATAAAATCCTTCAGAGTTAGGTAAATTTTGAATAAATTACCAGAAGTGTGAAAATTTAAAAGGTTCGACTTTCAACTACCTGAATGACCAAGACAAAAATGGCAGTGGTTAATTATCTAGGTACATCATTGAAGAGAATTTCTAGAAAAAGTTCAGTGAAATGGAAGATCTGACTTCATTTCTGATTCCAGAGCTCCTGCTGCAGTCATCATTTCAAAAACAGTGTCAATCTTTTCCCAATGAACTACTTAAGAGATGAAAGTTGAATAAGTAAAAGAGATGAAATAAAGTCAATGTTTAAGAAGGAGAGGGGTAAACCCTGAAAAATTACCAAACTGAAATTTTGATACCGTGGAGATGGGGGGGGGGGGGGTAAATCCTGAGAAACACTGGTCTGCGCTTAAGGTTCTGCAAAAATTTCAATAAGATTTTAAGACATCCTGCGTTTGAATTTTAAGATTTTGTTAGATATTTTACATCTCTCAGCAGCTTTAAAAGATGAATGCAAGTTTTTTCTTATGTTCATGGAGCTTTGATTGTTGATATCAGTAAAATTCATCCATCTCTTTCATTAAAAATTATCATTTCCTTTTCTTTTTTTTTTGAGAATTTGGAAAATTTTGAATAGGTAACTCGTTACCCTCCTCCAACTTTCCAGGAAAGGGAACAAAAAGCAGATTACCCCAGAATCCAGCTGTCATGAAAAAAGCTTGGGACAATGCAATAATACGTATTTTTGTTGCGTATTTACGGCAAACTAGTTAGGCAATTTTATTAACACATGAAAAACTCGTATTTAAGGTGTCCGCTTAGGCAACTTAATCAGCACCATTTTTCATCTAACAAGAAAATGAATGATTTGAGTGAGGTACTTGTTTTGATGCCGTTTTTGTCGGGTTTTTGCGATTTATTGAAATTTTATTGTACATTTGGCCCTAGGTGTTGAATTTTTTTTCATTAGGGTAGGTATTTAAGCAGTAAAAAATTCTTCTGAGAACTCTAAAATTAACCTCTTTCCCTTATCCTACTGCTTTGGTCACATTTATGGCAATTTTATGCTTTCTCGCACTGTCATCATCTGTCGCAATCCCGAGTAAAATTTTCCATTGCGTAGGCTCCTTCTACACGTAATCACCCCCTAAATACCGACTCATTGTTCCCATAATTTCGTTTACAACTACACACCAACATCACTATATACAGCAAAAACAGCAGCACAGCCAACAACAACGACAACAATTTACGTACACCAAAGAGACCATCTATGCTAATAGTTGAGGCAGTTTTGACAAGTTTACCAGCTTTTTAGTTTCAGTGTCGCCGCAACACTACGTAAATCAGCCAGGGGGACGAGGAGCAAGAGCAGGGTATGATACGACCGCTTCAATTCTCTCGTACTAAATTCCAACTTCATTTCAAAGTAAGATTTATATACTACAACGAACGTAACACCATCGCGTCGACCAACCAACCAACGGAGACAAAAGCCCGACGAAAAAATTCACCGCGTGCCAAAAAGCTCGTACCAACTTTTCAGGGTGAAAACTGAAATTTTCGATAACGCGGAGCTTTTCGGTTAAACCAACTCACTCTTACATCAGCTACGAAATTATACTGAAAATCTCCTGTCGACTTCTTCATGAAAATTGATAGTCCCGTTGGGTATGTATAGAAAAATTTTCAATTTGAGTGAAAAAAATTTGAAAAAATTTATTACAGACTGGCGCGTGCTTGTGTGTTTTGTTTTAACCTTCGGGATAAAAAATTCTTCGCTGAAAACGTACAATGAGAGCTTTTTTTTTATCGCTGGGTATGGATTTTTATCAGTATGTTTGTGCAGTGCACAGTTGGAAAAATCTCTTGAAAATTGAATCTGTCCTGTGTCATAAAGTTTAAGAAGAGGGGTTTGGATTTAAGGTTGATAGAAAAGAGCGAGGAGGGGCGAATGAAATACAAAGTAAATACATTACGAAGCAGGGAGCAGCAGAATTTGAAAAAAGTCTGGAATCTTCAAGGTTGAATATGATAGGTCGTCTATGACCTTGAATTTCATTTTCATCCACTTTTTTCGAAAACTAAAGAATCTGAAAATCCGCTGGAGGCTCTAGAACGGTTCGAGACTATTATACTAATCCACTCGGAAGGTCGAAAACAGGGTACAATAAACCAAATTTTAGTAGGTAGGTACATACTTACTTCATGTAAATTTGATATTTCCCCCCCCCCCCAGAAAAGGGGCCAAATTTGAATTTTTAAAAATTGATCAAAAATCGTAAAATGAATTTCAGTACTTTGAAATTTTCGCCGTTGGTGTATTTTGGAGTGCTCTATCAATTCCTCGTTATTTCATTCAAAAATTTTTCCACCGGTTGGGATACTTTATTTATCTGTAGGAAAGTGATAGTTTGAGTCGCCGACCCAAAATTTTCAAGAAAGTCTTTTGAAGTATCCTCACAACTTTTTTTGATTCCTTCCTTCAATTCCCCCCCCTTCCTCAAAGAGGGAAGCACTTGAGTAAATATCTGTTAAACAATCATTGTAGGTATTCTTGTTTTAAAATTTAAAAAAAATCACATTTGGGCCTCAATTACCCAAAACAGAAAATTAAATTTTTATAAGTCATATGAAATTGATATCAATCGACAAAATTTGTATTTTCACCTGTATCAGACAGAAAATTTTCAGTCAGATCCCTTCCTCCCTCCACCACTCAGAAAACCTCTACATGTATAGTTTCGTCCCTAGAAATGAAGCCAAATTATACTGCCCCTGGACCCACATTCGCTCTCGATGGCCGTGCTAGTCGATTTTTCTCGAGATTTCTACTTGAGAAATCAAACTTAAACTTGGGGGAACGATTCAAAATGATGAAATTTTACTTATTTGAAATCGTATTTTTAGCAAGGTCATTTCAAATGAGAGAGCCTCTTCCAGTTCATGCCACAATTTTTTTTAAAAAAAGGTCAAAGCAATAATTTCACGTTAAATTGCACAAAAATTGTACGATGGTTAATCGATTTTTTGAATATTTTGCATTTGTGTAGAGATCATCAAACGATGTTTCAAATGCTGTAGGCATTTATCAGTGTTACCACTTTTAAAATCTCATAAAAATCAACTTAATTTAAATTACACACGAAGCCAGCGAGTTAAAAATTTGAAAAAATGATCAGTTGTACCTAGCCCTTAATGTATGGAATAAAACATCAAAAATTGCGATGGCGTTTTTTGTTTTTTCAAAAAAAAAATTCAAAGATTGCTAATTTTAGCTAAAATACTGTTTAAGATTCTAAAAGAGGTTTTTACCCATTTTCAAAATATTTACATCGTATATCAGGGTCATGAAAAGTCACAAGAAAGTCATGAATTTTGCTCGAAACACACTTGAAAATTTTTTTAAAGGTCCATAAAATGAAAAAAAAATGAAAAATTGTTTAAAAAATCAGAAAAATGAAAAAGTTGAAATATGTACTTAATTTTTGATCCTGTAAAAGTGGTGTAGTGGGGACTTTGGACTCCAAGTTACCCACCTAAATAGGGAATTTCATGCCCAGGCGTAGGCTACACTGAGTCTTCTTGGAAATTCAGCGCTCTCTGGTGGCTTAGTACCACAGAGACCAAGCTGGAGCCGCAGATCGCTGCCTCTTGGCAGTCTTTTCCATTCTTTATAGGCGAACATAACTTTTACGCTGGGTATACAATAGCTCTCGGTTAAGATGCTCAGCAGAAACTGACAGTCATCAGGTATTGTACACAACTGTATGGCACTCTGTACATCATGCACTACTTACCAATAAACCATTGCACTATAACTTTGTACTGTATGTTCAATTTGGGTGTTGGAGTAGTTTCACACTGTTGGCTTACAACATAAGGCGCAGCCTGTTAAGTCCCAGAATTACGGGTCCCCAATAGGAACGATTGGGCCAGATTCGGTACCCTGGTAGGGCAAAGTTGTATTTCCCCCAACATTGGCGCCCAACGTGGGGCGCCAATGTTAGGGGGAATTACAACTTTGCCCTCCCTGGGTTCCCAACAGGAATAGTAGGGCCGGATTGTGTACCCAGGGAGGGTAAAGTTGTAATTCCCCCAACAGTGGCAACCCTGTTCAATTTCCTCGCAGTTTCAAGTTATTTATTTTTATTTTGGGGGGGGGGGATTTTTATGTGGTGAAAATGTGAAAGATAGTTCATGAAAAAGTCATGATTTTTTGAGTGGGAGTTTTGTTAGACACCCTGTGTAAATTTTGCTAGGAAAGTCAGAAAAATTCTCTCCGCCATTCAATCGAACACGAATGTATTAGATAAAAATTCTAATCATTTCACGAATGTACCTACATATTTGCCATCTCTGCGCGAACAAATTTTCTGTACTTACATTGGAACTGAATTAAGTTGTGCGGAGAAATTTTGTGACTTTTCTGGAAAAATATGATTAAAATATTTTAAAAATGTGTAAAAAAAACATTTTTCTGAATCATCAGCGGTATTTTAATTGAAAATGGCAATTTTTAAAAATTTTTCACGAAAGAAAACGCCATTGCAATTTTAAAAAATTGATGAACCTTTGTGCAAATTGTGAGCAATTTCACGTGGATTTACACAGTATTATCTTTTCGAAGGTGCTGAGTACGAGTATGTATTATTTTCGATTTCAGCTCTTTTCGAATCTTTGAAAATTTTCTACAGATTGACAACTTAATGGGTTATTATTTTTCAACTAAACAACCTTAAGAATATTCGTGAAAGTATTTTCATCTTTTAATTATAGTACTCAAGTACAAATATGCATTATTTTCGACAGCTATTTTTGAATCTTTGAAAATTTTCCATAGATCGACAACTTAATGGGTTATTATTTTTCAACTAAACAACCTTAAGAATATTCGTGGAAGGATTTCATCTTTTAATTATAATACTCAAGTACGAATATGCATTATTTTTGATTGCAGCTCTTTTTGAACCTTTGAAAATTTTTCATAGATCGACAACTTAATGGGTTATTATTTTTTAATTAAACCACATTTAAGAATATTCGTGGAAAGTATTTCATCTTTTAATTATAGTACTAAGTACAAATATGCATTATTTTCGATTGCAGTTCTTATTGAATCTTTGAAAATTTTCCATAGATCGACAACTTAATGGGTTATTATTTTTTAATTAAACTACCTTAAGAATATTCGTGGAAGGATTTCATCTTCTAATTATGTAGTACTTACTTACAAACATTTATTTACCTACGTCACCTCACGTGAAAAATATCGTCAGAGAACGACAGCAAAAACGTGAGCAATTCAACCACAGATATTTCCAACATTTGCGGTAAGTGGTGCACGCGACAACCGTTTGATTTTTTCCCCCATTTCTCATCGGTAATATGTTTATCCAATAATTAACAAATTAACCGTAAATTTTCATCGAACCGATGCCATCATCGTTATAGGTATGTGCAACTGCGAAGGGACTTTCAATTATCGTGTCGCGTCTGGCATTTTTCTTGTTTACTTTTCGCAATTGCAAAACAAACAAAACGTATAAAAAAAAGGTCGGATTTTCAAAAAACGAGATTATACAATTAAGGTTTTCTTTTCTATGGTCGTGTCGCGTCGACTACTGCGAGTTACTGTACGTTTAACCTGTCAGGACGGAAAAAAACGTAGTTACGCAGGAAGGAGGATCGAGCCAGCACACGAAATTTTTCCCTCATTTGAATATCAATTTAGGTGGCGAAGTTCAATTACGCGACCGACCACGACAAGGCGAGGACACGATGACGGCCACACGTCCGGATAGGAGAGGAGGGAGGGAGAGTGGGGGCACCCGGTGGAAAAAATTTTTACACGTATAATCAGATTCGCGACTCCGTGTAGGCGGTTTGTTTCAACCCCTATGAGTCGAGATCGGCTGAGCTGACGCGCCACACGAGGGCGCGCGGAAGTCGCCATTAAACATTGAAATATGTAAAAGAATTCCCCGAGAGCGGAAAAGAAATTGCCCGTTTATGTAGATTTATTTGAAACTTAAAAAGGAAAAATAGAGCGCTAATGTGTATTTATAAAGCTGAACAATTTATCACCTCGACAAACGCGAGCCGTCCGCGCAAATCACAAGAAGAGAAGGTGGACCAGACCGAGAGGCGAAGGCGGTGAGATGTACGTATACGCGGTGGCGTGCCGATTTTCATCTTTTTTTCCTTTCTCTCTCTTTCTCTCTCTGCTCGAAATATAAACCTCGTTCTCGCCTACCCCCGAGTATTCATTAAGGAAAACCATTTTTTACCGTGAAATATGACTAATGAAGCGGAATTAATGTTGCCGATAAGGCATCTCTCGTCTCGCAGCCGAACCTACTCACTCTCTCACTATCCTCGTTCGCGGTTTTTTCCCATTTTTCCATCTCCATCTCTCCATCTCTCTCTAGCACGGCGATGCTGAATTTTTCTCTTAGCAACTTTCATGTCACCGTGCTGAAAAGATGAGATAAGGCGTGAGGTGCTAAAAGCTCCCAGTCTTCGTTGGCTTCATGTTGAAGCATATACTTTTCTACTCTTATAATATTTGCAAACGTGTCATCCATCAGATAAGTCAGTGAATCGCAGCATCCCAAAAAACTCCAATGAAAAGAATAACCTTAAATCGAGGATATTCCCACCTCTTTCCTTCGCTCTGGATGGTCACACACGTTTGGCATTCTAAACTCATCCAGCAAATCTTTTGCCCACTAAGGAATACCTACCTACGACTTGAGAAACCGAAATATTCTAGCTTGATGTATGACACATTTGCAGAAGGTAAGGAAGAGAGGCAGAGAAGGCGTCCACCTTCGCGAGAATTTTTTTATTCCTAATACCTTTATTTATGATGCTAAATACATTAAACGAGATTTGCGCAGATTTAGCTACCACCTCTTCGCCTCTTTGCACCACAACTACATCAACGACGAGTGTATAAAACTTGACGAGAAATATTACATTGGCCAGATTAAATAACGCGCATAACGCGACGCGCAGATCTTAACGGTGTGTCGTGACGATAAAAAAAATTGCCAGAAAATAATCGTACATGGCCTATAGTACGAGTATATAGTATACCTAACATGCATAGTATACTATACGTAATACCAGAGAAAAAAGTAAAAAAAACTACCAGCTATTTGTCTCGTAGCTAAATTAAACGTATATGTAATCTGGTTATGGCCAGAGTATTTTGCAAAGTAAATTTTTTTTCCTGCCAGGCTTATAAGCGTATACACCATAATTCGGAAAAATATGACAGCGTCGTTTTCATTGTCATAATAGAGTTTCGTCGCATATGTGTGCGGTTTTTTCTCTCCTTTTTTTTTTTTTTTTTTTTTGGCATGAGGAAAGTCTTTTCGAATTGTTTACTCATTTTAGACAACGACGACGATGACGATAAAACGCAGCTTTTTTATTTTTTAATTTTGCCGGCAGTTTTATCTCGATGAGGGGTGTGCGAAGGGGGATACTGTAAAGTAAGATGAAAGATGGGGGGCATAAAGGATAGAAATACTACGTATGTATTAGAAAATATGAAAATTGGATACAGGATTGTTAAAAAGTGTGCCGTGAGAGATCTTAAATTTTATCTCACCTCTTTCGAAATTATTAGGGTTACACATCTGGTCTTTTTAAAATGTATTTTCAATCAATTTCAAAGTTTGAACGAGAACTTGGAATGCAGATAATTGAATACCATTCTACCAATAGTCAAACGTTAACAATATGCGTTGACTTGACCTCCCTTACATAGTTTTGGGGAGTATAGAAGGATTGAAAAAGTGGTTTTATTTACTCATATGTATATTCGTATTCAGCGTCTTTGAAAACATATGTAGATGTCATTAATATATTGCAAAAAATTATCAATATTTTACAATTTTAACTTCAGTGGAGGGGGAATGGATGCATGGGGCGTAAAAAGACTCAAATCGAAAAAAAAGTTATATTCGTATCCAGCACTTTCGTAAAATTCTACCTACATTGGGTTGGATCGCTCAAAAGAAAAGTCGTCGGATTTTCAGTAAATTCAGCAGAGACCTTAATTTCAAGTTGAAAGTTGCCCATACGAAATTTCAGGCACCAAGCTGCCCCTGGAGGGAGCATATGAGCTCTCAAAGAGAGTGAATTTTCGAAAAAATCGTACTTTTTTAGCTTCTGTGGTACTTAACCAATTTCGGGACTAATGACCAGTCCCAAATAAAAGTATTTGAGATTCTGCGTCGATCTGTGCTATTGTCATCAAAATCCAAAACCTCTGTTATAGGGTTCTACTAAAAGATTAAATTTTGCGAATCACTTACTTTCGGATAAATTAGTGTTTTGAAAATTTTTTCTTCAAAAATTGTATTTCACACCCAAATCGAGCCAATACATCGAAAGATAATTATAATTTCCAAGATTGGGAAAATATTTTGGAACACAGTAGTGACAATCCTTTTGTCATTATTACCTACCTCTTTCATTATGAAATTTTTTTGATTTTTGGAAATTGGGTACAGTAACTGAAAAACTGCGAAACATTTGTGAAGAATACATTCCCTGTGGGCACGTTTGGCACTCAGGACGCAACGCCAGCGAAAAAGTGTTATAGTGAAATAGGCAGTTATCCGGTGAGATAGTAGATATCAGCATGATTTATCCCTGAAGTTGGCTAAGAAATATTCCCTAGGCAGTGAATATTTACTCAGCAGTGAATATTTACTCATTGTCCCTGACTAGCTCAGATAGGAGACTTCGGCACTAACCTACTCACTATAAGCACATTGTTCAGTTCTTCACCAAATAAAAACATATATTCATGCTAATTAATATGTTTATTGAATGATATACTGAACGAGTTCTATACAAAATAATAAAGGGGTAATTAAAACTATTATTATGTAATTCAATACGAGTGCACACTCGTATCGAGTAAAGTTTAATCTACACATAACCACTTGAGTGTTAGCTCAAATGATTACGTGCTAGGTTTGCTAACCTACTCTAACTAAAACATGGTGAAATTATGTCTTTCGTCTAAGATAAAATAAGTATCTCCTATACAGCCACTAATACTAGGTGTACAATTACTCATTTTACTTATCTCAATTAATTATGATTTAACTATAATTAATTACCTTAGACTTACTTGGACACTATGCATTTTTCCTACCTCTTCCGATGCACTAACCTAAACTAGGTGCGTATGTAAGAACGTCTATCTATAGGCTCGATGTATAGACGAGAAATACTTTCGATGTCCGGAAAATTGAAGTGTATTCAAAAGAACCGTATTTAATAATAATTAATTAAAACGTTCAGAGAAACACTAATTACCACGCTGAAGGTGGGTAAAACATAAAAAGGACAAGCTGGGGAGAACCCCATTTGTTCTCACATATTCATTGTGTCAATATAGTTAACACATCACAATTTTGGCAAGGAACAAGTTACCGCGGAGTTACAAGACCAGGTAAAGTTTGTGGCTCGCATTCATTAAAAGAATAGATCATTCGGCGGGAACAAATGATCTGATCGTATTATCATATGATTGTTAGGGGGATCCTTCCAGTTATTTAGGGATCCTATGAGCGTGTGTATAAGTTTAGAAGAATTTATCACGTTACCCTACTTACAGTATATGGAATAAAGCGCAGACTCTATTATAGAAACATGTACGGAAGCTTCTCGTAAGGGGAAATTACACGAATAATCACCTAAGCGGTGAGGGCAATCCTACTCCTCTCAAAAGTGCCAAAATCTGACACCAAGTGTCACATTTTGGCACTCTAGTGTAAAATGTTGGTTCACCAGTTTAGCGTGCAAGAAGTGAAACTTTGGATGAGTATGCAAGGTGTGCAATAATTTTCAGATTATTACACATCTATGCAATTATTGCACACTTTGCACACTCTTCCATAAAGTTTCACATATATAATTTGATTAACCTACATTTATAACTACTTGAATTACGTTTATATTAATATTCTATCCCATTTTTCAAACAAATAACATAGATTGCTATAACCCAATTGAAAATTTTAATCCAATACCAGTACTCTTAATGGATCAAAATGAAAAAATTACTGCATTCCGAGTTCTTCTGACCAAAAAATCTAAATTTTGATACCCCACTCGGAAATTTCCGATTTTTTTTTCAAAGTATCAATGCAGTACCCCTCCCCTGTGGGTCAAAATTAAAAAATGGTTCCATTTTTTGAGTTTTTCAGCTCAAAACCCCAAGATTTCCATACTCCACTTGAAAATTTCCAATTTTTTTCAAAATATCAATGCAGTACTCACTCTCCTGTGGGCCAAAATGATAAAATGGTTCCATTTTTGAGTTTTTCAGCTCAAAAACCTCTAGATTTCGATACCCCACCCGAAAATTTCCAATTTTTTTCAAAACATCAATGCAGTACCCCTCCCCTGTGGGTCAAAATTAAAAAATGGTTCCATTTTTTGAGTTTTTCAGCTCAAAACCCCAAGATTTCCATACTCCACTTGAAAATTTCCAATTTTTTTCAAAATATCAATGCAGTACTCACTCTCCTGTGGGCCAAAATGATAAAATGGTTCCATTTTTGAGTTTTTCAGCTCAAAAACCTCTAGATTTCGATACCCCACCCGAAAATTTCCAATTTTTTTCGAAATATCAATGCAGTACCCCCTCCCCTGTTAGTCAAAATGAAAGTGGTTCCATTTTTGAGTTTTTCAGCTCATAAACTCAAGATTTCGATACCCTACTTGAAAATTTCCGATTTTTTTAAAAAGTATCAATAAAGTATGTACCTCTTCCCATGTTGGTCAAAATGAAAAAATCGTTCCATATTTCAGGTTTTTTGCTCAAACCCCTCTAGATTTTGATACCCCACTCGAAAATTTCTAATTTTTTTCAAAATATCAATGCAGTACCCCCTCCCCTGTGAGTCAAAATGAAAAAATGGTTCCATTTTTGAGTTTTTCAGCTCAAAAACTCAAGATTTCGATACCCTACTCGAAAATTTCTGATTTTTTTCAAAACCTCAATGGAGTACCTGCCCCCCTCCCACACAGTGGGTGTTGAGAAAAAGGGACCAAAAATTTGAATTCTGCGTTGAAAAATTCTTCGAAATGGTAATTTTTAGACTTCATGAATCGCATTAAGTAGGTATATCATTAAATTTAAAACAGGTCATGAGCGCTTTTTTTGCTCCCCTGGCCCACTGTGCGATATTTCTTGCGATTTTTGCTCAATTTTGTCAGTATTTTAATAAAATTTTACTGTTGTTTTTTTTTGTAATTTCTCGAGCGAATTAAATTTTTTATTGTATTTTTACAACATTTTAGCATGCTTTCAGCGGTGTTTTGGAGAAAGTTTTACTCTATTTTGTTAAATTTTACTTGAATTTCACTTTTTTTAAAATCGTATTTTTTCACATTTAAAAAGAGTTTTCAACCATGATTAATTGTATTGTGCAATTTTTGTACAAATTACCCACCTACCTAATGTACTTCAATAAAATTCCAATTGATTTTGACAGTTTTTAGTGAATTTTTGTGTTTTTTTTCGTGCTTTCACAAAATTTTTAATAGATGTCCACTCACACTTATCTCATACAATTTGTGCTGATTTTTTAAAATTTTAATGGTATTTCAGTATATTTGAAGAGTGATATTCCAAAACTCGCTTTGTCCATTTTCACAACTTTTGAGGAGAGAGGAAATTTTAGGTGAGTTTAGCACTTTATTTGGGTAGATTTATGATGTAGGAGTGTAGGTATACATTTCATCCACTAAATACTGCTGAAAAAAATTTCAATAAAAAAGTACAAAGTGCGTTTTGGAACATTATTTTTTTTTTAATTTTTAGTGAATTGGCTATTTAGGTGAGTTTAACACCTCATTTTGGTAGGTTGATGATGTAGAAATGTGAGTTAATACTTCATCTACCAGGTACCACTGAAAACTCAACTTTGATAAAAATGGAAAAAGCGAGTTTTGGTGGAATATCACTCTTCATTTGATGAATTTCAATAAAATTGTAATGCCTTTTTTAGACCAATCACTGCGATTTCATTGCTTTTTAGCAATGTTTAATAAATTTCAATTGTTTTTGGTGTTTTTATAACATTTCAGAAAAATTAACAATTTGGTAAAAATCCACAGGCTTTTTTGAAGGAGGGGGGGGGTGGGAAGATCCACCCTAATGTTGAGTTTTCAGTCAAAAAATTGTTGCATTTTCGGACGAATTTTCGCTCTTTACAAGAATTCTGCCGTACACAAATTCCCTCAAAATGGGTGTCCCACGAGATCGAACTAGTTTTTTGGTTTTTAGGTTGAAGAAAATCGATGCTATGCCAAAGTATGTACCTATCTGAAAATGATCACTGAAATCCTAATCTCAAAAAATTGTCAGGATATTCAATCCTCGCCCTCAGTTCGTCTGAAGATCTTGGCACTCCCAACGCAGGTTTAAGAAGTTGCCAAAAAAATCCATAGAAAAAAGTGAAAATCTGATGGTGCCCAGCAATAATCGTGGCCACCATGAAAAAATTATTTACCTATTTCATAAAGAATAAATTGATGGAATTTCAGTGATGATGGTGTCATCAACTCTTAAGATGTGAAAAATCCTGACCTGATGGATTGTTTCATAATTTTTCTGGTGATCAGTAGTACGCAAAATTCTATGAAACTTACAATATTTTTTTAAAAAGTCGCCCAAAAATGAAAATGTAGTCATCCAAAAATCACCAAAAAGTTATCCTTTTTCATTTTTATGATTTAGTATAGACACCTTGATTAAAGATTGAAGATGTTTCATCGAGCAATTTTTCTCAGTTGGGATACCTACCTATGAAAAAAAAAGTATTTTTTGTGTCAATGTGATGAAAAGTAAAGTACATACATACTATTAGAACTCTTTTTTTGAATTTTACTTTTTTTGTTGTTGCTGCAAATTTATTGAAAGAAACGTGTTGTACATAGAAAAAGTTGTCAAATGACACGGAAGATACGATAGGATTTTCAAATAGAGAACGTTAAGGGAAGAAAGGGACTTTTAATTTGAGTTTTAATTTCGCCGGAGTAAGCTCAGCTGCAGTTGTCTGGGTGGGTTGCGTGTTTTTCTTTCTTTATGTTTGCACTGATTGCATGTACGTACAAGGAAGTTAAAACATCATAATGCAACGGCGGCGTAGAAATAATTTGACGTTTTAATATATCACGTGCCTGATGAACTCAACCACGTGTACTTATCCACGTACCTATCCAATATCTATATCGTGTACTCTTGTACATAGGTACTGTTTTTCGAAGGAATGGTGATATTAGGTAGGTAAGGAGAGGTAGAAACGAGGAATATGAGCAGCATAAGGTGGCGAAGCTTTTGCACATGGTAACGTTTTATAAGTGCGATTGTATGTCAGTATGTGTAGCTGTAGGTACCTACATCTACATACTACATGGTTACATACACATTTGGCTTTCATTTCGTATACCACCTCCGTTGCTACTTACCAATATGAAAATCTTTTGGGAAAATTGAACGAGTTGCTGTTGTCGTTGCTGATGCTATGCAAGTGCCTGTATGTACGAAATGCATACCTGCTCTACGTATAGATATACTCGTAGAATTACACAGCAAATTCATTTCGTATAAATTCTGGCACAATTGTGCAACGAAATTTAAATTTTCGCCCGGGTATGGTGCGGAGAAGTGGTTGTCGCGAGTACACGTGGCTAAACCTCTTGTACTTTACTTGAAAATACGTACAGTCGTACACTCGTACACACTACACAGCTACCCAGACAACACCATTTTGGTGCGCCAAGCTGAGATACGTAAAATTGCTGCAAGTATACCAGGTGTGTATATTTTAATAAATACCTACTCAATTCGGCAGAATTCTGTACACGCTCTAGTAATTTTTATATCGATTGGAAAACACTAGGTACGTAGATTAAAAGAGTATTACGAGTACGATTTAAAATACAGTACGAGTGTCTGTGTAGGGTGTGCTGTGCACAATTGTATCGTTATACCCTAAAGACGACCGAACAAAGGTGTGGTAAGGGTTTGGGTACTGCTCGTTACATTTCTCTGGTGCCAAATAAGTAAATAAGTACTACGTACTTATCCAACCACACCGAGCTAACCCAGCTTAGCTTTTGTGAAGAAATCTCCAGACAAGAGAAACCGCTAAACGATTTTTAATTATTTTTCTCGCGTTGTGAAAACTGAGATTTCTTTGCTTTTTCTTCTCAAGGTGAACAAGTCATCATTCTGTTGAGAAAAACGATAATTTCTTGAATCTCAGGTTGCTCAATAGGAAGGAGTGGTCGAAAAACCTTATGCCTCACACTCGGTATTCAATTATTTCAAATCTTGGATTGATCTTATTTGGAAAATATCTGATTATACAATTTTTTGACAGCTAACTGGTAATTTTTGGTAAATTAAGTGTAAATTTTGGTAAATTTACTTATAACTTTCAGTTCATTTCTGACAATTTTTGGTACCATTACCAATACGAGTGATACTGAAAAATTTTTGTGAAGTAATATGGTAATATTAGATAATTACAGGTAATTTTTTGGTAAACAGTGGTCATTTTGCGTATCTTGCGGTAATTTACTGGTATTTTTTGGTAAATTACATGCATGCAATTTTTCGGTAAGCTAAATACTGATTATTTTTGGTAAATTAATCGTAATTTTAGGTGCATTACTGGTATTTTGAAAGGTAAAAATTTTGGTAAATTACTGGTAATTCAGACTCACTTACTTGGGTCTGAGAACTCACTGATTAATACAGTGTTTGTCTCAACCACAGGTCCTCACGTGGGTCTGAAAACACCCACTGATTAAAACAGTCTTTGTCTCAACCATAGGTCCTCAATTGGTTCTGAAAACACCCACTGATTGAAAACTGTGTCTGAGAACTCACTGATTAAAACAGTGTTTGTCTCAACCACAGGTCCTTTCTTGGGTCTGAAAACACCCACTGATTGAAAACTGTGTTTGTCTAAACTACAGGTCCTTTCTTGGGTCTGAAAACATCCACTGATTAATACATACAGTGTTTGTCTCAACCACAGGTCCTCAATTGGGTATGAAAACACCTACTGATTAATACGGTGTTTGTCTCAAAAGCAGGTCCTCACATGGGTCTGAAAACACTCACTGCTTGAAAACTGTCTGACTCAGTCAGAAAGGCATGAAAGGCGGAAAAATAAATTGAAAAAGTCGAAAAAGTCAAAAAAGTCGAAAAAGTTGAAAAAGACAAAAAAGACAAAAAATATGAAAAATATGAAATAAAAAGACAAAAAAGATGAAACAGATGAAAGACAAAAAGGCAAGACGGTGAAAAGATGAAGAGGCAGAAAGGCAGACACTAATTTGACAAATTTTGTTAAATTACTTACTGATCATTTGGTAATATTCAATAAATGTTTGGTCATTTGTGAATTTTTGGTAAATTACAGGTAATCTAATAATTTTTATTACCAATAAGTTGGTAATTTTTACTAATTTTTGATGAATTACCTGTAATTTTGTAACATAGTAAGTTTTGGTAAATTACCAGTATTTTGGTTGTCTTTGGTCAATTACCACTATTACCAGCAATTGGGTAAGTTTTGGTTAATGACTAGTAATTTGGTAAATTTGGGTAAATTACAGGTATTTTGGTAAGTGTTGGTAAATTACTGGTAATTTTGTAATTTTTGGTGAATTACTGGTAATTTTGTAACTTTTGGTAAATTACTGGTAATTTTGTAACTTCTGGTAAACTACGGGTAATTTTGTAATTTTTGGTAAATTACTGGTAATTTTTGGTAAATTACTGGTAATTTTTGGTAAATTACTGGTAATTTTTGGTAAATTACTGGTAATTTTGTAATTTTTGGTATATTTTCCAAAAAGTCTCATTTAAAAAAGAAAAGAAATTGCCAGTAAGTAAACCTCTCTAAAATAGCTAAGAAAATTTGCTTTTTCGCCAAAAATTTCTACAACGCCCTCTGCCCAATGTTGAAATTATTAAAGTAAAATCATTTACATGAGGATAAAACCCAAAAATAATGTGGTAACAAATTCGACACTTAACCAGAGGCTTATTTGCGTTGCGTTCATTTCCTTTTCTTCGTGTTATGCTTTTCCAAGTATACTTAGCTACGCCAGCAACATGAGAAAAAAGAAGCTAACTGGGTAGAGAATTCGCCACGATGAAGGAAACGAGAGTAGATGCGAGAATACAGTTTCGGGATAGGGCGAGAGTGATGAGAATTCGAAGAATTTCTTCATTATAACTAAGTAAGAGAATCTGCGTTTATTTTTGTTTTTTGAGATTTTTTTCCCTGTGTATTATGAAAATATTTCGAAGCTTTTGTATACGTAGATAGAATATTCATATTATACGACTCGTTTACGTATATAATGCGTACGTATATAACGCAGTACATCCTACATAGTGTAGTGTAAAACGTGACGATAACCGTATCGAGAAGGAACTGAGAGAACTGGAAGATTCGAAATCTCGAGAGCTGCGAGCATCGGCGAAATTTTTCAAAGATTTTAATAACCGTTGACTCGTAAATCAGGATTCATTTTGTATATTGTATCTAGTATCGGAAGTCGACGTTCGTTTCATCGTTTTATTTCGCCGTTCGCGTTTTTCGTTTCATTTAACTCGCTTAATGAAATTTGCAATCGCGTTCTGCAAAGACGCGATGAGGGGTTAATCCGTTTAAAATTGCTGTGCTCCATTAAATCGCTGCTGCTATTGCAGCTGCAACCAGAGGCGGAGATGGCGAATGTTAAAGGATTAATGTTGACGCGAACGTATACTACAATATACGTAGTCTACAATTTCTTGTACTTTTCGGGCGTCAAAATGTGTATTATAGGGAGAGACAAGTACGAAATTTACTTATCACGTTCTAACGTCGTCGTCGTCGCGTGTGTAGGATTTAATGTTAACGAGATGAGGTATTCTGCTGGTGGTGGTGAAATTGTGTTTTCAAGTTGGAGAGGACAGAGCAGGGTGTTTGTGGCGGTCAGACGAGTGCCATGATGCCACCTACGTGAACATACATCTTGAAATATACGGAAGGAAAATCCGTAAGTAAGATATTGTGGTCCATCTACGTGACAGTGAAGATATAACCAACGATGTAAACGATGTATAGTTCAAGCAAGTACACAGAGTAAGTTGTTCGTAAACGGATCAATTTGAGGGTGGAATTCATGATGGCGACAACCTATGTTTGGGATGTGTTTCAACAAAAATTCCAGTTTACTTCATACTTAGACTTACCTGAAAGCTTTCAAGGGAACCTTCACGACTCGTCAACTTCGATTGGGCTGAAATTTGGGTCATAGAAAGCGCATGTTATCGAGATCTCACAATCAAATTTTGAGTACCGAAGTTGATATTTCGACTAATTTTTGAAAATGGTGGAAATAGCCTACTGATATACATATACAGGGTGTCCCAACTTCAATTAGAAAGCTGGTGTGTGGTGATAGTACTCGGCGAGACGAACAAAATTCGTTATGTACACAAGTAGTCTATCTTGTGAATTGAAGGAGCCACGTGCTCCTCAAAACTAGAAACTCGATAATATTGAAAGGTTCATCAAATATAAGAAAATGTTTGAATCATTCAAACGATGCCCAAAACCCATAGTACTAGAGTGGACAAACAGAAAATGTTATTATGACAAATTGCCTATCTTCGAAATTGAAGGGGCAAACTTGATTCAAAATTTCTAAAATTTGACTTGCCCTAGATTTTGAAAATTTTGAATTTTCAAATCGTGTTTGCGCCTTCAGTTTTGAAGATGGGCAATTTGTCATATTGTCATAGTAACTTTTTTTGTAAGTCTACTCAAATGCTATTAGTTACTGTAGTGACCTAAATGATCAATTTTTAATACAGTAGTCCCCGCTGGAATCGGTTTGGGCCAAGGTACTTTTAATTCTCTTAACCGGGATATTCTAATAAGCGGCCCAATAAAAAAACGCAGAAAAAAATTCGAAATATGTATCCTATATGTATCTTTGCTTATAGCATTATAACCTCGTACTACGAAAATCCTACTCGTATTTGGGCTTTCCCCTGGTCATAAATAAGCTTGGACTTCCTTCAGCATAATTTCCATCATTTTCACAAACAAATTTCCAAATTTCTACTCTTACTTATTTATTAGAATGGAGTTGGGACCCGGTATGTGTCATTTTATAAACCAGAGAAAGCTGAAGGATAAAAACACAAAATTCCAAATTCTGTTGAAATTTCATCATTTTTTATATGTTTTTAGGAGTCAATTTCAGTACTTTTTTGGTTGTTTAGTTAGCTACATTTAGTCTTTTAATATTATGTTTTGAACACTTCTTTGGACAATTTTTATAAAATTTTACAAAAATGTCATCATATTTTTTTGCCAATTTTCACTCATTACAAAATAATCTTCATTTTGTGTTTTTATGTCATTTTAACATGTTTAAAACATGTCTTTTTCATCCACTTGTTGTTAAATTTTGTCAAATTTCCATGATTTTCTCCAACTTTTGAAGATTAATGATTAATCAATTCTATTAACCAAACTCAATGCTCTTTTTCATTACAATAAGCGATAAAATTTACATTTTACATGTAAGATGATGCAAGTGTTCTATCCAAACCCATTTTGATTCCATTATACAGATTATTCTATTAACTGCGACTACATTAAGCAGGGACTACTGTATTTTTGAGTGATTTCACAATCAATTTTACAATTTTTATGACACTTTCTATGTGAATATTCATTTCTGGCTGTTTATTAAACGGGATCGACTGAATTTTTACTTTGGCCTGTTGATTAATCAATAATTTTATAACTAACTAATCCACCTTAATTTTTCTTTGTTCCAGGTGAGTACAAATTTCCTTCCAAAAATGATGAAATACGAACTTGTGTATGAGAATAGGTAAGTAATTTTATAATCCTTATGAGAAAAATTATATAAGTCAAAGTCACTTCTACATCTGTGTCCTTTCATTTTCAATGGTGAATCAAAAAAAAAAATCTATAATCACAGAATTTGACAATCAGCTGAAATAATTGTCCATTTAAGTTCGAATTGAGGTGATCTGATTTTTCAAATATAAATTTGGAAACTGTAGATCAAATTTTTGAGTTCCCAAACGATTTTGATTTTCAATCATCAACAACATGAAAGAGATCATGGACAAGATTGAACAAGTTAGCCTAGCCAGGGGTCTGAAGGTGAACAAATCAAAGACCAAGATGATGATAATAGATAGGGCGAATGACAACCAACCTGAGCTGCAAGAGATAGATGGAATAGAAGTTGTACAAAGTTTTGTATATCTAGGCTCCCTAATAACCGACAATGGAGGTTCAGAAGATGAGATAAGAAGATATGCATCCATTGCAATAACAGCAAATCTGGAAAAGCCATGGAATTGTCAAGAGAACAAAACTAAAGATTGTTAAAATGCTTGTATTCTCAATATTCCTATATGTGAGGGTGACTCAGAGAAGGAACCTCCGGACCAAAAAATAGTTTTTATTTTTTTTGAGTAAACGAGGAAATTCCAATTTTCAAAAATCTGCCAGGGTGCTTCAGAACTACCATTTAAAATAGTTCAAGGTCGTTTTCAGTCGATTTGGAGGGGCAAAAACAGGGCACATGCCAAATTTCAGTTCTTTTGGTCTATTTGGTAAAATTTTGTTGTTTTTTTTCATTTTTGACCTAAGGTGAATTTTTTTCTTTGTTGTTCACTTGCATCCAAGCATTGTGACTATGGAGCATCCCCAATCAACTGCTTCCAACTTTCTCCATCTTCAGCTTCTCTGGTGCACTCTTTGAGGGTGAGTCGTGTAGCTTTTTTCATCAGGTGCATGTACCGTGTGGGTGATCTCCCACGTGACCTCTTTCCTTCTATGTGTCCTTAAACCATTAGCTTCTCTGCACTATACGTCTGAAATATCTTAGGATCCTCCTTCTTACAATGGTGCTGAGTCTGTCTTTCACGCCTAGTTCTTCCAGTATTGACCTGTGTTCTTTTCTTGGTCCATAAGATTCTGAGCATTCATCTAAGGTGCACCGGGGGAAGTTGGAATTTGGGGTAAGTTAGAAAACTTGCTCTAGCACCTAGAGGTTTATATCTGGCGAAGTGCCACTAAAGGTGACTTGAGGGTACTACCCCTACTTCATCACGGCATAAAAATTTTCACGATTCAGTTTAATTTTAGATGTCTTTGGTTCAATTGTATTTTGTTGTTGTTTTGAACTTATTTTGAATTTGGTCTAAAATACAGACTTTCTATTTCTTAGTTTTTCGCATATAGCGGACGAACGGTGCGTCCTAGTGAAAATCTGATGAGAGTAATCTCAAAGAGAATTAAATTCTCTACAATTTTGTTTCTATGCAATTTTTCTAGGACGCTCCGTTTGTGATCTACGCCTCTGCAAAGTTTAGCCTGTTCTGACTTCCCCCAATTGGGGTAAGTCAGGACAGTTTACATTTTATTCCACTGAGCAAAAGCTACTGTGTCAATCGCGCTCAAATTTTTATCATAGGTTAAGAACCCTTATGGGAACCTGCATAATAAATTTAATTCATATTGGTTCATTAGAAGGAGAGAAACAGCTGGTCAAAGTTGAAATTGCGAAAAATCATTCTGACTTGCCCGGGTGCACCTTACAGTAGCGTGCAAATTACTTGAACGAGCAGAAAAATCGCGATGTTACACCGTTTTTAAAATGCTCGCTACAACGATACCGCTAACAATTTTGAAAAAACAAATACAGGGGGTGAAAGCCCTATCCTTCACGAACATTTTGATGTGTTTGAACCAAAAAAAAAATTTTTCCAAAAGCTCACAAAAACTCTTTGAAGTAAACATGAGAGAATTTTTAGTGTTTTAGTTTTCCGCATCTCCCGGACGGACCGTACGTCCTAGCAAATTCGGATGACTGTACGTAGAAAGAGAATTAAATTCTCTACAATTTGATATATTGGAAATTTCCGTAGGACGCTCGGTTTCACAGCAGCAAGCGTTTGAAGTTTGAGTAAAAAAAGTTAAAATTAAAAATTGGAGTAAAAAAAGTTTGCAGTAAATTTTCATAAAATTCTCGTTACTCCAACTTTAAAGGCTCACACTTTTGAAACCGAATGTCCTACGGAGATTTCAAATATACCAAAATGTAGAGAAATTAATTCTCTTTCTACGTAATGTCATACGATTTTTCTAGGACGTACGGTCCGTCCGGGATATGCGGAAAACTACATTATTAGAGAAAATGTTCAATGTTTTAGTTTTCCGCATATCTCGGACGGACCGTACGTCCTAGAAAAATCGTATGACATTACGTAGAAAGAGAATTAATTTCTCTACATTTTGGTATATTTGAAATCTCCGTAGGACGCTCGGTTTCAAAAGTGTGAGCCTTTAAAGTTGGAGTAACGAGAATTTTATGAAAATTTACTGCAAACTTTTTTTACTCCAATTTTTAATTTTAACTTTTTTTACTCAAACTTCAAACGCTTGCTGCTGTGAAACCGAGCGTCCTACGGAAATTTCTAATATATCAAATTGTAGAGAATTTAATTCTCTTTCTACATACAGTCATCCGAATTTGCTAGGACGTACGGTCCGTCCGGGATATGCGGAAAACTAAAACACTAAAAATTCTCTCATGTTTACATCAAAGAGCTTTTGTGAGCTTTTGGAAAATTTTTTTTTTGGCTCAAACACATCAAAATGTTCGTGAAGGATAGGGCTTTCACCCCCTGTATTTGTTTTTTCAAAATTGTTAGCGGTATCGTTGTAGCGAGCATTTTAAAAACGGTGTAACATCGCGATTTTTCTGCTCGTTCAAGTAATTTGCACGCTACTGTACAGCAGTACATTTTGAATGCATCTATCCGGCTCTGATCTGTTTTCTTCACTATCCATGTTTCTGAGGCATATGTGAGGGCAACTTGGAAAACGTAACTTTTTCAGAAAAAGCTGTTAACGTTTTGTAACAGTTTTTTTTTCAATTTTGACTTAAGTGCGCGAATTTTCTTACAATTTTTTGTAGCTTCATTTCATATGGTTTGTTGAGGTTTGCCATAAAATGACATTTTGGTCAAGAGGTACCAGTTTTAGCCCATTTTGGTCAAGAAACCCCGTTTTGGTCGAGAAACCCCATTTCGGTCGAGATTTTACCCAATTAAGTTTTTGAGATGAAATTTACCTAGTACCCCATTTTTAATGTGTTGAGTCGATTGGAGGTAGTTTCAGGCTGTTCTGGAGTCTTCACGGGTATTTTGAAAAATTTAAGGTTTTCTAAAAAGCAGTCTAAAAATGTCCAAATTAACTTTAGCCGCATTTTTTTTCAAAATAAGTACAGAGTATCTTAACAGGTAGTGAAAGTAATGAAAAAGTAGTTATTTTAAAAATGGGCAGTGAGAGTAGTAAAAAAGTAGTGAATTTGGTCAAAAAGGTGGTGAAAAAATGAAAAAAAAAAATTAAACGCGCAACAAAAACCTTAAATTGTTGAAAACAATGATTGAAATTAAGAAATACTTTGTATACAAATTTTCTTATAATTTCAATTTTTTCGAAAATTTTTCAGTGAAAAATTTGATTTTGTTAATTTTTTGTGTGTGTGGGCGAGGGGAGGTTTGAGTGGAGAGCTTTCTAAAAATTTGGTTGAAGAAAGGTAGTGAAAAGTGATTTTTTCAAAAAAAAATTCTGTTAGATACTATGACGCCTCAATTTTTGCTATTTTGACGTTCAAAAAATAAAAAATTGAAATTTTTCACTGCTCAATTTTGATTGAAAATTTTGAAAAAAAGACCTTTGCACAAAAATGAATTTTTCCTGATATTTTTGATACAGAAGGACCGTCGTACAGAAAGAAGTATTTTTCTTCATCGAAAAAATATGTTGAACACTTTGCATCCCTCATTTCCCCTCCCCCATTCGTGAAAAAGCGGCCAAGAATTCGGCTAAAAATGAAGTATTAGGTAGGTAACCTAAATAATCGAGGTCAAAAATGTTTCCAAACCACCGACTTTCATTTATTTCGCTCTTTATTAAATAATTATTATTACATTTTATTATAATAACCAAATTTCGTTGAAATTTAATATCTTCGCAGGCTTTGTTTCTGCAAAAACCTCTCGTTTCTTCTCGACACGCACAAAAAAAAGACGAACAGAGAGAGAAGAAAATCTAGAAGACGCAGACACGTCGTCCAAGAGTTCAAGATTTTTTCCTATCCTTTTTCGCCTCCCTCCGGTAGTCTCACTTTTCACCTCTTATCTTCATCGTAAACGTAAACACTCTTGAAGTCGACGCTTATTAAAAAATTTTTCTCTTCGTAATGAAATTTTACAACTCGTTTTGTTTTCCACTTCATCGACGAGGAAGCTATTCTATACGGGTTACGGACTCGGTTCGCCGGTTCGGTTCGTGTCCTACTTCCAGCAAAGAACGGGGAGAGAGTCGTTTCGCGTTAATTTGCTCAAGAAGGGATAGTATGATGAGGGGGGAAAAATTACAACAGTACAAAAAACTAAAACTGCTAACAACTTATCGCCTATATTACGTAATAAATGCAAATAACTCGCACCCCTTTATTTCTCATACTGGTTCTCAATGCGGTCGTAATTTTTCTACAGTGCAGTGGTGGCGATGGCGATGGCGGAAAATTATAAAGTAACGAGCCAGCACCGCGTCGCGAGTCGTCGAGAAAAACCATCCTCGTGCCTGGTATTAAAAAAAAATTACTAGTCGCGAAATTAAAATCTAATATCCTCTAAAACGTTGAAAATTACCCCTGATAAAAGATTATTATTACCATAATGAATTGAAGCGCTTTTTAGAGTATTTCATTAACTGGTCGATGAGGTGCGGTGGGACGTACGGTGCGGTGCGGCATGCCGTCGAGAATTTTCTTTTAAAATTAGAACGGCGAGGTTCGGTGCGACTTTAAAGCGACACTTCAAAGCCTTAGAGACAATTACCAAGCCACACCGAACAAATCTTACAGTCAATAATAAAATAATTTTCGAGCATTTGCCACCGATTCGACTGTCGTGCTTGTGTTGTCGCTGCAACTTGAGCATTTTCCTCTCGGTTTCACCGACATTTGCAGCGATAACGATTCGCTTGTCTGGTTTTCTGTATTGTAAAAAAAAAGCGAGCTTAACAGCGAATAATGCGAGGAGAAAATCGTGCATTTGCTTTTTAACTCGATTATAACTACCTAAGTAAGTATACGACAAACATAGGCGCGCGACTTAACTTCATTAATTTTAACACCTTTTCTTTTTCATCGAATCGACGCGACTCCTCTATGTATAGGTACGTTTATGTAGACGTACAAAGACCGTTCTAGCAGCGTATAAAAACACTTGACACGAGGATCTTTCCTGTTCTGTCTTTGATGCACTTTGCTTTCTCCTTTGCTTTTTCATTCGTCTCGTTAAGTGCAACGTCTCGTGCAGAAAACAACAGCAACTTGAATTATAAAAATACAGCCGGTTTGTTGATGATTCGATAAAATCGTTGTACGCCAAAATTTTTTAGAATCAATTCTTCAATTTTTACCCAACTCTGTTTTTACTGCTTTGATTTCCACAAAAAAATTAAAGCTTGAAATTTCAGTTTTGAACTTTTAAGGCTGAAAATCATAGTTTTAAGGCCAAAGTAGAAATCATCGTCATTTTTGAATTCAGTGAAAATGAGTAGTCGTTGAACTCATAATAATTCATACTTGAGACTACTTATTTTTAAAAGTTTTTATTCTGCTACCTGACTTATTACGGATTTTTAATGTAATAATTAGTTGAAAAAATAGCTGCAATTGAAGTTTTTTTTTTCAATTTTCCCCAATCCGCACCAGGCGGTGGAGGTATTTTATTATTAAAGAAAAAAACAATCTTAGACTAAGGGTTACTAGAATAAACCCATGTCTCTAAATATAATTATAGCTTCACCATAATTATAGCTTCACCACAAGTCTAAGCAGGGAGGGGAGAGGGGGAGGTGAGACAGATTGTTCACCGCGACCCGAACCCCTATGCAGTTGCCTAAGGCCCAGTTATCACTTCCCAGGTTTCGTTTCCACTCATACCTGTTCCGATCATGACTGAGCCCCAACCCATCTCAGGGTGAAGTTTGAAGGGGGAATGATTTTGCCTAGGGGTGATCCCAACAAGTTAGGTCCCCTAGTTATTGCCACAAGTTTTATTTGCACTTTTGTGGGGCAGTTGGTGCACTTGTTTAGGGCTTCTCACCAACTGCCCACAAGAAAAGATTGTTTTCAATATTATAACTAACCTAAGTTTAGTATTTACAAGTATAGATAAATATTATAGTAAATTTTAGTATTATCTCAAGATCCAGGTAAATTTGGTACTGAGTATTTCATATCTTGAATTTGGCTTTGGGCATAATTTTATTTACAGTTGACAATATTGGTTTTTGATGTCTTGATCAGGTAGTCACGCTATCATGTTTGTTGGGAGGGTTCAAACTCTCAGAGTCACCCTATGGCCCTTGAAGCACTCTAGGAGCGCTTGTTTAACTAGTGGTCATTCAAGTTGGTCCAAGTCACACCCTAATCTTGGTACTGCGATTTTTGTGGTGTTTATCTGAATGCATTTGGCTGCCAGAGCTTTCATTGTTTGTACCAAGTCTCCTATTGTCAGCTTGTCCTTGTGTCTTTCTTTGGTTACTGCATATAAAACGTAGTTCCCTTTGCTGTATATAGTGTTGGGCAAATTCGCGAATATTCTTTTGTTGCTTGCGCATGCGCAAGAATATCTGCAGATTCTTTTCAAAAAATTAGAACATTATTGCTTAGTTTAGAGATAATAGGAAACTTTCCCTGAAAAGGTTTCAAATTATTAAGGAAAATTGGAAATTTATAAAGAAAAGTAGTGGTCAAACTTGTAAATAATTGTGGAAAATTGTAGAAAAATCTTTAAATTTTTTGAAAAAAGTAATGATTTTTATTTTTTTGAGTGAATATTCTCCAAGTATTTGAGAATATTCGCGAATATTCTCAGATTATGCACATTGAGAATATTCTCAGGCCAACACTAGCTGTATATCTCCACCACATCACCCACTTTGGCACCCCTTGACTTTAGACTTACTTTAGAGTGTCAACATTGCCAAAGGGTTGTCTGAATTTGACTGCAATGCCCTTACTCATCTCGAAGTCCTGGCTAACACAATGCGCCAAGGCATACTCTGGGATTTGCAGTATTAGGTCTTCTTCTAGTTCTTCTATTGTAAATACTCCATTTGATCTGACTGATATACATCCTCAGTTGTCCCTCTGGATCTTTGCCTCATGTTTTCTTTTGATATGTTCTAATATACTCTTCACCTGAGTGGGGGTCAGTGTGCCGGTGTGCAGTTCACTAATGCTTAGGTGTTCCCTGTATGGAAGCAGGGAAGACACAGAAGCTGGCCCCACTGGGTGGTAGAATCTCTCCTTTATGGCTCTGAGCTGAGCACAAGATATTTCATCGAGTTGGTGTATCTGTGGTTTGTGAAGATCAGGCTGTAGGAGTGTCCCAGATCGTTGGATACAACTAGCTGGTCCATGGCCCTATCAACTATCGTACATGCCACATTTTGGTATTCAATATCAGCAAAGTACTTCCCCAGAATGGACTGGGGGCTGATCAGATTGTCCTTAAGAGTTGGCTTTTTTGTATGATCAAAGAATGACCTCACCACTAGAAGTCTAGAGTTGACCAGGGCTGTTAAATTACCGTAATTTATTCGCTGGTAAAATACGGCGGTAAAATACGGTATTTTACGGTAATTATGGTATTTTACTAATTTGGATATGAGGAGTTATTTTTTGTAGTTTGACTTCGAAGTTCAGAACTTCTGACCTGCGTCTGAAGTAAATTTTCTAATATTCATCTGTTTTAGGTCTTATTAAAGAATATAGAAAATTGTCCATGGACATTTTTTGCAGGGATCGCGGAGGGGGGGGGGGTCAGTGCCTCCATCTCCAGCTCCGGCTTCCAAATTTGAAAAAAAAATACCTCTGGTTCCGGAGATTTTTTATGAGTACCTCCATCTCCACCTCCGGCTCCACTTGAAAAATTTCAAGAACCTCCTGCTCCGGCTCCCGGAGCAAGGCCCAAAAAAGGGTATCCTCCGGGGGGCTCCTGCCCTCAAACTCTGCCTCCGGAGGTCGAGGATGGGTCGTTAGAGCCTTCCCCTCCGGTTATTTGACAAAAAATACCTCCGGCTCCAGCTCCGGTTCTGGTTTTTTTTTTGTAAGTGCCTCCGCCTCCACCTCCGGCTCCAGTAGATAAATTTCAAATACCTCTTGCTCCGGCTCCTGCTCCCAGACCGCTCCACAATCCCCGATTTTTTGGAAATTTATGGGGAAAATTTTTGGTAACTTTCAAATCATAAAATTCCATGGAAATTTGGAAATTTATGAAGGAAAGATGGAAAAAAAGTGTTAATTTAGCTTTTTGGTAAATTACGGTAAAATACGGTAATAAACTTTTGGTAAAATACCGTAAAATACGGTAAAATACCGCCGTAATTTACCAACATAAATTACCTTACAGCCCTGGAGTTGACATCTTCTAATGTGTGGCTATTCTCATACAGTCCCAGTGGTATGGCCCTTGTTCCAGACCATTGACTTTTTAGATATGGACTGCTAGCGGCTGCCCATAAGCTTAACATACGACTATTGTCTTGAACATAGTAAGTCGCAGGTTGCGATCTGCGCATGCACCAGCTCTGTTGTGACGTTATACCACCCAGGTACGGTTACATGGAGGTGCGGGAGGTACATATAACATCGTCACCTGGTACGACGTCATTTTTCAGATTCCGGCATGCGCAGAAGCCAAACCGCAACTAACTGATGAACTATGTTCACGACCATTGGCTTATGTACCACTATAGCAGTCCATATCTAAAAAGTCAATGTTCCAGACACCTGCCCCCCAGGGGCCCTTGGAGCTATGAGAAAATACTACCCTGATGTTTCCCACATACCTAACACATTACCCTAATAAATCATTGAACTCTTTTGCACTTGTCAAGACCTATAGGATTGATCTATTTGGTCATGTTCTAATGGATCTAACTGCTGAAAGAGTTATGATAGGCTCCACTGCCTAGACAGTGAAAGCATAATGCTACCTTATCACAAGTTTCAATTTTTTACCATAAATTCAAAATTTTATGAACTTTTTAGATTTTTACCAAAATAGCTAGAGATTGTCGTTCTTTTGAAAAAATTTCAAAAAGTCTTATTTATTTTTAAAAATAGTCTAAGAATATATAGGTATATTTTTTTTGACAAAAATTACTAAAAAATAATAAAGTATCATTTTTTTGCTAATGATTAGGCACCGAAAAGCTAAAATTGTCAACAGCTTGCTTTTTTTCAAAAATTGAACAAAAGCCTCATTTTTTGCCATTTTTTTTTTATTGCAAAATAGTTCATTTTTATGAATAAAAAACCAGAGAATTTTAATTTGAAATAATGATCTGTCTTCAGGACTTTTTTTTTTTACTTCATTAAAATGTTCCGCTCACTTTTTGTCACTTTTTCAGTTTCTTTTTTTTATGGAAAAAATGGAATACGTACGAGCCCTGAACAGTTAATAACATTGCATGCCAATAATTTATACTTACTTACATCATTTTTTCAAAATCAGTTTCCGTCAGTTCAGAACTGAATATTATCATTCAGTTCTGAACTGACGGAATCACTGGTACATACTTAAGGGCAACACATTTGACCACACTATCTAAAGGGTTCAAATCAAGTTATACAAATATTCAAAACAGTCATCTTTAGAAGATAACTTGAAAAAAATCCTATCCAAACATATTCTTATCCTTTAAGAAGGAGACAGTGCGAAATAAAATACATATCTGGCTAAAATTTACAGCGTAAAGGCAAAAGGTTCTGACAGCATATACGTCAAAAACACCTCAGAAAAGTTAGCTCTTTGAAGATACTGCAACCCCACCAAATACGTAGCACGAGTCACGAAAAAACACTTGGGAAATTCCTTTTTCTACGGTCGCGTCTCGTCGATAAAAAGCAAACGCGAAATTTTCGCTTATAGTATTTTAAAGTGGCAAACGATGAAAAAGGCAATTTTGAGTGCTTGGTCTAATATTTCGTCGTGTTTACTTCATTCGAGGCCAAACACACACGTCGAAAAATTTCCAGGCGCTGCTTATCGAATATAGGTGTAGGTATTTCATCCCGATACATATTTTCTATTTTAGTTTACTTATTATTATATCGCTAGTTGAGTGTGTTTGTGTGTAAAACACGTTGTAGTACAATAAATCTTCAATATTTCAACTCTTTTGACGTTTTCTTTTCAGTGTCGAGCGAGGCAAATTTCGACAATACACATGCATAAAGCGCTCGTCTATTTCGTGTCGATGTTTCTGCCTCTTTGCTCTTCTGTTCAACTTTTCACACTTCCTACACGAGCACAAAAACACAAATACGCCGACGGAAATTTTCCATACTCGTACATTCAAATCCACTTCATCTTTCTCGCGCTTTACTAAAAACGCAGAAAAGTTGGTAATTTTTTCCCGCTTCCTTGTAGAGACGCCAGGGCCATCTCATCGTGCTCAATAAATATGCTCCGGAGCCACCTACACAGCGAAATAAGTTGCAATTTTTAATAATAAACTGTCACCTTTTGCTACCGCACATTCGCAATCCACACACGCCGTACAGTCGAGATAAAATAAAAAGACAAACTAAAAGCGTATAACGTTATATGCGTCTTATCTGCCGAGTACACTTCAAGCCTTATACTGATGGCATTTCGCTACACTACTCGTACAGTACTATATAATGCTGGTTGAATTTTCTTCGCGAAATTATCATCTTGTTTGGCACCACTCCTCGTCGTCGTCGTCTTCTGCCGCAAATTCCTGCCAGCTTTACACTACACACAAAAAATAGTACAACACGCAAACCGTGCGAGTAATTGGATTCAACATCGTGGCAAATGGCAAAGCAGGCGCATTTTACTGTTGCAAACGTGATTCTCCAGGCTCCTGCAGTCGCGTCACATGCTGCCATCGAAAAACACGCGTTTATACGATTTTTCGATCGTAACGAACGATTCTTCTTTTTCTTTTTTCCCCCTTCCTTTCTTCGCCTCTTTTCGCATCCCTTTTTATTTTGTCATTTTTCCACCACAGGGGTAGATTTTCATCGATACTCTGCCTTCTTTATTCGGTTTCAAATGAGATAACGATCTGGATGTTATAATGGGAGAAGTTGGGTCGAGGCAGTGAGTGAACCGCCACCAGGAAAATACGAGGATAATGCTGTTGGATAGAAAAATATGAAAAAGGACTACCTATTCGCCATTAAGAAATTGATAATTCGTTTTTTGTGGAACAGTATCAAGGTATGGGTAATTATTCGGTCAAGTGGGTTACTAACATGTATTAAATGCGTTTGTAGATGAAAGTTCATTTTGACAGATTTCATGGCATTTTTTGGGAAACTGAAATTTTCAAAAAAATTGTCGAAGGCTCCAAAGTGGCCTGAAACCATTTTCAGTTGTCTCGGCTTGTTGAAAATTGGGTAAAAAGTAAATTTTCGCCATGGAAATTCTTTTGATGGAAATTTTTCGGAAATTTCAGCATTTAATAATTTTCTTGAGACTCCTGAACTACTCAAAATGGTTCGAAACAGTTTCCATTCAATGCGGAGAGCCAAAAAGAGAGTACATACATACCAAAATTAAAGCTTAAGTAAGTCAATTTGGTAAAATTGTGTTTTTTTTTCAATTTTTTGGGCGAGATTTGATTTTTTGAAAGTTACCTAAATTGACAAAAAATCACAGAGGAAATCGTTTTTTTTTAACCATAAAAGTCTCACTGTTCGAAAAAAGAATCTGCGAAAAAATGCATTTTTTTGCGAATAATTCCCAAGAATTTTTGCTTTTTGAAAAATTCTCACTTTAGCAAAATGGCAAACAATCTTCAAGTTTTTTCTCTTAAATTATCCAAAACTTTCGCTTTTTTCCCAATAATTTCCAGTCCGACTTCTCGGTGAAATTATTGAAATCTTGCTTTTCGACAAGAATCGTAGAAAATTCTGTTTTTTTTAACAAAGTTGCCAAAAGTATTTTTTTTTTTTTTTTTTTTTTGTAAAAAATCCAAAAATTCGTGATTTTTTTTCAATAACTGTTCAAGTCTTTCTTTTTCACTAGAAATTCGCAAAAGGCACTTCTTTTTACTGAAATTGGCAATTTCACTTTTTTATCAAACAATGCCAACGTCTTTCTTCAACAAATATTGCAAAAAAGAATCGTTTTTTTTTTCAATAAAAGACAATTATACTTTTTGCTGAAACTGTACCTCTCACTTTTCGCCAAAAATTCAAAAATTGTCTCAAGTAAATATTCGTTTTTTTTTTTTTGCAAAAAAACTCCATCAAGTCTCACTTTTTTCCAAAATTTGTCCAAAAATCTTGCCTTTTGCCAAAAATTAAAGCTTTTTAACAATTTAAAAGTCCCACTTCATTACCTGAAATTTCCCAAAATTACCTAGAAGTGCGTCGGAGTTTTACTCAAAAATTGTAAAAAAGTCTCACTTTTCGAAAAAATGTAATTTTTGGCCAATAATTCTCAAAAATTGCTGGTTTTTTGCTAAAATTGTCAATTTTGATAGAGTTAGATATTGCATGATTGGGAATAGAAATATTATTTCAATTATTCTGATAGGTAGAAAGGGTAATAATTATTCCCTAGGTGGGGAATAATTACCTGGTGCCAGATAGGTTAATTTAGTCTGAGAGCTGGGAAATCATTCAAAATAACTCTATGCACAAAATGTCCAATCACATTATATTTAAGTCAATCAATGCCTTCAATCATATCAAACATGAAAATACCAGTTAAAGGGGACTGAAAATATAAAATACTTAATCTAAATCATTTTATACCTAGGTATTATATATAAGGGCCATTGTTCAAACTAGACGACTTGCGTTAATGACTTAAGATATAATAGTCATCCAATGCATTCAGATACTATTATTTTAATCGAAGATGGCAAATCAAAGGTCATCAGACCGATATAATAAGATCCCTATTTAAATAATATTTGTGAATAAAGGGCTTATGCTCAATATCCACGAATATTTACATCAATTAGATGGAGCTTAGATTAATTTAATAATTTGGACTGGTCTCTCACATAGAGGGCGCTATCTAGTGTGACCATTGTTCCAACTTCTTCAGACAGCGCAGACAGAGCTTTTATTATCAATTGTATTTTACCAAAACGTTGGATTTATGAGTTAAAAATGAAAGTAGAAATGGGTAAAGTACCCCTATTCCGCCCAGTGCCTAATCCCGACCAATCTTTACATCTCGTCTGTTATTATCACTACCTATTGAAAAATGGTATAAGCGTGTTCCCCTATCACAGACAATTAATTTGAGACATACCCGGCCACTGTAAAGCCAAAACTCGCGAAGTAAATCGAAGTTGAAGAAATTGCATGGTCAAAAAATTTGATTTCATAATTTTTCATCGTCAAAATTTTTTAACTTGTTATAAACAATTTTATTATGTAAAATTTGTTTTGTGATGGTCATTGAAGGACAATTGTGATGATATAGCTGGTTTTCTAATCCATCGAAGATATGTATAATTTTTTTTTTTACAAAATTGTAAAACAATATGGGTCTCCTAATCCCAACCACCCATAAGATCATGTAAATTCAGGGTGGTCGGGATTAGGGTACCAAATTCAAACAGACAAACAGTCATTTTTGAGGTGCCTCAGGAGAAAATTCCAAAAATCCACAAAGAATTATTCTAGAACCTCAAGCTTTTGACCTGAGTTGGGGGAATGTTCAATCTTTCTTTTAAGCCATTTATTGTATTTTAATGTGAAATAGTATTTTATTGGTTGCTGCACTTTCAAATGTGGTCGGAATTAGGATACCTTACTTACTTTTTAGGGTGGTTGGGATTAGGATACCAAATTTTGAAAAATCATTTTTGAGTTGTTGCGGAAAAAAATTCCAAAAGGATATTAAGAATTATTTGTTTGCCCCAAAATTTTGATATGAGTTAGGGGAAGGTTCAATCTATCTTTTAAGCCGTTCACCATGTTTTGAAGTGAAATAGTCTTTGATTTATGGTGGTTTTACACAAAGTGGTCGGTTTTGGGAACCCATCTACAGAGGCAAGCTTGTGCGTGTAATTAAAAAATCTTTTGTGCAATTATCAACATTACACGCCAAGTACTGGGGGACTACCAGTTTAGCCGAGCTAACAGATAATGCACGCCATCTGTTAGCAGAATCAAAAAAGCTGAAACTGGTTCGAGCGTCTATAGAGGTCAACACCAAGGAGCTCAGGGTCTCTAAATTACCCGGCTAGCTCCAAGGTGCTTGTGTAGATGTCACTAGAAAGCAACGGGAAACTACTAGTAGAAGCTCGAAACAACATCAATTCCCCTGAATAATCGCAGTGGCAATAGGCATTCGCCTCACCCTGTTAGGGTACCACAAAAATGCGATTTCCAATGTCCTGTAAAGGACAAGGAACCACGACAACGACGAACCCTTGAAATTAATGCTTTAGTAAATGCTGATAAGCAAAAGCCCCATCTGAAAAATGTAAACATTTGCCAGCTCACTAGCGCCCTCTACATGAGTGCCTGATCCGAATGGTCATATTATTCACCACTTACCCATACTGTCCATATTTTCTGTCTCTTTCGACGGTGTCCTTAATACTAAACACAATGACAGAAATGTATTACACGAAGCTCCTTTTCAACGAGAAGCATTATCATTGGTGCGCAGAATCGAGTAAAATGCCCAAATGTACTGTGATTATTAGAATAATAATAAAACCACGTTATAAGCACAAATCATCCACTTAGACAAGTGGGCAAAACCTGGGAAGAGGGGAAGAGAGGAAGAGGGGGTCCTCTCCTGCCTATACATTTGTGTAGTTATTCTCATACTTGACAAAGTACCAGCGAGCTTGAGATATTGATGCTAAGTGCCCACGTTACCTACACTTCCAGTACAGGGTGCCCAGAAATATCGAGTACCCCTAAAAAAGTTTTCTACTAAAATACTTTGGTTGGTCACAAAGAATGATAATAACGATAGCACATGATTGGTTGTTGGGCTGGAGAGATAACATTCCACCAATCATATGCATCTATTTCGTGTTGCCAACCTATATATTTTTAATGAAAAACTTTCTTTGGGGTACTCGATATTTCTGGGCACCCTGTATGTATAATAAAAGATCTATTTATAGCCGCCAAGGCAGTGAAGGCATATTTCGCCATATCAAATTTTCGCTTTTTTCCGATTGCTAAAAAGTGTCACTGTTTTGCCAATCGTTCCAAAAAAGCCGTGTTTTTTGGTAGAATTGTCGAAGTTTTGCTTTTTTCCAAAAATTGTAAAAAATTCTTGTTCTATAAAAATTGTTAAGAGTTGTCGTTTTTTTTCCAAAAAATGTCAGGCTTTCCCTTCTTTTCCTCAGAAATTACGAAAAAGCCCTTCCCTTTAAACTGTAAAAGTGTTGCTTTATTTTGCCAAAAATTTGTGTTTTTCCTAAAATTGCAGAAGTTTTCAGTTCGTTGCAAAAAATTCCTGAAAGTCTCACTTTTTCATCCCAAGAAGTTTCAAATTGGTTCAATTTCTTGGAATAAAAACAAAAAAACAGAACATTTCAAGTTACAAATACTGTACAATGTTCTGTTTTTTTTTGGTGATTTTTTTCTGTATAATCTAGCTATTAAAATGTTTTGCTCACGTTTTGTCACTTTTTTGGTTACCTTTTTAAACTGTTTTGATACGTAAAGTTTTTTTAAATTTTTTAAAATTTTATTTTATTTTGGATCAAATTGAATAAAATACGAGCTCTTTTTTCAATCGAATACCAAAGGCGTTCACCTGTTTTTTTTTCACAACTTTCTGTACTTTTCTCTCTCACGTCAGTATAAATGGGTCAAAAATCTACTCAACCTGCCAAATGTGTTTACCGAGATATTTTTCCTTCGCTAGAAATACAAGATACGATGTAATGGAGAGTGAAACACTTGGCTTTTGTGTTGTATTTTGTGGTATCCTTGAGAAAAAAAAAAGGGGAAGAAATCCAGAACATAACGCTATTTAAATGATGCATCTCGCGGATTCAAAAATATGACCCGAAGAATTATTTATTAAAATAAGAGTTTTTCTGCTAAGCTCGCGATACCGGTACCGATGAAAAAGTTGACTAATGGTTGCGCTTTTCTTGGCGTGCCACATTTATAAGCTGTTACGATTTTGTTTCGTAATGATAACGAAAGGTAAGCATGAAAAAAAGCGCCAGAAGAAAAAAAAAACACAAGAAAAATATGAAAAAGTTACTCTCATTTGATAGAAATGAAAAAAAGAAGAAAGACGAAAAATCGTGTAAAGGTAGAACTTTTCAAGCAAACGCAAACGTTGATGCTCGATCCAGCAAAAATGGAATTCGAAATATTAAAAGAATAATACGCTTATACTTGTGCAAGTTTATGGTTTGTAGAGTTGAAGCGACGATGTTATTTATGGAATTTCGCATTTCATCGATGAAAATCTTACACCCTAATTAATTCGAGAGTCGATGGGACATGGAACGAGCAAAAGCACTAGTTTTGTAATTAAATTAACTCTCTGAATGACTTCAAAACCATTCGATGATATTTCACGTGCCTATGCTTTAGTTACTAATTACGAATTGATTCGACGCTTTATCGGCGCTGGCTGCTGGCTTTTTAGTCGTGTGACAGGATGTTTGTCGTTATGCTGGCAACAGAGGTAGGTTTGATTTCAGCAGATGATTCGCAAAAGGTCTTTTTTGTAAAGGTGAATGGGGTTTTTACTGCTATTCTGCGGCTTTGATAAATATTGTCTCGGGATAAGAGTTTTTGAAAAATCAACTTTTGATTGGTGGGTATATGAGATGAAAGTGGGTGTATTTTGAGTGGATGGCAGATCAATCTACTTTACGATTATCCGACTGTATCGCGTGTAGTATTGCTGGGATTAAGTTTTGTTTGAACGAAATTATAAGCTTTGCTGCGAAATAATTGGCGATGTGGTTGATGATACGTTCGATGTGGTAGGTTTTATCGCATGTGTAAGCACGTTTCGATAAATTATTATACAAATTCGAGCTTATTTTTTAATGTTTGCGTAGGGGTTAGGTTGGTAATTTCTGACAGATGATTGGTGTGCTATAGGGAGAAGCGAAATGGAAGAAATGTTTGTGAGATGAATTGACCTAAAATAGACCATTTTCCTGGTGTAGATTTTCTGTGCAAGTCAGTTTTTTTTCAGTGCCATTTTGCATCGAATGCTTTTTGAAGGTGCGATAGTTGTTGAACTCGTGAGAATTTTGTAGATTGAAAAAAAAAAAACTGGAGCAAGATAGGTAAAAATCAAATTAAAATTGAAAATATACGAGTTTGTGTCAAGATTCTGAGAAGAGTTGAAGAAACGTTTGAGAAAGCAAGTTGTTCATGAACGATTCATTTTCAGGAAAATGTATCATTCGATGAACTAATTTGTGATTCAGGTGGAATTATTCACAAAAATCTGAGTAGTACCTACCAAAATTTGTGTACAAAATTTGAAAAATTGCGCAAAAAAGAATGTCGTTCGTGAACGATTCACGCGAAAGAAAATCCATAATCTGTACGGGGACACTATTTTATAATTTATGTAAATAGAATTTTGATAGGAATTCGATTCTGTTGCAAGATTTATAAAAGAGTCAAATAATCGCTTAAGATAGCAGGTCGTTCGTGAACGATTGATTTGAAAGAAAATTTGTGATTCGCTGAACTAATTTGTGATTCAGGTAGAATATTTTTTTTGGCGAAATTCGCGGAATTCCAGAATTTGTAGAAAGATTCGAAAAATAGCAATACAGTACGCGTAAATTTGTTCGTGAATGATTCATTTGAAAAAAAAGTAATCTGTTCGACTACTTTGTAATTTTATTAGAATTGTGACAAAAATTCGAGTTTGTTCCAAGATTTGAAGAAGAATCGGAGAATCGTTCAGTAGAGCAGGTCGTTTGTGAACGATTCATTTGTGAAACAATCTATAATTCATCAAACTAATTTGTGATCCAAGAAAATTTTTTTTCGAATTTGGAGTGCATAATTCCAGAATTTGTAGAAAGATTCGAAAAATCGCACAAGAAAGAATTTCGTTCGTGAACGATTCATTTGAAAACAAATAAGTAATCTGTTCAACTATTTTGTAATTTTAATAGAATTGTGATAAAAATTCGAGTTTGTTCCAAGATTTGAAGAAGAATCGAAGAATCGTTCACGAGAGCAGGTCGTTCACGAACGATTCATTTGAGAAAAAATTATAATCCATCCAACTAATTTGTGATCCAAGAGAATTCCTTTTCGAATCTCGAGTGCATAATTCCAGAATTTGTAGAAGGATTCGAAAAATCGCACAAGAAAGAATTTCGTTCGTGAACGATTCATTTGAAAACAAATCTGTAATCTGTTCAACTATTTTGTGATTTTATTAGAATTGTGATAGAAATCCGAGTTCGTTCCAAGATTTGAAGAAGAATCGAAGAATCGTTCAGGAGAGCAGGTCGTTCACGAACGATTCATTTATGAAAAAAATTATAATCCATCCAACTAATTTGTGATCCAAGAAAATTCTTTTTTCGAATCTCGAGCGCATAATTCCAGAATTTGTAGAAAGATTCGAAAAATCGCACAAGAGAGAATGTCGTTCGCGAACGATTCATTTGAAAACAAATCTGTGATCTGTTCAACTATTTTGTGATTTAATGTTTGTTTCAAAACTTGTAGAGGAGTCGAATGTTTGCTCAAAAATTAGGTCGTTCGCGAACGATTCATTTGAGAGGAAATTTAAGATCCAGTCATGTCATTCGGATGGATTGTTGATGAAGATACAAGTTAGGTTCAAGATTCCTAAAAAAAATCAAAAATTGTTCAAGTGAGCAGGTCGTTGGTGAACAATTTGTTTGAAAGACAATTTAGAATTCGTTGAACGAATTCGTGATTCCAGTGGAGTGTTTTATGTAAAAATACAACTTCATAGTTCTATATAAGTTCTATATTACTTACAAAAAGATTCAATTAATTGATCAGGAGAGTGAAAAAAAAAAGTCTGTAATCTGCCAAACTATTTCTTAATTCAAATAGAATTTTGTTGAAAATCCCAGTTTGTTTCAAGATTCCCAGAAAAGTGAAAAAATCGCTTAAGAAAATAGGTCGTTCGCGAACGATTCATTTACGGAAAATTGAAAATCCCTTGAACTAATTCACAACTTGAGATTGGAATTTTGATGAAATTGTGAGTTTGTTTCAAGGTTCCAGGAAGAGTCAAAGAATTGCTCAAGGGAGAAAATCGTTCGCGAACGATTCAGTCAAGAGATTATAATCAGTTGAACTGTTTTGTGATTCGGGTGAAATTTTTATGGGAAAATGAATACTTTTAAGATTTATAACTTTATAAGAATACTCGAAGAATCGCTTGGAAGAGGAGATCGTTCAATCGTTCATGAACGATTCATTTGAGAAATTTGTAATGTACAAAACAATTAGGCTACCTATCTGTCACTAAAAAAAATACCATTTTCATTAAACACATATTTCAAATCTTGAGAGAGTTTATTTTTTATTTCGCAAGCCATTCGAACATTTCACTCAAAAATTATTTTATAATTTTTCATCGCAATAAGTCACAATGAAAACATAGTCATGTCCTGATTTAATCTTCAACAAACGACTTCGGTCAAAGGAAAAAATTTTCATTCATTCGTTTAATTAATTCGTCAAAAAATATTCTTCTAAATCGATCAAATAAACGAAGGGATAGGCCTAAGAGATACACGAGAGAAAAAATTCACGAAAAGAGATATAAACACGATTAGTCGATTACCATTGAATATATTTAACGAAAATCACATCTTTCAGTCATTATTTCTAATATCCTGCTTGAAAAACAAACAAAAAGGATCAATTAAAATATTCTTTTCATCTTTTAATGAAGTTATCAACAATCTACGCGTAATTTAGCCGATAAAGTCCGCCCCCCTTCACCAATCTTCAAGACAGAAGCTTTGTTGAAATTTCAATCAATTTCAAAAATACCACACCGAAAGTTTTTTTTTTTTTCGTGCGTACAACGAAAACATAATTCGAGTGTTATCTCTGAAAATATATCGTTCCGAATGGATCATCTACGTCAACAATTTTCTACTCGACTGAGCATCGACGTTGAACCAAAAATTCATCGAATCACAGACAAACAGAACGGTTTTTCTTTTACAGTTCGCTTGTCAAAAAAATACCGATAGCTTTGGTTATGTAATTTTTCGCGTGCTCGTTCATTTATCAAAACTATACAACGCACGCTTTTGCATAAACTGGTAAAAAATATCTCCGCAATCGTCCCCTTTTTTTTCAAAAAAATGTGAAAATATCAACGCATAAATTTTATCGTAGTCATGATTCACCAACCAAGTTACATTTCTTAATCTTTAACAATTAATCCGTTTCAAAATACAGACACGAATGTATATTTTTTCCAAAATGTAAAAAAATGAGAAAAAAAACACAAAAAATGAAATTATCTTTACTTTATCCTGCAGAACATCTTTCTATTCCCAAGAGTATTCGAGTTGTTTATGCTGTAACCACTTTAACATTTTTTATTCATTATTTATTATTCCGTAAAGTTGTTTTTCGATAATCAAAAATATGTTTACTTAACGCTCGAAGAATCATTAATGAGAAAATTCCATTATCTAAACTATTAAATTATTACGATGGAAAAATTTTTTACTCGATAACCTGCTTATAAATATACAGAATTTAAGAAAAGAAAAACTAGTAGGCCTTTTCTTCTCTCGAATATATACCCGATGCAAGAAGTATTTCATTAGCAATAATAAAATTTCCAATACCGAAAGATGTTTCCGAATAAGCGAATAATTTTAATAAATATTTATTCTTGTGAAAATTTCGTTACAAAAGTTATCAAAAGAATCGACAACTTCTTCAAGGAAAAAAAATATTAGTACGTTTTCTTTTTTCGAATCGACGATAAATAATCGAGAGGAAGAAAATTCAAGACGTTAAATCGCGAGAAAAATTTCTTCCATTCAATTTTTTTCTCCTCTTCTGGGAATTTAAATATGCTAACTAACTATATCTGGCTTCGACGTCGAATAATTAGCCTATTTTGAAGAATAAATCAAATCATTTTCAACAGAGTTAGGTATTTGATTATTAATTCTTTGTAGAAGATAAGACCTGCTTGTGTTGAATTCATCAGCAACCAGTATAAAACGAGGAAGGGAAAGGAATTGTTTTCTAGCATAACGTTCTCCTAAATTGGTACTCGAGTGACCTAGGAAGAGTGTATTTAACCCCATCACCCATCATAACTGAATTAGTCTGCTGAACAAATGTTGAGGAGGAAAACTGAATCTCTTACCTTTGTTGGAAAAATTGATCTTCAAGTTGAAAATTGCAGAAATTATTGGAAAAATTTTCAAAATAATTATTCTTTGGTTTGAGAAAATTGGAAAACATTGAATACCAATAAATTTGAAAAAAATGAGTGAAAAGGAGAGTGCTCCAAAATGTTTAAAGACCATGAAAATTCATCCAATTCGGGAATCCTTGATTTACGAATTCTCATAATGTTTTGATTTGTGTCATGAGAGGTTTGAAAAAGACTGGCGAAGAAAGTATTAATGCTTTCAAATTTCATTCAACGACTTTTGAGTGCTGTACCTACAATCTTTTTTGTGTTGAAAAAGGTCCACGCAGTAAAAAATGAATGAAATACTAAGTTTTCAACCTTTCTTCCTCCTCTCGTTTTTAACTCACCGTCGTGCAGTATACCAAATTTAAATTTCAGAAGAAATGGCCTTGAGTATGAAAAAATCTCGAACTACTTATTGAAAAAAGTGATATGGTTATAAAAATTTATATTTTCGGAGACTGCAATTTCAATTTGGAAATCAGTTTCCCCTCAAAATCAACATTGAGTCCATCAGTGCCTTATTGTCAGTGAAGGGCCTGAGTCTAGAATTTTGAAAAATGTAATATGGGTATTAAAAATAGGTACAGACTAATTTGAGGGTGCTAGTCAGTTATGTTTCTGGAAACTCTTCTGGCCCCAAAAGCTGAAATTGAGCTTCCCAGAGGAACGTTAATTGCCGCTCAAAGATTCTAAAAATACAAAATGGATATTAGAATGTTGACTTTTATAAGGTCTCTGATTCTGATTTTTGAATCAGTTTGACTCCAAAGTCAAATTTTGGGCTCAAGTTCTATTCAGCAAGAGGCGATTTCAATTTTGAGTCAAACGGATTTCAGAATTAGAATGATTGCCTTCAAAAGCTTATAACTCGATACCCAAATCACATTTTAAAAAATTTTGAGCCTAAATTCTTACTCTTTTGGGGGCATGATTTTGATTTTAGAGTCAATTGAATTTCAGAATCAGAAATCTTTGAAAATTCATAATTAGGTACCTTCCTAGGGTAAGTCTTTTACCATTTTTTTTCTTTTAATTTTCAAATTCCTTGGTCAACGCACGATTACCCTCCCCCTTCCTAGCGTGAAAGCTCAAAATTTGAAAAAAAAAAAGTAGCTCAAATCTTTGTCCAATTCCATCTTTATCCATCCCTAGTGAATAATCACAAAATCAGGTGCAGGTATCTCAATATTAACAATTATTTTGAGAATTCCTGAACTCAAAAAATGACTTTCAAGCTTTTCTCAAGATATACTTATTTTTTTTTTAATCCTTTAGGCAATAGAACCCGTTAAAATACCTACCAATCTCGAACATAAATGCTTAAATTAATTTGAATATATTTTGTGGCCTTTTTTGGAAAACTTGAGTATCAGAAAAGTCGCTGGAGGCTCCAAAATGACTTGAAACTATCTACAGTACAGGTGACTCAAAATAGCGTGTTGAAATTAACGATGTAGAATGAATTTCAGCTTTCCAACTTACTTCATTTGGAATTTTTTTTGGAAATTTCAAGTTTCAAAAACCTGCTGACGGCTTCAGAACAGCTCAAAATGGTTCAAAGCCGTTTCCAAGAGATTTAAATTGTCAAGTTGAACTCAAATTTTAACTTTCTACAGAAGTCGACTTTGTGGTGAAATTTTGATTTTTTCCCTCATTCTTGGCTCAAATTTGATTTTCAAAAATTTACCAATGAAAATAAAAAAAAAATGCTCTTCAGCTTTTGAAATTTTTAGCTGATGATGTATTTTTGCACATAGTCTTGTTTTGTCAGGTTCAAAAAATTTTGTGCCAATGACTGCCATTTTGCTTGTGACGACAACTTTTTTATGGTAAGTTTCCTTTAAAATGTTCCTTAGGATGGCCAATTGGAAAAAAAAACTTGTGCTAGTAGATCATCGGGGAGGGGGGGGTGGAGATGCATCCATTGTCATATGCCAGATTTTTTCAAAATTTTTGATTTTTTGCCCTCATCTGAGATTTTGATGGGTTAAATTTCTATCTTGGGGTCAAACAGATTTTAGAGTCAAAAGTGGGTGACATTTCTAAGTAATGAAATCACTTCCTTTCAAGTCTTATGGTCGTATATGCTCTGCGTGGTGGATGTCAAATGTTCTTATACGGTCTTTGAATTATTCATTTAAACTTTTTAGACTAAAAAAATTGTCAGATAAAATAAAATTTTGCTGTTTTTAAAAATCTCGATACCAATGAATGGTCTCAAATGGGCCCACAAAAGGTCGAAATCATCTTTCAAGGTTCGTTTTTCGTGTATTTTTTAGTCTATGGACTATGAAGATGTCAGTATAAGTGTCCAAAAAGTACTGGAGTACTAAATTTCAAAATTTTTACGCCCTAAATTCTCCCATCCTTCTCACTTCATCTCAAGATCTTGATTCTAATTCTCATTTCGATTTGTTAGCCAAAATGTCTCAAAATTGAATGATTTGGTCAGGGAGGCGATAAAATTCGAACTCTTCTTCCCCTATTCTAGTTTCATAAACACTTGGGAAAACGTTTAGAGATTAACTGAAAAAATTCTTCGTTGATGACTTGATGATGTTTGGCAATTTAACCCCTTCTAAACTTTCCCTTCCCTTATTTTGTATGCAGGCAATTGATAATGTAGGTACCTACTCGTATTTGAAGAATCGGGAAAATTGTTTAAATTGGTAGGGAAAATTGAGAAAAGCCGAAGAAAAATCGTTTCTTCGAATGATTAACTGTCAATTGGCTCTCAGTTTCAACCATTAAAACTCTCATATTATTTTAAAGACATCGTATCGAATTTTTGTATCATCGTTAGTAAAATAGTAAGTACATAAATGACCTATTTAACAATTTTTTCATTTTTTTCCAGATTTTTCGCGTAAAATGGAGGATGTTTTCGTGAAAATTTGATAAGCTACACGTGCGGTGGTGATATTTTTTGCAAAATGACTGACTCGTTGCGTAAACGAATCGTGTTCGTGATCGCGTTGACGATAATACGAGTCGCTTTCAGCTACCCGGAGTACGAATGGGATGACCTGGAAGAAGGCGGCGACGAAGCTGGTAAGTTGTGATTTTTTCCTACCTACGATACATCCTACCTACCTGTAACAATTATGACGCGAATTAATTCGCTCATCTAGAGACTACCTACATACATATTTAGAGCTCGTTGTACGTAAAAATATCGCGATGGATTATTTCACGATGATGCGACGCAGATGGAGCAAACAGTCGTGAATTCTAATTAGGGTAAATTTTTCACTCTTCCATTTGGCATAATACGAGTAGGTAGGTACCTACGTTGGTTGGCTACATGTAGGCGCAGCAGGGTAACTGGTACCTACGTATTTTTCGATAAATATAACGCAGAACGCAGTAAAATGTATAAAATCGGTCAACATGGCGACTTCGGCAACCAAATTACCGAATGAAACGTGTGCATCGTGTATGCTAACGCTTTACCGATAAATCACTGCAAACGACGAAGCTGTGTAAAAACTCATTGGAAGTAGAGCAGATGAAGGGGCAGCGAAAGCCATTGGAAATTCGATGGACTAATTTATGCGGCATATAACTCGTCGACTTTTTACGATATTAATTTAATCAGCGGCAGCTAAAACTAAACGAACGAATATAAATTTGTTATATGTACGTTAATATGCATTTCAACTCGAAAACGTGCAAATATGCCGCAGCCGGAGCCGCAGCTCGCGTAGGTCGCTGCACTGGACGAATTGCCGCGTGCTGAGGTTATTAATAATATTTAATGTACCTAGGATTGGCAAATGTGACAGACTAATCAGCCATTTTTATAAAACCCTCTCTGTTTTTATGCTAAAGTAACCATGAGGTGATTTAAGATCGGTTTGCAAAGTGTTAAAAATGATTATTGTCATAGCAGGTATGTAAGTATAGACCAGTGTCTTAAAATTCGCTGCTCCTTATGATGTTGGCCCATCACCCATGAGGTTTACGATAGGCAAAGGGGGGTAGAAGAGAAGGGTGGAACGCAGTGTGGAATTTCATTAAAGAACTCAAACTTAGCGCAAGAAAGCTGCCACCTTCAACTAGCAGCCTTAAGTTGATAATAAGAGTAGAGTAAACCGCTTTCGGCTTAATTTAATTATTGTTCTATTAAGTAAACTTTCCATAACATGGAAAACTTGAAACTTATTTTGTGTGCTCGGCGACGATTTATAATAATATGAGTAAGTATAGTAAAACTCGACGCCGATGTGCTGGCGTGACGTAGATGGGGAGGGGGGAGGAAGGGGTACACGGGGCACGTGGGCAATTGCGGGGAAAAGTAGGTATTTAAATCGCTATTACCATTTACCACTGTGACGAGATAGACGACCCCTCCCCCTGCATTCAATCTACCCTCGTGGTGTTCTGGAAAGACTGGAATGAAATGTACCTACCTGGAGCGTAGGTATGTGTTCGTGTTTCGGTTTCGGTTTTTGTTGTCACCGCAAAGTAATTTTCTTCTCGGACATCGAATGATGTGTGTTTTTGTGTGCTGCTTGAAGTAGACATCATACACATAATTGTGTATTTTGTCGGTATCTAGCTACATGTTTATAGTATATTATGGTGTAGAAAACGAACTGCCTATACCTAGTGTACCTACCTACATAACATTGTGTGGAGGTGTGTAGAGTCAACAATTCAGCAGAGTATGGTTTTTCCAAATAGTGGCATGAATGGTTCCAATCTGTCAATGGCAGAAATAGTGTAACAAGGTGGTCTAACTTTTCGATTCAGGTAGCGGGTACTTTTACCTACCTATCATGTCGGATGTTTGTCGTATATGCAAACGTATCCTACCGCAAAATGAAAAACTAGACAGCTGCGCTTAGCGCAGCTGTAACAGTGTGCGTAGCTTATTTTGTTACAAAAGTACAACCCAATTTCAAAAAGAACAACGCAATTTTGGATTTCGAAAGCAGAACGCAATTTTGATTTTGAAAGCACAACGCGGTTTTGAAAAAACGCAATTGGGATTTCAAAAGCAGAACACGATTTTGATTTTGAAAGCACAACGCGATTTTTAAAAAAACAACTAATACCAAACAAAGCACAACACGATTTTGGAAAAAAAAACCATCCGGTTTAAAAAAAAGCACAACGCAAATTCGAAATTAAAATGCGATTTCGAAAAAAAGAACGCAAATTTGGAAAAGAAGCACAATGTGAATTTGGAAAAAAGCAAAACGCGATTTCGGAAAAAAGCACAACACAACTTCAAAAAAAAAGCACAACGCGATTACAGAAAAAAATCAAAATGAAGCACAACGTGATTTGGGGGGAAAAAGCACAACGCGATTTTGGTAAAAAAGCAAAATAAAGCACAACGCGATCTCGAAAAAAAAGCACAACGCGATTACAGAAAAAAATGCACAACGCGATTTCAGTAAAGAAAAAAGCACAACACAATTTCGGAAAAAAGCACAACGCGATTTCTAAAAAAATCAAAATGAAGCACAACGCGACTTTAAAAAAAAGCAAAATAAAGCACAACGCGATTTTGGGGGGAAAAAGCACAACGCGATTTTGGTAAAAAAGCAAAATAAAGCACAACGCGATCTTGAAAAAAAAAGCACAACGCGATTACAGAAAAAAATGCACAACGCGATTTCAGTAAAGAAAAAAGCACAACATGATTTCGGAAAAAAGCACAACGCGATTTCTAAAAAAATCAAAATGAAGCACAACGCGACTTCAAAAAAAAGCAAAATAAAGCACAACGCGATTTTAGGGACAAAAGCACAACGCGATTTCGGTAAAAAAGCCAAATAAAGCACAACACAATTTTGAAAAAAAAGCACAACGGGATTACAGAAAAAAAGCACAACGCGATTTCAGTACAAAAAAAAGTGCAATGCGATTTAGTAAAAAAGCAAAAAAAAGCACAACGCGATTTCGGAAAAAAGCAAAATGAAGCACAACGCGATTTTGGGAAAAAAGCACAACGCAATTTTGAAAAAAATCAAAATAAAACACAACGCGATTTCAGTAAAAAAAAATCACAACACAATTTCGAAGAAAAAGCAAAAAAAAGCACAACACGATTTCGAAAAAAATCAAAGAAAAGCACAACGCGATTTCTGAAAAAAACAAAATGAAGCACAACGCGATTTTGGGGAAAAAAGCACAACGTAATTTTGGTAAAAAAAGCACAATGCGATTTCAAAAAAAATCAAAATAAAGCACAACGCGATTTTGGGGGAAAAAGTACAACGTGATTTCAAAAAAAAAGCACACAGAGATTTTGAAAAAAAAGCACAATGCGATTTCGGAAAAAAAGGCACAACGCGATTTCAAAAAAAAGCACACAGCAATTTTTAAAAAAAAGCACAACATGATTTTGAAAAAAAGCACAACGCGATTTTGGAAAAAAAAGCACAACGCGATTTTGGAAAAAAAGCACAACGCGATTTCAAAAAAAAGCACACTGCAATTTTGAAAAAAAGCACAACTCAATTTCAAAAAAAAAAGCACAATGCGATTTCAAAGAAAAGCAAACTGCAATTTTGAAAAAAAAAGCACAACGCGATTATGATAAATAAAAACGATGTGATTTTAAAAAACGCGATTTTGAAAAAAAAAGCACAATGCGACTTTGAAAAAAAAGCACAAAGCGATTTTGAAAAAAAGCACAATGCAATATTGAAAGTTCAAAAGCTCAAAAGCACAACACGATTAAAAAAGCACTATGCGAATACGAAAGCTCGAAAGTATAAGGCCACACGGATAGAACTTCTCTGGAGCACAGCCAAAGCGCAAATGACTGTGGAGATTTGATTACTAAGGGTAGCCACCTGCTTTTGTTGTATAGGTTAAGGTATCAAACTTGTGTAAATGTAACACCACAGGGGTTCTAAAACATTTCGGCCATTGTTTAAGTTTCCTAAAATCAAAATTTAAACAATGGGAAATGTTCTTACAACCCCATGTGGTGTTACATAAATTTGGAAATTCAGTTCGCTCAATTCAATAAAAGCCGGCAGATAAGCGAACACAAAGGGTGTCGGCCTCGCTTTTGATAAAATCTTTTTTATACCCCCTGTGGAGTTACATAAATTTGGAAATTTAACTGACTGTCGGCGCCGCTTTTGATACCCTTTCTCATTGTTCAATTTTGAAAGTTTAAAATTTAGCTCCACATGGAGCCCCAACATGCTCTTCAAAATTAAATTTTTACCACCCATTGTGTTCGCTCAATTCAATAAAAGCCGGCAGATAAGCGAACACAAAGGGTGTCGGCCTCGCTTTTGATAAAATCTTTTTTAGAACCCCTGTGGTGTTAATAAATTTCGAAATTTAACTGACGTCGGCTTCGTGTTTGTCGGCTTCCCTTTTGATATGGCCCTTTTCCCCTTTTTATTCTTTTTTTGGTACAAATTTTCGTAATTAATTGCAATTACTCAAGAAGCTAATTGAGTAATTGCAATTATAATTACGGCGTTCCATGCCTCACGTTAGACCACATCTACATACGAAAATTTCAAAAAAATCGGCCCATCCATCTAAGAGAACATTCGTTCCAAAGAATTTTTCCACTTTCAGACCGAAACTAATAGTGTGCTACGCACACTAATAATGCTGAAGGTAAATGTCGGTTATACATTTTGTAACTTTTGTACAATGTAGGTACTTATATAAAGCCCCAAAAATTGCTATTGTGACCCTTCAATGACTGAATTGAGGAAAGGGATTTGAACAGGACCACGATTTTTGGAAAGAGCATTTTCTGAACCCATCATAAGCGGAATTTTTTGGAACATTTTTGAAAATTTAAAATTGACCATTTTTGATAAATAGATAACGATTTTAAATAAGAATAATAACTTTTAAAAAATTATGAAAATCAGTTCTTCCTGAAACTAATCAAACTTCCCTGAACCAAATGTCGCCGATTCTGGGCATTTTGGAGCCTCCCTCATGATTTTCGATTTTCATAGAACTTTGAATTTCTTCAAAAGGCGCCGAAATTTATTTGAGCAGTTGAAAATTGAGCTGTGGCCCCTTCACGGTGGTTTGGCGAATTTTTGGAAGTATTCAGGGAAAAATTATAAAAATCAGTATCTTCTAAAACTAATGAGAACTTCCTTGAACCAAATTTAATAATTTCAAGCAGCTTTGGAGCCTCCAGCGCGATTTTCAATTTTTCCAGAATTTTCAAATTTCTGCAAAAGGAGTAAAAACTGATTTTGGCAGCTATTTAGATTTTCAAAAAATCGCCAAAAATCTTGAACTGAATTTGGGCAGCTGAAATTTTGGCTATGGAGTAAGGAGGTTTCAGATCTGTTTCATTTTCTATAAACTGTTGCAGTCTTGTTCAAATCAAAAGTAGGCTCCTTAAGAGGTTCCTTCGCGAGTTCTGCTAGCAACAGAATTTCCCCAATATGCAATATGATGGAAATTGTAAAATTACCACTGTTTAAAGTCGATATTTAATCAGGGGGGTTGGAGAGAGGTTATCTGGCTACACTGATTTTTCAGCGTTATGGTTACAAAGCTACGCCTTTCGCTCAAATGGTCAAAATCACGATCTTGCATGGCCAAAAAATTATGCCCAACAAATCCTGTGTTTTTCAAAGTTGCAAAAAATCCTCGTTTCTTGCTAAAAAAAAAACTGCTAAAAATTTTGTTTTCTTGCCAAAAATGCCAAAAAGTATCATTCCATTTCCTTCGCAACCCCCCCCCCATGCTCTCCGCCCAAAAATCTCACTTTTTTGGAAAGAAACTGCGAAAAAGTATCACTTTTTTGCCAATAATTGCTAAAAAACCTGCTTTTGCAAAAAATTGACAAAAAATCTCGCTCTGTAGTAAGATTGCTCGAAAGTGGCTGTTTTGCTAAAAATGACCAAAACATCCAGCTTTTTATTGAAAAGTTGCAATATAGTTCAACTTTTTTGCCAAGAATTGTCCAACAGTGTTGCTTTTTGACAAAATTTTCAAAGTATTCTTTTTCACAAAAATCTTCGCTTTTCAGCAAAATTGCTATCCCCAAAAATTACCCAAAGGTCTCGCTTTTTTCCCAATAATTACCAAAAAGTTTCGCTTTTTGCAATAACTGTCAACATTTTTCATCCTCAAAATCTCACTTTTTGCCTAAAATTGCAAAAATTTTCATCCAGCAAAGGCTCCTAAAAAGGGCCGTCGATTTGGAAGGTGTAAAATCGAAAGTGCGAGCCAAATTTAAGCATTCTACACCTCTTTGATTAAGTTTTTGTTTTCATCAGAGAAGATGGACCAAATTGGAATTTATGAAAATCAGCCAGAAATATGAAATTGTGCTCTTGAAGTTTAACCTAGTATGTATTAGTGTGTTTTTTGAATGTTATTTTGATTATTCTGTAAGCAGCCAGTTCAAAAAAAATTTCATCAGTCGAGATACTACGATTTTTGATATTCTTATTTGGTTTCAGCATGGGAAGTTTGGAAATTTCAAAATTTTCATCAGTGAGCCATGTTACGATGGCATGATTCCTTAATTCTTTATCTTTCAGGTGTGGGTGGGGGTGAGGAGTGCAGCCGTCATGTTATAAATGATATTTTTTGACTTTGAAAAATCGTTTCAGAGGCACATCTTCTTGTCCACTTGGTCAGAATTTTTTTTTCATCGCCATGTTTGAGAATTCATCCAGTCAAATTACCTCAATTACTTTTCTTTTGCCATGATTCAGCTGATTTTGAAAAATCTATCAATTAAACTAGACAGCTAAGCAAAGCTTAGCTGCAAAGTGTGCGTAGCTAGCTGCCTTTTCTACAGCTATAACCGTTATTGGCGTTATTACATCTAGGTAGTGCATAATTGAATCAACCATGTCACAGTAATGAGAATTTTTGAAACTCTCACTGCTTCAAAATAATAATTGTTTTTCAGTGTTTTCATATTTTCCAAATTACAATAGGTATTTCAGAATAATTTATAAGCTTGTATTGCTTCTAAATTAAGAAATTTCTAGTTGTTTTTCATAGTTTGCATTGTTTTAAAATTTACAAAATTTCAAATCAATTTCCTGAATTCCCCATCGCTACAATTTCATAAAGTTTTCAATAAATTTTCAGAATTTTGCATTGCTGCTGAGTTAGGAAATTTGCAATCAATTTTTAGAATTCACATTGCATCTAAATAGTCAAATTTTGAATAATTTTTCAGAATTCTTATTGTCTTTAAATTAAAAAATTTCAAATTCAATTTTCAAGTTCATATTATCCACAAATTGTAAAACGTTTACACAATTTTTGGAATTCACATTGCCTCCAATTTTTCAGAATTCTCATCTTCTTCATAAATATTACAATACTTATTTCATATAATTTTCAAGTTCACATTATCTGCAACTTACAGAACTTTTAATCAATTTTTGGAATTCTCAGCGTCTCTAAATACAAATTTTCATATTATTTTTTTTAGAATTTCCATTGTCTTCAAATTTATAAATTTTCAAACCAATTTTCAGAACTTGCTTTTTATTCTAAATTAAGAATTAAATCTTATAAAATATATTAAGAATTTGAATTGCCTCTAAATTACACGAAAAAAATATGGGTAATTTTTACAAAAAAATTCAACTAAATACTTACTGGTATTTAGCACAATTAAGTACCAGATCCCATTCAATAATTTTTACTGTAATTGTATAGTAAAAATTATCATTTTAATAAATTTTGCTATAGGTACCTACCAATAGTAAAAATCATTTTGTTTTAATAATTTTTACTAAATCATGATAATAAAAATTACATGAGTATTGTTTCAATTGTACAAAAATAAAATTAGTTTAATTACTCATTTTGAAGTAATTTTTAAATCATAAGTAAAAAGTTAAAAATTATTCATGTCAAGGTAATTCTTACTATACTTATGGCTATAGGTAGACAAAAAATTAATGAAATGAATGTTTAGTTAGCAAATGATATCATAATTCATAACTCACTTTCAGCATTATTTTTGCCTCATTACCATGTACTACATAGGTAATTGCAAAGCATTTACCTATCCAATTATCCTACGAAAAATCTGTCACCTACCTACTTACCTCACGGGGATTCGAACCTGGGTCCCTAAATTTCCTATTCCTACCTACATGCCCTAACCATTCGACTACGAGTTCACATGGTGGATATGGGCATTAAAAGAATATATTTGTTGGGTAAACGCCCCACCAAACCACTCCCACTTGGAATATACAGCTAACAGATGAGGGGTGTAACAGGGTACAATGAGACAGCTGATTTGAAAAGCGGAGATGGAATAGACTGGGGGTATAGCAGGGTACAATGAGCGGCAGGTGTTCTACAAGTCCCCTTTTCCCTTTTTTAGGATTTAATGCATTAAAATAATGAACTAAAATTTCAATTACTCAGCAATTACCCATCCGAATTGAATGAAAATTAATCTATTCCCTCCGCCTTAATGATTCTCAAATGGTGTCCAATAGGTACAAAAAACGGTTGGATAGCTTAAGAGAACATTCATTGTAATTGAAATTTCAATTTCTCAAAGCGAAACCAATAGTGTGCTACGCACACTAAAAATGAAATTTCGATAAATTCACTTCTCCACTCAAAAAGCTGTTCATTTAGCTCAATTTATCTCTGTAGTTTTCTCACGACAAATTTTAGATTTCTTGGTGAAAAATGAATGTTTAAAATTCAGCTAAATCATTGTGAAAAAAAGGAAACATCAGGGCATCTAATCTCTCTCGATGAATTCAAATACAGCAGTGAAAAGAAATAGTCCGTTTTAGATTATAACCTGATACAAAAATCTCTGAAAAATCAACCGAAATCTGAGAATCGTCAAAACAAAGTATACCAAAACACATTAGAGAATTCGAGATTATACATAGAAGGATATGTTGAACTGAAATATAATCCTCCGGCATTTCTTCCACATTAAGTGTATTATTTCGGTCGGATTATAACGCTTAATTGGCAACATAGAGGTCTTTAAACATTCTTGAACGCGGCGAGAAAAAAGTTGGAAGCATTTAATCGCGCATAATCCACCGCAAAGCTCGTGACTAAAGGTGTGAAAAATGACGTTAAAATCTGCGACTACAATGAACGACGCGACGACGACCGACACGACACGACACAACTCAACCCTTTCAAAACAGAATTCGAATTTGATAACGACCTATAAATAAAAGACGCGTAAAATGGATGTAATTTAATTTACACGGCGTGATGCTCGATGGTGGTTTACCTACTATGACGATGAAATGATGACGAGAGGAAGAAGGAAAGGGGTACGATTCGCGTCGACGAAATGTCACCAATTAAAATACTATTTTTCTAATTAAAGGAACCGCGATGATTACACGACGACGACATTTCGCGAATGCGAATTTTCACAAGCCGAGGAATGTCTGCGTTTTCTTTGCCTATCTCTCTCGTTCATTTTATAGCTGGTAACGTTTGTCAAACGTCAAAGTTTAGGGTGTCAAGTTTACCTGCTATGAGCGCTTCACCCATCAAGAATTAGGTATATTATCGTAGTAAGTCTAGATACCTTACATATGTACGATTCTCGTTGAGAAATTCGTATAGGTACACGTATATCAAGGTATCTTTACTGTGTGATTTACTCGTGAAATACGCGAGAAGCGAGAACAACACTTTGGTACAACGTGTATGGGGAATTTAGTAATTTATCCGAACATTTACTACGTACACAATTACACCATACACTCGCCTATCACCCTTGCATAGTGAATCTAACTAAGGGGTACGTTTATTCCTCGCTTAATATACATAATATACCTAATTTAACGTCCTATTTAACGTACCATGTCAGCCATATGTACACTTTGAATGAGTTTCCTAATCAAAACCCAATTATAAGTTTTATTAGGTAATTGGTCAGGCGAGTTGTGCTGATACGTTCAAGCTCGGAGGTGTTTCGTTTCGGCTATATACATACGAACTCGTGTAAGAAGTTTTGTCATTGATGATATAATTTCGAAAGGGTTGTTGCGTGACCAAGAGGATGAGGAAGAATGGTGCCGGTGCCGCTGCCGGTGGTGCGATGATTAGAAATGAGTTTAAAACAAGAATAAGTACTGAAATACGTAATAGGGAGTTTTCTGAAATTATTAATGAAATGAGCGAAAAATACTAGTAATTATAATGAAACTCTTTTAGATTCTAAAATTGCAGAAAAAAAAGGTCATGATTTCTTGTTGCCACGTCAAACGATGCTTTCAAATGCAACGGAAATCCCTCTGTGTGGGTTGATAGAACATTTACTGGGAAAAAGTTTTAAAAAATTAATGATAAGAGGTTAGGTAAGTATATTTTTAAGAAATGTTTAATTAGTGCACCAACGTCGTTTCATTCTCATTACGTGGAATTACCTAAACCAAAAAATTGATCTTCAATTAGTCATATTAATTATCAATAAGCTATAAAAAGAAGTTTTTAGAAATGTAAAAATAATATGCTTTTAAAATTACACAATGGAGTAAGTAAAAAATAACGCTCACTTAATTGGAACCTCTGCCGTGGAAAATTTGACGTAAAAAAAAGCAACATGCAACATCAGAGCAATACACAATGAAAAAATTAACCAAAGAGATGAGGAGAGAGCGAGGAAGGTGAACAAAATACGATTTTTGGGCAATAAAAATTCAATTGGAAGTGTTGTGTAAAAGTTGAGACAAAAAATAGCAAAGCAAAGATGAGTTCATTAACAACGTATTTTGGAAACAAGATTCGAGGAAGGAGAATTGAATGAATTGATTTTTTTTTAAATCAGTTTTTTTATATAGTATATTACACAACGAGGGCCGAAAAAGTGATTTTTGACGAGGGTGAGGTTTGTGACCCGAACGAAGTGAGGGGAACAACTCACACGAGTTCAAAATCACTTTTTCTCCGAGTTTAGTGAAGTAATTTTTCCTGAACGAGGGTGGAAAGTACTTATTTTTACATCCGAGCGATTCTCGCGAGGTTGGAAAAGTAGTACTTTTCATCCCTAGATAGGAAAATTCCATATGTTGCTTGAAACAAAAGAGAGAAGTATGTATTTGATGCATAAGCTTAGCGAAAGTTCAGAACCAAGGTTAAAAAAATTTGGCCACTCTTTGATTGGATTTCGAATTTTGATCATACAGAAAAGCATCAATTTTATTTTAAAATTACTTTTCAAGATACTGTACAAGGTACCTAAATTTTGTCCAATATTGAGGGATCTGAGATTTTTTCAAACCCATGTTTATAAAAAGGCGTCCTTCCCTCCCAGGTCTTTCAATTTGTGACTCACATTTTGTGTATTTTTCCCCCAATGTGAAACTGAATTATAATTCAGATTCATTTTTAAGATTTTTTTGACCGGTTTCTTGTTGGAAAAGTTACCTACTTTTGATTGAAAAAAATACCGAATTGTAACTTTTGATAGTGAATAAATATTAACAAAAACCGAAAAAGTAACCTCATATGATGCCTAAATTACCAAGTCTGACTTATAAACTCTTGAAACACAATTTACTAAATTTCTGAGAGGACCGACAGGCAGATTGACGATCTTGGGGTTTGATGTCTTGAACGGAACAGGCTTGGTCTAAGTATAGATAAATTGTCAGAAAGTTTCATTTTGACGTAAATTGCTGAGAAAGTCGTTGTCTTGTGCCAAAATATTCATTGCCTTAAATGTCTTAAAAATCCTGTTTCTTGCCAAATGCCAAAAATGCTAAAAAAGATCAGGTTTTGACAAAAATGCCAGCATAAAGTTTGTTTTTTGTCAAAATTGTCAGAAAGGTTGTTTTTATGTTGTAAGTACTCAAGTGTCGAAGAGTTATTTTTGCCAAATTTGCCAAGAACTCTAATTTTTGTCAAAATTGCCATTGGGGTAAAAATTCCAAAAGTGCTGTTTTTTTGCTGAAATGCTCAGATAGGCCGTTTCATGTCATAATTGTCAGATATAGGTCTTATTTTTTCTAAAATGGTCCAAAAAGTCTCTTTTTGCTGAAATTGTCAAAAAATTCGTTTTTTTGGCCAACATTGTCAAAACAGTCGTTTTTTGTTGAAATTGTCAAAAAGGTTCATTCTTACCAAAATTATGGAAAATTTTTATTTTTGCAAAAGTTATCAAAAACTCTCATTTTTTTCAAAATGATCAAAAAGTCCTCATTTTTGACAAAAATTATTGAAAAGTTCTTACTTACCCAGAAAGTATTGATAAGGGGAGAGTGACGAGAATAACTTCATAACCATTGAAGATAATAATTATTCCTTAGGCGGGGAATAATTACGTGATGCCTAGCTAGCTCAGAATGGTATTATTCCTAACTGCACTATACACTATACAGTATACACATTCAATTATGAGATACATCATCATCATCATCGAGTCGTATAACTGCTCGAGGTGGTATTGCGTAGAGGAGAAGGTACAATATTATGGACCCAGGTACAAATATAGACCCCCCATGATTTAGTGTACAACCACTAGCGCTACGGTCATGCTGGGTACTAAAAATTATACTAGTAGTGTAGTATCGATGATCCAAGTACTTATTTCGGATCCATGCAAACTTGGGTGTCTCTCATCAGCAATTGTTTTTTTTGCGCATTATTTTCTTGCCAATGGAAAATTTTACAAGTTTTTCATTCAGTAATTCATCAACTTCAAATAAAGTTTGGAAAAAAAATTATTAGCGAAGTAAGTAGCTTACAATGTGTACTTTCAAAATATACTTTCATATTTGTTTGTTCTTCAACTGATTTTCATAATTTTTTTCATTTTTCATAAACTGAGCCGATTTTTTGCATGGGTATGAATATGGACCCCTAAATTTTTTTACCTAATTCTGATTCAATATTTTTTAGAATATCGAGAAAAGTGTTATTAACAAAGAAGACAAGTCCAAAGTGTCAAAATGGAACCAAGATTTTTTCATTTTTCATAAACTTGGCCAATTTTTTGCATGGGTATAAATATGGACCCCTAAATTTTTTTTCATCTAATTTTGATTCAATGGTTTTTCGAATGCCGAGAAAAGTGTTATTCATTAAGAAGACAAGTCCAAAGCATCAAAAAACATCTTTAAATAAATTTTTGTTCAATTTTCTGAACTTTTTATTCATTTTTTGAGGGGGGTCCATATTTGTATCATTTTATAACACTGTTCTAAATTTCAAATTTCTCCGTGAGTTTTCAACAAAAAAAATTAATTTTTTTACACAATATACTAGAGTCTGTGGCCTTCCAAATGGTATACTTACTCGAAAAAAATTTTTGATAATTTTTTCTACCCTTTAAAGCCAAAAAGCTAGAGGGGGTCCATATTTGTACCTTCTCCTCTACTAATTTTTTCACCAAAACCACCAAAAAGAATAAGTAATTTTCTGCAAAGATTCTGAAGAAGTACAATACTTTTTCTGAAATGGTAAAAAAATGTAGACAAATGTCAAAATGTTCCAATTCTTGACAAAACTGCCAAAAAAGCATTTCCTTTGCAATTAATATTTTTTATAAGTTGACAAAGAACCAGCCATTGTGAGTAGCCAAAACCAAGTATAGTTGCTGGTTAGAAATTCGATGCACAAGCCTTTGAGGTATGTACAAGCCATGGATCTATAAATAGTTCCCCACATTACCATACTTTCAGTACAAAGGGATATATTAATTTAATAACTGCTAAGGCGATTAAGGCATATTTCCTCTTATCAAATTGTCAAAAAAATTATTTTTGCAAAAGTTATCAAAAAGTCTCATTTTTCTCAAAATTGTCAAAAAAACCCTCATTTTTGGAAAAAGTTATTGAGAAGTTTCTACTTTTTTTTCAAAACACACAAAAAGTATCTATTCATTTTTTCCTGAACAATTAAAAGTCCTATTTTTGGCAGATTTACTAAAACTCTCTCTTTTATTCTGTCAAAATTGCTATTTATAAGTTCTGTTTTTTTTTTCATTTTAGTGATCCCCCCTCCCCTTTTAAAGAGAGAGTTTGACTCGTGAAATTATTCTGGTGTCACATATCGATTCATAGTTTATTTGAGATCGAGTTCCATTATCTACAAATTTATTTATTTTTTATGAACTGGACTCTATGGTGGTTCATGTAACATTTTTTTTTTGAATTTTTAAGGTCTTACCTCCTAATTTTGTTCCTTTTGATGAAAAAATGACGCCATAAAAATTTTGTTGAAAAATAATACTATTTAAGCTAGAGGTTGCGCACAAGCGTTGAATGTTGGGAGCTACAGGCGCGGCGTGCGCAAGCACAATACTTCCCTTGATAGCGTTGTGTGAAACGCAACAAAGCTTGATGGGGTTAATTCTACGCAACTGTACTGAGAGTGGCATCCCCAGATCCCCAGTACAACTTATTAAGTGATACCAATTGTTTGGGGGGTTTTAAAACAACTGTTCCAACATATTGATTATGATTTTTCGGCTGTAGAATTCATTTGAACCCAAATTATGCAATTTAGAAATAAAAAAAAATTCCATTTTTACTAAGTAATAGCTCTTAAATTGATATCTAATAGTTGATAAAACATCAACTTGAAGTACTGAATCTTATAAAATATTCATATTTCAACGTAAATTTATCCCATAAATTTTTTTCCTTTGGTTTCCAAGCAGAATAGAATAATACAACCTCTACTTCATACTTGTACTTTTTTCTTTACTTTTCAAATCTGTCACTTGTATTTTCACCTTCAGTGATCTTCGGAATTGAAAAATTGTCGTTGACTCATCATTAATAACATCTTAAAAAGCCCACCAAGGACTAGACTTACTTATCATGCATTGTAGAGGGGATAAAGTGTTGTAATATGCTTCGATCCAACGAAGGGACGTAACGCTGGGTTCCCCGGTGCACAACCGTGGGAAGTTTTCGCTCAACGCGCTCATACCTTCTCAACATTTTAACTCTCATGCGCAACCTCTAAATATTATTTTTTTGGCCTGAAATTCTTCGTCAAGTGTTTTCTGACCAAATGGAACATTTCTGGGGGGTAACCTCAAAAAATTGAAATATAAAATTTTTTCTATTGTTCTTTGAACCACCCTACTGGACTCCTTGCTCCCATCCTCCTCTCATAACAACATGATAGATACCTCTGCTTAAGATATCTGCTTTATTTGGATCATTCGAGCGAAATTGTATTGGATAGAAGGAAGTTGAAATGCTCAATGATAGACTTTCACTTTTTCATTGATTTTATAAAATCACATCTTTCCATGAAAACTATGATTAAAAATTCTAGAATATTTTGTATTGCGTAACTTTGCCCAAAATCAGCATTCGAGCATATTTTTTGCCACTTCGTTTGAATATTTCGCTCGGTATGTAGGTAATTTGTACAAGAGAAGGGAAAAAAGCACGCGGCTTAGTCAAGCTACATCATTTTTTACACTCACTAACATATAAAACAGTGACATGATTTGAATAAGCGTTTTATGTGTACTACATCTATACACTATTCACCCTTTGCTTGTCATTTATAAACAGTATACAAGTCATCTCCTACGTGTTAGGTGGTTACAAATGGAAGATAAATCTACGACAGATGAAAGCTGCGTATCGAGAAAAACACCGTGGAGAGAAAAATTTCGCAACAAAAAAAAAAGAGTAGAAAGAAAAAGTAAAAGGGTGGGAAAAAGTTCGCCTTTGATTAAAAAAGAAAGAAAGACGAAATCCAGTATGGTGATGAAGGTGAAGAGAGAAGAACGAGTATAAACGCCACCACATATACGATTATATGACATCGAAGTAAACCTATTCCTGTGATCCCGTCATCGTTTGCTTGGAAAATGAAAGCTCTATACGAGTTATATGTACATGCTGTATACAATTAATTTTCTCATTTCATTCCATCATATTATTATGTATATTTTAAAGGTAAGTTACACGATTTTGTACGCAATATCGTTGTACACACCGCACAGTAGTTGATACCATGACGGATTACAAAGCAATGTAAATATAGGTGAAAAATACCACATGTGTTGTACCATAGATAGATAGGTATACAGATACACCTACACCTCAACTGCGTGTGTAATTTGAAAGGGATAGGGAAAAGGATGTAACACGCTTGTGAGCGAGCAAACAGGGAACATTTAATTTACAGACGATTTTTGCCGTGAGCTGGCGATATTTTCTGAAATGAACGCCATTTATGACGGCTGCACTCTCTCGTTATTGCCATATTGATGCTGCGTGATGATGCTAAAAGAGATGCAATTGGATCCATGCTGCAGAATGATAGAAAGAGAGAGTGAACTACAGAAGGTATACTTTGGAAGCACATTCGTTTCAGTTCCAGACTGAAATATCAAATTAATTTTTTTTACGATCGTTTGAATCAGATTTTAATTTTTTATTCCGAATTTTGCGAATGTTCAATTCAAAATTGCAGGTCAGAAAAAGTTGAAGTAAAATTTCAAAACGATTGTAGGCATAAATCTTTTTTAAAAAGATTCCAGCCAATTAAAATTTGAATTTTCTTTTCTACATGTCAGTTTCAATCACTCGAACTTCTAGCAAAAACTATCGCTAATAATCCACCCAGTTCACTGCCAGCTCTACTTTCAATTTTTTTAAATGTATAAAACTCGTTCATTCTCTTATTTCCTAGGCGTAATGCTCAGTCATAAAACGATACAATGACACAAGACAGGTATTTGTATTCGGTAACCAAACATGTAGAAAATGGAGAAAACCCATAAGATACAGATTTCTATACACACAGGTTGACTTATATGAGCAGAACGTGTCAAAGACGGGACGTTAAGTCTGACGTAACAAGTTTTAAGAAAAAAGTTGAAACGATCATTATCCGTTTAAATTGACTGCTCGGCTGATGGTGTTGGATGTTGGTGTTTGGCAGTGATAGGATGAGAAATACGTATATAAGAGACGCGAGAACACAGTTGAGAAAAAATAAATATAAGGAAAACGTACTGCTTAAATTTTCGCTCATTAAAGACGTCGTAAACAGCGACCATATTCGAAGACATTTGCGAGAAAAAAGAAAAGAGAGAAAAGCTGTTAGGGGATGAAACCAGGACGAAGATACCGGTAAAACGGACAGACGACGAGTAAAACACCGAATAAGGATTGAAGAAAGGAAAAATCGTTAACAAAACTCCATTTCGGTTAGAATTTCGAGACTTTTTTGAAGTTTTTTTCCCTCTCACCGCTTTCGATGGGTGTTTGCGTAGAAAGGACGTTGAACGCGGAACGACGAAAGTTATAAAGACACGTTTTTTTTCCTTCTCTTTTGTAGCTCCGCCGAAAAACACTCGCTCCCCGAGCGACGCGTTCTGGTAGCCAAAGTGCCCGATAAAATAACCGATATCGAAGACTAATCTTATACTTTTTCTTCTTGTTTCACCCATACCTTTCTCTCTCACTACCCGTGTACTCGGAAAGGCAAAGGCGGCGACGACGACGACGTTCAACTTAGTACGACTCACGCGTCACTTTATTAGCTGTGCGCGAATCTTTTTCGCCTTTTGCGTTACAGTACTCGTAGCACGAGACGTGGTAGGGCAAAAAAGGGCTACATTTTGGTTGGAATCACTCCAAATCAGTAGGGAAAAATCGCCAGACACGCGATTTGCCGGTCATTTACTGCTACAAATGGTTACTACTCGTACTACGGAGAAGGCGAAGAAGGTATTTATACGGATCTATTCGCCACCGTCGTCGTCGTCATCGTCGTACTAGCGCAAGTGGGTACGTTTCACCTCATTAAACTCGTGCGAGATCTTTTAATCGGTTTCGAAAAGCCTTTTGCTCTTTCACTGCACCTACGCTGAATCCCATCTGCGGTGTGTACGTCGTCGTTGCCTGGTTCAGTGTACGCATGGAGACCACACCACGTAGGAAGTACAAAAATGCTACGTAGGACGGGCACTTGAAATGGCCAACAACGCGAGAATTTTCTTTCTCATTGATTCATTCGTCTGTTTGCCGAATTTCTTTAGAAATTGTAATTTGCCACTTGACGATGGACATCGGAGTGTCTACTAGAATCCAGAAAGCTGAACTCGTGCTTTTTTTGTAGTCCCAAAGTACCGCGTCGATGTCGTAAAATCTAACCATAGTCAACTTCCCCCCCCCTTCCCACCAAAAAAATCAACTCCTAAAGTTATCCCCTGATTTTTAAAGTATTCTATTAGTAGATTTTCTGATGTTTTTCTCCATGAAGATACATCGCAATCACGCAACCTCTTTCAAAGTTTTGAAATCCAGAGCCAAGACATTTATATGATTTGAACTGAACTGAAAAAATGTTTATTTAAAGACGCCCAACATCTAGGCTTTTAGCGTCTGCAGTGATTACATACATTAGAATACATATTAGATTTAAATTAAACTAATCAACAAAATCACCAACATAGACAGAAAGAAATTACATAACAATGGTAAAGGAAAAAATATAACAAATTAATAGCAATTAAAGAAAAAAAGTTTCAAATATCATTAAATAGGTTGGAAACTTTCAAGAAAGTGAATAATTTTTTGCATAAGTCTTCATCATCTTCTTTCAAGTGTTCATATTTGAAGCCTATTCCCAGTGTGATGAGCAGATATGCCCTGACTGCCGTAGGTGGTCACTATTGTAACTATTCCTATACTTAGTGGTATTTCATATAATAACTGGTTTAGAGGTAGCGGGGAAAGGTTACGTACGTAAATTACCGCGATCCTGGGTCTGGACCAGGATGGCGAAAAATATCATCTTCACTACCTGTGCAAGATCTCGAGCTCTCGGTACAGTGGTCAACCGTCTAGACTTTATTAGGCTATGGCCTCTTTGCATTTCAACCCTAAGTATTACCCGCTTGTTCGGTGTGAATTTGTGTCAATTAACGTAAACGCGATTAAGATTCAATGAATTAGCGCGATTTATGGTATTTTGGATCATCTCTCATTCGTCGACCATGAGAGTATGTACCCAGTTTCAAAATGTATTACAAGATGATGGATACAGAATCGTCGTAGGTAACGGACCCCTTAATTGGAGACGATTAACGCGAATAGTCGGGTATGAGTTGAAACACTCTCCACCAATCACATTGTCGATGCTTTTATTGCTAATAATGTAGAAGCGTCTCGTAAGTAGAGAACCTTTTCATATATTTTAGATATATTACCTACTTATGAGCAGAGTAAGGATTAATATTTACTAGATAACCCGTTTTTCGCGCATACTGCGCTCCTCTTCTAGACGTGAATTGTTCATTTTGAAAATTTTGAAAGTATCTTTTTTCGCCTATAATTCCCAAAAAGTCTTGCTTTTTGCTAACATTGTTATTGTTGCTTTTTGCCGGAAATTGTGAAAGTTTATGGCTGTTTTAATAATTGACAGAAAAAAAATTGTTTCAAAGCAAAAATTCCAATAATTCTTACTTTTTCATCAAAAATAACCCAAAGCGTAAATTGTTCTCTAAAATATCCTGAAAAGCATCACTCTGTCATCGCTTTATCATTCATTAAAATAATGTCCTACTTTTCTACAAAAATTGAAAAAAAGTATCAGCTTTCTTATAACAATTGCCTGAAAAGTCATGGTTTCATTTAAAGTTGGCAAAAATTTCAAGTTTTAGGCAAAATTGCGAATTAGGCTACCTACTTATCACTTTTTTAGCAGAATTTGCTGAAAAATTCCAAAAATACTTGTTTTTTTTCTACAGTTGAAATGAAACTAACACATTGGATTGGATCTAATACCACATAACTGAAAATTTCAAAGTTTCACTTAACTTTGACCTGGAACTTTTTTAAGCTTTCTTCAAAACTGCGAATGTGTCAAAATGTATTTTATGGCAAGCTTTTTCTAAGCAGACTATGAGTACTCTAAATATTGGTTCGGTACTGGAGAATACTTCAATAAAATACTTACTTAACACAATTTTAGAAATATTCCAAGATTTCCGAGTCAAAAATGCAATTAGGAATTTCCTTAAAACGTGATTCTAATTTTGTCAAGGACTCACAAAAAAAATTCAACCCCTCAGTTGAAAAATCTAAACTCCTACATATAACAGTAGAGATTTTCCCAAATAGTCCAAAACTTGCATAAGTTGATGAAAAAGTGAGATGCTACATAGATATAACCACTCCAGAACTCAAAAAAATGAAACCATGGTTCCAGGATTAATTTTGATACCCAATGTGCTAAAAATAGCACTTTTTCATGTGTACATCAACACCGTTGTTTTTCTGTTTTGAGCTATTTAAAAACTTTTTAAAGCTCCCTTCAGAAACTTTTCAATTTTTGATAAAAACCATCACCACTAAAGTTTAAAAGCTATTTTCAAATTAAAATATTATTGAGTAGTAGAGAATACTGATTGTATGAAGCTTTTTCATGTTTTTTAAGCTTTAGGATTTCATTTAAGTTTTCTTCAAAACTGCGAATGTGTCAAAATGTATTTTATGGCAAGCTTTTTCTAAGTAGACTATGAGTACTCTAAATTGGTTCGGTACTGGAGAATACTAATTTTTTATGTCATATCTGAAGCTTTCTAAAAAATTTTCAGCTTTAAGCTTTCTTCAAAATTTCACGAATATGGTCAAAAAGTATTTTTTGGCAAGCTCGATATAGGTAGACTATACATACTTTAAAATATTCATTGGGCACTGGAGTATTCTAATTTTTACATCATATCTGAAGTTTTTTGAACTTTTTTCAGCTTTAAGCTTCTTCAGAATTTTGCGAATATGGTCAAAAAGTATTTTTTGGGGAGCTCTTTTTAGGGAGACTATACATACTTAAAATATTCATTGGACACTGGAGAATTTTAATTGTTCCTTATGAAGTATGACGCTTTTTGAACTTTTTAAAGCTTTAAGCTCCTCCATGACTTACCCCACAACCTCACCAAAAAAATAACTCCAGACTACGACCTCGAAAACATATCAATCGACATATCACACAATAATATAAGAAACATTTGACATTTGAGCTTTTTTGAACTTTAAGCTTTTTTCAAAACTTTACGAATATGGTCAAAAAGTATTTTTGGCAAGCACATTCTAGGTAGGCCATACATACATACATTAAAATAGTTATTGGGTACTGAAAAATTCTAATTGTTTATGTCATGTATAACGTTTTTTGAACTTTTTCAAGCTTTGAATTTTTTCCAAAATTCTACAAATATGGTCAAAAAACATTTTTTGGCAAGCTCTTTCTAGGTACACTATACGTACTTGCGCGTATACATCGACACAGTCATTTATACTGCCTTGAACTTTTTGAGCTTTTTGAAGCTTTTCAAAGCTTTAATCAGAACATTCCAAAGTTTTGATACCACAACCCCACCAAAAAACTGACTCCAGATTCGAACTCTACGACCTCGAAAACATATCAATTGACATATTACACATTATAATATAAGGAAAATTTGACATTTGAGCTTTTTTGAGCTTTAAGCTTTTTTCAAAACTTTACGAATATGGCCAAAAAGTAGTTTTTGGCAAGCACTTTCTGGGTGGACCTCTTACGTAATTTAAAATGTTTATGGGGTATTGAAGAATTCTAATTGTTTACGTCATGTACAAAGCTTTTTCAACTTTTTCGAGCTTTAAGCTTTTTATAAAACTTAACAAATATGGTCAAAAAGTATTTTTTGGCAAGCTCTTTCTAGGTGGACCATACGTACTTTCGCGTATACATCGTCACGCTTGTTTATACTGTATCAATTTTTGAGCTTTTTGAATCTTTTGAAAGCTTTTTTCAAAACTTTTTGAACTTTTGACCAAAACCTGCACATCTACGGGTCAAAAGCTTTTTTTTGAGACATCGTTGAACAAAATCGGTTCGGCAGTTCTTTCAAACGAACGATCACAAAAAAAAACACCTTGCTATTAATATATAGATTGAGCTTTTTTTGAGTTTTAAAGCACACACTTTTTGTGAACTTTTTTCTTCAACATTTGACTTTTTTAGATGCTCTTTCAAGGTATAATATACGTACTACTGTGAATACGTGACATATGCTACATATAGGCTAAAATCAATTATTGAGCTTTTTTGAGCTTTATGGCACAACTTTTTTGTAAACTTTTTTTTTGACATTGGACTTCTTTCGATGCTCTTTCAAGGTGTAATATACATATTTCTCTATATGTCGAATGTATGTACTACGTATAGGCTAAAATCAATTATTGAGCTTTTTTGAGCTTTAAGGCACAACTTTTTTGTGAACTTTTTTCTTCAACATTTGACTTTTTTAGATGCTCTTTCAAGGTATAATATACGTACTACTGTGTATACGTCGAATGCGCTACGTATGGACAAAAATCAATTATTGAGCTTTTTTGAGCATTACGGCGCAACTTTTTGAACTTTTGATTAAAACCTGCACATCTACGGGTTAAAAGCTTTTTTTTGAGACTTCGTCGATCAAAATATAATATACATATTTCTCTATATATGTCGAATGCACTACGTATAGGCTAAAATCAATTATTGAGCTTTTTTGAGTTTTATGGCGCAACTTTTTTGTGAACTTTTTTCTTCGACATTTGACTTCTTTTGATGCTCTTTCAAGGTATAATATATGTACTTCTCTGTATACCTCAAGTTGGCTACGTATAGACAAAAATCAATTATTGAGCTTTTTTGAGCTTTAAGGCACAACTTTTTTGTGAACTTTTTTCTTCAACATTTGACTTTTTTAGATGCTCTTTCAAGGTATAATATACGTACTACTGTGTATACGTCGAATGCGCTACGTATGGACAAAAATCAATTATTGAGCTTTTTTGAGCTTCACGGCGCAACTTTTTGAACTTTTGATTAAAACCTGCACATCTACGGGTCAAAAGCTTTTTTTTGAGACTTCGTCGATCAAAATCGGTTCAGCCGTTCCTGAGATCTCGCTGTCACAAGAATCCGGTCATAATTTTAATATATAGATGATTAGATAAATTTAATCTGGCCTGAATCATTAACGTAATTCTCATGTGTGCCAGGACTAAACATCCTGAGTAAATTTGTCCCTTGCTTAATGTAATCTAGAGCTAATCATCTATTTTATGATACTATATTAATTCACCTTGTGTATTTTAGAATTAATATCTTATGATATTCACGACGTATTATATAGTGCATTGATTTATATTTCATCAATAAATCTCTATAGTATTGTTGTCTCGTAACTAATTTAATTGGTTATGGAGTTCAGAAAAAATCTAGTATGTATAGTGAACCAAAGGTAATCATGGTTGCATAGTTATATGTAATCAGGTAAAAGAGATTTCTCACCCCTTAGGAAAGTATTTCATGCTATTATTCTCTAAATCAAACAATTACCAGAATTCCTCTCATTACCTATTTATTCTTTACATCACTATTACACCAGTATACTTTCAACATTTGATTTATATAAAACACAGGAGTCCAATATGTGTTTTTTGGACTACTTTTTTGAATTGAAAAAAATCCAATGCAATGACCTGTACTTTAGTTACTTTTCAAGTACATACCTACTGAAGTAAGTTACTATACAGTTATTAAAATCAACTGTTGGTTGCTAAAGTAATTTTTTTATTACATAGGTATTTTCAAGAATTTAATTTTTATATTCGTCTTGCAAAAAAAAATTAATACGTAATATCACTAGGTACCTAATTGAAAAATAATTCGCGAAAGTAACTTCACTCTTCATTCATTTCCAACTGGCTACTCTGACTTTTCAGCGTAATGGTTTTCAAGCTTTGCTTTTTGCTAAAACTAAGTATCAAAGTCTCACTTTTTCTGTCAAAAATTGAAAAAAAATTGCTTTTCATCAAAATTTCCAAAAAATTAATAGATTGAGATACTTAGATAATTATTGGGAAAGAGGGAAATTATTTCAATTCCTATTTATGATTATTCCTTAGGGAAGGAATAATTTAGGGATGCTGCCGATACTATCTATTGCTAATAGATTAATTTTTCCCTATTATCGCGAGTATCGTGATTTCACAATACCAACAACTTTGGGATCTTTTCTGTAAGGATCAGGGCTGTAAGGTAATTTATGATGGTAAATTACGGCAGTATTTTACCATATTTTACAGTATTTTACCAAAAGTTTATTACCATATTTTACCATAATTTTCCAAAAAGCAAAACTTAACACTTTTTTTCAACTTTCCTTCATAAATTTTCAAATTTCCATGGAAATTTTCAATTTGAAAGTTACAAAAGATTTTCCCCATTTACCAAAAAATTTCCATAGAAAATTTCCTATAATCTACTTCAGGGGCAGGTCAAAAGTTCAGAACTTTGAAGTCAAACTACAAATAATTCTTCACATCCAAATTGGTAAAATACAGTAAAATACAGTATTTTACTGTATTTTACCATATTTTACCATCGTATTTTACCAGCGAATTACGGTAATTTAACAGCCCTGGTAAGGATAGGTACATGTGTGCAACAAGAAATTTACGCTAAAAACTGGAGGGAGGTGTTGACTTTTAAAAGTAAACTCCACCCACAGTATTGACATGTGCAGTGTCCAATTTTTCACATTCACTTTAGCAATTGAAGCATGTGTTTCCAAAACGCACTAAGCCCAAAAAAATATTGATAAGAAATTCAGGGTACTTAGTACAATTTGGAAACGTAGAAGTGGACCAAATTGGCTGATTTTTTGATATGTTCTAGCCAAGACCATTAGACACAACATATCAAAAAATCAGCCATTTTGGGCCGCAACTTTATGCTAGATGGCCTTGCAACCTCAGAATCTTCGAAAATGGACTTAGTGCGTTTTGGAAACACATACTTCAATTCTAGTGGAAAAGATCACAAGTTGTTAGTATCGCGATTATCATGATATTGCGATAGCTCATTTATTCAATCAATCAATTCAATTATTGTGATATTTAGTATCAGCGACATCCCTGGAATAATTACCTTCTCTGGGATAGCCCAGATTAGTGGAGAGGTTCAATAAATACCTTATACTCTACTTGTAAAGTTATTCTAAAGTATCAAATCAATTAGGACGTAGCGAATGGAGTGGCTGAACTCTGGTGACAAAATTGAAAAGGTGCGAAAAGGTGAACAACAAACCCTCCGTCATCCTCTCTGCCCTCATCAAGAACAAACGGAACCATTTATATCTGAACGAAACAATGTTGTGATTGGTTGACGACGTTTGTTGTTCATCTTTTTGTTACCTACTCAACAATATGCACACTAGCGCTCCATACCTATTCTATGTCCCAATACACACATTCAATAAAGTATTAGTTATGTGATTTATTAGTATTAAAGAATAACTTGAAAAAATACACTTTTAAGGTTAGTCAATATAAACTCTCTAAATTTGAAACAGTCAATTTCACTGCTTAGCAGTCACGACATTTTGCCTTTTTAAAGCAGTAGTTTTTTTTTTTACTGCAAAACAGTGAAAAATTACCGAATTGGTTAGTCAAAATGATTTTTTACTGACCAATTCAGTAATTTTTCACTGTTTTGCAGTAAAAAAAACTACTGCTTTAAAAAGGCAAAATGTTGTGACTGCTAAGCAGTGAAATTGACTGTTTCAAATTTAGAGAGAAATAAGTACTAGTTTATTTTTTTTATAATGGATACAAGCTCTGGCTTACATCTTACGATTTGCGTAACTAACTAGAAAAATCTTAATAATAATGATATGTAAGCTAGTATAAGCTTATTAATTATTAATTAGCGATGAAGTAATATTACATTAATAGAAATCGAGAGTAATTACTTACTAATGACACTGTACACATTTTCTGCCTTTTTCACTGGTGTCCCTAATACTGGACAACATTAACAGAAATGTATTACACGAGGCTCCTTTTCGACGAGAGGTACTTCCAATGGCCAGCAGGATTGGAGAAATATCCAATGTATTAATAGACATAATTAGAATAGAAATCACGCTGTAAGCACGAATTATCCACTTAGGAAAGTGGGCTAAGACAGGGAAGTGGGGCGGAGGGGAAAACTCCGCTGCCTATGTGTCTATAAGTTGATGAAGAACCAGCCATCACAAGTAGCCAAAACCAAGTAAAGTTGTTGGTTAGAGATCCCATGCACCAGCCTTCGAGCTACAAGCCATGGATCTATAAATATGTAGTTTCTCACATTACCATACTTTCAGTACATAGGGATATACATATTAATTTACTCATCGCTAAGGCGATTAGGGCATATTTCCTCATATCAAAATGTCATTTCTTCCTAAAAATTGTTGTTTTTTTGTTTAAAAAATCCAAAAAGTAGATACACATTACTTTTTTTCAAAAATTACCCATAAGTTTCGTTTTCTTTTGCCAGAGATTGCCTCACAGTATAACTTTTTTGTAAATTGTCACTAAAAGATCCTGCTTTCTACTAAAATTCTTGAGAATGCTCTATCGCTTTTCCAAAAATTAACAACAAACTGTCGATGTTGCCTTTCAGCAAAATTGTGAAAAAGTTTCGCTTTCTGCTGACAATAAAAAAAGTCTAGCCTTTGGCCTGAATGGCAAAAAATCTCATGTTTAAGAATTTATCAACTTTAAAAAAAATTGTCCAAAAGTTTTTTTTTTTTTTTGATCACGAATTGCCATAAAGCTTCTTTTTTTGCTAGATTTGTCAAGGTCTTGCTTTTTGTCAACATATGTACTTTTTCTAAAAGTTGCAAAGTTCTCACTTTCTTGTAAAAAATTAATTTCTGTAGAATTATTCAAAAGCAACTTTGTGACCTATCGAAATGGTTTAAAATTTTGCGGAAAAATCAAATATTTGAAGGAAAATGTTTTTTAGCCATTTTTAAAAAATGTTTGAGCTCAAATTGAGTAAGGAGGTACATTTTTTGTTAATTATTGAAAGAGGTGTCATGTGACTTATTAACATAAGTTAAAATTTTCATAGAAGATCAAAAATTTCCATCGCAACTTTTTTCAAGCAGTAGTGAAGAATTTTGAGCTTAAAATTGAGTAAATTCCTTGGGTATAGTTTTGAAAAAGTGTCAGTACCTACTCGAATAGGTACATACTAATAAGTAATAATTCAGAAAGTTCCATCCATAAACGTCCATATACATAATTATACTGCGATCAACGAAAAACAAGGCACATGGGGCCCGGGGCATATAACCACCCACTCGCAATACTCTACCGATTTTGATTTGCATTCAAAGGCAACACAGTAAACCCGATACTGACATCTGTAAACAACTCTATTCCTCATGCTGTTTATTTCGTATAGTGAATTTTTAGCTTTTGGCTACGCAGCATATATATGTACTTAGTATATACGATCTGTTCTAAAAGTTGGACTAAACGCTTATGTAAACACACCGGACTGCGGCTAACCTCAAACGTTGCGTTCGTTTAACCGTTCGAATTAAGAAAGAACGAGTTTACAAGCCATACCGCAAGTCGTAAAACGTAACTTTAAACAGTATACGGTCTTTTACAAAATAGAATCGACCATCAAAAGTTTTTCCACGCCATTCGACGACGAGATGGTCGAATCGCCTGCACACTCAAATTAGTACGTAACTTTGAGGAGGATAGGACGTCTTTGTCGATGCGGATCGACAATTTTCAAAGAAACCGATTTTTCGTTGGGGTTGTATCGCTGCTTCTGCGGTTTGAGCTCGACTTATTCGATGATGACGTAATTACGTCTCGATAAATATTAAAATAGTTTCAAGATTAGGGTGTAGTTTATTTTGTAAAGTTGGGGTTTTCCTCTTTCCATCGCTCAAAGTTGTTGCCTCGGGTGAGGGAATGATTTCATATTTTTTATTTTTTTCTTAATCTGCAAAGAAAGTGGAGCTGGTAGTCCCTCTCCCTGTTAAAAAAATAAATAAATAAATACTTAAATAAAAGTTCAATTTCAAAAGTTGGAAAAATACCTAAGCATTTTTTAAAAATATTTCATTTCTACACCAGAATTGTTCAACATGGCCCTCTTTTCAAAGAAAAAATTTCATTGGATCCCCAAATGATCTGGACTCTCTTATATGCATGGAGCTCCCACCCCACTTTGGGAAAAATAAAAAAAAATGAAAATCAGTTATTCATGGGTCGTGAATTTCACTTTTGGTCTTTCCAGATAGATTTAAATCTTCTTATCTGCAGTGATGAACTTGCAGTTCTTTTCAGATCTAATACCTAAATCAGGCTTACCTAAAAAGTCGAAATTATCGATTCGACGGTTGCAAAAACCTCGCATCTCATCTATTTTTTTTTTTTTTTTTCAATAGTCAAAGTCTTCAACCTTCTAATACCACTCTTGATCTTGAACTTTCTGTTTTTTATTCGCATGGACTAAATCCTCTGCACCAAACCGAACAAACTAATATACTCGTACAAGAGCAAAACAAAAAAAACATAAACGATAATGCGGCGTCTGTCTTAATGATTCACCTTCAACTCGACTTGAATTTTGTATACACTCGTACAATGTAGGTGCATTAAACATGCAAGAGAAAAATTTCGAATTTTTTTTTTTTCGCTAAAAATAACCCAACGCGTCGAAAAGTTTGGCGTAGAATTTTCATCAGCATAAGGTGAGAGAAAAAGCGCGAAATGAGGGTAAAATTATAAGCCACGTCGATGCCGATGCCGATTGTGAATTAATAATTTAAACTATACCTACACAGCGATGGCAAAAAACACCCGGGCGAAATTTTTCAGGCGCGAACTCTTTTTCTTTTTCAAACTTGTAATTCGCAGACGTATCCTTGAATTTTGCAGGGTGTACGTGAAAAAACGTTTTCATCCACGAGTTTCGAAGCATAGTTATTATTATCTGCTTCTTTTTTTTCACGTAATAATACTTCACGCGACGACTCGACTATGTTTATGCGTACAATGCTGTCTATGCTGTCTACTTCGGTGGTATAGGCTCAAAATACTTTTATTTTCTTTTATAGGATTTCGTCACTCATAATTATCAGTGCTCTTGAAGATTTCTTCATTCGTCGTCAAAATAGTTCAAGACATTCGACGCTGAGATAAAAATGTCAAAATCATTCACACCTTCATGTTAATTTTTCTCTGAATTCAATGTACTTACGAGTAGTTCGCCCATTAGCACTTTTCTGTTGGGAAAATTCCACCGAGTTGTACTCAACACGTGCCACGTGACTTTCCCTACATAATGAATCATTTCATGAAAAATCTTTCTCTCCAGAAATGGAAAATATTGAAATTTTGGCGTTTATGAGGTCATAAATTACTCGAGTTATATACGCAAGGGATTAGGCCAGAAAAGTTTCCAAACTCTTTCCAGAGTATCGTCTAAATTTGGTGAGAATAAGGAATTCATCACTTACTTTTGAACATTCTTTCTGGGTAAAATTGAAAACTCTCCGGAGTCTCCACAATGGCTTGAAATTGGTAATTTTCAAAGTAGAGGGGAGGATGGCATCATGTGATTACTCACACAGGTTCGTTTTGCTTAAAAAGAAATGTAGGTAGGTATTCGAAAAAGTTGAAAATTTGATATAAAAACAGTATATTTTTCACATTTCATAAAATCCTCAAAAATTAAATTCAATTTTGGGGCTGCATTCCCCCTCCCTTTATGATTCATAAAAATGGATGATATCCTGATTTTTTTTTTACAAATTTTCAAATTATAACTTCGAAATTTGGATAATTTTTGAGAGTTGAAGCTTTCAAGAAAAAGCTCAACTATGAACTTTTGGAATTTTTGGAAAATATTTTTGAAATTACTTTCAATTAAAACAACAGTCGGGGGCCCGCATAAGGATCTACTGCATCTCCCCGTCGATCCTCCGGGACAACTTTTTTCTTAAATGAGGAGTCCTAAGGAACAATTCTAGCCCTTGTCCTAAAAAAAAAATGGCCATACTTACAAAACGGCGGCCATTTTAGTTGACAGGTCAGCTGCGTTCCATCACAGGACTTGCCCGAAATTTTTTGAACCGTACATGTAGATCGAAAGAGCAGGCAAAGACTTATCACCTGTCAAAATTTCACGAGTTGAAGTGCCTTTTTCAATTTTTGGTGAATTTAAAAAAAAAAAAAAATTGTCCAAAAATTAGGTGGAAAATAAAAATTTTACCAAATTGACCAAGAAAGCTGAAATTTGGGATATACCCTGTTTTCGACATGCTTAAATCGATTGGAAACTGTTTCAAACCGTTTTGAGCAATTCTGGAGCCTCCAGCAGATTTTTGAAACTCGAAATTCCAACAAAATTTCATCAAATGGAGTTGGAAAGCCGAAATTCATTCTGAAAACTAATTTCAATACGCTACAAAGTCGACTGCACTTGGATTTGAAGTCGTTTTGAAGCGTCCAGCGACTTTTTGAAAATTACTGGAGCCTTCAGTACATTCTTGAAACTTGAAATTTCCCTAAAATTTCATAAAACGGAGATGGAAAGCCGAAATTTACTTTGCACTCCAATTTTAACACCCTTTGAAGACGACTTCAGGTGCATGGGTTCAAGTAATTTTGGAGCCTCCAGCGACTTTTTGAAAATTACTGGAGTCTCCACCAGATTTTTGATATTTGAAATTTTAGCAACATTTTATCAAATAGAGTTAGCAGCTGAAATTTACTCCGCAAACTAATTTCAATACGCCAAAAAACGCCATTACACCTTTCAAAAAGTTGCTGAAGGCTCCAAAACGAATTTAAATCCACCTGCAGTCGACTTCGTAGCGTATTGAAATTAGTTTGCAGAATAAATTTCGGCTTTCCAACTCCATTTGATGAAATTTTGTGGGAATTTCGAGTTTCAAAAATCTTCTGGAGGCTACAGAACTGCTCAAAACAGTTTGAAACAGTCTCCAATTCATTTGGTAAGTCAGAAATAGGTATACGCTGTCAAGAAGGACAAAGAGAGAGATTCGGATCCAATAATGCCGATTTTTATTCTTTCTTAGTATGAAGAACCCAGAGAAAAAAATTTCGAGCAAAATTTGAGCTGATTTGACGTGAAATTTGAATAAAGATATTTTCTATAGGACGACTTGGAGACGCGTCACATCATCAACAAAGCTCACTACATTTGCTCGTTTCTACAAAACCGTCGATGAACACTTGAAGACTGAGAGATCCGCATCACAGGTCGATAAATAACCACAGGGTCGTCTTAATTGAAAAAGAATCATCGCGTCGATGGCTCACTCTAGTCGTTAGGGGGTCATTTTTGCAACACGTTTGTAAATAAATCGCCCTCGATGTTGACTCACGTTATACTTTCGAAACCCATCGATATAGAGAAAACTTTTCAACTACGGCGATGGCAGCGTCCGAGCGAAACCCATTCGTCAGCAGGGGGCACCAGCTCGTAATTCAGTCGGCCAATATAAATAAATCATTATTTTGCCGCAGCCTGACCCGCGCCATCTCATTTACCCATCACAACTGATATAGTATGTTACCAGTTGGCGACTTTAATAACGAAAATATCGATTTTACCCACTCACCCGCCAACCAAACACCAACTTTCTCCAGCTGCCTTAATCCGCGTGCTTGTTTGAAAAAAAAAATGAACGAAAGTTGGAAATTTCAGATGACAGTGGGTTTTAATTTTGTGCGAAGCTAGTGCGACGTAAAATCTACTCCCAGTATCGTAAATAAACGCCGTCCAAGAATTATCTCGTACGATGAGATGAAGATCTTATGAGATGGAGGAGATGGTGGACTAGCAGGATCACACCGTAGGATACTGCAGGATACGTAGACCAAGCTCTTTATGGGATTTATAGACGATTTTTTAGAATATTATCTGGGCTACGGTCGGTTGACCGGACGGACACACGGTGAGATGAGATTGTATGCCAGTCGAAAGGAAAAATGTCCGTTGTCTTGGTTGGTAAACGTGCTAGCGATATTAAAAATCAAACGCAGAACGAGTGCGACGATACCTACACGAAAAAATGAGTAAAAAGAACAAACGAAATCCCTATCCCCATCCTACTCGTTCGTCTCGCCCCTGCAAATTTCAACGAGGTCGAATCGTGATGCCACATTCCTGGCATATTTTTTTCCTTCCTCGTTGAACCTTTTTACGAATGGCGAATTCGCTACCCCTCTCAACCATTTCTAAAAGTACAACGACGACAGCTAAACATCGATATTACGTTTATACGTACACACACACAGCTCGCTCCAAATGACAGATTTAGTCGACTCAAATGACGGATTATTCAAGGCCGGGTATATGGCTGCGTCGGAGATACCAGGGGGTTGTTCGTGTAAAAATATACTACACGGGTAACCTCTTCAAAATTGCCAAAACGTGACGATTTTTTATATGTGATTTTTTTGCGCCCTCGTAGCCACCGCCGCAGCATCTCCATTCTCCAACGACAACAACTTTTTTCCACCAGCAGCATATTTCGCCAGATATCATACACAACCAACCCTTTCATTACGCAATAATCTTATTTTGATGATTCATTTTTTGATACGTTTTAGTACATATTTCTGAGCCGAGTCTCATCGTGTTGTCTTTTTTAACCCTGTAAAAAAAGGCTCTTTTTCCGATTACGTTCGATTTGGCGGTGTTTTTCTCCCTTTTTTCTCGTTTTTTTTTTTTTTTTTGGTGCGAGAGCGTTGCGGCTGTTATATGTAAATCATGTAAGGGTAAAATAAGGTCGTAATAATGCTACATATTAAAAACAAGAAAGAAACTCCGGCAATCGTGTGCCTTACGGCGCAGCGTGCCGAAAAGACATAAGGAAGTGGCTCTTTGCGTATTTATTAACCCCGAAAATATGTAAACAAAGTTATCTCGCCGGTTTGATCGCGTCATGTAAATGTTACCAGGTATACCTACCTACACATTTCCTCACTTGTTTTTTACCCGAGGCTAGTCATAGTGCAATGGAAAAGAAAAATGGAAAGGCTGAAGAAGTGCGAAGAGGGGGTTTGATCTGTTCGGTAACGTACGAGTATATTTTTGAAATGTATCCATTTTTTGACGGAGTATTTCTGCTTATGTAGATGCGGATTGAAAGTGACTGGTTCTATTTGGGGGGGGGGATAGTCGAATGTGTGAGCAGTCTTAAGAGTACGAGTCACTAATACAAATCAATTCGTCCGCGAATGATTCACCAAACAACAATTATTCAATTCGTTCGTGAATGATTCACCAAAAATCAAGTAAATGAATCGATTCGTTCGCGAACGAGCCACTTATGCGAATTAATTCGTTCGCGAATGATTCACTTATACAAACCGTTTCGTTCGTGAATGATTCACCAAAAATTATTCAATTCGTTCGTGAATGATTCACAGAAAATCAAGTAAATGAATCGATTCGTTCGCGAATGATTCACCAAAAATTATTCAAATTCGTTCGTGAACTGAATGATTCACCAAAAATCAAGTAAATGAATCGATTCGTTCGCGAATGATTCACCAAAAATTATTCAAATTTGTTCGTGAACTGAATGATTCACCAAAAATCAAGTAGATGAATCGATTCGTTCGCGAACGAGTCACTTATTTGAATCAACTCGTTCGTGAATGATTTGGTTACACAAATCGATTTGTTTGCGAATGATTCACTTATTCAAATCAATTCGTTCGCGAATGATTCACTTTTATGAATCAATTCGTTCGCAAATGATTAAATTATACGAATCAGTTCGTTCACGAATGATTCACTTATACACATCAACTCGTTCGCGAATGATTCACCAAAAATTATTCAATTCGTTCGTGAACTAAATGATTCATCAAAAATCAAGTGAATGAATCTATTCGTTCGCGAACGAGTCTCTCATATGAATCAATTTGTTCGCGAATGATTCACTTATATGAATCAATTCCATCGCGAATGATTCAATTGTATGAATCAATTTGTTCGCGGATGATTCACTTATACAAGTTGATTTGTTCGCGAATGATTCACTAAAAAATTTAATTTGTTCACGAATGATTCACCAAAAATTATTCAATTCGTTCGCGAACTGAATGATTCGTCAAAAATCAAGTGAATGAATCTATTCATTCGCGAACGAGTCCCTTATATTAATCAATTCGTTCGCGAATGATTCGCGTCCACAAATCAAGTTGTTCGCGAATGATTCACTTATCTGAATCAATTTGATCGCGAATGATTCAATTATACGAATCAATTTGTTCACGGATGATTCACTTATACTCATCAACTCGTTCGTGAATGATTCAATCATACGAACGAATCGGTTCGTTCGCGAATGATTCACTTATACAAGTTGATTCGTTCGCGAATGATTCACTAAAAAATTTAATTCGTTCACGAATGATTCATCAAACATTATTAAATTCGTCCGCGAATGATTCACCAAACAACAATTATTCAATTCGTTCGTGAATGATTCACCAAAAATCAAGTAAATGAATTGATTTGTTCGCGAACGAGTCACTTATATAAATCAATTCATTCGTGAACGAATCACCAAAAATCAAGTACATAAATGAATTGATTCGTTCGCGAACTAGTCACTTATACAAATCAATTCCTTTGCGAACGAGTCACTTATATAAATCAATTCGTTCGTGAACGAATCACCAAAAATCAAGTAAATGAATCGAATTGTTCACGAACGAGTCACTTGTACAAATGAATTCGTTCGCGAACGATTCTCTAATACGAATCAATTCATTCGCGAATTATTCACTAATACGAATCAATTCGTTCGCGAATGATTTTCTAAAAATTGTTCAATTCGTTCGCGAATGATTCACCAACAATCAATCAATTTGTTCAATCGCCAATCAGTTGTGAATGATTAGATTCGATTCAATTCGCTTCGCTTGAAAACAAAAACCGAATAAATTGTAAATTATAATTACGTAATCCGTTTCAGAATGATTCACCAAGAAATCAATCAATTTATTTATTCACCAATCGTTCGTAAATGATTCCATTTCATTGTAAACAGATCAATTGCTGGACAAATGTTTCAAAAAAAAGGGACTCAATTTGTTTGTAAGAGATTTTTATTTTAAGAAAAGTCGGCCTTCTCACGCATAATGCGCGAGTGTTTTTTAAATTACTGAATTCGGAATTATTTGAAACCATTGAATAATTATTCAATTTATATTCGACAATTTTGTTGTGAAATTTTAATCAATTTTCACAACTTTATAAATACAATCTTGGGCATTTTATTGGCCTCCAATTTATTTCAAATATTTTTCATATCAATTCATCAATTTTTCTGATCTCGCACTTTCATATGTTTTAATTAATTAATGGATTTAATCAATTTTTTAAATGTTTTTCTATTATTTTCTCTCACATTGTACATTTTTTCCCACGATATTTCTGTAGTAATTTTTATCGCATTTCAGCAATATTCACAATAGTCAACTTCATTTTCGTTATGATTTCAAACATTCTTATTTCGTATACATTTCTCTCGAATCTTGTAAGTCGAAATCGTAATGTAAAGTATTTTGCAATTACATCTCGCGCAGTCGTTATTGTAAATTTTTTTGTAACCGAGCGGGAAAGTGAACGAGCCATGAACGTCATTCTGTATAACGTCTGGTTCTTATCGTGTACTATTTAAGAGTATTCGCGAGGGTGGTTTCCTTTAGCTTTGGCACTCGACGAAACTAAACGGTAGAAATATCGCATACTTTGAGGTACGCCTTGCATCGCTTTCGCGGTGTGAAAGTGGAACGTGATAAAAAAAAAGAGGAAATGAAAATATGCAGATAAAATTACGAGATCTATTTCCTCGAACGTGGTTTTCTCGCCTGTGATATTTACGTCGACGAACAATTAACCGAGACGTATCGAGAATTATTATCGGCGAGAGAAATTCACTTGTATTTGTATTCTTGCTCCCAAACTGTTGCTACTCGAGCGATTCTTCGTTTGGAATTTTCTAATTTTGTTTTCACTAGATGTTTTTTTTTTTTTTTTTTTTTTGTTGAATGAAACACACTTGATCGAAAGTTGATGTATGTTGGAACGTAGATGTTTGCTGATTTCCCACCTTTAATGATAATATCTTTGTTAGGTCGATGTATGTAGATGAAGAGATAGATGCACTGTTAGGGCTGGTAGTACATCATACGAGTGATATGATGTAAAACACGAGGCAAAGAGCACCAACATGTACTCGCACACAGACACACTACACAGCGAGCTCGTTTAATTTACATTTAATCAAACATGTCTAACACGACTATTACCAACTAATATAGCCCTATACCTTTTAAATTCCCCGATGTATTTGCTCGTTTTTGAAATTTGTACGGCTTGTGTGTGTGTAAACGTGACATGTAAACTTGTCAACAGTTGACACGCTATTAGTTAGTGTAACATCGGAAACACACCACCGTAGTAGTATAATATGCTGCCTAGTCACTGGCATAATTTATTTACCGAGTATCCTTCTAAGTTTTTATACAATTTCGGCGTGTAGAAAAATATTATACTATCTACTTTGTCGACTTGTGTATACCTACATTTGTTATAATATTTGCCTCGATAATGGTCACTTTTTTCAAGTTACCTATACTGCGACGATCGAAGTTTTGAACTGTTCCGAGTGAACGACTTGATGTACATATTATGTAGGTATTTATTATTGGTGGAAAATTTCACCCGGGGTTGATTTTTTGTTGTCTTTTGTGCTACGAGTATATTTCGTTTTGGAATTTTCCTACAGAACTGATGAAAGACGAGTCAACGAGACGACCATAGATAGTGTTGACTGTTTTTGACAAAGCAAAGGTGACTCGTGGTGGTGTGAAATATTGCGTTACCGGCTTATCGAAGCTTTTGTTTATGGAACATTTTCTGATTAGTTTCATTTGGATTGATATTTTCATTCTAATAATCGTGTACAGTAGGCCTACTGTCCTCGAGGGTATATTTGTGGTCGATATTTTTTCAAGCACCTGTTTTTAGAAAATGTTTTCTGGCCTGATTTTGGTTTCGGCTGGACGGAGTGTCGTGTGTGTGTGAGAGAGAGAGGATGGCTTTTTTTAAAATAAGGTGTTTGATTTCATTTTAAAAAGCATACGGTCATTCCATGCCAAATCGGCAAACTTTTGCTCGATGGGTCTTCGTTTTTTTTTTTTTTAAATCGGATCATGTGTAGAGGTCATCAAACGATGACGAATGACGCAAACCGGGCATTTTTTAGATTTTTTTTGGCGGAGCTATGGAGCTTCAAAGTTTTCCAAAATGGCCAAAAATGGAAAATTTCAGTTGCAAATAGCTCCGGTGTTAACGGGTATAGAATTTTGAACTTTTTTTTTCAAATTGTTGTACTTTGAGCGGGTAATCGACGAATGATGTCAAAATCAGTGTTGCCACTTTCAAAAACCTAAAAAAATCGATTTAAAAACTTATAATTCAAATATAACCATGATCACACCACTTCAATTTATTAAGTAGATAATAACATATCAAAGAATTATTGGACTGGCATTTTTTTTCACTTTCGAAAAAAAATTAAAAGTTTTACACTTATTGCAAAATACTATCTGAAACCTAAAAAATGAAAATTTTTGCATTTTTGAGATATTTTCCCAATGTGTAGACGAACATGTGAAAAAAATCCCCCTCCCCTTCAATTTGCCAACGAATTGACGAGATAAACACCATTTTGACAATGTTGCTTTTAGTGCATTCAAAAATCTGTTTGGTCGTTTTATCTGGGTAGGTCAAAAAAAGTTTGCATAATTGAGCTTTTTACGTTTCACTTGCAAAATCATAGTCAGAAAAATGGCATTTCTTTTCTCTTCTCGTAAATTTATTGACAATTTTTTTGGTGGGGGGTGGGGGGGTTGGGGGGTTCACACGTCTGTCTACATATCGGTGAAATATTTCAAAAAAGCAAAAATATTCATTTCTTAGGTTTCTGAGAGCTGAAAATCCAAAGATTAATAATACTCGTAATATACACTCCAATTTTAACACGCTGTCAGATTCACTGCCGATGAGTTCAAGTCATTTTGTAGCCTCTATACATTTTTTCAAAATTTTAAAATCCTTTAGCCGATTTTTGAAACTTGAAATTATTTCCACAAAATTTCATCAAATGTACTCGTAGTTAGAAAGCTGAAATTCACTCTGCAAACTAATTTCAATGCCTTATGAAATCTAGTGCAAATGCTTTAAATTCGTTTTGAAGCTGCTAGTTATATTTTGGACCTTCAAGGCCGATGTACACGAAACTATAGGGGATAAGCTATTGATTAGATTGACACCCCCCCCCCCGGAGTTGTTAAATCTTGGAAACGTTTTGCCAAACTCGACGAAGTCATTCAGCATTGTAAATTTTTAGTTTTAATAAAGAGATTAATTCACTAAAAAAAAATTTTTTTTTACTTCTCGAAATACAAAATTTTGATAGCTTTTGCCCTAAATTTTATTGGGTCGTCTTCCTGCTTATGTTTTTAAAACTGAAATTTCTACAAAAATCACTCAAATTTTGAAATTTTTAAGCCAAAAAAATCGAATTCTTCCCATAAAAAAACATTGTTCTCCAAATTATCGAAATGAAAATTTTCAAAAGCTTTTGCCCTCGTTATTCCTGGCTCAATTTGTTTGATTATTATATTTATTTTTCATTTACAAAATGAAAATGAAAATTTTTTATAAGTCGTAATAGGCTATGAACAAAAAATTTCAAATTGACGAAGTGAAAAAAATTGAAGTTGAAGAGATATGATTAGGCAATGAGTTCGCCAATATTTTTTGAGTTTCATTCACGAATAAATCCACCTTCGATCTCCTATTCTCTATGTTAAAAATTGAAGCTTTGATGATTTTGTAATATGTATGCTTAGCAAATCAGAAATATTCGGCAGCGAAATGAAAGCTCAAAGATATTCGTGACGTCATCAAAACTTTGAAGCCTAATACAGCTTTTTAAAGCCTCTAATCGCGAAAAAAAATTCAGTACAACCATCTACGCATCACGCTGAACATTTTGAGTATTTTTTCACAATTTTCCGTCCAGCCGTTTTGCAGTGATAGCGTTACAAAGAAAACACCACTTCAATTCATGAAGTAGATTGAAAAGTACCTATGATCGTTAATCAATCACTAATCGTACAGAAGTGAAAAATTCTACAATTGAATGTCGTGGTTTTTTTGCCCTGTGCAAAATCTGAGAAAATGAGTAAAAAATTAGATACCTAATTTTGAGAACACGGTTCATCAAATACTGAGGAACGGATATCCGCATTATTTTACCAAGTGGGTATAGGTATGACATTCGAGTAGGTATTCAGTGTGCGAGTATTGAAATCATTTATTGTTGAGTCGACGCAGAATGTTTGTGTAGGACACCAGGCTATGCAAATACCGCGAAAAATTATTCATCAGTAACCCGTACACTTTGAATACTGCAAAATTCTTCATCGATTGCGTTTGGCATAACAATAAGTGTACATTTTTTCGAATTTTCACCGATCGATACCAAGGAGTAGAATAGACTGCCAGTGACACTTCAGATATCTGGTTGAAAATGGGTGAAACAAGATCAGTCAGCAATAACAAAGTACCATAACAAGCAGTTCTCAAGAAAACACGTGCAAGTAAATAAACCAAGAATTACCGAGTTGTCCACGCGTTGTCCGATCCAATAGAATAGAAATATCATTCCGCAATTTTCCACATATCGCATTCGAAATTTAGTCTTCAGCACTGGCGACATATCGTCCTGGATGAACATAGCTGGTATTTTATTTTCAATCATAATACGAGTAATAATCAAATGGATAGAATTTAAGCAGATCCTTTTATATTCGTGACTGGAGTATGCTTTGGGAAAAAATGTGTTAGGGTTTCGCCGAAGTTTGGATTCAACACTTTTCAAAGTGAATTTCAAGGTTGATCGAGGGTCATTTTTCTTGCACCTCTGTATTGAATAATCGAGGTGTAGGGATTCTATCTGTCAACTTGAACTCGGGTTCAACTGAGAATTCCATGTCCATTGTGAAATTTTCAACTTACCGAAAAGGAGAAGTAGAGTAGAGCCACGCCGTAACAAAAAACGGTAATGACAAGTATGTTGACGATCGCCTCAAAAAACTCCTTCAAATAATTAATCAAGCTGAACAAACGAAGAAAATAGTTTCAAATCAACTCTCGCAGAATAATTTTTCCTGCAAAAATTATACCTATTCAAAAAGTTTACCGAGTTGCCAATTGCAGTCCTCTGATGCTACGTTCCAGAGTACATTTGAAAATCCTATTCCATTCTCTCAAGTTTTTAACTTCCAGGTCCGAATATTCATTCAATTTGAGAGTTGCAGCTTGCAATTCATTCTTTATAATGAATAATTGGTTACAGCATATGATATTCCAATGCAGTATGAAAGCAAAAACTGATAAGAACTGTAGTATCATAAGCATAAACAGCATCGACGTGAAATTGGATATTATCAGAAACGATGTCAGGCTACTGCATTTCTGAATCATTGGAGGAGGGTATGCGTAGAAAAAATAATTGCTCACTTTGTCCTCCTCGAAGAATAATACAACATCCGGAATGCACCCCAAAATGCACAATAAGGTTAATATGATTATGGGTGTTATAGAAAATGAGAAATATTTTTTCACATCTTCTAGAACAGTATTTTGTTCGAAAGTGGAACTCTCGACTTTATGTTTGAAAAGCTAGTATCAACGAATTCGATCATGTCTTCAATACGATCACCAAACATACGCGAAATAAGAGGTAATCCTAGCGTTGTTATGTGAATGGCGCTGAATGAATTTGCTGTGTATAGCATCTTGACGAGATCGCTTTTTTCATCGTACAACAAATACGATAAACCGAATGCGTACGAAAATAGAATCTGACATGAAACCAAACCACACCAAGTATATTTTACTTGTTTGCAAACCTTATCGGTGAAATATATGTGACCGCTGAAGCAAAACAGCAAATAGAGTTGATTCGCGACTGTGCTCTTGAAACCGAATATATTCTCAGTTCCATCAACTTGCCTCCAGATTTTCTTCAGTTCTTGGCAAAAATTCTTCATTTATACGTTGAACGAAGTGATTAAGCAAACTGAAAGAAAAAAGTACGTTGGTCAGCCAAAATTTGAACGGTGTATTTCTGTTTTTTTCTTTCATGTTTTACATGTCGGTAGAATTTTTTTCAAATGACTCACGTGACTCTTATGATCAAAATGTATGTATCTACCTACCACATAAGTTTCACTCCTTGGCAAATTCTATCTATTGAATGTAGAAGTGACGGATTAATCGTGCTGTTGCAAACAGATTATCGAGCTCTGTCTCACAATTTTCTTCGGTTGTTCTTATCAGAAAACACTTATTTTGGTATGGAAAAAAACAAATAGACGTCTAATTTTAGTGACACAGGTAACACGAAAACCAAATTTACTTCAACGACAAGCTTGGGCGAACTGTGAAGAATGAAGAAAGCAATTTTTAGAAATTGAAAGGTAGAGACTGTGTCTTACGTGCGACATTGAGAAAACAATTTCAAAGAAATTAAAATATTCATAATTTCCAATCATTCATTTCGAATGTTCATTAAATATCTACCATTGATTATCAAAGTAACGTAAGTAAAGTAATAATTAGAGGATGTGTCTTTGGTGTGCGTTTGTGTTATTTAGTCACATGCATATAATATTTACTTTGATCTGAATATTAAAATGCACCAGCAACGTATAATTTATCACGAATACACCTTCATCTGCGTAGGCTCTTTTCACTTAAGTCATTTTTTAAGTTTGGAAATTGATTTAATACAACATGTTGTTGTTTTTCATGGTCGTCTGGCAGTCCTTATTGCTAATTAAGTATTTAACGAATGATAACTGACATTCTATGTTTAATTTTCAGATATCTCAAACCTGCACTGAATGATCGTGCTATTTTGTAATCAATTTCACATAATGTACCTAGCTAGGAAATCGTTAGAAAAATATTAGGTACCTACCTACTATGTTCAAAGTTGATCTAGGTATCCCCTTCCTTTTTTTTTCACTTTTAAATCCAAGTAAAGATTCTTTTTTCGATATTTTGAAAAAAAAATAAAAAAATTTTGACAGATCTGTTGCTTAAGGAGTTGCTCAATGAACCAAAAAAAAAAATTTGAAATTTTTTATTACGTTTACTGCTCTTATTTTACATAATTCTGTTACCCAACTGTGCCAAATCTTGGGAAAATGAGTTATACATACGTACGAGTATAACAGGCTTATGTTTTTTTTTCAACATGATTTTTTATATTGAAATTTGTTGGGAAAGGTCAACGTATCGATTTCGAAGCTTTCGGTGAACAGTGATCCAAAAATCTGTGATTCTTGTTGTGTTCAGTTTAGCTCATATTGACCTCATTTTGACATTTCTTCGTATAGTTTTGTCAAATTTTAGGGAAAATGGTGAAGATTTACCTACATTGTCCAGAAATTTTTGCGAAATGATTTCTTTTTAAAATTTCCAAAAGATTAAAGATTTGATGGCATGAGTTTTTATTATTAGAGCTTAATGGTGTTAAAAAGACGAGGGATTTTTGTACCAAATTTCGAAAAAAGCAGGTAATTCCGACCTATCTACCTCTTGAGAAAAATGACCAAAACTGTTAAATTTTTTTCGAAGTTTTGAGATTGGCAATAATTTTTAAAAAATTTGCATCCGTCTGTAGGTAATCCAAAAATTCGTTTGGAACTTGTCAATTTTTCCCAAAACAAGTGGGGTAAGGGTTAGAGCGAAAAAACTGGGATTTTCTTTGAAATCTCCTCCCATTTGAGGACTCATATGTCGCTTCAAGGAGCACGAAATTTTTCTGAGTGACGTTCGATTTGAAGTGAAGGTATTCTTGCTATTGAATTTGATCGAAATTTTCCAATATGTTTTGCCTCACGATCCACCTCATTTTTCACATTTTTAATGTGTGAACTTCGACACTTGTATGAATGATTTTTTTTTCTTTTTTTTTTTACCGATTTTCTGGTTCTCTGCTAATTTTTAAATGGACAGATCTGATCCTTTGTAATGATAAGTTGAATCATGATACAATACCTATCAAAAACCGCTAATTTTTTATCGTCTTTGTCTTTGTTTCAGGTGAGTACAAATTTTTGCTGCATAAAATTAATACTTATGCTAGAATTAGCACCTCTATCCATTCCAAGGAGTGAGTATTGGGTAAGTCATGTGAAATATCACAATTTATGGATAATTTTATCGTAAAATATCAGCGAATTCGGTAAATTTTCAAGATTGCAAGGTGCTGATTTTTCGTCGCATTCTGATCTAAATTGGTTCACTATTGCCAATTGTACTCCAAAAATATAATAACTCATACCGAAGCACTGAAGTGCCGAAGTGTTTTTAGGATCCAACATAGAATATAGAACCAAAAATAGATAGGTAGCTAAACTGCAGCTCTGCAGCAGGGTCATATCACGTCAATTTGACCAAGAAGTGGTAGGGGGGTTCGGCGATTTTTTTGAAATTTTTCCTGTGAAAAGACCTTCCGAACGGATGACCAATGGCGCAAATCGCAGCCCTCTAGCCCATTTTTAAAGGCAACCAGGGGGTGTCAAAGTTTTCAGTGAACCTAAAATATCATCCATTTCAGCAGTGGATTACTCGATAACCGTGACTTCTACCAAAATGGAACTTTTTCCCATAGTTAGGAGTTTTGAAAGACTTTTTGGTGATATCATAAAAATCAGTGTTGTCACTTTTTTTCGTACAAAAAATTAGCTAAAAAAGTTTTAAAACGTAGTTTTCATATCGTTCCGACTCTCAAAAATTCTTTAAAAAATATATTATGGACAACTTTTCATGTTGAACAACATATTGAAAAATTGGGATGGTACTATGTCGCAAAGTCGATTTGAAAAAATTGAAAGTTTGCGAAAAAACGCAATTTTTTGATTTAAAACATGAAAAAAAGTTTTGATTGGTGAAGTTGAACCATTTGACCCCTATTTTTACGTATCCGTTGAAAAAGTTGAAAAAACCCTTCCACTCGTTGAAATAAACTCCTCACAAAAAAATTAAAATTCGAAAAAATTCAATTTCCAATTTCAAACATCAAAAAAAGTTGAAATTCATTTAGTTGTCTTATTTTGACTTCTTCCTGATTAGTCTATATTCTATGAGCCAAAAAGTGATCAAAAAAAATTTTCGGTCTGGGGACTGAAAAATTTTATATTTTATGGGTATTCACAACCACCCTCGTTCCAAAAATGCAATGTTCCCACCCCTAAGTCTGTGGGCTCCCCCCTTGGGGGGCTCCCGAAAGTCGCCTGTAAATACTTTTCGGGGACTATGGGAACATTATATTTTTGAAAAGGGTATATACCACTGATTGAAAAAATAAAATGTTCCCACCCCTCCGACCATGGGCTGAGGTACCACCCCCCTAGAGGGGGTGTAAAAATCCGTCTTGTGGTATGTATTTTCGTAATTTTTGAGTTGAATATGTATTGTTGTATTGTTATAGTTGAAAAACAATCAAAACCCCTTCCTCCCCCCACCCTTGAAAAGGGTCCACCCCCCTGAAAATTTGAAATGCGTATATTTCCTGATGTAATGCACTTATCTGAGGGAAATTTTTTTTGTCAGGTAGCAATTAATGCCTAGAATTTGAGAAGCATTTTTTCCACTCACCCTCACCTCGCACTCACGTCTCAGCTCTTTACTCAAATAATTGAGAACACACAACTTTACCTGTAATTCAGTTATTTTCACGCGGTTTTCACTGTTAACCTTCAAGTTGAACTTGGAATACAAAAAAAAACCACTCACCTCATCCTTTGTACTCATGTTTCATCCTCTTCCCTCCATCACTTCAAAATTAGGTACCCATTTTACTCAAATAATTGGGAATACACAACTTTGGCTGTAATTCAGTTATTTTCACGTGGTTTTCACTGTTAACCTTCAAGTTGAACTTGGAATGCAAAAAGAAACCACTCACCTCATCCTTTGTACTCCTGTTTAATCCTCTCCCCTCTATCACTTCAAAATTAGGTACCCATTTTTGTTGGTATTTTCAATGGTTTTAACTTTCTTCTATACTGAAATTTTTCATAGTAAGATATGTACTTGTAGTTATGAAATAATGATCACTAATATCACTATACTCACAGTTTGACCCCAAAGCTTACTCCTGCTTCCCTCCTTCCCTCTTCATAAAATTGATGTAAATTTTTAAAAAAACGAGTTTTGTTATTTCTCGCAACATTATTAGCAGTATGTCTATGTATGAAGCAAGTGAAATATATGAGAAGGTAGGAAGGTACCTAACTGCCTACATCTCAGCTATATTATAGTACCTACTTCAATAATGTTGGAAATACGCTTTTACGAGGGTCGATTACCTACAAATTATTTGCCATATCTTCTGTAGGTATAGAAATACGCGATTTTCAGTTATATATTTTGTAATGTTGACGGTGATGTTATTTTTTCATTTCAGTCTTAATAATGAAATGGAATCAAAAAAATGTTGCGAAAAATGTCTGTTTTGCTTATTACATAAAATAAGTATGAGGTAGAAAAATAAGGTAAATGGGTGGTATCTATTATATAAATGAAAGCCCTGTTTTTTAGACCGCGCATCACTTCTTTATTTACGGACCGATTTTTTCGAATTTTTGATAGGTAGGCGTGAAATTACGCCTAGATCAATCTTAGCTATAAAAATCTCAACTTTCTATTATATAAATGAAAGCCCTGTTTTTTAGACCGCGCATCACTTCTTTATTTACGGACCGATTTTTTCGAATTTTTGATAGGTAGGCGTGAAATTACGCCTAGATCAATCTTAGCTATAAAAATCTCAACTTATTTTGTTCCCAAAAGCTACAAATGAGCTTTCAAGTTTTTGTGACGTCACTCAATTTCGAGCTTTCAGTTCATGCTCGAATATTTCTTATTTGCTAAGCATTTGGCATAATCCGAATTATACTTCGCAGACGAGTATTTCTGATTCTTTGGGAAACTAGGTACCTACCTATACGGGTCTGAGAAAAATATAATGTGGCCTCATTTCCAGCGATAAAACTACATATAGGTAGGATATCTACTTAATAAATTGAAACGGTGTTTTCTTTGTCACGCCATCACTGCAAAACCGCTGGACGGAAAATTGTGAAAAAATACTCAAAATGTTTAGCGTGATGCGTAGATGGTTGTACTGAAATTTTTTTGCGATTAGAGGCCTTAAAAAGCTGTAATTAAGCTTCAAAGTTTTGATGACGTCACGAATATGACGTCATCAAGAGCTTTTATTTCTCCGCCGAATATTTCCGATTTGCTAAGCATTTTACAAAATCATCAAAGCTTCAATTTTTAACATGCTTAGAGAATAGGAGATCGAAGGTGGATCTATTCTATTCCTGAAGGAATTAGAAAAGTATGGGTGAACTCATTAGCCGATCATATCTCTTCAACTTCAATTTTTTTCACTTAGTCAATTTGGAATTTTTACTCCTTGCATAACAATGAGTTTAAAAACAGGAAATTTGATAAGTATATCCAAATGGTTAGATTTTTTTTGAATGTCCAGTGTAAAATCAGTTCAAATCCAGGAAATTTTGAATCAAAAATTGCCAAGTTGCCTTGATGTAGGTAAAATAAAAAATCTTGCCCTCATCTTATGTATATGTGCACCATACCTTACCTACATGGCAGCAAAGATGCGAGATGGAATTTGAAAATTTCAATTTTGATAATTGAAAGAACAATGTTTTTGTTATGGGAAGAATTTGATTTTTTTGTCTTGAAAATTTCAAAATTCAAGTGATTTATTGTAGAAATTTCAGTTCTAAAAAACAAAAGCAAAAAGACCCAAACTAAGTGGGGCAATTTAGGATTGAAATTTATTCATTTCAGGATTTGATTTGTTTTGGGATTTCGTTGCCTTAGTTGCAAAGTAACGTATGTCCATCTGTTAACTTGATACTTCGTGTAAAAGTGCTTTCAATCTGGAGAGCCATCTATTGGGTTTTAGTGGTAGCCAATGGGTAAGTATGCTGGCGGGACATGTCTCCGACATACCTACCCATTGGCTACCACTAAAACCCAATAGATGGTGCTCCAGATTGAAAGTACTTTTACACGAAGTATCAAGTTAACAGATGGACATACGCTACTTTGCAACTAAGGCAACGATTTGTTCTTCTAAATTTTCATTTCAGACCCAAACTAAGTGGGGCAAATGCTCTTAGAATTTTGTAATTTGAGATGTAAAAAAAAAATTCTGTGTGAGAAGTTTATTTATGGGAAATATATAATCGAACGACAAAAAAGGTGGTTTGAACAACAGGCAAGTCTTACGACAATAAGAGGGGTATTAACGACAAATTGGGTACTAAAAACAGAAGTTTTCAAACGACTAAACAGGTCTTCATCACGACTATTTTTGTTTATGAATCACGACTGCTTTTCCCGACAGATATGAGTGTTAGAATGACAAAGTATGATTTTCAGCGACAACTATTACATCTGTACCTATACTTGGTTATATTGTTTGAACTGCACATAATTGGTACAATGGAATATGATAAAGTTGTAATTCAAAACTGTCTACATGATTGCCACTTCTCCAGATGCGTCTTTAAAAGAGTGGATCTCTGGGTATCAATGGGCTGCTCAAAACAAAAAAGTGATTCAAATTCCAGGGGATTCCAGCACTGCTTCCTTTTTTTTCACCACCTCCAGCACAGCCAAACACTCAATTACTCCCCAAATTGATCGAAACCTTCAAATCTGCAGATAAACATTGGAAAACTTTTGACGAATTCCTCAAACTCGCACATGGAATTTGGAAAATCAGCAAAACCTTCAAATCTGCAGATAAACATTGGAAAACTTTTGACGAATTCCTCAAACTCACACATGGAATTTGGAAAATCAGCATTGTATCAAACAACTTGGAATTATCAACTTGCTCATGCCCATATTTCATGAAAAGAACAACATGTAAACATGTACTTGGAATGCAAAGTTGTCAAAAATGCGTTCGCCCCCCCCCCCCCCCCCCCCGGAGGCAAAATCCATTTCCTTCGGGCAAAAACGCAAGCTTGGGAGGCCAGATAAATCCAAAAAGGCACTATTGGTGCAATGAATTTTTTTTTCTATCAATTTGCAAATATGTAGTCTATGTAGTCTCTTTTTAATTGTATAAATTGCCGTTTTTTTAATCATAAAATTAGTGGTTCCTAGATACTATTGTGTCGTGAATTTCGCTTTTCTGGTTGTCCTGTAAAATAATTATTTGTCGTTGAATGCATTTTTTTACCGTTCAATATAAAATGCCTGTCCTTGAAGTAATTTTTTTGTCGTGTTTTTTGTGGGCCGTGGTATTCATTTTTTCTGTCGCTTAAACCTCTTATTTTTGTCTTGCATTCCCCCTTTTTTGTCATAACGATAAATCATACCCGTTTATTTATCAACTTTTTTGAATTTGAATAAATAATAGATTTTTAGAAAATTTGATTTAAAAAAAAAAAAACGACCAGGCCTGACCTAAAAATGTGCTTCAAGCTCAAAAAAAGTCGGCAATTTAATCACTTTATTAGGACTAAAAATTGATACTTGATATGTACATCCATGTGGGTAATTTAGTTATATTCATAGCCTATTATGACTTATAAAAAAATTTCATTTTCATTTTGTAAATAAAAATATACCTAATACTCAACAAATTAAGCCAGAAATAGCGAGGGCAAAAGCATTTGAAAATTTTGATTCTGATAATTGAGATTTAATTCATAGCTTATTATGACTTATAAAAAATTGCCATCTTCATTTTCATTTTGTAAATAAAAATAGGTATACCTTAAAATCAAAAAATTGAGCCAGGATCCTAGCATGGCTCAATGCCTTCGCTATTCGAATTAGTGAGGGCAAAAGCATTTGAAAATTTTCATTCTGATAATTTGAGATTGAGACTACAGTTTCTTTTAAAATTATGTGAGCCCTCAAACAGGGGAGGGGTGGTACAAAACATGAAATTTCACAAAATTCAACATGGTATGAATGTATGGGGTTTTTAGGATGCTGAATTTGATTTTCTGGATGGTTGGATTCCAAGCCTTTCATATACGTGTATAAAAGTGGAAATTTTATCAAGGAGGAAAGCGAGGGCAATTTTTTTTAATGCTTTTACTTTCAAGCCAAGGTACCAAGTAAACGTGGTATTTTCCTATTCTTGCGCATTCCTCATTTTATTAGTTGTTTTCACGTTGAAAATACCCACTTCTCCCAAATGGAAAAATAGCAGTTATAGAAATTTTTCATTACTTTTTTTTATTTAAAATAAATTTTAATCGGTGACCCGTCCGCAGGACGGGTAATATTTGCTTGTTATCAATAAAATTGAGTCCTATAAAATTTCTTACTATAACCAAAAATGGTGTATTTCTATACCTTTTCTGTTATCATCGACTCTGCTTGGAGTATCAGTTTTTTAAAGAAATCTTTCAAACGTCTGCATTCTCAATAATTTTATCGCTTGCATTTTTTGATAGTAATGGGTCTACGAATCATTTCTAAAATGGTCTTATTCATGTAGAAGTGTTCTTGATGAAGTGTTCAAATTCGTTTAAGGTTCTTTGAGTGATTTGTCAAGTTATGTTTTAAAGCAGCTTTCATATTCTATGTAATTTTTAGTTTTAAAAGGAAGATTTGCGTTGCATCGTACTTATGACTAACAGCAAGGAACCGCTGACTAAAACTACTTCAACAACTTGGTATCAAGTTAGTGAATATGCCACTAAATGGATAATATGAACTCTTCCATAGAAAAAAATGCAGCTAGGTACCTACTGATTGAATATTCCTTTAAATCAAATTTCTAACTACCTACGTTTCGGTCCAATTTTTTTTTTTTTTTTTTGAAAGAAACAGTCCAGTTTGGTCTGAGGGGTGCTAAGGGACAAAATTCCTCTCAGATGGCTTTTCTCAGAGCCCCCAAGTGACTACATTTTGGGAATAAAAATTGCGAATTTCTTGCTTGTATGTGAAGAATTTGAATTGAAAATTGAGCCTTTTTGCAGACACCAGACAACGTCACAAACTCACAAAGTAATCCATTTAAATTTTTTTTCTTGTATGAATTTAAATACATACTGAAGAAAATTTAACTAATTCCTATACTCCCTTTTTCTGAATGAAACAAGAATGATTATTTTTATCCATTTGGATCAGAAAACTTCCTAAATCATGTTTTATATTAAGGGAGCAAAGAGTTAACTCCTTTTTTGGTTCAACTAGGTAATATTTTTTGTTATATCAAGTCTCCTTCCCTCCTTCGTGCAAAAAACGAGCTTAGAGTGTTCTGTTTTTCAATTTTTTTCTTCTTTTTTGAAATTCTAGTAATTTTATGAAGCCTTGCTAACAATTATGGTAAGAAGACATTACCAGGACGCAGGAATAATTTCAAATTTTTAGGTGAATGACTAACCTCCCCTCCTACTTGCGAGAGCTCAAAAAATTGAAGAATTAGAAAATTTTGATGCCCACTGAACCATATAATTCTACATCAATTGTTTAATTATACCATCTTTGGAAGAAAATTGCAAAATTATCATGTTTTCAAGAAAGGATTTATTATTTTGAGAGCTCATAATTTTGACAAAAATGAACTTTGAATTTTTAAACGAGTATACAATGGTTTAAATAAGTGCTAAAAATGTCAAGAGATCTACTTCACTATGTTTCATACATACTGCTAATAATGTTGCGAGAAATAACAAAACTCGTTTTTTTAAAAATTTACATCAATTTTATGAAGAGGGAAGGAGGGAAGCAGGAGTAAGCTTTGGGGTCAAACTGTGAGTATAGTGATATTAGTGATCATTATTTCATAACTACAAGTACATATCTTACTATGAAAAATTTCAGTATAGAAGAAAGTTAAAACCATTGAAAATACCAACAAAAATGGGTACCTAATTTTGAAGTGATAGAGGGGAGAGGATTAAACAGGAGTACAAAGGATGAGGTGAGTGGTTTCTTTTTGCATTCCAAGTTCAACTTGAAGGTTAACAGTGAAAACCACGTGAAAATAACTGAATTACAGCCAAAGTTGTGTATTCCCAATTATTTGAGTAAAATGGGTACCTAATTTTGAAGTGATGGAGGGAAGAGGATGAAACATGAGTACAAAGGATGAGGTGAGTGGTTTTTTTTTGTATTCCAAGTTCAACTTGAAGGTTAACAGTGAAAACCGCGTGAAAATAACTGAATTACAGGTAAAGTTGTGTGTTCTCAATTATTTGAGTAAAGAGCTGAGACGTGAGTGCGAGGTGAGGGTGAGTGGAAAAAATGCTTCTCAAATTCTAGGCATTAATTGCTACCTGACAAAAAAAATTTCCCTCAGATAAGTGCATTACATCAGGAAATATACGCATTTCAAATTTTCAGGGGGGTGGACCCTTTTCAAGGGTGGGGGGAGGAAGGGGTTTTGATTGTTTTTCAACTATAACAATACAACAATACATATTCAACTCAAAAATTACGAAAATACATACCACAAGACGGATTTTTACACCCCCTCTAGGGGGGTGGTACCTCAGCCCATGGTCGGAGGGGTGGGAACATTTTATTTTTTCAATCAGTGGTATATACCCTTTTCAAAAATATAATGTTCCCATAGTCCCCGAAAAGTATTTACAGGCGACTTTCGGGAGCCCCCCAAGGGGGGAGCCCACAGACTTAGGGGTGGGAACATTGCATTTTTGGAACGAGGGTGGTTGTGAATACCCATAAAATATAAAACTTTTCAGTCCCCAAGAGGTTTTAAAAAAAGTCGATTTCTAGAGCACTTTTTAGGGTATAGAATATAGACTAGATGTATTTCATGAAAAATTTGATAAAAATTACACTCACAACAAAAAAATAAAAATTCGTCTATTTTTTGAATCTTTTCGAATTTTAATTTTTATGTGATGAGTTTATTTCATCGAGGGGAAAAGTTTTTTCAACCATTTCAAGGGATATGTAAAAATAGGGGTCAAATGGGCCATCTTCACCAATCAAAACTTTTTTTCATGTTTCTAATCAAAAAATCGCATATTTTTGCAAACTTCGAATTTTTTAAAATCGACTTTACGAAATAATGCCATCCCAATTTTTTAATATGTTGTTCAACATGAAAAGTTGTCCATAATACATATATTTTTTCAGAATTTTTGAGAGTCTGAACGATATGAAAACTACGTTTTGAAACTTTTTGAGCTAATTTTTTGTACGTACGAAAAAAAGTGGCAAGAACCCCCCTACCACTTCTTGTTCGAATTGACGTGGAATGAGCCAGCAACCAAAATTAGGTTCTGGTTTGCTGATTCAACTCTTGAAAACTTTAACTTCAATTTCGATTTTCTTTTTCAAATTTTTTGATAATAATTTTTCAATTTTTAGCTTTCTCAAAAAGTTTTTAACTACCCTTTTTAGTTTTTTTTTTTTTTTTGATTGGTTGTGTTTTCCTGTGATGATTATCGCGATTAGTCCAACGAAATGTCGACGATCAACTCCTGTCTCAGAACCCCCTCCTCCCTCCTTCCCATCTTTCTCAATTGAAAATGGTATTCTATCAAAATATACAAATGAAAAATGCGACTATGAAAGGTACCCAACTATTTGGTTTCCGCTGAAATTACAAAATTATTGCAACATTGCGATTACCTACATAACTTTACGTAATGAGGTAAAAATAATTCGAATAAATTCGGGTAATTAATTACCTACTTACCGCAGAAATCCTTGTTTGCGGTTATTTTTATCAACCGGTAATAACGAAGATTTAATGAAATATTACTAAAGGGTGTGAACAGTAGCATGTAATTCGTGTACCTACCTACCCTTAGTTGAAGTTGAGCAGCGTTACGAGTAGATTTTTAAGCACAAACATGTATATATTTCTTTCTTCGAGAGGTTATGAATAGCAGAGTCGGTATTTTCCCCTATTTCAGCACCAGTAATACTTACCTATATACTCGTGGTAATCGTGCTGGAAACCATTGCTACGAGTAAAACGAATCGCCTCTTATATACTCGTAATATAGACCATTCCACTGATCACCCTTTCGAAGGATTGTTGAACATAGGAAGGTGAAGTGGGTACCTATACAGACGAGTATCTTGATTTATGAAAATTGAAATATCTCCTTGTAATAGACCTATACAGCCATCGAGAATACAATGTAGTCGAGGATAGATAAGCAAACCAGCGGTTAACGGTAGGACCAGCGTTCGTATATTCGTCCTTATATCGAGAAATATTTTCGGCTCGTTACGCTCGAATCAAAATACCACGACGTGCGCTATTTTATATAAAGCCGAGCTAAGTGAAAAATATATCGACGAGGGTGGAAATGATGAAGGAGAGTTCAAAGAGAGAGAGAGAAAAAAAAGCTCCCTACGACCCTTTCGATTTCACGTCAAGTTCGTCGTACGTATTAAATGACCACAGTCGTCTCACACGCGGTCTCAACAAGTATCGTACTATACGAATAGGATATAGGAATGAGAACCGAAACACTGTAAACGATACCTTCATCGTAAAGACCTCCCCTTCCCCTTTACCTGTGTTTTTTGCCGGGAAAAATACAAGAACTGGCACAAAGTCAAAATATGAGACGGTATATCGCGTGGCCGAGCACGAGCAACGTGGCCGGGTACAGGGTGGAGGTGAAATTGGACGACAACGAGGATTTTATACAACCGAAAAGAGGATTTTGTAGAACCGTAGAAGAGAGGGTGAGTTTAGGAGATGCGATGAGACAGAGGAGCGGGGTAAGAGCTCAATTCGCCCATGCAAATCGCTCTCGTACGATATAACGAAACGTGCAGTAGTGAGAAAACGACTTCGAGCCAGAAGCCAGCAGCCTGGTGGGGGGAGGGGGGAGGATCAGGCCGTAATAACTCAAATTAACAGCCGCGAAAAGAGTATTAAAATAAGATTTACGCCAATGCGTACAGTAAATACGAAAGATATACTGTAGATACTACAGATTCGCCATCGCTCTCGCTAGGTTACTTACTCTTGTAAATTTTATACAACAAATACGTCATTAAAATTAAATTTGCTTTTTGTTGGCTCGTTAGAAATAAATTTCCGAACTGGCGTAGTTCACTAACTACGAACAGAATGAGCATCAGCGTAGCTGGTGTCTTCCTCTGTCTATTTTAGCTTAGTTACGCTATACTTTATACTTACTCTTGGGTTATACACACAGAAGCAGCGTCACATAGAGAATTGGCGTGGCGTGGCATGGCATGGCGGCGAATTACGAGTTAGTAGCAAAACGCAGATTAAAGGAAATGATAAAATTTCACTTTATTTTATCCGCTGCGACGAGCTAATAATAAATAAGCATCGCGCAACGAGCAAACGACTGGTACCTCTTTCTCTCTATCTCTCGTTTTCTTCCTTCATTGCCTTGTTCCTGGTAAAGGCGTGCTTTTGCTTATGAATGCAATAGGAAACCACCTAGCTGTGTCATCTCTCTGATTTGAAGGCGACTGCGATAAATGAAACACGTCGAAAAGGCCTCGTTTGTAACCTATTTTCATCTGCTCGGATTCGTTTCCTGATTTGAACATGTTTTTGTTAAAATTTTTAATTCAGCGATTTTTCGCCCAAATATGATCTTTAAAAATGATATCATCGCTCTCAAAAACTCAGATTTTGATACCAATATTCGATTTTCTTAAAAATTTTTCATTTGGCGAATCCTTCTTAGGAGATCATTATGAGTCTTTTGGTGCAATAGTCATCAAAACTGAAATCGAGTTCCTCAAAAACTCACATTTTGTTAACCTTCAAATGATATTTTTTGAACATTTTCAATTCGACAATATTCCTTTGAAGCACTCATTTTTTTGTTTTTGAGTCGAAAGGTCATTGTAAATGATATTTTTCCTCGAAATCGTTGTACGAAAATTCTTCGGTGAAAGGGGGGGGGGGGGTGTCATTTTGATTTTTTGGATCGAATGGACGTCAAAAATTGAATCAGCTCCTCGATGTGTTTGTAAAAAATTAAAAAATTTGTAAAACAAAAAATTGTAAGGTATTTTTGATACGCCACTCCCCCCTCCCCCCGAAAAACCCTTGGAATGTCCGAAGATATTGAAAAAGCAGAAAATTTAATACCTACTTCTCTCTTCTCTCTTACTAAAAAAATCGTTAAATGTTTGAAAAATGTTCTAACTGGGTTTGCAAAGAGATTGAAAATTTGGTCCATTTTGGTTTAATTATGGTCTTATAGATCAGTAGTTTATTTTCTGAGGAGAGTAAAGACTTTCTACCAAATAACCACTGCATTGAACGAATCTTTGGATTAATTTCATCTCGTTTTTTTTTTCAATAATACTCGTATGTTGACGCCAGGTTAGTCTTCTGTTTTTGATTTTCCAAGGTTAATTTTGAAAAATGAAAAATTTCAATTTTTGACATTCCACACTCCAGAAAACACCTTTGGATGTCCGTAGACAATGAAAAGCAAAAAAATTGACCAAGGTAATGTGTTCGAATAATGCTAGGTCTATGTCTGGGTTTGTAAACAGAATAAAAATTTGAAAAATAAGAAATTGATATGGTCAAGGTATTTTTGATATTTCATCCCTCTCGGAAAAACCTTGTATTGTCCGAAGACATTGAAAAATTGCATGATTGACAATATCCCCCTCACTCTAAAAGAAATCGCGGTATGTTTGAAAAATGTCCTGTCGGGGTTTTTAAACTGCAGTTTTAAAAAACAAAAAATTTAAATGGTAAACGTATTTTTTGACAATCCAACCAATCTCTCGAAAAAACTTTGAATTGTCTGAAGTCATTAAAAAACGAAAAACTGATGATGGAGCTGGATACCTTACAACAGGAGCATTCGAATTGTCACGAGAATTTTTGGGCTGGAAAAAAGGAGCTGTTGAAATTCATTTCTACATTTCTGGTGAATTTTTAAAATTTTGAAATTGATCCATTTCCCATGAAAAAAAGTGAAAATTTTATGAAATTAATGTAAAGGGCCGAAATTTGGTTTGTAGCCTATTTTTGCCCCTCCAAGTCTATTGGCGATGGTTTCGAGTCATTGTAGAGTCTTTAGAGAATTTACACTCTCCAGTTTTTAAAAAAATGTCTCGTGAATAGAGTCAAAATGAAGTTCAATAGTCAATACCTAGGTACTACCTATACAAACTCGGATTCACCGTGTTTTTACTCATCTTTTCTGGCACATATTTGTCTAAAATCCACTGAAGAATTCCAAAAAATCTGTTTTGGAGGATCAAAAACTGCTCGAAACCATCATCAACCGACTGAGGAAGTTGAAAACGTGATCTAAATAAAATTTCAGCTTTTTTCGTGATATCTTCATTTTCATTTTTTTTTCTCAAAAATAATCGGAGGGGAAAATTTTGGATTCAAACTGGCATTGATCAAAGTTGATAGTTGCTAAATTTCATTTTAATCCTATTTGCCGATTTTTTTTCAAAAATTAATTGCAAAAACCCAAAATCCACTGGAAGCTTTAGAACAGCTTGAAACCATCATCAATTGACTTGAGTGATCGAAAACGGAGCATAAATCACATTTTCAGCTTTAAAAGTTAATTTGGTCAGATTTTGATTTTTTTCGTAGGAAATGGGCTAAATTTGAAATTTTGAAAATTTGTCAAAAATTTAGAAATGAATTTCAGAGAGTGAAATTGGAACTGATGGATTATTTTGGGGCGCGCTTTAGATTACCTTTTGTTTGGTCAGTTTATTACAGCTCGTGGAGGTGGGGTCATCGTGGAAGTTCAACTTTTCCCTGTCGCAACTTGATTAGATTTCCAAAAATTGAGCAGAATTGAAAATTCCGAGGTTCATAATCCAAGTTTTTAGTCTAACTGATGAATAAAAATTACATTAATTTCTTATTTAAAAATAGATACCTATTTTGGCAGTTTTAGGATTTTCTTCGACCCAAAAACCATAAAGTGCATAAAAATTCAACCAAACAAACTGAAACGAATAATCTAACAAACTCAATAAAATTCACTATTTTCACCTATCGCAATCCAAAAATAAACAAAACGAAACCCAAAACGCTCGATAAAAATTAATTTTCCCTCCTCATTTTACTTCTCATTCATCGCCAACATTCGCAACTCATTATTCCAGCTACGTATACAAATTTTTCTCGAAATCGAGCAAGAAAAAAGATATCATCAAATTATTTCATATTACAACGTTTCTCAGTTATTTCAATAAAATTGAAAACTTTCCAAGAATCATTTGAAAATAATTTTCCATTATACGAGTCGAATTTATAACATCAACTTCTTCCTTCTTTTCGTACACCATACCGTATCGTATCGACGTTAAATAATAATGAACAACAGATGTAAATTAAACTCTTTCGTATATGTACGATGAGTATACAATGCACAACTTACACAGACACCTCCTCCCTGGAATGCCATGCTCTCTTCATCATCAGCTAATACACATATGGCATACCATCGCAAAACACATCAACTATGCGATCGAATAAAATTTTCATGCATAACAACGCAACGTGAACTGTGCAATTTCGTATATATGGTTTTTATTCTACGTAACCGTACGAATACCCCGAATAAGAGTCTTTCTCTGTGTACTTAAATAACATGATTACAAGCTGTAAATTTTATCTAGTATTCGAGAAAATTTCTGTTTTATTTCGAATTTCCATTTTTTTTCTTCACCCGTCTCTTTTTCTTTTCGCTGGCAATCCTTTATGTGTTTTTAACGCTGTGCTACGCCGAGGGTTTCACGTCGTTATACTTATCATATTTTATTTTCTTTACGCCGCCACCGCGCCTCGGCGATCGTATAACCAAATTTTCTCAGTTGTAGTTCTTTTTTTGTACATATTTCTCTTTGTTCTTTCTCTAGCATGGTTCTAAGTACAAAATATAGTATTACGCGAGTATATACTACGATAGAAATGCACTCAAATACACATCATGTACGTACGTATATCTAATCGTAAGTTGAACTCTCTTCCTTCCTTTCTCCTTCTCTCTCATCGAGTTCAATTCGGCATTAAGTTAGGAAAGTTTTAAAAAGCTGTTATCCTTTTGTCTGATTAAGCGTCCTGCTGGTAAAAATAACGAACGATTTTGGAAATGATTTCATTATACTCGTAGTACGACGACGTCGCGAAATCAATTCGTCTAATACGGTTAATATATCGAAGCACAAACTACATCCCAAAGCGACGACTTTTTTTCTTTCCACATCAATATCGCCATTACTCCTTTTATTTTTCGCGTTGTTTTCATCCGACGATGGAAAAATTTCACCGCAACTCGAACAAAGAGATAGGTAAACCTCCTCGATATTTCGTCTACTCAGTTTCAAACGAGACTGCGATGGTGAAAACCCCCTTATTTGCCCCATTCGCATTTTTTCAGCTACCAAAATTCATTTTGAGACTTTAAAATTCGCTTATTATACGATTACCTACTCGAGTTACAATGGCAACATAATCAGTCAACCTGCCGTAATTATTGCCGCAGTTCGTTTACATGAATGTTAATAAAATTGCCTACTCGATTCGCCGTAAATACAGAATTCAAAATAATTTATAGATTGTTGCGCATGGCCGAGCCAACAGAACGTCTTCTCTTTGAAAGATCACAACCCAATTATTCTGGCCATTATTCAGGGGTACCATTTGTTTCGCCGCGGACGTTTCGCCGCGGACATTTCGCCGCGGACGTTTCGCCGCCGCCGAAAAAAGGTCATTTTTGAAAAAGCGTTCATTTCGCCGCCAGGGTGATGTATTACAAAATACACAGCTGTTCATACATGAAAAGATGTTCTGTGATGAAGGCAGTAGTCCAGGTCTTTCAGGGTTCAGGGCTTGAATGAAGTGTTCAGGGCTTTCCGGGGCTTTTTAGGGCTTGAAATTGAGGGGTTCCATGGAAAAGGAGCCTTGGTCAATTTTTTATTTTTTTCACTGATTTTTATAAGTTCAAATGGACTTGCAAAATTTTATTACAAGCTAACATTTTCCAATTCGTTTTACGTTTTTTTTCTCATGGAAGACAGTTCAATATATCACTGAATTATGATGAAATAAATATAAAAAATAATTTTTCATGCATTCAAAATTGTAAATGAAAAAAAAAAATGACTAAGGCTCCTTTTCCAAGGAACCCCTTAATTTCAAGCCCTGAAAACTGCGGAATAGCCCTGAACACTTCATTCAAGCCCTGGACACTGAGCCCTGAAACCCAAACCCAAAGTTTCCTGGGCCCCAATCCAAGCCCAAGACCTAATAAATTTTTGATTAAAAGCCCAAGCTCCGAAACCCAGAACCTGAAAAAAATCGTTTGGGGCTCATCCCCGAATGTCATAAATGTGAATAATTTTCGAATTACATATCTACTTATAATTTTATCAAACATAATTTCATTTTTTATCATTACGTAATGTTTCACTGTGGCGGCGAAACGATCGCTTTTTCATAAATGACCTTTTTTCGGCAGCGGCGAAACGTCCGCGGTGAAATGTCCGCGGCGAAACGTCCGCGGCGAAACGTCCGCGGCGAAACAAACAGTTCCCATTATTCAGGTAACCCACTTCCGATTGCTCCGTATCCCCCAAATTTTCAATTGCCCCTGGCTACTCTATAAATTCGAGCCAGCAAATTGTGCAGCTCCCAACTCTCAATGTGCAATCACTCTCAAATAAAATTGCCCTATTGAATGATTACCTTAGAAAATCCAGCTGTCAACTGATCTGTTCAACAGAATATTGGCTGAATTCTAACCAACTAGGTTCTCTGTACATTAATGGCTACTCTGTTGCTTCTACTTACTGTCAAAATAGTTTGAAAGCAGGCGGATCATGCATATTGATTCAAGACTCCAGTAATCTGGTGTATAACTCACGTAATGATGTTCAGGCGCTGTCAGTAGAGCAGCATATTGAAATATCAGCAATTTCAGTTTCCTCTCTCCACCTAAATATGCTCTCCATATACTGATCACCCTCAGGTACGCCTGACATATTTTTTTAGAATGTATTATTAATATATAACTATAACTAATTTTATTTTGAAACTATATAAAAAACATAAGTTGAACAGAAAAACATTGCCACAATTAGCCGCAAACGATTTTTATCAAAGCGAAGACTCTAAAATTCTTGATAATATTAACTGAATTGCTCACTGTATCAACTTTGTAGTGCCTGATTTAACCGGTACAGGTCATTGGAAGGGGTGGATGAATGTGTGGTAGTATGTAGAACCTTTGAAGTTGGAATAGCCATATGTAATCTTACCTTAAAACAAGGGAAGTTATGCAAAACTTTAAACCTCCCTCCTGTGAAATTTTACTTTTGGTCGTATGGTCCCTTTTCATATGCGCCCTCACATATGGTCTGAAGCTCACATGTTATCAGCCCACCAGGCTAGGAAATTGTATTGATAATTTCATCTGTAATAAGGATTCTGAGTTTTCTTCCAGGGTAGTTATACCACATATCAGATCACAATAGTGTATTCCTATCCTTGAAACTGGTCAAAATTCTGTGAATACAGCAAAACAACCTCCTTTAAAAAAACATATGTTCTCTAAAACAAACCTTGATACATTTTTGCATTCTCTGGAATCTGAAAATTGGGATGCACTAAAAATAGGGGTAATTCAAGATTTTCTAATTTTTTAAATATTTTTTTGAACTACTACAACTTATCTTTCCCACTTCAAACTTACACAAATCATAACCCTAACCACTTACATTATCCTCATAGTTATTCAAACCCAAATACGCACTTTAAAAAATTGACTATTAGAAGCTTACTCAAATTGGAAATTTGGTGGGTCTAAAGATGAAAACATTGAATACAAGCTCCTTAAAAAGGAATATAAAAAATTGATCAATTGGGCAAATATAGAATCAAACTCTCACAAAGTTGCAGTCTCAAACAATATCTGCAAAACTACATGGAAGATAATAAACTCATGTCAACCATTCAAACAAACCATTGACCATATGACATTCCAAAACACCAAATATACCAACTCAGCTGATATGGCAAAATTATTCAGCCAACATTTTGCAACAGTTACAAATAAGGTAGTTAATTCTTCTCAATCATTGGACCCATTGTCCCGTATTCCAGCTAAGGATTCCTCAATGTTTGTGTTACCAGCTACTGCAGCTGAAGTCTCTAATGTCATACAAGGTCTCAAAAATTTGAACTCAAGAGATAGTTATGGTTTAGATGTAGGCCTTATCAAATAAGCTGATCACTACATATCTCATATAATTCCTGGACTTCTTAATGACTCTATCGTCGTTGTCGTGGTTCCTTGTCCTTTACAGGACATTGGAAATCACATTTTTGTGGTACCCTAACAGGGTGAGGCGAATGCCTATTGCCACTGTGATTATTCTAGGGAATCGACGTTGTTTTGAGCTTTCACGTAGTAGTTTCCCATTGCTTTCTACATTATCTACAAAGTAGCTCATACATCACTAGCCGGGTTTTTACAATCCTGAGTTCCGTAATCACCGCTACCTATACTTGCTCAACCAGTTACAGCTTTTTGATACTGGCAACAGATTGCGTGCATTTCTGTGCTGTTCTGGTGCTCAGAGCTTAACGTGTAATAGATGTTAAATATGCTACAATGTATACATTACACGTTAACACCTGTGTCTCTAGCCTTGTTCAGAAAGCCATGGCTCAACCCACTACACCACCAAGCGACAATGACTCTATAGATCAGGGAAAATTTCCAGACAGCTTGAAATCAGTTATTGTAACCTCTGTACACAAGAAAGGAGAAAAATAAAATTTAAACAACTACAGGCCCATCTCTGTAACACCAGTATTCTCAATGATTTTTGAGCGTCTGTTGTATAATTGACTGATACGATTCCTATCATTATCTATTAGAAAAGCACTATTTAGTTGTTTCAATTTCCCCTCCTGAGTCCTGCTTGGTGAAAAAGGACATTTTTTTTTTTGCATGGGGGAAAAAGTGGAAGGTTGATATACATCGTAAGCATGCTTATGGAAGCCCTCATACGAATATCATCTTAACAAATAATGATTTTCTCCCCCTCTCCGTTTCAACTTTGGGACCTTCATAGTTCATACTAATGGGGCCAACATAGTTCCAGAACTGGTGGAAGTTTTTTCTTGAAAAAGGGGCTATTCAAAGAAATTCTGACACAATAGTGGAAAATTTTTGGATAAAGTGTTTTTTTTATGAAATTTTTTTTTGAACTTGTGAGGGCTTTCGGCATGAATTTTTCCCAGAAGGGAAACCGTGGTAAGACTTGGAGGGTGGGAGGGAAGTAATTCTAACATCGCGAAATAAGGTGAGTACATGCATCTTTCTTTATAGCGGAGTGTGGCGAAACAAATTCAACACAATTTTTTTAAAAGAAATGTTAACAACTCGATTTATTTGATAAAATTGCCAATATGATCAAACATTATTCGTATATAGAAGTGAAAAATTAAATAATTAAATACAAAGGGTGCTTTGTGTGCTCGATGCAAAATCAAATAAAATGAGTAAAAAAATTAGGTATCTGCTTTGCGAATACGGTTCATCAAATGCTGAGCCAATGCTGTGCCACGAATATCCGCATTATTTTACCAAGTGGGCATGTACCTATGACATTCAAGTATTCAATGTGCGGGTATTGAAATCATTTATTGGCGAGTCGATGCAGAGAGCTGGTGTAAGAAAGTAGGCTGTGCAAATAACGCGAAAAATTATTCAGCAGTAACGCGTGCACTTTGGATATTGCAAAATTCTTCATCGATTGTGTTTGGCATAACAATATGTGTACAGTTTTTCGCATTTTCACCGACCGATACCAAGGAGTAGAATAGACTGCCAGCGACACTTCAGATATCTGGTTAAAAATGGGTGAAACAAGATCAGTTAGCGAGAACAAAGTAGGTATCTACCTACCATAACGAGCAGTTCTCAAGCAAACACGTGCAAGTACATAAACAAACCAAGAATTACCGAGTTGTCCACGCGTTGTCCGATCCAATAGAATAGAAATACCACAATGCAGTTTTCCATGTATCCCATTAGACATTTCATCTTCAGCATCAAAGACATATCATTCTGAATGCACAAAGACGGTATTTTCAGTCATAATACGAGTACGTAATTGTCAAAAAATTAACCTCGTGGAACCCGAGGATAATCTGTTGGATAGAATTTAGGCAGGTCCTTTTATACCTACTTGTGCCTGCAGTGTTCGGGGGGGGGGGGTGTTCGGGTTTCATCGAAGTTAGGATTCTGCACTTTTCAAAGTGGATTTCAAGGTTGAGAATTTCAAGTCCATTGCTAAATTTTCAACTTACCGAAAAGCAAAAATAGAGTAGAGCGACGCCGTATCCGAAAGCGGTAATGGCAATTATGGTGACGATCGCCTCGAAAAACTCCCTCAACTCATTAGTCAAGCTGAACAAACAAAGCAAATCATTTCAAATCAACTCTCACAGATTAATTTTTTCAGCAAGAATTAATGCAAAATGTTTACCGAGTTGCCAATTGCAGTCCTGTGATACTACGTTCCAGTGTACGTTTGAAAATCCCATTCCATTCTCTCAAGCTTTTAACTTCATGATCCGAATATTCATTCAATCTGACGGTTCTAGCATTTAATTCATTCTTTACGACGATTAATTGATTACAGCATATAATATTCCAATACAGCATGAAACCAAAAACTGAATAAAATTCGAATAACATTAGCAAAAAGAGCATCGATGTAGCACTACCCATTATCATAAATGATGTCAGGCTACTGCATTTCTGAACCATCGGAGGTGGATATGGGTAGTAAAAATAGTCTCTCACTTTGTCCTCCTCAAAGAATAATACCACATCCGGAACGCACCCAAACATATACACCAAGGCTGATGTGATTAAGGGTGTCGTAAAAATCAAGAAATACTTTTTCACATCTTCTAGAACAGTATTTTGATCGAAAGTGGAGCTTGACTGGATGTTTGAAAAGCTATCGACGAATTTGATCATGGCTTGGACACGATCACCAAACAAATGCGAAAGAAGAGGAAATCCCAGCGTGGCCATGTGAATGGCGCCAAATGAATTCGCTGTATAAAGCATCTTGACGAGATCGTTTTTTTCATCGTACCATAAATACGATAAACCAAATATGTACGAAAATAGAATCTGACATGAAACCAAACCACACCAAATATATTTTACTTGTTTGTGGACCTTATCGGTGAAATAAATGTGACCACTGAAGCAATACAGCAAATAGAGTTGATTCGCGACTGTGCTCTTGAAACCGAATATATTCTCAGTTCCGAGCATTTGTCTCCAGATTTTCTTAAATTCTTGGCATAAAATCTTCATTTTTACGTTGAATGAGGTGATCGAACAAACTGTGCGAACAAAGTACGTTGGTCAGCCAAAATTGGCACGACGAGTCATCAATTTTTTAAAAATATTTTGCATGTCGGTGGAGGTCATCGAATGATGAGAAATGGCGCAAACTAGAGATTTTCTCGATTTTTGCCAGCAGGAGGGGTATTTTAAAATTTTTTAAATATAATGTCAAATGAAAAGTTCAATTAATGACTCTGGCGGTAGTTTTAGTCAACTTTGCGATTCAAAATTGAAAAATAAATTTTCCACAGTGCAATGGCTATTTGCTCATGCTGCTAAAATCAATGTTGCCACTTCTGATGATGTTAAAAAACCAGTTTAAAAACTGGCTAGTAAAAGAAAATTATGAAATCATGGATTGAAAATTCTGAAAAAAATCTCAAAAATAGCTCTTTTTATGTAGAAAACCATATCAAAAAACTGCGATGATGTTTTTTGATATTTTTGAGAAAATAGTTCTTACAGATTTGTGTGTAAGTAAATACAAAATTGAGGCTGTAAAAAATGTTTAAAAATGTATTTTTCTTATGATGTTGAAATGAAGAGTGATATTCCAAAACTCGCTTTGTCCATTTTTATCAAAGTTGGGTTTTCAGTGGTACCTGGTAAATGAAGTACTAACTCACATTCCTACATCATCAACCTACCAAAATGAGGTGTTAAACTCACCTAAATAGCCAATTCACTAAAAATTTAAAAAAAAAATAATGTTCGAAAAGGCGCTTTGTCCATTTTTATTGAAATTTTTTTCAGCAGTATTTAGTGGATGAAATGTATACCTACACTCCTACATCATTAATTCACCCAAATAAAGTGCTTAACTCGCCTAAAAAGCCAATTTACCCGTTTAAAGGGAAACTGTTTTTCCTCTCTCCTGAAAAGTTGTGAAAATGGACAAAGCGAGTTTTGGAATATCACTCTTCAAATGCTTTATCATTTTTCTGATACTAAAGACGAATAAATTTTTTTTCTTTCTTAAAAAGTAGGGGAATAAATCATATATGTATAAATTGTTTTTTCTTTTAAAATTTTGTCATAATAATTTACATATGAAAATTCGAAACAAAAAAATTCCGATGTCATATCAATTAGAAATGGTGAAATAATCCTCGTAAACATCGTTGCTTCCATTCTTATGATGTTGGAAGGAAATTAAAATGTCTGCATTTTTGGTCTCATTTGAAAAATGTTTGATGAAATTTCGAATTTTCGACGAGTGATTAAAACTTGGGCATTTGATGAAAGGGTAAACAAAAATGATTAAAAAAAAAAAAAACAAATTTGAAACCTCTCTTTTGCGCCATTTATCATCATTTGATTACCTCCACTGACATGCAAAATACAAGTATGATGAAAAGTGATGAGTCCTCGTGCAAATTTTTGCTGATTAGGCATGGAATGACTCGCGTGACTGTATAATCAAAATGTACCTACCAAAAAAGTTTCACTCGTGGGCGAATTCTATCTGTGGAATCTTTTTCAGTTCTTATCAGAAAACTTTTATTTTGATATCCAACAAAACAAATAGATATCTAATTTTAGTGAAACAGGCAACACGAAAACAAAATTTACTTTAACGACTTACTTCGGCAAGCTGACAGAAATGGAGGAAACTAGTTTCAAGGAAATGAAAGTACCTACTTAGTACTTATATAGTTATTATCCTCTGTCTAGGTAAGTACCTATTTCAAATGTTCAGTAGATATCAACCAATGACTGTTGAGGAAACGTAATTAGTATACCTATATAATTAGAGGATATGTCTCAAGTGTGACTTTGAGAAAACAATTTCGAAGAAATTTAAATATCTAAGTATAGTTTCCCACTATTTACATCGAATGTTCAGTAAATATCTACCAATGATTATGAAGAAAACGTAAGTAATAATTTTAGAGGATGTGTCTTATTGTTAGGTGTGACTACGAGTTATATTAATAAACAACACCTATATAGGTGATTAATTGAAATACAGGTGTTATTTTGTCACATGCACATGATATTTATTTCGATCTGAATATTGAAATGCACTACCAACGTATAATTTATGACGAACACGCCTTCAACTATACGTATGTAGGTTATTTTCAACTAAAGTAAGTCATTTTCCAAATTCTGAAATTGCTATAATACATTTTGTTGTTTATTATGGTCGCTCGACCACAGTCCTAATTGACGTCCTATTTTCAATTTTCATATTTCTCAGAACTGCATCGGATAATCTTGCTATTCTGTAATTAATTTCACATAATGCACCTAGCTAGGGAATCGTTGGAAAAATATTAGGCACTTAAATCAAGTCTTTGACGTAGCGTATTCTCAATTTTTAAGTTCTAAAGAGAAAGTCCTGATAGATGAGACAATTTCAAAAGTTTTTGAAGCTTGAAAGCTATCCAACAACTGATACGTGGAGGAGATTGGGGAGCATTCGGACTCGGGAAAGATTCGGACCACAGTCATTTGGGAACCTTGAAATACTTATTCAAAAATCGCCAAATCTTCAAGTACCAGAATCGAGAAAAAAATTCAATTTTTAGGCAATATTGCGTCTTTTTCGAATCTTCCTCATTTTTTTTCCAAATGCTCGCCTCCCTAAGTGGGGAAAAATCAAAAAAAGTTCTATTCATGGAAATTCTTTGTTTCTGCGCCAGAATGTTTCTAAATAATCCCATTTTTAAGAAAAAAATTTCCCCGGTCCTTCAAACCATATTGGCACCCTAGTAAGGAGCTCCCCAAAGTTGAAAAAATCACAAAAAACATAATAAATCGAAGTTACCTATGGAAATTTGATGAAAATATCTCATTTCCACATTAGTATTTTTCTACATAACTCCCCTTTCAAGTAAAAACCATTGTTGTACGCTCAAATGATTTTGGCTCTCTTGCATGGAGCCCCTCGAATTTGGAAAAAATGAAAAAATATTAAAAATTTGATGCCTGTAGAAAAGGAGGAGTATCGATAAGGCCATTTTTTGGCCCCAGACAGTTATCGACTTTTTTTTTTTTTTTTATTATCTTGAAAATTACAACGGCCAATATAGCCTCTATTAATTAGGGTATTAGTTTAGAATACAAAATAAAAAAAAGTTATCGACTGAACCACTCTTAAATTGTTGTAATATAAATGCCTCAAATACGAATCCGTGGTTAGTTGACCCAAAACGACCATTTTTTGGGCTCCAGGGGTTCCCAAAGTTGCGAATAAAAGAAGAATTTTTGGAACCACTGAGTATTACTTTCAAAAACTTGTTTAGCGTAAAATATCTGCTTGAACCCGTTAAACATTATACGGGGCAATTTTTCCATTTTCGACCCTCGGGGGCAGAAATGGAGGGGGTTAATTTTTGGAAAATTTTGGAACCACCATTTTAAATCCACCCCTTTGAACCCCCCTAAAAAGCTTTTTACAGTTCATTAGTATTTGAAAGACCTCCATCCTACCAAATTTTCAGCTCAATAAAAATTTTCGCCAGTACTCAAAAATCCAAATTTCCAATTTTTTTGTGATTTGGATTTTTTAGGAACCCCTGGATCGCTGGAAACCTGCGATTTGCGCCAAACGTTACGTTTTGAGGCATATATTCAATTACCTAGGTGAAAAAGATTAATTAAGCTCCCTGTATATTCGTAATTTTGAACCCTTTTTTTAGAGCCCCCCACTTTGGGCACCCCTGAAAAAGGCGATTATGCATATTTTTTCAAATAAATTGAAGAATTTTCATTTGGAACACACTAGCAAGAGCTCGATAATTTTTTACTCGATTTTACCAGTAACTTTCTAAATTGGGCTTTTTTGGGCCAAATTCTGAGAGAGATTTTACTTCGTTGAAATCATGAAAACGTGATTTTAACGTTTTTTCGAAGAGTAAAATCTCAGAATTTGGCCCAAAAAAGCCCAATTCAGAAAGTTACTGGTAAAATCGAGTGAAAAAGTATCGAGCTCTTGCTAGTGTGTTCCAAGTGTAAATCCTTCAATTTATTTGAAAAAATATGCATAATCGCCTTTTTCAGGGGTGCCCAAAGTGGCGGGCTCTAAAAAAAAGGTTCAAAATTACGAATATACAGGGAGCTTAATTAAACTTTTTCACCTAGGTAATTGAATATATGCCTCAAGACGTTACGTTTGGCGCAAATCGCAGGTTTCCAGCGATCCAGGGGTTCCTAAAAAATCCAAATTACAAAAAAATTGGAAATTTGGATTTTTGAGTACCAGCGAAAAATTTTATTGAGCTAAAAATTTGGTAGGATGGAGGTTTTTTGGATACTAATAAACTGTAAAAAGCTTTTTAGGGGGGTTCAAAAGGGTAGGTTCAAAATGGAGGTTTTAAAATTTTTCAAAAATTAAAACCCCTCAATTTCTGCCACCGAGTGTCGAAAATGGAAAAGTTGCCTCGTATAATGTTTAACGGGTTCAAACAGATATTTTACGTTGAAAAAGTGTTTGAATATAATACTCAGTGGTTCCAAAAATTATTTTTTATTCGCAACTTTGGGGACCCCTGGAGCCCAAAAAAAGGTCATTTTGGGTTAACTAACCACGGATTCGTATTTGGGGTATTCATTACAACATTTGAAGAGTGGTTCAGTCGATAACTGTCTGGGGCCAAAAAATGGCCTTATCGATACTCCTCCTTTTGAAAATCTATTACTTATTTACATATGTGCAGAATTTTTCTGAATAAGCACTTTTTCAAGAAAAACCTTCTCCCCGGTCTGCAAATCATGTTGGTTACCTATAAAGCCCCTCAAAGTTGAAAAAAATCAACAAATAAATGAAAAATTCATATCTATTGTAAATTTTTTGATAATGTTTCATTTCTAAGCAGAGTACTTTTAGATAACCGCTTTTTCAAGAAAAGCACCCTTTTGTCCTCCATGATGGTGGTCCTCTTTTATGAGACCTCTAACATTGAAGAATATCGAGAAAGATGAAAATTGATGCCCATAGGTAGGTACACTCGTAATTAGGTGACAATTTTTCATCAAAACCCTTTTCTCAGTCCCCTCTACAATGCTCACCACCCCACCTACATAGGTGATAGAGATCCACAAAGTTGAATTTTTTTTTTAGAATGCCAGTGAAATCTCCTCTGCAAAGATAGTTTCAAGTCATGGATAAGTATGTTTTTTTTTTGCTTTAAACTTGAAAATGAAATCTCATTGATAGAGATTCTAGACGATTTTTTCCAAGTTTTCAAGTCTTACATTACAAAATATCAGAACGTCAATAAGTCTTCTGTGAAAATTTGACATAATTTCATTACAAAACGTCCACTTCAATGCTTCTCAAAGTCAAAATTCAGAAATTTGTCCTTTTTCTACAAGTTTTTAAAAGTCTGACGTAGGTAGTGCTTTTCTGATGAAGATCGACCAAATCCAAGGATTAAAATATGGTAGAAAAAAATGTAATAATATACATCTTTTTTCATTTTCTGGGGAAGGAGACAAGTTTCACCTTTTCATCATGTAGACAGGTCATAAAATATTTAACAGTATTTCGAATGAAAATGGACGAAACCCAATGATTATGATGTAAAAAAAAGTAAAAATTTCAATTTTTCTGATTGCTTTCATATTTTGAGATGAGAGGAGGGGGGAGAGGGGTCCTATCGTCACATGCCAGACTACTCATGAATGTCCTGGTAATAAAGTTCAGAGCTACCCTTGCGCCGACTACCGATGACATCATATCTGTGAATTCAGTGCATTGTCATATTTTGGCTTCCCTTCCTTTTCACTGATTGTAACTGGGGGTATGGGAAAGGGTAAATAAAATGATAGAAACCTAATTTCAGTAAGCTTAATTTTTTCATTATCGAATTGAGAAAAATTGAAATCACCAAAAAATGTGATGAAAAATTGCTCCTGATTTCCGATAGTGATGAAAAAAAAAAGACTAAGCCTTCAAATGGATCTTATGAGCAGGATGCTGTGGTGGCGGATTGCTTCGCTAATACTCACGTATGTGTGAAACTAGGTACAAGGATAGGTGTAGGTGTAGGCGTATAACATAAGTTGGAAAATCATCTCCAACACGTACAATTTCCGGGCTCATATTACGCTCGGTCTGAGCCCACGGTACGAATTTCATAACTGCTCGTCGTCTTCGTCGTCGGCGTCGTCATCGTATTAAATCTATGAAACTATATACATACCCGTAGGAAATAAACTAATTCGAAAATTTCTATACGATCGAGTTTTAAAGAAGAATAAGAAGAAGCAGCAGCAGAGATAGAATCGTATAGGTAGGTACTAGGTACCTACTCTGGCGCGGCGTTACGTTAAACACAGAGAGCAAGGCAAGAAGTGCGGAATTTTAGGCTGATAGAGTGAGAAGATACGAAGCTCGCAGAGGTTTTAAAGTTGTGATAATTCGATATATAATATAGTACGATAGTGAAATGCGGGTACCTAGTATAAGTTAACTTTCAATTCGCTAGGTGAAGGACGAAGGTATACGACGACGATAGAGTAGCAACGATTCGAGTAAAATTTTAATTTGGACGCTCGTTTTCCCATTTCCTCTTTTATTAAAATCTAGTAGTTGCGCCGAAAATTTCTCTTACGCTGTTTTACGATTATACGAATACGACGATGATGTTTCGCCATCACACTGATACGAGTATTTGGTATGAATAAAGGAAAAAAACATCGTGACTAAAGACTTCGAGTCTATAGTAAAAATAAAACGAAGGTGAGAATACAAGTACACAACGCGATGCCTTATTGGTGAAAAGTTGCGAAGAAAATTTTCGCCTATGTACTTTATTTGTTGCTGCCTGGTTGGCGAGATTATATCTAAATTGTGGCGATTGTTTGTCGAGTGCGACTACAATGATTACAGAGGCTGCGCTAGTTACCAGGTATAACTTTGCTGTGAAGGTTTCGCCTCCCCTTCTCCGCACTTTCTTCGTACTCAGATGCGGTAAATTCATCGTGTCATAAACAAGCACGAATTTCGTACCTTTTTTCTCACAAGCCATGGCTACGTAGTGTACTACGTGCTGCCTCTTGCTCCAGCTC